>NC_061818.1:38241783-38841783 GCF_021462225.1 Girardinichthys multiradiatus | reverse complement strand
TCTATCTGTGGAATATATATTGTTTTCCTTGTCCAATGCAGACCTCCGTTCCCTGTTCCTTCCTGTCTCCTCTATAAACAAAATCCGTCTCACTTGATCTTTTCAAAACTCTCCATTTGTCCTTTGGAGAGCCAAGGTTACCGTGTCCATCGCTCCCTGCTGCTGCAGCAGAGATCTGTCAACAAACTTCTGAGGACTTTCTCACTTGGCAAACTTAAAGAGGAGGGGGGCGTCCCAGGAGGTAATCAGGCTCCTCCTGCTACCGGTATCTTTAAACAGAATAGATAAAGGAGGAGCAGGTCATGCAGGAGAGCTCAGGTACTCGGCAGGAAAGGTTCAGTGTATTGATGTGTTGCAAAGGGCCAGTGCTTCACAAAGAGAGGAGCCCGTCAGACCGCAGACTTGATACCTGCACAGGTTGCCCAAGGGGAGCTGGGTTGGTGTCCAGAGAAATTGACTTGCTGGGGGGAAAAAAGATTACCCCTTCTTTCTTTTTTCTCTCCTTTTCTACAAACCCTTCTTTCACACCTCTCAACTTTTAAGCAGGAGAAGAAAAAACTTGGATAAATGACTCTTCTTCACTGGAGACTAATGATCCACAGGTGTTTCTCAGACTTTCCCAGAAAGTGGAGAAGAGCTTTGACGATAGAGCGATGCAGCTGATAGATAAAAGCTGGATCCACCTACACCCACCCCCACCCCACTGAACGAACACACACATACACATACACACACCACCTTTCATGATACTGAGTTATGTGCTCCACTCTTATTGCTATGGTAACCCATTGTTATTATACTTCATCTTTTCTACATAAGTTCAGCTGAAGGAAGAGGAGTCTGCCACAAATCGAGGTCGTCTTTTCGTCTTAAATTGTATCTCGCCGTCTTGCCTCTTTGGTCCATCTTTGTCTCCTTTCAGCTCTTCATCCATTAATCACATAAAGGAACATGTACTGCTGCAGTCTGAAGTTTACAACCAATCAACATGGCCATAAATGTAATATTGGCTCAGGGTTTTTAATGGTTTAAACAGCTCCAGGGTGGAATGGCTGTACAAAATACAACTGCAATGATTTTTAAAAAACAAGAATTGAGTGTACAAATTTGAATTTTAATATGTACACCCTCTGTAGTACAGTCTCTTACAAATTGGCTTTTCTAGCAAACAACTAGCTTGTGGCTTAATTCTGGTTGGATATTTGACCCACCCTACTGGATTAAATTGGTAGAATTAATTTAAAGTGGTCGCTTCCATGCCATGGAATCATAGGTAACAAACTGCTCCCAGTTAATGGTGGGGTTAAGGTTGCTGGCCTATTTCTGAACATCATAACACATTTCCTAAGATCTGAGTTTAGTGGTTTGGGTCCATTTCCAGATTTTTGCTAGGTAGTGACTCTTCCAGATTTCCTGTACTTAGTGTCAAACTAAAACCTTCTTATATTGCCATCAGCATCACTTAATAGATTTAATGCCATGTATGTATGTGAAGCTGTATGTGTGTTATTCTTAGTTTTTTTTTAACATATTTTAAATGCATGATGTTAAATTATTGTAGCTGCATCAGTAAAATTATATCTGTGGTCATGCTATGTTTGAAACTTTGGTTTGCCTATATTTACTCAGGTAACATATTTCCTTTATTGGGCTTTACATGACACACTTTTCCAACCCAAAGTCACAATATTAACCAATATCATGATCAATAAAATTATTTGAGCCTCTACTTTCTGCATCTGTTCTTGACTTTCACTTCAGTAAAACAGTTGCATATTTAAAGATCTGAGTGAATTCATCTGCATTATGTTTTTTAAATTGCCTCTCTGAGTTCTCAAAGGGTAGAAAGCGGCTGAACTGTGACAAAATGTGACTGTTTTCAAGCCCTTTATCCCGTCCCTCTCGATTCCTCACTTCCTCATCCGAGCACAATTTGATTTGACTTGATTTGATTTGAGTCCTGCCACTTTCAGTTTGAATAAGGTAACCAAGAGTTATTTGCTCGGAGAGACAAGAGCCTCGCTGGACGGACAGGTTTGATGAATTTTCACGCTGCTTAAAAATTCTAACTTGGCTTTATTTAAATGTAACGCATGACGACAAAGAAACAGTTTGATGAGGTGTGTTAGATGTAAATGTTGACTGGAGCCTCCACTTATCTGCGCTGCCAAGGAAGGGGCCCGGCTACGCAATTATCCGATCTGAATTGATTCAAAGCGTGCTTCTTTATGCGACTGAGTGCTGCTCCATTGCTTTGACAGGGGGAGCTGCACTGTTACATCCCCCGGGGGGAGATCTGTGGATCAGATAGAGCATGCTGGGAGATGAGCACCGCAGATTCTCAGCTGAGATGTAAGGTTATTTTTCTGGGCATTCATTTTTTCCCACAAGGAGGTGCACTTCAAATCCCAAATTCTGGTTTCAGTCGCTCTAAATATGTTCCTAAGTTTACAGGGATCCCCCAAAAATCCTGTTTCTCTTAATTCCTTTTATCATTGAATTTGAAAAACATATGCGGCGATCTTTTTCTATTTCTTTCTGCCTTCCAGCCTTTTTAATTTAACCTTTGCACTTAGCTGCTTGTAGTGTTTGATATTCAGTTGTTGAAAATAAGTCCACTCTATGTGGAGTAAGCCTCTTTAAGTGTCAGCTTCATGTTAAAGATGTAAATGTATGTAAATGCTGAAAGGCAGAATGTAACCCAGGCTCATGAGTACAAAAGGACCTAAACCCATAAAGGTGTGTCAATATATTGATCGTGATGCAACAAAAGAAACACTTGATGGTGGGGAAAACAGCATGCATGAACCTGGTAATGGGGCTATTAAAGAAAACATTTATACCTACACTGGGACACCAATAGTTGAGCTGGCATGTACAAAAAGGGTCTAAATAAACCTGTTATCTTTGAGTATTTTAAATCTGACTTATGTAGACTCTGAATGATTTATTTTTCTGTAAAACAAAAATCTTTAGCTGATCCAAAATTCTCCTCAGATGATGTATCTACTCCACTTTCTTGCAACATATAAAGACAGTAAAAAGATTTATAAATCAGTGTGAACATTGTTGGTGTTTGCAGCTTCACATCCCCTCTACAGTTGCTGTCTCCATGTTTCCTATCTTGCCATGTATGTTGGTGTATGGAAAAATGTATGGTATTCCAGTGTAAGTATTAGGTATAATGAAGCAGGATTTGTGAAAAATCAGGTTTTGTCACATCTTTGAAGTGTGCTTGTTTCTTCTCATGTGCTCCTGGTTTGGGTAGTGCTTGTGGACCGAGGGTGTGGAATTCAGTGTTCAAATGCATCATCATCTTGTATTTTTTTCTTCATATTTAAGGATCAACCAACTGTCTGGGAACGTAATTTCAATGCTCAGTGTGTACTCCAAGTGGTCATAATTATTAGCTTAATCAAAACTGGGTCATATGGTCAGTTTTACTTTAAATTTCAAGAATCATAAGGTAAGGGAGTCTTCATTAGCCCACACAGTGTTTGCATAGTGTTTCATGTGTTGGAGTTAAGTTATTATTGGGTCATTGCTACAATAGAAACTTTTTCACTAAAAACCCGAGGATTTAAGGGGTTTGTTTTACCCAGGTAAAAGGAATCCTGGGGATTTGGGTGCCATCTGTTTTCATTGCTCTAAATGGCCACCGACCATTTATTTAAATCAGCCTAAAGAAATATGGGGAAGTTGTGAAGAAAACTGTGATACAACTTCAGCCCAACAGGTGGCATTACTCCTTTAGTCCCTTTAAAGTGTCTGTGACAAGCTTTTCCCACAAATGTAGAAATTGAAAGAAAACATCTATATACTGAAGGAACTGGGAAGTAATTGACATGATACTAGGATTAAAGATGTGATTAGACAATTGTAACACAAAATAACCATATTTCGATATTATTTAGTCCAAAGTTGCCTGGAAATGACATGAAAAGGGGAGTTTCTGGTCATTCATTGTGTGAGCGTCAATGATAAACAGTTCTGGTAAAAGCCAAATAGTGTTAAAAACGGCCTTAAGATGTTGAAACGGTGCATTGCTGGTGGTGGCAGCAACACTACAACAGCAGCCGTTAGTCTGCACTACTTTCCTGAAGGGAAGAGGATCAGAGCTGCCTGGATCAGAGCTGGAAAACTGAGGAGGAGACAGATGGGCTGGTCCCACTAAGCACAGCCTGTGATGATCAGAGGACTATTCAGCAAACTGCTTCAAGCAACAAACCTCTAAATTCACCAGAGAAATGATGTCAGAGGTCAGATATCTGACAGACAAAGGAGAATGTTCAGTACAAACTGTTTTTTATTATTAATAATGATAATCCAAAATTATTATTGTTAAATTAAGATAAATTACATGCGCATACAATACATTTATATATATATATATATATATATATATATATATATATATATTAATGTTTCTCTAAAGATTCTGATATAGAGTAAAAAAAAAATTAAAAATGACCCTCCAGGTATTGTCTTCAGATCTTGAATCATCCCCTGTCACTGCTGCTGCTCCATGCATTTACGGTAACCCTGGATTTACACCGTATCTACTCCGGTCCGGTCCGCTGCAAAGCCCGGAGGAGCTCCAAGAACCATACACAGAGGCGCAATAAAAGCCAGTAATAAATTCAGCAGCAAGTCCAAAACAAGGCATTCTGTGGAAGTTAAACCAGTTAAGCTAATCTAGATATTTTTATGTTTTTTTCTACAATGGGTCACTTAATTTGGTGCATTCAATGTTTAATTGCTCGGTTTATAATACCTTAGTTAATTGATCTAATGTAAACAACTGCTAAAATATACACGTGTATATATAAATATTTGTGTGTATTTAAACATACATGTGCATATGTAGATATGTTTGTGTATTTATTAATATACCGAGATGTAGTGTGTCTTTGGTGAATTATTTTGAAAATCATGGGTTCCCCTCTGATGTCAGATAAGTATGCAACAAAATTGCAAAAGAGTAATCTGGAAATGTGTTTTTTGTGAAATTTATAACCATATGTCTCTCAACAATTTCAGTGGCATGAATTTACTTTTTAAAATATTTTATCAGTCTTCCCCTTCCATAAATGTAACTGGATTTATCATGAATATGTGATGTCACAGACACTTTAATAGACTATTAGCTAATAAATCATTTTTTGTTTCAACTGATAAATTATAGATGAGCCAGTTATACCAGCCAGTTGAGTAATTCCTTCCATTATTAATCAAGTTACACTGGATCCATAAGGAGGAAAAGTTTAAATCATTTTACATTTAATTTAATTTACCAACCTGCATCTGGCCAGTTATTGCTTTACAACTGCATGATTCCTTTAATAATTATAATAATTACTTTAATAATTACTAAAGACTGATTAACCCACTTAATTTCCTTTTATTATAAGGTTAACTCATGTTAGATATCTACAGCACAGACAGAAAATTGTCTTTAGTGAAAATTTTATTTATTAGAATAAATAAAACGACAGATAATCAGTAAAGAGAATTGACACCTTGACTGTCTAATCATAAGCAAAAATTCTTAAATTAATATAAAACAAAAGATTCGTAGAAACTGGAGTAGATGATGCCAGGACATGAAGAGGGTCACCGAGAGCTTTTTGGAAACTGCATCCAAACCCGGAACTGTGGTCTCCTACAGAGCTGTCTGCATAAAACTATGAAGAATTAAAAATATGAAAGAGTTCCTACTCCGCTAAGTTAGGTCTACATGAAAAGACAGTCTTATGGAAATGTGTATTTTTTTATGTACACAGAAAATTTCAAGTGCTCTGATCATCTGTACTGTATTAAAATATTTTTCTTACAGAACTGGCAGAACAGGTTTCTAACTTTTTAGAACAAGTATCACATCACATTTTAAAGGATTATAACAACAGGTCTTCAGGTTGCTTTGTTGTCTCGTGTACAAATATAAAGAAATTGATTATTATTTTCTTAACGATGCATGTTAGGAAGAGGTCTTAGCAATATTTTGCAGAAAATCGTGGCCTTTTCTTTAACAAATGGAGTAAAGGTTTTACTGATTGCAAGTTGTGTTTTATTGAATCTCTAATCAGTGTAGAATAATTACGTCCAGGTTTAACTAGTTGAGATTTTGCTTTTTTTGTTTGTTTAATTCCAAGTCTATTCTAAGACCAAAAAAGAATTGCAAATGCTCTGCAACAGGTTCAAGGTTTCATGAATTTCAAACTGTTTTAAAATAATTTAAACTAGATGTGCAAAAATTCTTAAATTAATATAAAACAAAAGATTTGTAGAAACTGGAGCCCTCCTGATTCCATAAAAACAGGGAAATTACCCTTTAGTTTACTGACAAACGGAATGTATGAGGAGATGCTAACCTTGGAGTTTTTAATGTTAGCCCATTTATTAAATTCTCACTGTGATTAAACTGTTAAAAGGATTTCAATGTTGCTACCAAACACATTTAAAGGTGGTAGTTGTTTCTTCAGTAACGCTGTGTTTTCAGCTTGTCAGATGAATAGCCTTCATTTGGCTGCTCGATTGTAAGAATTGGACAACAACTCACATTACTTCCTGTCTTACATCAAAATGAGATTCTCCAACATAGATTTAGGATGTCAGGCTTAAAGCTACAGAGGGGGAAAGTGGTGGCTTATCAAGAAACACAGCAGAAAGATCGTTTCTATTGTCATTGCTTGTATATTAAATATTTTATGAAGAATACTGCTGACCTTTTAAGTAACCAAAACACAAATGCACTAGAAAGGTAATATGTATTTCAACTTTAAAACCAAACAGCCTCAAGCAGCAACTTATGAGTCACTGAACCAGATATAAGTAAATGAGATTTCAGCAAAACTAAATACAATACATTTAACAGATATGAAAAATCGGCAGCGTCGGCTTCGGACATCTTTAAGTCAGTGCCTTGAGCCAGCGGCTCGAACTGATGAGGCTCAGGCCCGCTGGACTTCGTAAAGCCTCTCTTAACCTCTGATGATGAAGGGGGCCCCCTCCGCTCATCCCCACACTTGGCACCGCCCACATTGGTGGCATTTTTCTAAATTTGTCTGGGGGCGGAGTTATGCTTTTCTATGTGTTTAGTTCAACTTTAACCAACCTTTTCCAGCAGGAGATGAATAAGATTCAAAATTGCAGTTGAAGGAATATATTTGGGTTAATAATTATAATGTGAAGAGATATTAATTAAATTATATTTATTGGCAGATTTTCAAATATGAGCACCCTACCACCAATATAGCCAGCATTATGAAAATGAATGAGTACCTTACTAACTGGAGGAAAGTTGGGGAACACTTTCAGGGGGCCGGGACCAATTGATGAGGACTTGCCACCCGTAGAGTGGTCTGTCTTTCAGAACATCAAAACCTTGACTGATGTTGGGTAGTTCATTTCCAGTTACATCCAGTCCATATTCATTCCATCCAACGCAGTCTATTTCTGTCCAGTTTTATTCAAAATGGTCAGATTCAGCAGATCATAAGAATGCTGTTTGTAAAAAGTCACATAAAGAACCCAGCTGATGGCATCAAAACTTAACTTCGATTTAATCACAGATTAATCGCGTGGGGTAACAATGCATGGGAGGAACTGTTCCCTTTTAACCGGAAGAAACCTCCAGCAGAACTTGGATAAGGGGACATCTACCTCAACTGACTGGGAGCTGAGAGAACATCAAAAAGACTCGCATGTTGAAATACTGAGTCAGGGCTACTTGCCATGGAAAACAGAGAACAAATGAGGGTAATTGAAAGTTAGACATGTGATCTCTCCTTTTAGATCAGCCTTTCACAGACATCCTTGTTAGAGCTGTAAAATATTGGGAAAAATGTGATTGCAATACAATTTAAGAAAATCACTGATATAAATTATGACCAGTTACAAATAAGTTACTAACGGGGTTACTTTTTTCAGTAATGAGTAATCAAATTAATTACTTTTTTAGCATTTTAAACGCTGTTACCATTACTGACAATTAAATGGGGCACGCTATAAACTAAAGCTACTTATTGAAACTCTTATCTGTCGTGGCTCTCTGCCACAGGAGCTAAGCTTTATTTGTACAAACATGTATCAGCTGTGGCCCTTAAGGATGGTTAGGGTCTATGCAATTGGCCAAACATGTTATTGATATAGAGGAGATCATTTCATGATAGTTGAAATAGTTTGCTACCAAATAATGAATGCAAGGAGTCCATTGTGATTTCAATATTGCACAAACTGATACTGTAATAACTATTCCGATTTGATGTGTTGTCCAGCCGAGAAGTTTTCCTGCCTCACTTTTGGACAAAATGTTCCTAATTTAGGCAGTTCTGTGAACAGGTAAGAGCAAGGTCCTAGAAACAGGTTTTATCGGTGATTAAGGAGACACTGTGTCGTGCAGACTTTTTGTTGTGAAAGCAGTCTAAAAATGTTCATATCTGCCGTAGTTTGTCTGTAGGTGTTCTATTAGGAAGCACCATCGACACCTGTCATTGAGTCTGCATAATGCCTCTCTCCTCAGTGTCTCTGCAACCATTAGGACTGCAATCAGCGCAAATTATAATTTAGCTAAATGAAAGAGGAATATCCAAGCTGAAATGTAAAATCATCAGCAGCAGATGTTTAACAGCACAGCTGAGGTATTTATATCAGGAGCAGTTTGAGGATTCATGTAGTTGCTTCCTGCGTGTACAGTATTGAGCTCATGGTCCAGTGCATGTTTCCCCCATGGCCAAGTCTGTGGAAGGCTGTGCATCTGTTGAGGGGCAAGCTAAGTTTAAATTCTATGTGCATGTGTGTCTGGGGGAATGCGTGTGCACGAGGCTGCATAGGCTAGTCTTTGTCACTGCGTTTTTGCGTGTTAGCTCTAAAGTGAGCTGCTCACTCCTTGCCTGTCTCCTGCTCTCCTCCCACCCACCCAAGAGGGTCATTCAGCCCCTCTTTCAGCCTCTAATCCCGTCTGTCCGGAGGAGATAGAGGGGAGCGGACTGCCGCAGCACACCCGGGGCACCGCAAACACAATCACCAGCCTTTCACAGACACTTAACGGGGCTTTGCGCTTGTTCAACAAGGCAAAACGCGACAGGAGGGATCAATTTAATACAAGGCCCGACTCAAATGGAAAGAGGGTAAATAAATAAGCAATGACAGTGAGGACTGTTGCACAATTTGTGTAGTGGCCGTCCACTTTTTTTCAGGCTCGCCTCTGTTGCTCTTTGGTGGAGCATCTATATGCTTCTATTTCCTCCCTCAGTGGCAGATGGGGATGAGCTGAGGAGGAGCAACCCTGGCCCCTCTCTCATCAGGCAGTGTTATTTTAATAAATCACTCCTGCCATTGCTTGCTACATTAATTCCCTGAGCCCAGAGGGCTGTGTTGCCACTAGCAGCGATCTGCATGAAGCGCTAAATGATGTGGGGGATCCCCTGGTGAGAGAACAGAGGCTCTGCGAATCTTCCCTTCATCGCTGCCTTGTCTGTTTGGCTCTCACCCTGGGCTAGCCCTGTTCTCAACAGACATCATAATCAGGAGGGATCCAGCGCCTTATCATACAGCACATACCAACGAGACCTGCACACATTCCAAAAGGAAGCCAAAGTTTGCAGACACTTTCCCTTGCATGGCTTGGTAAAGCCCTCACTCACACACTTCATCACTCTGATTCATGCAGTTGTTTGTACTCTCCTGTGGGGATGTTCCTTCTTCATGTAATCCAAAGACAATAAGTCTTCCAGCAGTTTAACCTACATCTTTTCCTAAAGCTCTGTTTGCAGAAATGTTTTGTCGCTTTAGATTAAATTCCTTAAAATTATTGTTTTACAGAGATGATCATAACCCTCAGAATGAGATATGCTTCTGCAGGTGGCACCGTACATGAACACAACATAAATGCAGCTGCTTTAAACGGTTGCTTGATTGAATTCAGCGCAGTGTGGCTGCAGATGCAGGTGGTACGAGTAGCACTCGCCAAAGTGGTAACAGTGGCAGTGGTAGTGGAAATTCGGATGAATGTATTTCTCTGGAGGGGGGTTTCCAGATGCCACCATTTCCCTTCCTACATTCAATCTCTGACTCAGTGTTTTTCCTCTTTCTTTCTACATCATAACTCCTTAGACAGAGGTGAGGTTGCCATTGGTATGCACAGACAACACTGGCAGATTCACCATCACGAATACCACTGGGAGATTATACTCTTCCTGCTCCACGCAGCAGGGATTCGGCCACCGTAAATAGAGCGCTTGGGAGTCTGCGGTGTGCCCAGAATGACAGAGCACTGTAGTGGCTGAGCATGCCAGGCAGACGCAGGAGTGCAAACTCAAGGACTGCTGCAAATACAGTAATCTCTCTTGCTTTCGTTTGTGGTTTTTATCTTTTTCCTACAGGGACTAAGAAATTGTTGCAGCTCAGATCTATCTGGGTTATTGTTATTGGGCGACGGGCAACAGTTAGGGCACATGGGACAGGACTTACAAACAAATCAGTTGAACTTTGGAAGAAAAAATGTCACTTGAGATGGCACAAAGTAAAAGCTGTTTTCTCAGGGACTCCATTTTTTGTGCCAGGTCATTTATAAAGCCACTCAAACAAGACAAGCAGTCAGACTTAATAGTTTTGAGAAGAATACTCCCATTTATTTTGACTTTAACAATAAAAGGTTTCTTAATAAATAATTCACTACAGTCGTAGTGACAAATAAAGTGCACCTATTTTCATTTTGAGGGTTGTACGTATCAGGACAATAAAAACGATCTAAACTTTAACAGATCATAAAACTATTGAAAAATAATGCAACTGCTGAAGGAGAAAAACATGCAACAGACTCCATTCTGTCATTATTTATTAAAAAGCTGTCAGTGAAAAACAAAGTTTACTGTATAATCTCATAGCTCGTAGAACCTCCTGTAGGAGCAACAACTCTCGGTAGAGTTTGTCTGACTTTATTAGTATCTGTCTTGTGGAGGAGTTTGGCCCAGTCTTGTATCCAACGTTGCTTTAGTTCGTTTAAGTTTGCAGACATTGATTTCTGGACAACTCCCTGAAGGTCCCACCGCAACATTTCAATCAGGTTAAGTTCTGGTTGATTTCACATTTGTTCATGATAGGGTGACTAGAAAACATGCTAACTGAGGCCTGTAGAGTGGGAGATGGAGCTCATTTTTTATTTTTAAATTTTTTTTTTTTGTCATTTCTCTGAGCATTGCACAGCTTGCACATTGCACTCTCCTTGGAATATTGGCTTCTGTCTTAAATATTTTCATTTTTAGACTAATGTACTTCAAGTAGTTTGGCCTTCTATCCCTTTACCGATTGATGCGCAGCAACAGTTGCTTCTCTCAAGTCATTGCTGATGTCTTTCCAGCTAGGTATTGGGTTAGCACACACCTGTATAGTCCAATTCAGAAAACTACCAAAACTTCAGCTTTTATAGTGGTGCTCACAGTGACAGGCTGCAGCGTGTCATTCGGTCTGCTGAGAAGGTGATTGGCTGCAGTCTACTGTCGCTCCAGGAACTGTACACCTCCAGGACCCTGAAGCGGGCAGGGAAGATTCTGGCTGATCCCTCCCACCCCGGTCACAGACTCTTTGAAACTCTCCCCTCTGGCAGGAGGCTGCGGTCCATCCGGACCAAAACCTCACGCCACAAGAACAGTTTTTTCCCATCTGCCACCAGCCTGGTTAACAAAGCCCGGAAACCACCCTGACACTCTCCCTTTCCCCCACACCCCACCCTGTTTTTGCTGACAGGACACCTGTAACCTGTAACTCTATGCGTTACATTAACGCTCAGCTTGGACTCCTGCTTTACTTGCACAATGATCACCTGCACTGTTGTATTGCTCTTGCATCTTATACTGCTCTATATTTACTCTCACTCACTTAAAACTGTGCACATATATTTATATTATATTGTAGATATGTTTATACTGTTTAATTTGTACTGTATTGCACCGACTATGCCAAAACAAATTCCTTGTATGTCCAAAAACGTACTTGGCAATAAAGCTTTTCTGATTCTGATTCTGATTCTGATTTGATCCTTTGGAAACAGAGAGGATGCACTAAGTTGTACACCCACAAATTTCCATTTCGGTTTCATTTTTGCCTTATAAATGATGATAATGAGAAATCAGCTGTGTTTTTGTGAGCTTGAGTTTTGTATTTGAATAATTTTAGAACTTTTTAAAAACGCAATAATTGTCATGTCCTGATACCTAAAACTCTATAATTTACGGATGGTGTACTTTCTTTTTATCATGGCTGCAATAAAATTAAAAGATTAAATATTTCCATTTATTTTAACTTTACCTGAGCAATAAATGCCTTCCTAATAAATAATTCATCACATATTTGTTAGAAATTGTCAAACAGGTCGAGCAGCCGTTCAGCTTCCAGATGATAACACAAGAGGAAAGCCAGAGATTTGAAGGCTCCCAGAAATGAAAAATCTGACATAAAATCTGACGTCTAGGAAGGTGCTTTAAACAAGTAAAACTTTCTCTTGCTGTGCTTTGCAATGACAAAGGGTGGAAACACCAACACTGTGAAATGTGAGATTGCTCTGACATGTTGTAACAACTGTTGCACATAAATGGATAATTATTGCAATCATATCGCCAAAGTTTTTCAATAAGTACAGTTAGAAATGCTTTTGTCATCACATTCATGTTTTTGTTAAGTTTTTGTCTTGCATATATAAATGCTAATTTATCTTACTTGCACATCTTCTGACCCATTAAAGCTGCTTCTATGCATTTGACTTAATATGGGCATGGAGGGCTGTCTTAATTAATAAGCAGGCATCCACCAAACTAATCAGCCTGTGTTGTGAAGGCTGTCCTTTCCATTAAGTGGGACTCACATTATCTCCTAATCAAATTAGTCACTTAATTGTGGCCCTCCCTTGATGGATCGCATGAAAAAAGGAACACCGTGTTTGCTAGGGGGGCTTGTGAAGATGGAACATGGCTGCTTCATTACGATATGAAGTTTTTTAATGACCAAACCGTTCGCTGTCATCATCTGACTTCAAACTTTGGCAAAGGGTGAAGATGGATTTAACATTTATACGCTCTCACAGCTGAGTGTCGAGCTGCTGTTAGGCTAAGTACCTAGCCTAAGGCCCCACCAAATTGCCCAGCAGGGGATTGACCCTTGTCCTCCAATGATCACTAGCCTGCTTCTTTTAATCACTTCCACACATAGTCTGTGACACCTGATCTTAGTCGATACATTAGCTCCTTCCTCCCTGATAGAACCACTCTACTTCAAGTCATGATTAAGGGTTGAAAAAACTTGTGTGACCAAAAACCCGTCCTCTGAGGTGTGGACCGGCCCTGGGAGCTCACATTTAAAGGAAAAGTGCAGGCTGCAGGGGCCGGTGTCCATAAGGGAAGGGTGCTGACAAATGGATGGCTGCTTGGTCGTTTGTCCTGCTGATTGAGTTTTATCCCCTGCCCTTTTACAGCAGCCAGACAATAAACAGAACCACATCCAAGCATGACAGGTTAACCTAACGGTAATAGAATACTCTTAATAGTGTGGCCCGAGCAAAAGTCCACGGTGTGCAGGGACGGCCAGAGTTCGATGATGGCGCGAGTGCTGGGAGGGGGTACAGCACTAGCTCACACTGTTGATGTCAGTCGGGAGCAAGGACAAAGAGGGCAACTTGATGGCTTAATGGGTGGTTTGATGGCTTCATAGGGTGAAATTGAACTTGTTGAGGGCAACCAAACAGATGAAACAGGCCAGACGGGGGCATTACACAGAAGGAGGAATTGGCTATATACACTGTAAGCATGACTGGCCTGAGTTTTTGCGTTTTATTGGAATCCTTGAGCTGTTTGAAGCTGGCATTGTCTCACCGAGTCTCTCCTTCACACAGAGAATGATTTATCATGGATGCTGTGACACTGTGATGCCTATACAGCAAAGAAAATAAACACAATCAAACTGAACAAACTGTCAAAAGAGATTTAGATGATGTCGTTATGACGCTGACATGAACGTGGTTGTTTTCTGGCAGATAATCCTCACAAAGAGAATCCTCCAGGCTACATGCACCTGTACAGGCAATACTCCTGCCTGTTTGTTCTGCAGCACCTCTGCCTGCAGTTTGTCATGTCTGACTGGGGCTTTAATTAGGCCTGCGTATAGAAGCGGCAGCGTTAGGCCTGGGAGCCCTCTGTCCACGGCTCAACCGTCCTCCACGGCATCTCCTCGGAGGACCTCTCTGCTCTGTGTGGTTAAGATAATAGAGGCTCGCTCAGAAGATGTTAATTGAGGGGAGATAAAGTGCAGTAGTGGCTGCAGGGATGCAGCATGCGGGGATGGAGGGAAAAGGGAGGGAGGGTTACCTGATTAGGGGCTTAGGTGTTTGGCTTACAGCTCTATGTTTGATGACGTGAGATTTTTAAAGTAGGAAGACGGAATGTTCGGCTGAAGTGTACATCAAAAAAAGCAGAAATCTAAGACTGTTATTAAAGCTTCCCCAGAGGCATTTGTGTTCTGCTCATTTCAAGACCCAATAAGGTTGGGCGATGTGATATACTTTCCCCCCTAGCAGCTCACAGTGGTACCTCCAGGATGTTGAATTAAAAAGTTTGATTTTATGGAGTCTTTTAGCGACTAAGGGAGGGAAACAAGGATGCAAAATTTACTTTGGACATAAAGGTGACTAAAACAGCTGAAGTGACAGAAGTCACATTAATAGTGGCATATGTCTGGAGTCCAGAAAAAGTGTAAGAGAGAGAAAACAGTCCCTTTGTCATCCCAGGAGGGGACGAATGGGTAAATGGAGGCAAGGACAAGAAAAAAAAATATCCAAAAACAGCACCTGCAACCTCAATAATTGCCTCAATGCCAGTGGGATTACTTTCATTCAATCAGAGCTTTCTCTCTTACTATATGTTGAAGGTAGAGATGGAGTTTTAGGAGCTGGGAGGCTGGGCCATGTGGCGTGGGTGTACGGGGATCCGATGGTGCCCTCCCTCTCATACAGTGCTGAGGGCGAAAGCTCCCCTGTAGCAGCTGAATCTCTGGTATCAGTGTGAGCAGCAGAGAGTGAGAAAAACTGTGAGAGAGAACAGGTTGAGGTAGGTGGACCACTGTTTCGACTTGTCAAATGTGACTGAGAGTCCTGCATCAGTGTGCCCTTTTTTTGTTTTGTATAAATTCCCGAAAACGTCCCACCTCCCTTTTTTTTACCAGCTCCCACAAACACACCATCGCTGGCCAAACACATTGCTAGAGGATTCCTTTATTTCTTTATGTGGACTCCTGTTGGTGCACGCATTAGATGCTCAGCTTCCTCCTCCTCCCTCTTCTTCTTCTCCTCCTCCTCCTTGTCCTGCTCTTCTCTCCTCCTCCTCCTCTTCGCTCTCGCTTTGCCGCTCTCACAGCCTAGTTTTCTTTTTTTCCTCCCTCTTCAATCTTGTGCAGGTTGTATCTGACGGAGGAACCGGTGCTGCGCTCCCATCCTCGCGCTCCTGCAACAACAACATCACTGTGAGTATTCTCATGCTAATTCTTCTTCTCCAGCCTCCCTTAACATCCGTTTGTCTGTTTCTCCCCCTTGCTCTCTTTTTTTTAATTTTTTGCCTCTTTTATGTTGTCATCCGACGCGCTAAAGGCAGCAGTAGCAGCGCGGGAAGGTAGAAGTGTGGACAAAAAGGAATGAGAAAGAGCATGCACAGAAATGGAGAGAAGAGGGGAGGGGGTAAAAAGAGACAAGGAGGAAAAGAGATCGTTGCTGCTGTCTCTGCGAGCAACCCTTTCTGCTTTCGGAGGTGTTTCTCCTGGAGGATGGTGGAATTGCTGAAGGGATGTGGGGGGCGGGTCTTGATTTTGTGAGTAGATAGCTGTGCTAGAATGATAGGGGATGTTGTTGACAAGCGAAGAGTGGCTCATCAGACAGCCGGGCTGCTGGAACCAGGGTTCTCCGTGTTCACTAAACTTCTGATTCATCCATCACTCTCCGTATTTAATCCACGGCTCTCTCTTCTTTCCTCATTTTGTTATTTAGGGATTGACGACTTGTTTATCATGGTGATGATGCCGGTGCTGTGAGATGTATTGCCGGGTAAAAATGGGAGATGATGGTTGCTTCTGAGCTTGTGTATGCCATTCATAATGTGCATGCAGAGTTTTAATGACCACACTTTGCAGCTGCACATGCAAGATCATTCAACATTTGCTGTCACGTGTGCATCTTTAAGCTCCCAGATATAGACAGCAATTACTTCAATGTTTTTCTCTGTGTTTGTGTGTGTGTGTATATATATATATGTGTATATATATATATATATATAAATATATACATATATATATATATATATATAGTGTGTATGTGTGTGAGGTCAGAAAGTCAGTGTCCATTCCTGCTTGCTCCCTTTTGATCAAAGAGCCTCATTTAGTCCGCCCACAGCATGTGTCTGAGCCACACGAGGAGTGGGTGTACTTTGTGTGTGTATGTGTGTGTGGTGGGGGTGAGATGGATATGCCCTGCTCCCTGACTGCAATACCATGGCTAATGGGGACTCGGGTCAGCAGAGGCTGAAGCACATCCGGTTCTGTGGTGAGTCCCAGTGACCAAAACCTTCACCACGTCCCTCACTGATTATTTTTTTTTTTTTTTTGGAAATTGGAAATTTTTACAAGAAGAAAAAGCATATTGGCCCAACAAAACGCTCACAAACACACTTTGGCAGTTTCATTTGGCAGAGTGAAAAGGATTGATCTGAGCATGGCAATTAGGCAAATTTCAGAACTAAGCATCTGGCGAGGCGAGAACGCTTCGCCTGGCAGAGGATTACCATTTTAGTTCCATTTTCAGCCCAGAATGTGTTATTTCACAGCACTCCAGCAGCACTGCGGCCCAGGCACAAAACCATCACATGGGGGAATCTTTGTGTAGCAACTCTGTCGTGTGTGTTCATTTCCACGGCCTAATAAGTTAGAGTAGCGCTTTGATTAATGTCAATTAGGTTTAATATGTGTGTTCGGAGCCGTGGCGGCCTACCTCCCTCCTCCACGGCTTTTATGACGATGAGTCATAAGTCATGAGTAAAAATGCCCGAGATGATAGCAGCCTGTCAATAAGCTTGCTTTCGCAAGCAGGCAAAAATAAATGAGAACCATTCCCCCAATTAGGGAAGATTAGGTTACCCTCCACCAATCTGAATCCTTAAATCCCTTCTGTTTTTACAGCTCTGTCTGGAAAATGTAATTCAGCCTTGAGACCTGGGCAGAATAGCAATAAAAGAAGGTAGAAAGTTTAGCAGTGAAGCCCAGGCAGTAAAAATATCTACTGGGAGAGAGAGCGCGTAAGCACATGATAATTGACACTGCACTGTGTTGCAGTTGGCTGTAATTAACTGTGTAACAGAGGTTGTCAGTTGGAAAGAAAGAAAGGCCCAACTATCTTAGTGCATTTAACACACTGGAAAGTGCAACGTTTATCATGTCTCTCCAGCTTTCAGTGAGGGTGTGTTTCAGGTTAGCGTGGGCCTCTCAGTTGTATTTATCCAGATCCTTTGCTACACGGCCAGTCAGGCATTATCCACTGCCTTCTTTATCCTTTCCACCACAGTTTGAATACATGAAAAATCAAAAAGAGGAGCCATTGTTTCTGGGGCGAGCGGAAAAGGCTTATCATCTATTTTTAGTTTGCCTTTCTTCATTGTTGCCTGGGCCACAATTCATGTTTATGTCTGGAGATTTGGTGCCATAAACTATGTTGCGCTTCGCAGGCAGGCGCTGGCTGGTGACAACTCTCACCCACACATTAGTGATCTATGAGCCATATAGCGCAGACCCCCTGCTGCCTCGCCAGCCGCTTTCTGAAACCGCGCAGGACCACAGCAGCGTCGTGCTCCCTGTGTGATGGCACCCATATGTGCAGGAAGAGCACCTGCATTAACAAAACGTACCAACCCTTTTATTTCTCATCACTTATCACAAGCCGCTACATGCTGCAGCGAGAAGGGGGAAAAAAGCTCATAAAGATAAAAATCACATTTCACTAGAGGGTGCTTGTGTGACAGTGATATATGCTGCGAGCATCCTGGCACCTCATTGAGAAGAGAGTGAGTTCTGGGTGGGTAAATCAATTTGTGCGGAGGCCGTCGCTGCTAGTATTGGTTTCGTGATATGATCTTTGTTGTCCATTTTTAGAGGTCAGCACGAGCCCGACGACAAGGGCAGCCGAACCTGACCGCTTTCTCTCTCATTTCTGTGCTGGTAAACGATCTTCCCCAGGAGGATTGTGGGTAAAGTAAGTCTTAATAAAAAAAAAAAAGGCCATGTGTCTTTTTTTCTGTCTTAAGTTGAGACACTATGGATTCTCTATTAAGAAAGTACGTTCATCTATTACCACGCACGACTTGATAAAGTGTCCAGAGCCAGAGGCGAGCGCAGCCTGTGCATTAATCGCTGTAATTACTCAGCGAGGCTGACACTGATTCTGGAGGTGTGTCTAACTACATATACCAGTAAAGGACTGGGGGACGGGTGGTGGTAGACCAGTCAATTGGTGAGCCCGATTCTGTCAGAGATCTTTGGTCACCAAGTTGAGCGATTTCCTTCTAACGATCTCACGTCTGTGTTGCCAAAGTTTCTCTTCATCCTAGGAGGACGTCAGAGTGCTGGACACACTCTTTGACTGACTTGCGATCAGTGGGAAGTGCTGTGCAAAATCACCACAGCAACGACTGCTTAGCAACAAAAATGTTGACATCATAAAAACAAGAACAAAGAAAACAAGAAGAAACCCATGATTGCACGGTTCAGTTTTTAGATTTGGTTGAGTTAGTTTTGCTGCACCAGTTGTTGAGATGTTCACCATCTGGGTTTTCTCCTCGTACAGAGGAGGGGGTCAAATCCAGCGTGTCATGTTAGGGATGTGAAAGTGGAGGAGGAGGGAGCTGAACTGGGCTCTGCGCTGCATTGTCTGTACAAGGGCAGCAGAGTTACTCTTTGTGCTCCGCTTCTGGAATGTGTCTTCTAATACTGTCAGTGTTCCAGCTAATCAGAGCGGCATTGTTGGCCATAATAAGTGAATGGAGTTTAATAGGTGAATGTGTGCCACTTGGCGTCTTATCTCACAGTGACTTTCACTTGCACTGCCTGCAGGAAGTAATCATGAGAAATATGACTCAGAGACACCGTTTTTAATTAAGGACAGTTTTTAGCATGGTGGAAGAAGAAAAAGGTGGCCGGTTGAAGGCTGTTCCTCCGCGCACACATGCATGTAGAGCCCTTTTATTTGGGTTTCTCATTAATCACAGAAGCATGTCTGATAGGGGCATGCAGCGTAGGAAACCTAGCTGGAACAGCACAGTGGAATATTTGAACATCTCAGTGCTGATGTGTGCAAAGCGGAGTGTGTGTCTGCAGGGGAGGCTTTGAAATTTCATCCTCTCCATTCCTTTTAACTTGGCGGAGGGGATGTGTGTGTCTCGCAGTTGGCCGATGGCTGTTAGGAAGCTCCACGACCAGCACCCCGCTAGCCATTCACAACACATACACACACATACACAGAACTTGGTATCTGCCTCCCCACCTCATCCTCCATCCGCAGACCTGCTTTGTGTCAGATAGTTTAATGTGAAATTGCTTTTCTTTGAAATTTCCCCCTGGAAACGCAGGTCGTCACAAAAATGTTACATCTCATAATGGTGTGTTATTGTTGTTCTTTCATACAAGTCCTTGGCGTCTGAGCAAAGGGTTTTTATTTATTTTTTTCTTCAGCACAGAGCTGAGGTCACACTCAGCTATTTTTCCCTCTGCTGCTGTCACAATCTCGGATTCTGTGCAGAGTTCCTCCTCTGCTGCGCCCATGGTAACCTCTCTGAAAAATTTATCACCACCTCACTCTATGATTACGCTATGTATTAGCGGGACTTAAATTTAATTTGTCGACAGGCCCTGGCGGCGGGGCTACGGGCCCGGCCTATCAGAGACACTTTGTAAAGGGCCCCTGGAAGAGCCTCCCGGGGCGATCCTATCAGTCAGACACACTGTCAGCAGACACACTCAGTTAGTCAGCATTGAGTCTGAAATGTGGCCGAGGCAAACCACACGCCACCGTTGGCTGCTCCACTGGGCCGCTGCTGTGGGCATGGAGCTCCCCCGCCTGCCAGTCAAAGCTCCAGCACGGACACTGACCTTTGTTCCCCTGCTCAGATGAATGCTCTTCAACAGGTGACACCCTTGCCTTCCTTCCTTTCATTTCATCCCTCATTGGTGCCACCTTCTCTTTACATTATGCTGTTAAAGAAGAGCTGCCTGTTTGCCACCAGCTCTGCGGGATGCACTCAAATTATTGAATATTTTTAGATTTTATCCAGCGCACTGTCAGTCCTCTGACAGTCGCTTCAATAATAATCACCTGTCATAAAGTGGCTATTACTGTCCTCCACTGCTGTGATTTACATTAATACCTGGTAGTTAATGTCATGTTTCTTTATTGAGAGAATGTGGGACATTAAATTCAACACACTGCCTCTGCAGTTACACGTCGTGCCATTATTCTCTTTTGTCCTCCTTTATTTTTACTTTCCCATTTTCATCCTCCTTCAGACGAAGATCAAAATAGCCTGATCCGAGGCCACTCAAGGCTGCTTTTATCTGCGCTCCCTGAATGAGAAGGTCAATTTTCAAGGCGTTTTGTTGGGGGGGGGGGGAGGGGGGGTGTTAAAACCAGTGAGTTGCTAAGAGAACCAAGAGGGCCCCATACTTCCCACACCTATAATTGGGGTCAATTTTCATTTTCATATGGTTTTAAATGTCAAGAACAGAGAATGTGCAAAGTGTTTTGAATTTTCACTGGAAGCCATCAATCTTTGGGTCACACAGGTTAAAAACGTATTCTTTTATTATGAAACATGGAACGAGGCATTTTACTCTGCAGCTAAGTTTCACCAGTGAAAAGTTAAGAAGAAAACATGATGTACTGCCTTTGACCTCATCCCTGCACCACTGGGAACATAATGTCAGAAGATGCCAGCGCCTTTCTTCATATGACAGAAACAAATCCTCAGAAAGGACTGCTCCTTCCCTCTGTGGAGGATTTACACCCTCCTGATGCCCCTGCTTCCTCTCACTGCCTCAACACGATAACTCCTACTTCTGCAAATTCATGAATGGGAATATTTTCTACTTTATGAGCTGCATTTGAGCTTTCTAAAAACAGAACTATACACAGGAACTATAGTATTTGCTCTAAATTTTAGATGATTTTTAAATGAAGTCATGCTGGGACCAGAGTTGGATTCATTTGTAATTTACCTCTTCCTTCACCACTAATACCAATACAGATAACAGCCCAGTAACAACAGGGTACATACCTAGGTACCCACAGAGTTTCTTGTTTATTAATGGGTACCTACAGGGGTGCCTACAGGGTACCTATGGGATATTTTAAAAAGTACGTGCACAGAATTTGTAGCATTCTTACATGGTATCTACAGGAATCTCTCATACTGAGCATGCATGTAGCAACAGTAGAGAGAAAACTCTCCTTTAACAGGAAGAAACATTCCATCAGAACCAGAACCAGGCTCAGTGGCCACAACCGACTGAGGGTTTGAGAGAACAGAGCAGAGACACAAAATGACACAGCCGCACAGATCCAGGAGTACTTTCTGTAAAAAAGAAAAGTAAAATGTTAAAGGCAGTTGTAGGTCTTTTAGTGACTTCCTCTAGGGGAGAAACACAGCTAAGCAGATAAACTCTAAGCTACTTTTTAAGTCATAAGTATGAAAGAGACACTCAGCCAGTAGCTATGTCTAGGAGAGAGATAGGGTTAAACACTGAAAGACAGGGTCAGGTGTGTCATCTATAGACAGAGAACATTAAGTTGTTGGGAGCAGCAGGTCAGCCAATATCCATATGTCCCATATTAGTACTCTGTGGATACTGGGCTGTATTGTGCATTGCTATCAAAGTAAAATGACCAAAATCAGCATGTTCTAGTTAAAGTTCAAGTCATTCTAGTCCCAAGGAAACACTAAAGCCAGAATCAATCATTCTGTACATTTACAAAATCCTAGTTTTTGTTATGAAAGAATAACTTCACATGTTCCATGTGAATAAAAAAAATCACAGTTTTTCCCTAAACCACGAATCGCTACAGAAATGGCCTGCATGGAAATGTTTCTGTGAGATTTTTATCATGCTGTGTATAGTATTTTTCTGAGCAGCAAGAAAGCGGTATCGGTGTCAATGTTCCGCCTGGGAGCTTAGAGCAGGTTTTCATTGGCTCTCCATGAACAGAATGCTCAAGTACAAATGCGTTTTCAAACCCAACAGTGGCTTCTTCTCCAAAATCCTGCTGAAAATTATTGCCAGATAACTGATTGTCACTCTGCTCTGACAGACTTTGATTTTTGCATATTTCAAGATTCACGTTTTGTTTTCTCAGTGAGCAAAGTGATCACGTAGTCTAAAACAATGTCGCTGGAAGTAAAAGGTTAAGTGCCAGACACTGATCTCCTCATGCTGTTTTTGTATCAGATGTTTTTGTCTGAAACATTCATTGTTGGCTCCTGCTTTATTAGGCTCCACCTCCCACAAGACGTCTCTGAATGAAATTGTCGTTAATGGCTAAAAATGAGGCTTTGTTTGTCTGCCAAATTAGCTAAAAGCAAAACATTATGCAAATATTTTACGCTCTGCCACTTAGTAAAATATTGAAAAGTCCCCACAGTAAACAAAGTATTTCGGAAAGTTCAGGAACAGAGGATTACTTTATATGGTCAAATAAAAGCTATAAAACAGAGAACTGAAGGGGGAAAATCCAGCCTACAAGTCTGTGACCCTCTGAAGCACAGCTGTATCTGAGCAGGGAACATACACTTTGTTGACGTAGAGGGTAGTAAAAAAAACCCCCAAAAAAAACATGTTTTGTCATTTAATTTAGCTGTTTGATATCCAAGCAGCTGAAATAATAGATTCATCTATTGGAATCTCTTGTTCTGTTCCTTCCTTCAAAGGTCGGAAGTGTCAAATGGCGTGCAACTGGTGATCCACACGGATTCATGTCAGGAGTCGACCTCGATGGGAAAGCAGAAGGAGCTGAGTAAATGCAGCAGCATTTCCTAATGAAAATGTGTTTAATGTATTCAAAAAAAGGAAGTGCTGTGCAGTGTGCTGTGAATAGCCCGGAGCGCCGGTCCGTCTTCACCTAAAGCAGCACACTCAGTATACATGACTTTGAATAGCTGTTAGGACAATACATTAATGAAATTCCCCAGGGCCTCGACTTAGCATCCGTGGTTCAAATGCAATTTTTTATCCTGTGACAACGTATAATCCCTTGTCCAAGCAGGCCTGTATTTCTACCTTAAACATCCCTTTCATTCCTTCATTTAATAAATGACACCCAGAGGACAAAACGGGGACAAGTCCCTGCTGACATTTGTGAAATATAGACTGA
The DNA here is from genome assembly GCF_021462225.1 of Girardinichthys multiradiatus. Classification (NCBI taxonomy): domain Eukaryota; kingdom Metazoa; phylum Chordata; class Actinopteri; order Cyprinodontiformes; family Goodeidae; genus Girardinichthys; species Girardinichthys multiradiatus. Next base: position 38,818,349 of record NC_061818.1, on the reverse strand, counting down.
TAATGCTCCTGCCACTTGCTTAATGCAGCTCCCCTCTACCTCTTTGGGTCTGACAGGCCGGGCCCGACGCATGTATCATAATGAGAGGATCCCATCGCTGTCAGTTAGCAGCACCTAAAGCATGTGACTGAACTTCTTTGACTCCTGAGAATAAAAGAAGAGATGAGGGGTCTCTTCCGGGAATGAGGACTTCTGTTTCTCCTTGAGGCGCGACCCCTCGATGTTGGCCATTTCTGCCTGATGATTACAAGCAGCGCATCATTACTACTTCATTTTGCAAAACTCTGTGCAGTGAATATGCGGTGATGGTCTCAGGGACAGTGCAAAAACCCTTAGCCAGTCAACATTTGCATGGTTCACTTTGAATGATTTAATTACTTGCTTTAGACTTGAGCAATTATAGCTGAGCAGCACATATGTTAATTATATCTGACCTCACTTTTTTGCTGCTCTGTTAATTGTTCACTCGGATGACATTCTCAGATGACTGTCATTGCTGCGTGCGTATCGGACAATTCAAAATGAAACAAAAAGAAAAAGCGCACATGGAGGTTGCCGTGTGATGGTTTTTCATTCATGGAAAATCTTCAGCTTCTAAATGCAGCAGGTTTATGTTGTTGTTGCCTAAAGGGTCAAAAGGTACTCACCATTTCTTCAAACAGTAACAGAGATGGAGGAAATTAGCCAGAGAAGCCGAAGATGCAACCCACTTCCTGTTTATCAGATAATGGGTTTTGCTTCTCTCTTACCATTAATGCCCAGGAAAACATTGAAACCCACTTATGTCCCAGTTCAGAGTCATACAGCTCGTTCTAATGCACATTTGCCTCCAAATGTCAAAAGCTCCAAAAACCCATTAGGACCAGCTTGCAAAGGGAAACCACTACCTGAACTAATATATCATGTTAAATGACACATGTACTGCAAATGTCTGCAAACATGTTTTTATCACACAGCTTATTATTGCGTTTAATGGGGATGATTTTCACTTTTGCCAGAGCTGCACTCTGGGTTTTAATTCTCCTGCCAGCGAGGAGGAAGGCACAGAGACACATTGACTTTTTCAGATTCATTTCATCTTATGATACGACTGCGGCGGCGTGACTGCAGCCTTATGAGGCAAAAATGAAAAATACATGTGCTGCTCAACACCATGGTGTTTGTTAATGTTGCAGTATGTCTCTGCATGCTGTTACAAATGGACTGTGCTTTTGTTTGTCATCTTAAGTGAGCAGCGACACTTCTTGTTTCACTTCACTTCTCCAGAGATGAACTTAGGAAAATGGAATGGATCTGTGGGGTACTTATGGACAGAAAGGTTTTCCTGTGCATTCACATTTATCCATCTTATATCAACATGGTTAACATCTAACACTTAAACAGTATGCCTTGATAGATGTTTAATGATCAGCTTTAACTTCAGATTTAGCAAATAATGGTTTTAAGGACACGATGTATTTTCTGTTTTCCCCACACCAAAGTAAATTTTTTCAAAACTTCTCCTCTTTAATTTAACGACATTAATACTGCTCTTTTTTTAAATATTTATTTGTTCTCTTACTCATTTATGCGTATTGTTTTTAATTTTGCTTGGATGATTTCTAATAGGTAGGCCTAAACTGCATGTTTTTGATTGATTTCTGCTTTAAATCACTTGGAGTTTTTTATTTGTTGAGATTTAGAGGAAATGTCCTGAAACTCAGTCCTGTTCAACATTTTCACTCTGTTAAACTTTCCTGCATACTCAGCATTTTCCTGTTAATGGTCTCCAATTTGTCCCTTCCATCGATCTGTGTCTATTTCAAGTCTTCAGGCAACATTTGTAAAATTTGAAAATATAGTTTCAACTTCAGTTATGGAAAACGTAGTTGGAGTATAAGCTTTACTGCCTCAATTTGTCTCATACATTCTATTGTGTTATCATATAAAAGACTATTATTAACATAATAATCCGAAGAAAGATCCTTTCATACCTATATTAGCATTATTCGGCAGAGCAGCTGAATCTGTATACGACTGCAAATACAAGAGTGGGCTGGAGAAACAACAGACTTCAGAACATGAGTAGTTTTAAAAAGTATGCTGCAATCTATAGCCTAATAAAATGTTAATTAATTGTTAGGTAAATGTTAATTTAAATGTTGGTAAGATGGACTGAAAAGCTTCATAGCAAGCTTCTTCCTCAGGTACAAGAGATGGAGAAAAGTTTAACCAAATGGCCCAATAAGATTTTTTCATATTTCCGTCTAAGTCAGGAACATATGACAGATTTTTAACAATTTTTATTAGCAATGCAAACTTTAACGGTAGTCTCACCCTGTCTAATCTTTAGATTGACACAAGGTAGTCATCAAAGTCTTCCAGTATGGTGCTGATATTTCCAAATACTTTAAATTTGTTGCTGAGAGAGGTTAAAAGTGCGATAGAATAAAAATAAAAAAAACAACTTTCCAGTTAGTGTTGACCTTTGGAGTTCTATTTTCCACCATTTCCACAAAATACTTAAAAATATGTATTATATTTTTGCTTTTTAACACTGGAATATCTCGAAGAAGGTGATGCTGCAGAGCAGCAGCAGACTGTAAAATGACAGCAGCTTTTCCTCAAGCCCCGTCCGTATATTTAAACTTTAAACAACCTGCCAAATCTGAAACATACCTTTATTGATATATTTGAAGGATGTGCTTATCTATGATTCATATCACTCTATCTTTCATCTAAGTTTGCAACTTTTTTTGTTTGACAGCTTAAACTTCCAGAGTAAAATGAGTTAGAATATGACCTCCTGCAACGCAAGACCATCTGGATTGGTGGCTTCATCCCGATATCCAATCAATAAATGATTTCAGTATTTTTGGTTTGATACTGATAGTGGATTGGATCAGGTCTGTTTCTTTTTTTTGAGGCAAATTTAAACCTACAAACACAGGATGAGCTATATATCTGACAAACGGCACAAGTAGCTGTCCATTTTGTAACCTGCAGTGATAGTTTGCCCTCCAGTTCTCCCAGAGATAACCTGTACCGTGCTGTTCTAAAGGTTTGTGACTTGATTGTATATTGTAGAGATATGCAATATCACTACAATATATTCAATATGTTTAGTAAATTGTAGCTTGGATACATTACAGTCTAACAATAACGGGTCCATTTCCAAACTCCCATTTAAAATGACCTTTTTCTAACAGAACAATTTTTCTCTTTCCTATAAAAATATTACGTTTCACTCTGCTTTCTCTTTGGTATCATTCTGCGGACACGGCCTTAGCTAAGGTTTCCAGGGACAAATTGATGGCAGCAGACTCTGTTTTTTTTATTTATTTTATGTTTATTTTTGGCACAGTTAACCCCAACTAAGTCTAATGTCTTTTTTATGGAGATTGCGTGACCCAAAGATGCCCAACTTAGCTGCAGATGTTTGACAGCAGGGTTTGGAGATTTTCTTTACCTTCCTTACCATCATGCTCACTGTGTGGTGCCAAGACAAGCTTGGTTCCCCGAGCAGTGGCTCAAAGACGCCGGTCTCGGCGGCATATAATATTTGTTCCACAGGGAAACAGGAAGTTATGGATTACTAATTAAAAGTTCCTGTAAATGCTGATTAACTTGAAAATGAAAGTTAAGCAAATACTTTAGTGATATTTATTAAGGGATTGTTTGGGGTGCTGGTTATTGTGTCACTGATTTTGTCAAGAGCAATTACCTACAGACAGCATATGAAATTTATTCTCAATGCATAATGTACAAAAATTAAAGGTTGATTTCACTTTGAAATTTTCTTTTGATATAGCTGATATTTTTACAAATCTTTACCAGGCCTTTCAGTAAATGTGGTCTTGTCTGTACGACTAGTTGGGTAAAAATAAACGGAAAAAAAAAGGCACCCAAAAACATCTTTGAATAAGTTATAGATTATCATAATTAGTTATGCAAACATTCATCAGTAATTAAAATCACCAAATTTTTTCCACAATTGGCTGGTTAAATACTGAAAAGACACATTTCTTCCTGAATATTAACTGCATCAAAAGTCCTGTTTTTATTCTGTTTGTTTTGTTTTTGGTTATCATCTCCACAAGGATGTGCTTTACTTGTAATTAGGAATATTTATGTAATCCTTACTGTTTCTGTATGATTTAAAACTACTTCCTCTAGTCAAAGAACAATTTTATTGTTTTTCAGTTTTTTGAAAATATAATCTCACCTTTAAATTGAGACTCTCAGAAATGAGTTTTTCTCGCTCTATAAATCATTTTTCTATAACTTTGTTAGTTGTTATAAAGGACTTTTTCATTGCTGAAGGTATATGTTCCTGTCTGTTTCTGTGTTTTCAACCAATCAGCCTTCAGTGCTTCCTTACAGGCTGACGCTGTTTGTCCTTTACTCCAGCTCCGCTCCTACTGGTACATCTGTTGGGATTTAGGTGTGTGTTGCTTTGTCTCGGCTGTGTGCTGGGATGTGTTGGCCTTTTGGTTAGTGGATGGATGTTAGAGTGTGCTTCTACACATGTCTGTGAACCAATCTGATTGTGTGTTGGGCTTTTGGAGGTTTTTGTTGTGTCTTTCGAATAAAAAGTGGCATATAAATAAAATTTGAGTGACTGAATGTTTGTTTGATTCAAGTGAAAGTGGAACAGCTCCCAGCAGTTACAGTTAGTGAACAAAGGGAACATTATATGTCAATTTCAGTCATATTTCATAGCTGAATCACGCCTCTTAAATGCCACCGTCGAGAATGCATTGAACTTGAGTATTTTGTGCATGCAGAGGTTGTCAGAAACTATCCAAAGCCCCGCACCATGACAGATCCACTTTGACATTCCTCTCTTGATGTTCAGAAAAGGCTATAAGAAGCACAGCATGGTAGAATAAACATGCAGGCTATTTCCATTTCTCAATTCTTTCTACCTGTGCAACATGTTTAAGTTGTTTTATTCATGTAAGCACACGTCCTCATTTTCTTTGCCAAGTGTTAACTGAGAGGTTTTATTATTCATGCAATATTCTTCACACAGATCCAGCAGCAACAATGTAAGACATTAATTATGTCGTTGAAAAGGACCGTGGTAAAAACTGTCCCAAACAACACAAGTCTCGTGTTTTAATTATAACTGTCAGTCCAATTAGCGCTATTTGACAACTGATCCACAGTAAACAACTTCACGTCTCTGTTGCAGCATGTGTTCTTCAAACTTTGGGCAGGTGCTGTCTATTCTCCTTCTAAAATATTAGGCTTTTTAAAATTGCTCTATGCTGATGCAAATTATGCTGATTTCCCCTCAGTGTCTCAGTTACTCCAAACGGCCCTTTCCTGTGAGGTGTTCCTGTAGATTATAGTTAAACTGCTTGTGCGCTTCATGTTGGTGCAGCTCATGTGTTTTGAGATCTGAGTTGATGGCGCAGCACATTCATTAAGTGGCTTAGTCTTCCACAGACAGCTGTCAGTTCCATTCAGCTGGACAGCACTGCTTGTTAATCAGCATTTTCTCACACATTCCTTTACACCTACACACCCTTCGACATTTACAAACCCATCAACACATAAGACTGTTGCAGTTCGCCTGAGAGTCAGGGCAGATTACGCAGCTATAATCTCTGCAAATGTGAGAATAGATGGTTAAAGACGTTGGTATAAAACTGCAAAAAGGGCGGCATTTCTTGATGATATTTCCATCAAACGCTGACTGCTAAACAGCTGTAAAATTGGTCTTTACCAGAAAACTCATTCATTTTTAAACATTTAGCAAACACAAGACAACTTTATTAATTAAACTGTAGTCGTATTTCTGTTTATTTAATTTATACTCATATAACGCCTGAAAAGAGGCAATATTTCCTAAACTTAAAGTTTACATTCCTAGTACTTACAGGTCACTCACTCTGAATTTATGGGTTACTTTCTGGGACCTTGGGGTACTTTCTGGGATTTTAGAGGATAGTTATAGAGAAATTGCTGTGCTTATGTGTTCTGTGCTGTGTTATGTCTGTAAGAATGTAGGATGTGTTGTATCCAACAGTTTACTGAAACTTGCAGGTTACTGTTCTACAGTTTTCATTAAACCTTAGTACTTATCTCGGTACCTTCTGGAGCTTCGAGTTACTCAACATCTTAAAAATCAACCAGTAGTAAAGTTTATTCCCTTACACCTGTAAGTTTCAAAAGGTGCCATACAAGTTCAAAAAACAGTTTGTCAAAGTTCTGGGTGAACAACCAGTATGCTCTAGGGATATTAACATGTTATTCCTCAGGAAAGTAACCTGCAAGTCCTAAAGAAGTAAGTTGCAAAATCTGGGGAAGGTAAAATATTAGTTCTGGGAACAAAAGTGACCAATGACCTGAATTATACAATCCAACAAAAGAAAACAGTCTTCCTTTACCAGCTGAACGCCTTTTGGTTGAATGTCTGCCACCTTTTCATGGGTTGATCAGAAGTGAGAGCTGAAATTCTTTGCATTTCGAAGTTCTCCTAAAATGTTAATGTAGCAACAATGTCGGGCATTTCCATGTAGACCAAGCGTGTCACCATCTTGTCATAACATTACTTCAGCTGACAAGCTGTTATAATTAGGTTACAGCCTTGAAACCTAACTGGTGAAACACTTGACTTATGCACATTTTATATTCTCTAAACATTTGAAATACGTACATAAAAATTGTCTCTCTGCACAATTTCTAAGGATGAAGAAATCAGCAGAACAAGATTATTTTATTGTTTTTTATAAACATGTATTGTATTTCTGTTGTTAATTTAGGCGTTTTAAACATGGCCGCCCACAGAGGATTGAATGATTTTCTGAGTCAGCCCCAAGCGGCCATTTGAAAAACTGCAGTAAACTGCAACAACGTTGATGCAGCAGCAGTGAAATCCTGCAAACACCGGCACTCTTCCTGTTTTCTCATGGGATAATTCCTTTATATAAGAACTGCACAGATCTCGAAACGTTTAGGATCCCGTTAAAGAAATCCAGCACCAGCTGACTAAGAATGATAATTTTAATGGGTTTTATTCCGTGCAACCTAATTTTATTCATTTCAGGCATTATTTTTTATTTGTTACTCCTTTAAGCCTTTTTTGCAGTACATCACTTTTGCAATATTGCAATATTGACTGGATTATTTAGCAAAAATGTTGATTTTCAATCTATGTGCACAGATGTGTTGTGTGTATAAAATGCAAATCTATAAGTCTGGTTTCTAAGTGGTGCACATTATCACTTACATCTTGTTTTGATGCTGTAAGCAGAGAAAAGCTGTCTGGCACATTGTTTCCTGCTCATTTGGTCAAAACATGCAACAACATGAGCGCACTGCATGCAGACTGGAAAGTTTTTTTCTTTTCACAGGGTGGCAGGGTAAAAAGCAACCAGTGTTGCTAATTTTAAAAAGGATATTTCAACCATGCAAAGATCAGCTGTCAGATTATGTCAGACCATACATCACCCAGCAGAGAGAGACTAAAACAAGGCAGTTTGTGAGAACAGTCTTAGGCTGAAACAAGTTGTCATCATCTAGTTGAAACAAGTCTACTGCAAAACTGCAGTTTCTGAATTTCTTTAATGTTAGTGACTGTAAAAACAAAATAAAATGATGAAAGTCTATAAGCTATGACTTTCTCAACTGCAACAGTTTATTTCAGATTTTCTTCTGGCACTTCTGTTTAAATAGTCTATCTGTTTTTAGCCTTTCATATATATTTTTTTGCAATGAACTTCATTTTGATCAATAACCCCAAATGTAAATAAAGTAGCTGCGGTAAATTATTATTTTTCTTCATCAACAAAAGGGACGCCGTGGTTTGGCCTTTTACCTATCAAGATGTGAATAAAATGGTCTGGTTCTGAAATGATTGAAATCTAACCTAAAGTGTACCAAGACACACATTAGATTTCAGTTTTAGACAAACGTGAGGGAAAAACTAAGTACACACCAGCAGCGTGTAGAACCTTCAGCGGTAAAAACGTATTCATTTTCTGACTTTCAGTCTTACATTTTTGTGGAGGAAATTGGTTCTTCAATGAGTCGCTTTATTTCATTGAAATTTGCTAACATTTGTTTCTGCACAGCTTTCCGAAGTTCCCACCAGAGCGTTTTAATCAGGTTAAGGTCTGGACTTTGGTTCTTTGCTTCCAGTTCTTCCTTTACGGAATTTGTTGCAGTGATGAGGATCATTGTCTTGTAGAAGATGCTGTCAGACAGATGGCCTCATTTTGACTTTAGAGCCTTTAGGTATGCAGAGGTCTTCATAATGCCCAGATTCTGCGTTTGCAGGGCAAACCCGAATCATCAACCCTCCACCACTATGCTTGTCAGTTGGTATGAGATGTGTGTCTTGCTTTGCTGCGTTTAGTTTCCTCCAAACATTCTGCTGTGCATTATGGTCAAACAGATCTTCTGTCCAAAAGACGTTCCTCCAGACGTATTGTCTTCCATTAAGAAGAACCTTCGCAAACCAAAGTCATGCAGTCATATTCTTTTTGAAATGCTTTCTCCCTAAACCCTTAAAAAGCAACTCGTACTTCTTCTCTTGGGTTTTTGGTCAATTCTCTAAGCATTGGACACTGGGATGAGCTGGGTTGTCCAGATTGACAATTGTCTTAAATGTTTTCCACTTGTGAATAATTTTTCTGTCTGCAGAATGATGGGCTTCAGATAGTTGGAAATGGCCTTTTAACTCTTGCAAAATTAATGGAGAGCGAAAACTTCTTCTCTCTTCTCGTCATTGTTAACATTCCCCCACCTTGACATTGTGTTAACACAACCCTGAATGTTGCAGAGCAGCAAACTGCCAAAACCAATGATGATCGTTTAATCAATGCATTTGATTAGTAGCACCTGAGTTCTACTTTCTCTGTTAAATCCCATGGAAGCTGTAAGGGTGTATTTCTGTTTTCTTTGTCTTCATCTTTAAAGACAACGGTCTGAAATCTACTGTGTTTTTCTAAAGGCATACCGGTTAGTCAAATTTCTCTTTAAATTTAGAATTTGGCCCCCAAATGATCACTAAAACATACTGATTAAAACAAATGTCTTTTGCTTTGCAAGTATGCTTTTATTTAGCAATGTCTCCAAACTGAGGCACACTTTTGTCTCTTTCAAAGGCTTAGTGCAGTGTTGTTTGGAAATGTTTGCTGAAGTAAAGATGGCAGAAGGAGGAGCGGAGCACATCATGCCACCCTAGCAGGTATAAACTGACGCAAGGTTGGTACGAAACATCCTGCAGTTAATGACACAATTTCCTACCTGGGAAATGGACAAAAGTGCCAAGGTACAAGAAACCAGTCTGTCTGATCAACATACGCAGTGAAAGCCGCAGCTGTTATTCAGTTGTTCTCTGTCACTTTGGGTTTAAAGACAAAGGTGCAAATCAGAAACACATGAAGGGCAACATGTTTCACTCTGAAATACATCAAATCCATTCTACCGCCTGAAAAATAAGCTTAGATTTATTACTAACTGAAACAGCAAATTACATATATATATTTATATATATAGATATATATAGATTTAAATAAAATAATGTTTATATTTTCAATAATCTAGCAGCCCTAGGTTTTTGTACACTTATTTTTCAACATGGTAAAGGAAGGCCAGGCAGATTTCTTTACGTCCTGATCCATAAAAAACACAAAAGCAAACCAGAAATGTTTATTTCTTGGCTGCTAGTTTGGAAACGTTGGTTTAATAAGTCATTGATATCTTGTAATTTGTGCATTAGTAATTATATATATATATATATATATATATATATATATATATATATAATCATTTGTTTGTAGCTTATATCTCAGAAAAAGCTTTGCTTGTTTCTGCTTTCATTGTTTGTGATAATTCTCATGTCTTTATTTGCTCACGCTCTCCCTGTTCAGTGCTGCGGTAATGAGTTTTTTATTCTTATCATAATCCACCGGCCTTCAGGCATGCAGGACTGAGCTGGCTGTCTGTTAAAGGACGTGGAGGGGGGCGTCACCTCTCAGTTAAGGCATCACCGCCCTGCTTGAGGCCCGGTGTGCACGGACAGCCAGCCTTAGAGTTAGCGAGTGTGACTGTGGAGAAACAGAGGCTAAATAACAGAACCTGCAGTTCTTACTGCCCCCAATTCCACCACCTCCTGCCTGCCTGGCTAGCTGGCTCTGCTAGCAGGCGTGACATGACAGAAGTGAAGCTGGAGCCATCTACAATCCATTACTCTTACCTGAAGAGGAGGAGGAGGTGGTGGTGGTGAAGGAGGTGGAAAGGGATAGATTGAGTTAAGGGCCAGAGAACCTTTCAGCACTCCCCCCTGCATGCTAATTCTACCAGCGATTCGAAAGGGATCAAAATCTGCCGGCTGCCAAATGTAGCTTCTTAACTGAGGGATGGAAAAATCCTCCTCCTTCCTCGATGCTTCCCCTGCACACATATGCATAATAACAGACAGCTGCACACATTGTTTAAATCAACCTTTTCAGTCAAATTCTGGTATTTTCTTGTGTTACAGGACATCATTTGGCTCTAAACCAGGAACTCGGATGTAAAGCTTTTATTCTATGACTGTAAACACACTATGCATAATAATTACAAGAGAATGTGTTCTGGTGGAGAAGCACTCAAGTTTATCTTTCACACAGCATCTTTTTTCCTTTTTCTATTCTGTCTGCCGCTGTGTGATGTCGCAACCCCGACACAAATCAACCCCGAACGTCGAAAAATTTCCCATGCACACCAGACAGAACGCGATGAGCATTTGTGCATGGAGCATGAAGCAGAGGGTGTTTTTGAGGCGCTGCTTAAAGCTATCACTATCGGAGTGGAAAGTACACATGACAACTGGTTTGCAGGTTCCAAATGAGAAACCATCACAGACCGTGTGGGTGGGGGCGGTGGGCAGAGAGGGACCGGGGGCTGGATTGGCACTCTGTGACAGTGATAAATTTCACCTATCGTCCAGTGTGAAGATCTGTCTAATCTTTGTGGTGGCTCACAGCGGGGTAGGACCCCATCACTCTCCCATTATTTGACAACAAAACATCCGCGGAGAGCAGTTAGCGACAATACACTCCCTGCATACACAAATCCCCAGCGAAGGGGATTATAAAGTGGCTCTGTAGCCAGCCATTAAAGGGGTAGGCCATTAAAATGCAGCCGCAACCACCTATCCACACTCTCATTGGTGGAGTGCTTTAGAGAGAACAAAACAAAGCCATCTGTCAATAGCCTTTAATTTTGAATAGACAATGTAAAATTCAATGCCTATAATAGCCTTCATGTTCCTCCAGACCCTTGAAATTGATTCGATAGCTTAATTTGGCAGGTGGGATACAGTTGGCGGTCGTACATGGCTGCATGCATTTCACCTCATATGACACCATAAACAGTTTTTTATTATTATTTTCTTTCTGAGGCCATGCATCAGGGTCCATATGCATCCATCACAACCATGTGGTGCTCTATTGGCAGCTACAAGCTTGCCGTTTACACAGAAAATGTTATTTTGATTTCACTGACACAGAGATAATGTTTCATAACACACAGTAAGTCACGAATTAGCCCATCTGTCTGTTTGAGCTTCCCGGTCTCTGTGTGTGTGTGTGTGTGTGTGTGGTGTGTGTGTTTGACCACAGTGGCTCAGCCCTCTCCCCACCAGGATTCACTGACGGCTGTCAGCTCATTGAGTGACTCCTCCACAGATTGTATTTGAGCCAAAATCCTTATTCCCCGTCTCGCTGCTCCTGTCGTGCTTTGCTTCCTCACACCTCCCCGGCTTGTCGACATGCATATGCTGACACACTCACACATGTACTGTATATACAAGCACTCCTACACACGTGCTGGGTGATATGTTGTGGTACTCAGGTGGTGACAGTGTGAATCTGAACCTAGAAGTGCATCTCAGTCTGAGTGCAACAATACTTTCTTTTTAATTTATCCTGAAGGAGCTGAGGTGATTTCAGACAGCATCCCGAGTTTTCTGTTTAACAAGGATTTCTATCCAATTTATTGGCATTATTAGTAAAGTGAGCAGAGAAGAGTATCTGAGCTGTTGCAGTTGCTTCTGTCTCTTCATGTAATCCCAGAACGGACTCCGTGGTGTTGAGATCAGCCACACCATCTGCTTCAGGACTTTCTGTTCTTCTCATAGCTCAAGATACTTCCATATGACTCCCCTGTGCTTGTGAGCTCAATGTGATGCTGCCAAGTGAATCTAAAACAAGTGATAAATAAGTTTAAAAATATGTCCAGATAAAATCTCTAAATAATAATCCAAAATCGCTTTATCATAAATATTGATCATGTTCTGCTTCTGTCCAATGTCATAATACTACTAACAAAATTAAAAATAATGATATATGAAGGAAAATGCCATTAAAGATCTATACCACCCCTAATACTAATACAAAAATAATTATTTTAAGATTACTACTATTAATGTTTAATAATTTTCTAGGTAGAAATAAATGTAATATATTTATGGTTTTTGCATAATTATTTTTGTACTTATATTATTTAATTTAAGTTATTTTAAGTAAAAACTTTAAATGTTTTGGTTGCATTTTATTTAGCTTTAGGTTGAATAAATGCATAAAGAATAAAAAATGTATAAAATTATAAAAGTTAAGAGTAAAAACCATCACACTCATTAGAACCTATCAATATAAAACAAAATATATAAACAAAACACAACACCATCAAATTAAAAAAAAAGGTCTCAGATTATTGACGACTGCATAGCTGATCTTTTTTCAGTCTTTTTTTTTTTATTAGTTTTAGTTCCGCAGGTAAGAATTTCCGTACAAGTAGTTTTTTATTGGATAAATGAATAACCTTTTTTAAACGTTTGTCATATTCAGTGCCCTGCTTTATACTACGCTGTGTGGTTTGATGGGTGTAGATGTGATCAGAAGCTTAGAAAGTAATTTGAAACGCATGTTTAGCTTAAATGTGTTTTGCTTTGCTTTTGCAGCATTTGTGACATGCTTTGAGACATGAAATAACATAGTGTTACTTCTGAAGCTGTAAGATAATTTGGTCATTTTTATTTCAATCATTGCTTTCTGTTTTTTATTCTTTCATGCTTCTTTTCAGATTCTAAAGTTCCTTATTTGTCCACTAGAGTTTTGGATGAACCAGCACTCTTTGTCCTTATTTGACAGATTTGGGTGTTGAGTCTTTATTGCAGCAAATATCTGCATTACTCTCATATCTTAGTTTTGACTCTAAATGATGGGTACATGCAATGATGAGTCAGTTTTATTAGTATTTTATTTTTGTGATTTGAACTGAGTGGTTGAACTGTGTTGCTTGGCTTTTAATCTGTGTTCCCGTATATGTATTTACAGTAATCTGATGTTCATCCTGATCCAACAATGTGGCAATACTGAGGAAAAACAAAGTAAGTTTAAGGGCAGCTTTTATTCATATTTAGATGAAGGGTTAATGTCAGACCTAATCCGGTCACAGCTGAATTATCAAAATATTAAACCTTCCACTTGGCAAACAATAATATTCCATCTGTTTCACAGAATATTTTTTTAATCTTGAGAGATAGAACATGCTCATCAACAAAACTGCAAAGTAATCGATGTATAAATAACATCTGTGAAACAGATGAAAGGTGATTAGTTCCTAATTTTGTTTCTGGGATAATCCTTTTTCTATTTTTGTGTTGTTCCGTCAGACTTCTAGATTTCGTAAATAGATGAAATAATAAAACTTGCATTTCTCTCAGCCAGCTTTCTAAAACACATAACTTCAAAACACTGATACTCGACTGCAGAACATTTTCAGCCGTTGTCTCCTGTTGATGAAATACCTCGAGGTGTTTCTGTACGATTTATTTACGACTGAATCCAAGCAGATGTCACTGCCATGTAATACGCTCTGGGCTTTTACAGCTTTGCTTAAGACCTGGAATTAATAATATATATAATATACTGTGTTTTTCAGAATCAGAGGTGTGATTTCTAGAGTGGAGTGGGATCTACTCGATATGTCAGCTGTGGGTTTGGACTGTTTTTGGAATGTTTTCTTAAAACAAAATGCAGATACTCTAATTTTGATTTTGGCCTAATTTTCCTCAGTGTTTCCTCCTTTTCTGCCACAGTTACTTGAAAGCGTGTTGAGTAATTTTCTGCTGCATGTTGCCCTGCTGCACTGAGGCTGCTGTGTTGCAAACAAAGCTCAGACCTACTTGTTCCTCCCTCCCGTTCTCTCTCTCCATCCCCCATCAAAGAAAAGGCGGGAAGCCTCTATGCCTGAAGACTCAACGCTGCTGAAAAATTTTGATCGTTGTATAAATTTTTCAATTCGAGTCCAACAGGAAAAACGAGTTCAGCTCTGAATAAGGAATCAAAGCTTTTTTGAGTATTTTATTCTCATATCCTCCTCCTTGTCAAGCATTTATTTATCACACCCCCCAATCCGTGCCCTCTGCATACACCTCACCCGTCCCCCCACGCACTGTCTGAGACAATGCTGCCCAGATTGAGAACGACTGCGATTTACATCACTGATTATAGTGTAATTTCACATTTATTTGCATAAATCTCTTACAACATCCTCACCAAGCGTGATGGATTGTTGGAGCTCTGCAGTTCAGGCCATGTAAATGAGGGGTGAGCAAGATGGAGTGAAAGACCGAGCGAAGGAGGCACAGGAAGAGACAGAGCATCGGACAAAGTTCAAGTTAAAGTTCAAGGTCCTTTATCTTCACAGCCATTTATCACAAGCAGCTCTCGGCTGACTATAAAGAGGCCGAACTAAAAAGAGAAAAGAACACGAACAAAAGAAGAAATCCAATTACGTCCAACTAATCAGCGACGAGTCACAAATGAAACAGTGCGTTGAAAAGACGTGGCTGTGTACCAAACCTTCTAATCAGGCTGAGAAGAAGACAGGCTGATGCTTTATTAGGCTCAGGAGAGTCTGTTTAATAAAATAGCTCCATGCTTCTCTTCAGGGTCAGTTTACTTCATTAATACACAGTAACAGATTGTTCACCCACCTTCAGCTGTGAGTTAACGCTTCGATGGTAAGGAAGCTTTTACTAGAGCTCCAGATTTATGCATTACTAAATTTAAACATATATTCCTGCTGAAACAATCCTCACACCGCAAACCCACTCAAAACGGGCTCGCTGAATGTGCTGTGAAAGTGTTTCATAACATTAACCCTAATTAATGCTAAGATTCTGCAGAAAGTCACAATATGTTCTGCAAATACAATCTGAAGCCCCTCCTACCCAGAATGGTTTAATTCATTTGATTAATCAATCTCAGTGACGGCAGCCTTTCATTCAAATGTGGAACACTTTTCACATTTCATTTTCATCTTCATGTCTCATATTTACCTGCAGCAGTGATGGAAATGGGAATATTGGCTGGAGGGTTCAAGTGAAGTTCAACACCAGGTGCCTGTGAGCCAAAACGTTACAGTAGGAACTTTTACTGTTGCACAAATTCATGAGCTGCAAGTTGTTAAGAAAAAAATATTTCTAATGTTTAATTCTTCAGTCCTTGTTTGGTTTCTTCAACATGAAAGTTTGATTTATTACTGTACTGGGAAGAATAGTGGGCAAAAATGATGCTGGTCAGTCAAAACCCAGTTTGCACCCACGTAAAGTATCTGTATCTGTATCTGCACTGCGCGTAAGGCAGGGATGAGAAATAATTTTCCCAAAAGGCTGCACGGGTTGAGGGGCAGATCTGTGGCTGAACTCAATTTTTCCAAAAAGTATGTGATAATAAATACCAATATGGTTCTTCTCCCCTGCTGGTAAGGGCAGAATAATAAAATGAGACATATTGACGGTTGAATCTTTTGTTCAACTTACTGTAACTAATTAAGAAATTGGCAAAAAGAAAATAATGAAGTTATTGTATTTCAGTATATATTTGATTTAACCATATTAATTCAAGCTGCTCATATGTGTCCAAATTCAGAACAATTGTGCACATAGTTTTCTTTCATATTCTTTAATATTTGCTTGAAGTTGTATATTTTTTCAGCTTTCCCTTGCAGTGTGATGGTGAGGTGAGACAAAGGAAGATGGACGTAGAAAGCATCCTAAAAATGGCTATTAGGTTTTTGTGGGTTTTTGGTGCAGAAAATGAGAGAGAAGGCCACTGCATCATTGTTTTAGATCCGTTTGTCCAGACTACATGAATACACATCATTTGCAAACATTTACATCTGAACAAGAGGTGCAACTCATGCAAGATGGTTTATTTACTTTAAAGCAAATGGTGGAAAAATTACATTTTAAACATTTCCTCTAATTTTTCTTTGCTGTTTCTTGCAGCAAATTGTTTTAAATTATAAATGTTCTGTGCTCCCATTTATTTAAATGTCAAACAAAATGTCTTGAACTGGTTATTAACCATTTGAAGCCTCATAGAAGACAAAATATTCATCACAAAATTCTAAACTTCAAAAACAATTACATCTAAATATCAATATTGTTACAGATCTTATTTTAATAAATCATATTGAGTATGCTTACAAATGACGTAAATTAATATATTTCCTCCAGTATATTCAATTCTAAATATGGCTGAAATGTATAGTAAATGTTTTTCATATTTTACAGTTTAAAGTACTTATTAAGTCAATATATCTACTCAATCCAGACCCATAAAATATTTATGTAAACGGATAACAGATGGTGCATATTTTCACCTACTTTTTTATGCTTTTGTTTTTAAACATTTTATAGTATTTTAGTTATTTGCTGCAAGACTTAAAGATTTGATTTTTTCTTAAGTTTTTTTTTTTAATAAAAAAAAAAAGAAAAACGTTACATCTGTAGAACTTAGACCAGAGTTGAGATCTATTAGACTGGAGAACGTTACAAAGCCTTTCTAAGATTTCGGGACTCTAGAGAACCACAGTAAGAACCATTTTCCACAAATATAGAAAACATGCGGAACCTCATCCAGGATTTCACAGAAGAGCCCAGATCATCTAAAGCTCTGCAGACCTCAATTACCTCAGTTAAGGTCAGAGTTGAAGACTTGACAATAAGAAAAGAGCTGGATGATATTGTAACATTTGAAGGGCCTCAAAAAGAATACAAATGTCCATCTTATATTACCCAAAAACATCTTGATGATCCCTGAAACTTTTGAGAAAATATTCTGTGGCAAGATGAGACAAAAGTGAAACTTATTGGAAATTGTGGGTCCTGCTACAGCTCTTTCAGCTCCTTGGATGACTTCTTGTAACTATGAACTCTGCTCTCAGCAAGAAGATCCTGGTGGAGAATGTGATCTTAAGCTCAAAGTCATTTACGTTATGTAGCAGGAAGGTGATCGGAGGCACACCAAAAACCCCAGTTCAGAATGGCTAAAAAAGCAAAAGGCCTAGTCAAAGTTTAGACTTAAATCTAATTGAGATGTTGTAGCATTACCTTAAACATGCTTTTCATGCAGGAAAGCTGTCAATGTATCTTCTGTTACGAAGAATAGGCAAAGGTTCCTCCCCAGTGAAGTCAAAGACTCATTGTCAGTTAAAAGGAATGCTTGGTGGCAGTTGTTCCCCAAAGAGTGGCACCAGCAGTTAATTTCTCCAGGATGTGCAGCACTATTCACTTCCTAAAATTCCACTCTTCAGAATGTACGAAGAAATCACACTGAAGAAGTATGAAATTAAAGAGAAGATCTGCGGCTGCGGACGGTGGATCTCTCTGATGTTCAAGGCTGCTGTGGATTTGTGTTGCTGCTACTAGCAGAGAAAAATGTGCCACAGGGTCTGCATATCTGCCTGTAAGAACGCTCCTACAGCAACCCGGCTCCTCTCTGTAAAGGCCAGTATTTATTTCATTGTATTTTTTTCGGCCGCCGGTGCCAGTTATAGTTTTGTCTGAGAATTTCATCAGCGCTCTTTATGAGAGGCTGGCTGTATTTGACACTGCTTTTATGAGGCCAGTTACTTTTTATGTGAAGCCTTCAGTTGAAACGTTGATGTGATATGATCGCTGGATTGTGAATTTTATGAGAGATGTTGGCTCCGTCCAAAATACACAGCTTCTGTTTACCAAAAACAAAACATCTACTATTTCAGTGCATCCATGTCACATTCACCGTTCTCGTCTCTCCTGCAAAATTTTTATTCGTCCAGTAAGTCTGACTTTTTAATTACTTGTGTCAACTCATTAATTTCCACTTGTTGTCGTTAGATGAAGCAGTTAAAAAAGGGAATTATGGTCAAATCCGTGCAAATAGTGATTAATTGTGGCCGGCTTTAGTCCATTTGTTCTGACGGCGGCTGCACAGTGCTGCTCCCTGGGTGATTCATTTCTCCTGCTTCCACACATGCGTGGCTCCTCCACCTATACATCTCCCTTTTTGTTTCCTCATTGTTTCCCTTCACTTTCATCATAAGCCGCATGCTAATGTACTGTGCAGCTACACCAGAGGCAGGAATATATCATCTTCTGATTACACTGGATAAGTGGATTTGTGGCTATTTGCACAGAGGAAGTGTCACAGTGACATTACATATAAAAAGCTAACTTTTCGGCGCAGGCAGAGCCAGAGCAGGTTGTCATAGTGTCTGTGTGCTTCTGCAACAGCTCGCCATTCTGATGGCAAGAGACTGCTGAGGGAATTACCAGGCGTCAAGGGGAAGCTCCATTAGAATATCTGTGATGGATCCTAGAGTGAGCGTTGACGTTGAGGCTTTTTTTTAGCTACCTTACGCATAAATGGTGCAATTCAGACTGCTACTTAAGCCCTTGGCAGAGGTGCTTAAGCCTTCTCTCACACACAGTTTTCTCCCTGCTCACTCTGACATTGAACTGAAGTGCAAAGCCATGCAGCTCCCAGCAAGATGCTCAAAATGGTCATTTGCATTATTTAAAGCTTCCAGTACTGTCTTTCTACTATAACTAAAGGCAATGTAGGTTACTTTATTAGCAATGATGTAGAAAATCTGTTAATCTCTCAATTTCAGTAACACTTGGATAATACCCGGCAATTAAAGTAACTACAGATCTGAAACATGTTAAATTGTGCTACTGGGAATCAGATGAACATTTGTTGTAAATCTCACAGAAAGGCTAAAAAGTTCACCTCAGGAGGGGATTAAGGCCTTGGATTTTAAAACATCTAATTTAAAGATAGTGTAAAGGTAAACTATGTTGGAATATTGGGAAAGGAGACTTAATGTAGTCCCTTTATGTGTCTTATTTTGTTTTAAAAACTGTTTTAGGATGAAGGAGATGAAAAAGTGGCGGAATGTGACATTAAAGTAAACGCCTAAGAGTGCTCTATTTGTTTAAACTTAACCAGTTGAACAACAAGGAAACCTACATATCAATACAATGGTCCAGGTTACTGACCCTGATGCACTGCCTCTGCTCTTAATCATGCAGCTTCTAAACTGTTTTCAGACTAGGTGGTTTTCGCTCAGTGTTATGGCCAAATCTGCCCCCCTGCCGAATCTGACCTCAGATCTGACCCACTAATCAGAGTAAACAAATTAAAATTGTTGCACAAGCATGGAGCTGTTTGTAGATCTCATTCAAATAAGCAGCTGGGTTCATCGGTCGTAATATTACCAATAGGCTGTTTTAGGAATGAATTCTGCAACCTTTGTTTTAGAAAGCGAATACAAAACAAGTTTAGTTCCTTGAGATGATTTTTGACATTATATAAAGTGATTAAATGCAATTGTTAAAAAATTCAGCTACATTAAATTTTCAGTTTTTTTTCACACCTACTAAAATGAGACTTGTTATTTTTACAGTGGTCACATGCAGGACGAGATTAGATCATGTCAATGTTTTTTTTCAAATGTTATGCAATGTTTTTCTTACATTTTGTCATTTTTAAAAGCAACATTCCAGAATTTTTAAATCTCTAAAGGAATACATTTCTGGTAAAGTGTTTTTGAAGAAAACTGTAACTAGACTATAACAAGGAGTGCACAGATTTAATGGCTGCAAAAGCTCCAACACTTCTATTTAGGAAACAGATGCAGATAAACAGTGAAATACTGGGCCAGGATTACTTTCTATGGGAAACACAAAAGAGTACACACATGTAATGAAAAGAAGGGCTCTATCCAGTAGCTTTCGTCTTTATGGTACCTCAGGGACAGCTTTGTTTTCGGAGTCCAGTGTCCAGTGGTCCATTGCTCTCTGATTGTCTCCCATCAGATGTCTATAAACAGTTTCCTAAACTGAGAAGGCAGATTTCCGTTTCCATGTCCTAACCAGCAGACTTTCTTATAACTGGTTAGCCACATTTTCAGGTTTTCTGACATGATGTTTTTCAGGTGAAGCAGCCGTACTCTTTGCATGCGAATTGTTGGCCAGAATGTGGATGGGTTTTAGTGAGGCTATCTGCACCTCTGAGAACCTCAGAACTTTATAGCGAGGCTGGGCTGGTTTCATTATGCTGGCTTTGTGTCTGGGTTCTGGATAAAAGGAGGTGCCAGCTCACACCGGTGTAGGAACTGGTACGGGATAATTTAATTTGTAACTATTTGTACTTAAATCTCTTGTTTCCATACTTACCTAGACTAACGTCCAACATAGTTTCCGATATTCTTCACAACTTTGTTAGGACCAAGGCTGCACCATATCAGGAAACCTTTCAGCTGTACAGTGTTTGTTGCCAATAACCCATATTTCCCTCACATTTCTTTATTTTTAGTCATCTGTCACTCTCTGCAAGCTTTAGGATCTAGCTCACTATCATCAATATCAGGTTCAGGCATAAAGCGTGACGAGAGTCCACTCAACTACACTGTAGTTGATAAATATCGCAGCCCACCAAATACTTTGTTACAGCCCTGAAATTTGTTGCCGTGCACCATGATTTTAAGGTTGTTTGGATATGTTGTGCGGCTCTAATAGGAATCCTTCATCCCACACTGGCAGGGGCTTCTAATAAGTCGTTGCAATGCTGTTGATGGCATGACTGCCTAATGCCCATTGGGTCTTACCAGTGGAAAGTGGAAATGGGATGTAAAACCTGCCTGGTGTATACTAGGAGCACAGCAGAATCATTTTTCCTTCACACTGGTGGAGATTTTCTAAATTAGCACTGATCCAGCCATGTTCTAATAGTTCATGTACAGTAGGTCTGATGATGGTAAAAATTAGCTTATCAGCTTAGAACAACGTTGGGCTCTTAGCAAATTTGGTCTTTGATTCTGATGTCCGCTATAAAACTATGAGGAACTATTTTACTGACTCATAATGTAATTTACATAATAATCAGAAACAGGCAGCTGAGTGTTGATCTTTTTTTTTTTTTTACAGTGACATTTGTACAGTTCAAAAAAACATTTTATTTGTTTGGAGGCTTCAATTTCTTTAGTAATTTTCCCTTAATAATAAGAAAATAAATCAAATTTTAAAGTCACCAGGGATTGTGTCAAACTTTCTGTTGTATCACATATAATAATAAAACATTAAGCTTCAGATTACCAACATAAACATGTGAGGCTTCTATTACAAAACTGCATCACAGTTTAAGTTAAAGAATACAACAAATACTAGAAATAAGAGAGTGAATAGTTTCACAGAAAGCAAATGAAAGACTATTTAATTATTCAATAGAATAGAAAAGAAACAACCTTTACTGTCCCTCAGTGGGGAAGTTCAGGTGTACCAGCAGCAAAGTGGCAGGCAAATGGAAGCATGCAGATACACACAAACGTAAAATATGAAAACAGAACGTAAGAAAAAGGAGAATGTACAGTAAGGGTAAATTTACAACAAAAGAAAGAAATACTGTACAGTTATTAAAAATAGCAAGAGCAGATTCAAAGAAATGTGTAACTGAGTCGGGGAATGTAAAACATGTAAAAAATGTGCATGTATATGCGTGCATAAAAAACAACAGCAGTAGTGGTGTAGCAAGCTTTTGAGAAGTGTGGGGGATGTTTGTGGTCGGCATCGACTATGAATTGTAATTCTTAATGGCTGTTTATGTTTGGAATCTTAACATAATCTCATCACGTTTTGCAATAGGTGTGTAACAGTTTTATAAATAATGCTTATGAATGTTACATTAAACAAAAAAAAAAAACAGTATAGTTGTTACCTACATTTAACTACTGACCTCTGAACCTTCATGTTCTATGTAACTGATCCCTCCTGATGCCTATCCTAAACTAGAAAGGTGCAGTGGTAAAGACTGGGTTTTCAAATACTCTATTAATTCATATTAATCCAAAAATAAATTTATTTTTTCATTTAGATAGGGTTTTAGCTTTTACAGTAATATCACTTACAGGATTTCTCTTGAAAAAGGTCTCAGTCTCCTGTTGCCTTTTTCTTTTTGCATCTTAATTATATTAAGTGACAAAAAGACAGTAAAAATAAACTTTTTTTTTCTTCTTTCTTTCTTGTTTGCTCTTTCAGTATAAAATTGGAAAAGCTGATATGATGATGATGAGAAATGTAACCGTTGTTTCAGTACTTTCTCAAATAAAAACTGAATAAAAAAATAAAAAAAACATGACCAAGAGACAGCCTCTTCTGGTGAACATTTGCTAGAACGTCCAGAGAAACAATATGTTAACAATAAGCAACTTCTGTGTCAGTGCTGTATGTACTGGCGTATCCTCCACATGCCCCTGAACAACAAACGATTGACAAGAAATGGTTAAGTTTGTTAGGAACAGTGATGCTTATAAAGTCCAACAGCTGCTGGGAGGAAGGATCTGTGATAACTCCTTTGTGCACCTAGGTTGCAGGGTCTGTTACTAAAGGAGCTCCACAGTTTTGCAGTAGCTTTATGCATGGGATGGGAGACATTGTCCAACAGTGATGTTATTTTTGCTGGAGTTCTTCTGTCTCCCACCACCTGCACTGGATCAAGGAGGCATCCTAGGACAGAGCTGGCCTTCCTGATGAGCTTATCTAACTGCTTCTGCTTAGGCTTAAACATGTGAGTCTTTTGCAACAAAAAGGCACCCCAAACTGCGTTTAAAAAAGTACAGAAATAAACAGAAAGAAAAATTAGTGTTGTCAGAGATCAACATAAAGCACACATTGTTTAAAGCTTACTGTTTTAACAGCACATTCCTCCTGCAGGTAGTTTCAAAAGGCACTTAAAAATATATAAAATAACCACAAAACCTGTTTGACACTTTTAAAGATCTTGTTGTGCTTGTTGAATCACCAGCAGGTCTAACCTGCTGTACCGCAGCTCCAACGCCTCTCCACCACTTACTGTACGGTACCTCGGTCCAGTCTGCACCCAAACCTCCACGCTTCCACCCCCTCCTGGCTCTGTAGTGTGCTCTTCATCTCTTCGTCTTTGTCTTCCTCCCTCCTCCTCACCATGGTGGGGCCCTGCCAGGGGCTCATGATCGGATTTAGCGCCATGTTCTCACTCTGTTTTGCAGAGATGAGTGACAGATGGTGGCCATTAGTGTATATTCCATGCATCTGTTGCAAGGCGCTAATTTATCTCATTAGGGGAACGTGTGGAGGGGGAGGACGGAGTGTGTAGGAGCAGGATGGAGCTTTTTATTATGAGTGTAAAACACAGGGAAAGATGCGCTGACGGAAACGGTGAGAGGGAGGGGGCGGGGCATCTGCGCCATTTGGTCCAATCACCAGGTCTCCCGATTCCTGTGAGCTGATGTGTGGGTATGAGTGCATTTATGCATTTAAATGGGTCACTTTGTTGAGCGATTTTAAACAAGCCCACCACATTCCCACACACCTCTGACATGCTGCATATTTACCCTGGGAGCAGCTCATGCTGAGGCCTAATTAATGCTGATGCTCATCTTCGTGGCGCCCTATATGCTCCGCGCGTGTGTCATGTGACAGGTTTGACAAAGTCTTCTGAACAGACCATTAGTAGGATGACATATGCTGCCGTTTTGCAGTGTGGCACAGGTTTTTGTTTCAGCTGTAATTCATGTGATTCATGCTACAGCCAAGTGAAATATTCATCTCTGATTGGCTGGCGAGAGACCGTTTGAGGTAAACCAGCCGGTCTGTGGTGTAAATCCTGGGTAACCATAGCAACTATATTTAAGGGAGCGGTACCAAAGGATGAGTGAAACAAATCTAACCATTAGTTTTCCTCAAAACAAAACGAAAAGGGTCGATAAAGTGTCGCCTGGCGTGTCATGGCACTCTTGGCTCTAAAGGAGCATCTCTTACCACAAGGAGCAAACCTCAATAGCTGCACAAAAACTCCTAATTTAGTGTTTCAGCTTGAGAGCTTCTCACAAAGCCACTAATTTTAAATTTTGAAAAGCATTTGAGGGCCTCATAGAGAAGGTGAGGATTTGCCCATCAGAATGCATGGCCCAATTACACAATGTACTGCAATAATTAGCTGACCAAACCTCTGAGAGGATACTTTATAGAGCCTCCTATCGTGTCTTTCTCCATGTCTACCAGCTTGCACACCTGAACACTGAAAGTTTTGTATATTCTTCAGTTCAGTTTATTTTGTTTCTGTCAAACAACACACATAATCCATCGTAAGTGCACATACTCAAGAACAATCTATGTGAGACCAAAACGGTAGAAGCAGAATGCTTATATGCCTAACTCTAAATTTACAGCCTTTAACCTTTTATATAAGGAAAGAAAACACAAAAAAGGAAAAATAAAGACCTTTTTGCGATATATTCATCTAGTCATATAACTATTTCAAATATATTGACATTTTATCATTAAAACGAAATTGTGAATTACATGTTTTCATCCCTTTTCTAACATTATTCCACAGCTGAGCTCCAAGAACAGACAAGCATCTCTGTTTTAACCCTTTTCCAACCTTAGTTACAATAAACTTACATTCATCTGTTATATTTTATGTAGTTTTCTGCATTACAAAATATTTTTGAACACATTCTGGCAGGGTCTTTGATTTTGCATGAAATCTTGTTTGGGTTATTTTATAATAAACTTTCTTTAAATTTTATTAATTAGGATCCCTAAGAACTTAGTTTCAAAAACATTTTCAGATTTAGCATCATTTATTTCAGGCTTTGTCTCTTTAGGCCCCTCTCTTTTTGTTTCCAAAATCAAAATAGCCCAAGCTCTATCAGACTGGATGGAGAGTGTCTGTGGGCATTAATTTTCAAGCCTTTCCATAAATTCTCAATTAGATTTAGGTCTGGACTTTAAATAGGCCATTGTAACACATGAAGGTGCATTCATCTAAACCATTCCAATGCATATCTGGCTGTATGTTTTGTGTGGTTGTCCTGCTGAAAGGTGACCCTCTACTCCTGTTTTCAGTCTTCTCAGACATTTCTTCCAGGTTTGTCCTGAATTTCGCTCCATCCATCTTCCTATCAACTCTGGCCAGCTTCCCTGTTCCTGATGATAAAAAGCATCCCTGTAGCGTGATGCTGCCAGCACTATATTAGGATAGTATATTAAGGGGGATGTTTGCTGTGTTCCTACCTAAACAAGGTCAGACCTAAAATAGGACTTCTTCTGCCTTTCTTTCAACAATGGTTTTCTTCTTGCCATTCTTCCATAAAGGTTGGATGTATTGAATCTTTACTAATAGCTGTCTTGTAAAAATATTCTTCCACCTGAGCTGTGAATCTCTGCAGCTCACCCAGAGTTACCATGGCTCTCTGATTAATGCTCTCATTGTCCAGACTGTCAGTTTAGGTGGACGTCCATGTCTTGCTAGGTCTGCAGTTGGTTCATCTCTCTTTATGTTCAGGTGATGGATTGAACAAAGCTCTGTGAGATGTTCACAGCTCTTGATATTGTTGTAGAACCTCACCCATGCTTTAAACTTCTCCACAACATTCTCCCCGACCTGACTGCTGGGTTCTTTGTTCTTTATGATGCTGTTTGGAACTAATGTTCTCAAACAAACATCTAAAGCCGGAAACTGAAGGAATGGATTCATACCGGGATTAAATACACACAGGTGGACTCAGTTCACTAATGAGGTGGGTTCTGAAATCAATTGGTTGCACTGGATTTTATTTAAGAGTAAAGAACTAAAAGAGTTTTAATAAATATATTTTCAGGCACTTAGAAATACTTTTTTGAAAAAATTGTAAACCGTGTAGAATTTCCTTTTAACTCCATTTATGCTCTAGTTTGTGTTGATCTATTTATTTTTTAAATTCCCAATAAAATACATTCATGTTTTGTTGTGACATCATAAAATCTGAAGACATTTAACAGGTATGAATACTTTTGAAAGCCACTGTATTTTCAGATCATCTGGGTTCTGAAGAGTCCATCTTAGTTTGAGTGAATATTCTGAGATGTGTGAGATAACTGTAGCAGTGCTGCAGACTAAATTTAGAAGCTAAGAATTATGTAAACAGGGCTTTTTCAAGATTGAGACTGTGGTGTTTCCCCATCAGATGAAAGGACAAACATGCCTCATTTCTGCATTTCTCAGTTTAACTGCTGGGAATCGATCAGAAGCTAGATTCTTATTATGGGATGTGACATGGTACATGTATTTTCATACCAAACATGTCATGATGCTGATGTCAGTCACAAGTAAATGCAGTCAGATGAAGAACATGTTAGTCACCGACAGAGGAAGAACTACATTTGATTTCATTGATCTGTGATAAGTGCTGTGATAGAAAATTTGTGAATTAAGACGCATTTTAGGCACTCCACAACAAACCAATGCAATTAAAGCTGATAATAACACAGAAGATGTTAACGATTCACCTGCTTGCTTTAAATTTAAAATCAGTCTGATTCCTGATTTCCAGTCATGCAGAAATATTGGAGAGAGTGTCTAGCAACTCCTAGCTATGGCGAGCCATTTGTGTATTATTTCTATTTAAGTGCGGGCTTTATGGTAGCTAAATAGGCACTAAATAACACCAGTACATTCAGTTCAATTCAGTTTATTTATTTAGCGCCAATTCACAACACGTTGTCTCAAGGAACTTCACAAAAGTCAGGTTCATACATTCCAATTAATCCTAATCATTGAACAGTGCAGTCAGATTCAGTTCTTTATTCAAATTGGATAAAAAGGTTTTCTATCTAAGGAAACCCAGCAGATTGCATCCAGTCAGTGACTTGCAGCATTCACTCCTCCTGGATGAGCATGTAGAGACAGTGGACAGTCACTGGCGTTGACTTTGCAGCAATCCCTCATACTGAGCATGCATGTAGCGACAGTGGAGAGGAAAAACTCCCTTTTAACAGGAAGAAACCTCCAGCAGAACCAGAACCAGGCTCAGTGTGAGCAGCCATCTGCCACGACCGACTAGGGGTTTGAGAGAACAGAACAGAGACACAAAGAGAACAAAGAAGCACTGATCCAGGAGTACTTTCTATGGGAAGGAAAAGTAAATGTTAATGGATGTAGCTCCTTTAGTTGTTTCATCTAGAAAGAAAGAACAGATAAACTCTGAGCCAGTTTTCAAGGTTAGAGTCTGAAAGAGAGAACATAGAGTTAGTCACAGTAGAAGCTCAGTCAATTGCCATGTCTAGGAGAGAGAAAGGGTTAAACACTGAAAGACGGGGCCAGGCTATGTGGATCATCGGTAGAGGGTGAGCATTAAGTTGTTGTCAGCAGAAGCTTGGATGATGCCCCTCTCCAGAAAGGTGTAACAGGTAGACACAGAGTCAGGCCAGGTGTAGCTTCTAGGAAGAGAAAAGAGAGAACAAAGTTAAAAGCTGAAATAGCAGCAAATAATGCAAAATTGGAGAGTAGTGTGAGAATGTAGCGAAGAGAGTGAAAGTGGTCGTTATGTCCTCCAGCAACCTAAGCCTATAGCAGCATAACTACACAGATAGTTTCAGTTTATTTATTTTATAGCGCTTATTTACAACAATGTCGTCTCAAGGCACCCCACAAAGGGTCCGGAATGGCACGGGGCCGCCGGGGAGGCCAGACCAAACCACCGAGTGCCAGAGCCCGGCCAACCCAGAACGGGCCACGTGTAGGAGCACTAAGTAAAATAATAAACTGATAAAGTTTGTCCATCTACAGCCCACTGATGGTCATTGTTATACTAAAAACCACAAGGATCAGGATACCTCTCTCTGTCAAACTGATTATAACCATTGGAAAAGAGAAGGGGTCATACAGGTAGCAGAAATGGAGGGTGTGTTTGCACCTCAGCCATAACTGAGCCGGTTTAGGCTAAACCTGACTCCCCACCTTCCTCCCTCCCTGATAACCTAAGCCACTCTAACTATAAGCTTT
The DNA here is from genome assembly GCF_021462225.1 of Girardinichthys multiradiatus. Lineage (NCBI taxonomy): Eukaryota > Metazoa > Chordata > Actinopteri > Cyprinodontiformes > Goodeidae > Girardinichthys > Girardinichthys multiradiatus. Next base: position 38,790,228 of record NC_061818.1, on the reverse strand, counting down.
ATCAAAAAGGAAAGTTTTAAGCCTAGCCTTAAAAGTAGACAGGGTGTCTGCCTCACGGACTAAAACTGGGAGCTGGTTCCACAGGAGAGGAGCCTGATAACTAAAGGATCTGCCTCCCATTCTACTTCTAGAGACTCTAGGAACCACCAGTAAACCTGCAGTCTGAGAACGAAGTGCTCTACTATTCTATGTGGCCCAGGGGCCGTTCTATGCTGCCTGATAATTTTACCTATTGGAAGCATATATATAGTAAAGAGAATTGGCCCAAGTACTGAACCCTGTGGTACTCCACAATTAACCCTGGAGTTTAAAGATGATTTATCATTTACATGAACAAACTGGAATCTGTCTGACAGATAAGATTTAAACCAGCCTAGCACTGTTCCCCTGATCCCTACAACATATTCCAGCCTTTTTAAGAGAATATTGTGATCGACTGGATCAAATGCAGCACTGAGATCTAACAGAACCAGAACAGACACAAGTCCATTATCTGAGGCCATAAGAATATCATTAGTGACTTTTAGCAGAGCTGTTTCAGTGCTATGATGAGCTCTGAAGCCTGATTGAAACTCTTCAAACAGTCATTGCTGTATAAATGTTCACACATTTGATTAGCAACTGGGCTGCACGGTGGCACAGTTGGTAGCACTGTTGCCTTGCAGCAAGAAGGTCCTGGGTTCAATTCCCAGCCTGGGGTCTTTCTGCATGGAGTTTGCATGTTCTCCCCGTGCATGCGTGGGTTCTCACCGGGTACTCCGGCTTCCTCCCACAGTCCAAAGACATGCCTGTTAGGTTAATTGGTCATTCTAAATTGCCCTTAGGTGTATGAATGAGTGTGTGCTTGGTTGTTTGTGTGTTGCCCTGCGATGGACTGGCAACCTGTCCAGGGCAGGGTGTACCCCACCTCCCGCCCATAGACTGCTGGAGATAGGCACCAGCTCCCCCGCGACCCACTATGGGATAAGCGGTAGAAAATGACTGACTGACTATTTTCTCAAGAATTTTAGATAAGAATGGAAGATTGGATATAGGTCTGTAATTTTTCAAGTCATCTCGATCAAGTGAAGGATCTTAAGTAAAGGTTTAATTACAGCTACCTTAAAAGCCTGTGGTTCTGATCCATTTACTAAAGATAGATTAATCATATCTAAAATGGGGCTGGTAATCAGAGGGAACACTTCCTTAAATAATTTGGTTGGGATTGGGTCTAACATACAAGTTGAAGGTTCGTGGCATCTAGTGTTGTAACAAGATGTATTTTAACATTTGGATACATCATTCAGTTCATCCTGAAGTTAAAACCAAATTAATTTAAGAAAACCAGCATGTTTTTATTTTTCAGTTTGGTCTTTTTCTCTGAAAATAAATATGTTTTAGACTTAAACCTTTTGTGCTGCTGATATTATGTGGATAATAGTTAATTCAAACTAAATGACAATGTTTGAAGTATTTTTAGTTGCAAAGTGAATTTGATAGTACAAATACCCTTTTCTTGCTGTACAAAAAAATCTGTTTCTGCTCCTGTTGCTGTTAGGCTAATTTTCTGTTTAGAAGTTAACAGAAACCTAAACCTTCTATGAACTGGTGAAAAGTTATCATGCGCCTGAAGGTAAACAAAACTATATCAGGAAAAGTGTTCCTTTTCACCTGAAAACATTTCATAAATTACCTGATAATTAAACCTATCTCAAAATCAATTTATCATTCCGGTATTTTGTTCCTTTATTAAAGAAAAACTTTCAGCTATTTTTCAAGGAGATCTGACTAAATAAATCTCCAACTCAAACAGCTGACGGACCTTACCCACACTTGGATTTTTTTGGCTGTTTTAGTGCAACCTGCCAGGAATTGATGAAACACATGGTGGCTGTCTCGAGGTTATAGCTGGTCTCTTCTAATACAATTTGGCAAATAAAGAAGCAGTTCTGAGTGAATGATACAAGCCTGTGTTTTAGTTTGGGTTTGTACATTTTTTGCATTATTTACATACTTTAGTTGAGCTTCTTGCATATGTTCACTTGTTTGTGTGCCTTTTTTAAAAGAAGTTATAAGGATAAAACTGCTTCAATCCAAATGCAACCCGGTTCATCCCAGTATAATTCAATCAGGTAGTCAGATTCTGATCCAGTTACATATAGTCTGATTAAAATCAAAATATAATGTATTCAAATCGAGTGGATCATATAATACCAGTTGACAAATGGTTTTCTAAGGAAGCTCAGCCGATTGCATTGACTCATTAACTTTGCAGCAGTCTGCTTTGTGAGCAAGCATGTGGTGACGGTGGAAAGGAACGATTCTCTTTTAGCAGACATCCAGCAGAAACCTGTGAACGGAAATTTGCTTTTACATTAAACATGCAGTAGAAAGCTGACATGAGCTGATTAAAGCAGTAGGTTCTTCTTTACATCTATTTATCTGGCAATGGAGATATTTCATTTAGCTATGCATTTGTATTTTCTCTCCAGCATACATTTGATAAAATTAAAAGACCAAGAACAAAATGTGCTTCGTTATTAGTAAGAGAATATTTACATATTTTCTTCTAAGTCTCAATTTTGTGTTATAGTATTATGACAGTCTGTAATATTTGCACAACACAGACCACAAGCAGAATGTCACAGAGGAGATGACACTAATTAGGACTCGCGTTGATCTGGCCAACGAGTAAAGCTCAGAGCACAAAGCTAAATGCACCTCTGTATGTATGTCAGAAAGTGGCACACATTGTGGTGATCATTGACCTCTATCTGAAGCTCTTTGGCACACTCAGTAAAAACAGCAGCAGCAGCACTTTGCTGCAAAAAGATCTGCTTGTTCAAAAATCAGTATAGCCTGTGCTGGCATGGCAGATTCCCAATATTTACCAAAAAAAAACATCAAATCTCGGCCGATGTACCGGCCACACAGTCACTGGACCAGACATACTTTCTATGGGAAGAATAAACTGAGAGAGAGAGAGCACAAAGTTAATGGCAGTAGCAATTCCAAATAATGGAGAGTAGAAGGAGAAACTAAGCTGTGTGGAAAAAAATCAGTATGTTTCCTTTCTCCATAGACTCTTTGTTGACTTAATGTAACACCAACTCTGTGGATGTCGGCACTAAAACCAGGAATCAGGTAATGTAGAAGTACTATTGGAGACTAAAAAGAATTACCAGTCAGGAACACATTTACAAAATCAGCCCAATTGTTCTCTGGTATGAATTAGAGATCATGATGAGATTTACTTTCTGGAAACTTTCAATTAGTCGTTCTAATGTTTATATTTCCTAACTTACAGACAGATGTTAATTTTGACCTGACACATTTACTTTATAAACATCTATTAAAACATATTGGAGGAGGATGTACTCTGAAGTTGAGGGATTTTTTATAATGATAGTATTAGATTTGTTGAACACACAGCATGTTGTGATATTTTTAACAACACACTGATATATGTCTAAAATCTTGAACATATTTTGGTGTCTTTTTCTTCTAAACAGTGCAGAAACATCAATTCAGTGATGTTAAATTAGGTGTAATAAATTTGAAGCTGGACTGTGAAACCTGAAATTTTTGATCAAAGGTACCTCTTTTACCTCGGTGTGCTTTAATTTGAATTATTTTACCGAAACACTAATGGCTGAATGTGGTTCTTTGACTCATTCTCCTGATTTTTTTGTCTTGGCTGCTGTTACATATCTCCTAATGAACAAGTCAAAAGATGTGTAAAATATGACATTTGTGTCCTAAACTCCCCTCAAGCAACCATCTGGTTTTTCCATTTTCCATTTCCTGACATTTTCTGATAAAGTGCTGCTTAATGCAGGTGTAAAATAAGTTGGTATGATTTAATACCACTAACTGCACTGTAATTAAGCATAAACAAGTTAAAAACCCTCTTTTTTGGTTTTAATAGCCTGTTAAAAATGTACCAAAAGGTAATGCATGCTGTATTTTGACATAAATACTCATTACAGCTTGGATTTTGACACAGTACTGTAATTAAACAAAGGAAAAACAGGAAAATTGCTGTGAAGATTGGCAGCCTCCTCTGCATGTTATTGTGGTAGGTTTTGCTAATTTGTGCGAGTTTTCTACATAAGAAATTAGCTGGGAAAAAAAGAGCTGCAAAGTATTGATTTTAGCCTGACAATATGAAACTTGACCAACGAGTAAAGTACGGATATTTTTTAAAACTGACTTGCTGTGAAAGAGAAATATTCAGTCTGTAGCCTCTGGCACTGGTGAAGCAGGAGCTGTAAGAGCCAGAAAACTATGTCCATTTTTAATATGATGCATTAAAGCTGCTGTAGATACCTACCTTCCTTTTTTTGTAAAATCTTTCCAAGAATTATTCCAAATGTGAGATTTTTCTGTAATGCATGCACCACTGCTTTACTAGCACTCTTTCCTGTTTAATAAGGCAGGACTGCAAGAAATGTGAGGGGTTCAGCCAGCTGGATGTGAAGCTGGGATGCGTCCAATTTGCAGAATAACTTTTTTCGTAATGCTGTTGACCTTGTTCACTGTCTCGGTAGTGGAAATAAAGACCTGGGTTAATGCAGAGAGAGACCCCCCCTTTTTTTTTTATTCTCTGCAGATTCACCAACAGGTAATCAAACATGAATTAGTGCTGCAACATGCACTGTAGTCAGGATGTGCCGTTTCTATGCAACATTTACTATGATCAGGTTACTGCACTGCTATTCGGGAGGTTCCACTCCTTCGGTCAGGTTTGCACCTTACCTTTGTATCTGCAAACTAGTTTTGGTTGATAAAAAGCACACAGGAGCTGTGCTGTATGCATTTTTAATAGTGTTTCTTTGTGAAATGCGCATTAATTACAGCAACAGCATAATTTTTACATTATATTCTGGAAAGACGTAGCTTCCTATGTCTTCATTTGTAACACCGATTGAGTGCAATACTTTTATACTAAGTGTTTATAGTTGAATACCCACCATTCACCAGAAAGCTCATCTAAATGTGAGGCATCAAAAAGTGTGATTTTGCTTTTTTTTTGGTTGTTAACACATTGTAATAAATATCTTGACTTTTTACCACTAGGAATGCATTTGGATAACAGATTTTACCAGTTAGGCTCTTTACTTTTTTCGCATACATTACCCAGTTAAACCAGTAGGTCTGCCTCTATCACTATTTCTCCCTTTCGTTTGCCTGGCAATGCGAAACTCTGATCTGACATCAAACGCAATTTAAGTTCCAGTTGCATGTAGAACCAGTGGAACTCATGTTTTGTGCGATGTGACTCAGCTGACTGCTGCTGGTAGTTTCTCAACATTAACAGGTCCGTGTTCATAGTTAGTAGAGCACTGAGTGTGTGCTACTGATCTAAAGAGAAACACTGTTTTTTTATATTATTCAGTTGTTTTATACCAATAGGAAAAAATCTCTGGCAAAGGTTGCTTTAGAGAAAACGTGTATGTAAATGCATATAAGTAACCAAGAGCCTGTATGATTACAGATTGACCTAAATGAAAACGTATCTGGAGCTGACCTCGGATCAACAATTAGTGCAGTTATTTTAAGCCCAACACATAGTCGGCACCTAATGTATCCTGAAAAAAGAAGCTCTCTTGAATAATATTTTAATTAAACTCTTTAACAGCTATGTTTTTTATTGTGATGTGAATGAAATGTTAAGAGAGATACTCTGAAAACATCATGCAGAACCAGGTGTGCAGTAATTGTGCCTACAGAAGGTCAGCTAATTACTTCAACAAAACCCACTGGTGAGGTAAAAAAAAAATTGCCTCCGTGGTGGGACATGATGCCTTCCTCTTCCTGGGCTTAAAACACTGTGGTGAGGATGTTTAAATTTGTGGATTAAGAGAGATCTGTTCCCTTTCGTAGATTGTTTTAGCATACATTCATGAATAAAAGACGCGTTTAAGGAGATTTGGGACAGGGCACTTATTGACCGTTCTTCTGTGTGCAGTTTTTGCCGAGGCTATCGGAGAGCCCAGGGGAGGGATTTAGTCTTCCAAGGAAATAAAATCTAATATTTCTCTAAATTAAAGTCGAATAAAAGCCACCTGGCAAGTAAAGGCTCTGGTTCGGCCTACTGTTATCTGCTCCGGGTGCTACAGGAGGTGACAGGTTCTCATAAGTGTGTGTTCGCAGACGCTGTTGATGCTGTCACCTCATGTGTGTCTATATATTTCTAGTACATTTAGCCTTTAAAGCTTTGGTATAAGTGGTTGGAGTGGACTTTTGATGCAAAGGCCTTGATTTTGCTGTGTGTCTCTGCTCCCAGTGTCAATAGGGCTATTATTTTTGTTTGGTTAAGGATTCATGCATGTTTAATTGGATTGAGTTGTAAAGAAACAAGAACCTGGCACACCGCCTTGCATTCAGTCATAATTGAATTTATCAAGAGTGCTGTAACAGCATTCTGGACAAAGGCCTGGTCATGTGGGGGGAGGGACAAACATGGCACGATCAATAAATTGTGTTGCAGAGTGAGTGCACACTGTTTAGACTTATAAGCCTGACGTGTGTCACTATGACTCACCTGTGCCAGAGACATTTGAAGGTGCAGGAACCTGTTGTGAGAATTAAAATGTGTTTCAAATCTCCATGGAGCTCACTACTGTCTCATGCTAGCTTGTAAAATCTTCATGAAAGGAACCTTGAGTTCAGGCAAGAGCCCACATCCCTCACCCCTCATCACTGTTGCCCTATAAAAACTATATTTATTTTCTGGTAAATAGAAGCAAGACAATAAGTAATTTGATGAAATTATAAATCTTTGGTTATAAGACTTAGGTAGTTGATGCAAAACACATTTTATCGAGAACCTTTAAATTATTATTCTCTAAGTTCTAAAGCACAAAGAGAAATGGAGTTATGACGAAAATTCAATCTGAGAGACTCACCCGCACCTCCAGCTTCATCCAATGGCTCCTCCATGCGTCTCCGCTCCAACCAATCAGCATCAAGTCCGCAGTAATCCTCAGCCAATAATCCTTCAGGGCACCGCATTTAAAGTCCCCCATCCATGGATCTCCCAGCTGTCAGCCGAGCTTCAACAATCCTCCACCCCATTGCCTCCATCCGGATTCTCAGCTCCTCCAGTTCCCTTATCGTCAGGCTTTCTCTCCATCACCAGTATCGGGTCCCGGGGGAAGACAACTCTAATTCTAATTCTAAGACGTTCATTCAGGTTTATGTCATTCTCAGCATTTATGTCTTCCTCTGGGGTCTGAGCACCAAAGAAATAAACTTCTGTTGTGTAACTTCTCTAATCGCATTTTGTATTTCTTATTGTGAGTCTCTATAGGATTGAAATACTTTACACAGACCACTAAAATTATCATTCAAACCACCGTGCTATGAATACGTCCACAGCTTAGTTGTCAGATATAAAGCTTTATATCGTAATACAGAAGACTTTGTTTACTCTGGTCGAACCTTATTTCTAATCCGTTTATGGTTCATTTTTTGTAATTGTTGTTTTGTTTTGTGTTTTGTCTTCTTACCCAGTGTAAGTTAAGGCATGAAACTAGACATGGGCCACTATGAGATTCTCTGGATATGAAAACCTCAATAAAACCACCACAGTATCCTTGTATTTACACCACAACAAATTTTAACAGAAATGTTCATGGTTTAATTGCTTATAGCCTACAGATATATTCCAAACTGCTGAATTTGTCTTTCATTTAACACAATAATAAATAGTTACAGGCTTCTTTCAGCACCTGACGGGGCAGCAACAGGTGGGGGCAGAGTAGCACTGTTCTACTCTCAGCTATAAACAGCTGGAAAAAAAAAAAAGAAAAGTATATCCTGACCTTGCTCATTTTAACCCGTTGTGCAGTTAGGTTTAATTTTTTTCTTTAAAGTAATGGTGTCCAAATATTTTGCCACACAGGCAAATATCGTCAAGTTGAATTAATAATGATAAACTGCCTGTATGCATAGTCGAGTTGAAAGTGCTTGATTTTTATTTATTAATAATGAATAATTTGCTGGATGTTTTTAGTTATGCTTATTATGAAATGAAAGCAAAACATACTTTGTTACATTTTCTAGATTCAAATTTTGTACCATTTTCTTGCCTGGGTTGGGGGCCGCAAAAAATCTTTCAAAGGGCTGTAAACGGCCCCTGGGCCACATTTTGGACATCCCTGTTTAGTGGGTTAAATCCTGCACTAAACAATGAGTCAGAAGCTTACTTAAATGTTCTGTGAATGTGATATTTAGTCTCAGTGTGAGATGGTACCATTAGATTTAATTCGGTTCTGGTCATCACAAAGTTGTTGAGGATTTTCATAATTTCCTGTTTAGGAGCTTGTTTGGAAAACTTGGCGAAAGTTATGTTAAATCCATTAGGAAACCAATTGTGTTCAAGAAAGAGAAGTGAAAGAAAACTGGACGCCTTTTTAAATGTGTGTTGTGAAAGTGGAGATAATGTTGCAGATTTCAGGGAGATTTATTGCAGAATAGCAGGATCTTTATCTGAGTTTTTTCTGTCACGGTTGCCATGAAAAGCGTTTTGCTTATATCTCTGTGTACTTGTCTCTGTCTGCCATCACATGTCTCTGTGAAGTTGCTGTGCTGTTTGTTCCCTGCTGCCTGCAGCCATGTTGGATGAAAGCGGCGTTGGTGGTGGATGAGACTCGAATGCAAGAAGCCTGCAGAGAATCTGTGCGCTGTCTTGTCTTTATGGGGGCCAGGTCACCAGGAGGTCTTCTTTCATGGAGGTGACAGATTTACAGGGACATGCAAATCACTGTGTGTGCATATATATATAAATATACATATATATATATGTATATATATACATATATATATATATATATATATATATATACATATATATATACATATATATATGTATATATATACATATATATATGTATATATATACATATAGATATACATATATATAAATATACATATACATATAGATATACATATATATATATATATATATACAAATATATATATATATGTATATAAATTTGTATATATATACAAATATATATACATATATATATGTATATATATATATATATACATATATATATGTATATATACAGTACAGACCAAAAGTTTGGACACACCTTCTCATTCAAAGAGTTTTCTTTATTTTCATGACTATGAATATTGTAGCTTCACACTGAAGGCATCAAAACTTTGAATGAACACATGTGGAATTATATACTGAACAAAAAAGTGTGAAACAACTGAAAATATGTCTTATATTCTAGGTTCTTCAAAGTAGCCACCTTTTGCTTTGATTACTGCTCCGCACACTCTTGGTATTCTGTTGATGAGCTTCAAGAGGTAGTCACCTGAAATGGTTTTCCAACAGTCTTGAAGGAGTTCCCAGAGATGCTTAGCACTTGTTGGCCCTTTTACCTTCACTCTGTGGTCCAGCTCACCCCAAACCATCTCGATTGGGTTCAGGTCCAGTGACTGTGGAGGCCAGGTCATCTGGCGCAGCACCCCATCACTCTCCTTCTTGGTCAAATAGCCCTTACACAGCCTGGAGGTGTGTTTGGGGTCATTGTCCTGTTGAAAAATAAATGATGGTCCAACTAAACGCAAACCGGATGGAATAGCATGCCGCTGCAAGATGCTGTGGTAGCCATGCTGGTTCAGTATGCCTTCAATTTTGAATAAATCCCCAACAGTGTCACCAGCAAAGCACCCCCACACCATCACACCTCCTCCTCCATGCTTCACAGTGGGAACCAGGCATGTAGAGTCCATCCTTTCACCTCTTCTGCGCCGCACAAAGACACCGTGGTTGGAACCAAAGATCTCAAACTTGGACTCATCAGACCAAAGCACAGATTTCCACTGGTCTAATGTCCATTCCTTGTGTTCTTTAGCCCAAACAAGTCTCTTCTGCTTGTTGCCTGTCCTCAGCAGTGGTTTCCTAGCAGCTATTTTACCATGAAGGCCTGATTTACACAGTCTCCTCTTAACAGTTGTTCTAGAGATGTGTCTGCTGCTAGAACTCTGTGTGGCATTGACCTGTTCTCTAATCTGAGCTGCTGTTAACCTGCGATTTCTGAGGCTGGTGACTCGGATGAACTCATCATCCGTAGCAGAGGTGACTCTTGGTCTTCCTTTCCTGGGGCGGTCCTCATGTGAGCCAGTTTCTTTGTAGCGCTTGATGGTTTTTGCGACTGCACTTGGGGACACTTTCAAAGTTTTCCCAATTGTTCGGACTGACTGACCTTCATTTCTTAAAGGAATGATGGCCACTCATTTTTCTTTACTTAGCTGCTTTTTTCTTTCCATAATACAAATTCTAACAGTCTATTCAGTAGGACTATCAGCTGTGTACTGTATCCACCTCCTGCACAACACAACTGATGGTCCCAACCCCATTTATAAGGCTTGAAATCCCACTTATTAAACCTGACAGGGCACACCTGTGAAGTGAAAACCATTTCAGGTGACTACCTCTTGAAGCTCATCAACAGAATGCCAAGAGTGTGCGGAGCAGTAATCAAAGCAAAAGGTGGCTACTTTGAAGAACCTAGAATATAAGTCATATTTCCAGTTGTTTCACACTTTTTTGTTCAGTATATAATTCCACATGTGTTAATTCATAGTTTTGATGCCTTCGGTGTGAAGCTACAATATTCATAGTCATGAAAATAAAGACAACTCTTTGAATGAGAAGGTGTGTCTGAAAGGGATGTTCGGGTGCTAACCCGGATTGTATCCAGAAAACATAAAACCACGGCTGCCCAAATCACGGCAGAATTAAATGTGCACCTCAACTCTCCTGTTTTCACCAGAACTGTCCGTCGGGAGCTCCACAGGGTCAATATACACGGACGGGCTGCTATAGCCAAACCTTTGGTCACTCATGCCAATGCCAAACGTTGGTTTCAATGGTGCAAGGAGAGCAAATATTGGGCTGTGGACAATGTGAAACATGTATTGTTCTCTGATGAGTCCACCTTTACTGTTTTCCCCACATCCGGGAGAGTTACGGTGTGGAGAAGCCCCAAAGAAGCGTACCACCCAGACTGTTGCATGTCCAGAGTGGAGCATGGGGGTGGATCAGTGATGGTTTGGGCTGCCATATCATGGCATTCCCTTGGCCCAGTACTTGTGCTAGAGGGGCGCGTCACTGCCAAGGACTACCGAACCATTCTTGAGGACCATGTGCATCCAATGGTTCAAACATTGTATCCTGAAGGCGGTGCCATGTATCAGGATGACAATGCTCCAATACACACAGCAAGACTGGTGAAAGATTGGTTTGATGAACATGAAAGTGAAGTTGAACATCTCCCATGGCCTGCACATTCACCAGATCTAAATATTATTGAGCCACTTTGGGGTGTTTTGGAGGAGCGAGTCAGGAAACGTTTTCCTCCACCAGTATCACGTAGTGACCTGGCCACTATCCTGCAAGAAGAATGGCTTAAAATCCCTCTGACCACTGTGCAGGACTTGTATATGTCATTCCCAAGACGAACTGACGCTGTATTGGCCGCAAAAGGAGGCCCTACACCATACTAATAAATTATTGTGGTCTAAAACCAGGTGTTTCAGTTTCATTGTCAAACCCCTGTATATCACTCACCGGCGCTTTATTAGGTACACCTGTCCAACTGCTCATTAACGCAAATTTCTAATCAGCCAATCACATGGCAGCAACTCAGTGCATTTAGGCATGTAGACATGGTCAAGACGATCTGCTGCAGGTCAAACCGAGCATCAGAATGGGGAAGAAAGGTGATTTATGTGACTTTGAACGTGGCATGGTTGTTGGTGCCAGACGGGCTGGTCTGAGTATTTCAGAAACTGCTGATCTACTGGGATTTTCACGCACTACCATCTCTAGGGTTTACTGAGAATGGTCCGAAAAAGAGCAAATATCAAGTGATCCAGTTCTGTGGGCACAAATGCCTTGTTGATGCCAGAGGTCAAAGGAGAATGGCCAGACTGGTTCCAGCTGATAGAAAGGCAACAGTAACTCAAATAACAACTCGTTACAACCAAGGCATGCAGAAGAGCATCTCTGAATGCACAACACATCGAACCTTGAGGCAGATGGGCTACAGCAGCAGATGACCACATCGGGTGCCACTCCTGTCAGCTAAGAACAGGAAACTGAGGCTACAATTCGCACAGTCTCACCAAAATTGGACAATAGAAGATTGGAAAAACGTTGCCTGGTCTGATGAGTCTCTATTTCTGCTGCAACATTCGGATGGTAGGGTCAGAATTTGGTGTCAACAACATGAAAGCATGGATCCATCCTGCCTTGTATCAACGGTTCAGGCTGGTGATGGAGGTGTAATGATATGGGGGATATTTTCTTAGTACCAATTGAGCATCGTGTCAATGCCACAGCCTACCTGAGTATTGTTGCTGACCATGTCCATCCCTTTATGACCACAGTGTACCCATCTTCTGATGGTTACTTCCAGCAGGATAACGCACCATGTCATAAAGCACGAATCATCTCAGACTGGTTTCTTGGACATGACAATGAGTTCACTACTCAAATGGCCTCCACAATCACCAGATCTCAATCCAATAGAGCACCTTTGGGATGTGGTGGAACGGGAGATTCTCATCATGGATGTTCAGCCGACAAATCTGCAGCATCTGTGTGATGCTATCATGTAAATGTGAACCAAACTCTCTGAGGAATGTGTCCAGTGCCTTGTTGAATCTATGCCACCAAGGATTAAGGCAGTTCTGAAGGCAAAAAGGGGTCCAACCCGGAACTAGAAAGGTTTACCTAATAAAGTGGCTGGTGTGTGTGTGTATATATATATATATATATATATATATATGTGTGTGTGTGTGTGTGTCAGTAAGGAAGCCCTTTATGTTATTTTGGGAGGATATTTTTCTCCTGATGAAATTAGACCTTCCCATAGATGAGAATGTTCATTTAAATGTCAGCACTCATATTAGCAGGCCTCCTGTGAAATATGGGGAATCTGTGGAATCATTTAGATGTCAGACTTCATTTTATATCTTAACTTTAGTGATGAATGACACCAGTTTGTGTCTACTGAGCAGACTCCAAGGGAAAGTCTGATCCGGTTAAGTCAGCACTCAGATTGTGAGATCCCGGAGATGGAAATTCCTTTAAGGAAAGGCAGTGGTACTGATCGGAATCACTGGAAACTTTAAATGGTTAATTCAAATATCTACATTTCCAGCGTATCACTGGTATTAATCACTTTGTTGACAGCTGCAAACAGTATCTGCTGGAAACAAAATCTCTAATGCTGCTGTCAAATTCTAGTCTACCAAATGTTGCTTTTCTTGAGATACTGTGCAGATTCCTACTACATGACCTTAACTTCTGCCTGATTAATAATCAGGCAGTGGTTTGTCATTTAGCCTGATTATTTTTAAGAATCAGACGGAGGTTTGAGGTGTCCTAGAAACTTTGGGGTCTGCAAACATACCAACTGCTAATCTCTGAATGGACGTATAAGAGATCAAGATGTTTAGTTTTCATTTAAGGAAGAAGAATAAAGCAAATGTGTACAGGATATTTGCAAAATCCTAAAGGAATAAAAATTCTTAAATTTAATCATCTTAATTTTAGGGCCTTGAAAAGTCCTAAATAGGTTTCGGTTTTTAATACTACATATCTTTTTGGAAGGGGGGAATTGCGCTGTTTGGCATTCATTTGGCATTTGATTTGTAGTTTTGTCTGTGGAATATGGTTGTTATTGTGCTGTGACAAAACTACAATCCCCATGATAGCAGGAAGCAACAAGCACTGTTAAAATGCATCACTCCCCAGTAACTATCAGCTCAATCATCATTGTAAAGAGTATATTTAATGAGGTTTTGTAGTTGGTAGTGGTGGACACAGGTAATCTGTCCGTCCTGGAGCAGTCCAGAACAGCCTTTCAGTCTGAGGGCCGTTGGCCTGCCTAGTTCAATAAGCAAAAACTGATTTTATCAGCCAACAGGGCAAAGGATGCTGCTTCTTTAAGAGCACACATGAGTGTGACCAAGCGCAAGCCTGAATGTGTGCACACAGAAGCACAGGTGGAAGCAGAGGGAAATGAGCAAGGCTGAATAAGTTATAAAGGATAGATGTAAAACTGACTTCTGACTGAGAAACAAGCAACAGTAACAAACGCTAAGATTTCTTAGAGCCATCTCCTGAGTCAGTTTCATACTGCTGTAGAAAGTGAAGAGCATTAACCCTGATGCATGTTGTAGCTTTGGCCCTTAAACAAAGCATCTCCCCCAAGCACAGTCTGCAAAAATTTACTGTAGAAACTAATGAAGGATTGATAGCTACTAGTCAGATAAAGCTTTTTGTGAAAAGCAGAGCAGCTCTTTTGTATATTACAGTTGAGTCCCCACATAAGTTGAATGCAGGCCTGGAAACATGTCAGTTAAAGAGTAGAGCAGCATAAAAAAAAAGCAACATGCAGAGGGTGTATGCACCAGCGTTTTTATTAACTCTATATTATACATTGACAAAGCTTAAAACACAACACAGGTCAAAGTTGTAACTGCACCCTTTTAAGCTCCCACCACGACAACTAAGGCTTCTTACCAAGTTTACCGCTCGGTTAGCAGCGGATCTGTGGTAAACTGACTGTACAATCACACAGTCACCCTACTGACTTCACTAAACTGATGAACACAAAACAAATATACCCAAGTGGGCCACCCAGTCTCTCTTACATAAACTAATGGCATGCAAACACAGCTGTCACTCCAAAGCAGTTTCCAGGCAATTTTACATTGCTTTGGTGTGGAGTTCTTTAGGTTGTATCTCATTGGATTTATTTCTCTCATGGCAATTAACCAAAAGCAATAAAAGCTTGTTTGTATGTTAGCCTCAAAGAGTCCATTTGTGGTGGATGAAAAACAGAATGATGCATGTTTAGACATTTACCCAAAGGAAATCTAATTAAAGCTATTTCCAAAATGGAGTTATGAATAAGCATGCTTAGTATATGATTCATATTAGCTACTGAAGTGTGGACTAGTGATCAAAGTACTTTGCAGGTGGGGGCATAATGAGAAAGTGATTTCTTTGCAAGAACTTCTGATAGCAAATTAACAAGGGAAACAACAACATCTGGTGTCTGGCTGCTCTGATCTGGACAGTTTTTCTGTATTAATAGTAGATCAACAGAAAAGTTAAGACAGAGCAGACCTCGATAAAAGAAATTCCCTGACATATTTTCTTCAGTGACTGAGTGGATTTGTGTTTTATTGGAGGAGGGTGTGTTGCAGTCATATCCTAAAAAATATTTTATGACATTAACCAGACCAGTGAAGAAGCAACCAAGTAAGATTTTGTGAGATGTTTGTGTATTGAGCTCTATTTGTAACGACAGCTGTGTTTTGTTGGTCTGTTAAGACAATAATTGCATTTTTGCACTTTGTACTGAATGTTTATTAGAAATGTTCCATTTCCTCTGAAAGTGTAAAACTGGAATTGGATCTTTTAGTGAACTTAGGCAGAAGATTGAATATCAGAAACAAAATTCCTAAATCTATTGGAATATTGTTTCAAAAAAAAGATGCTTTAAATGTAAAAGGCTTGTATATCATATACTCCTCTCTAGTTATGCCCCATTTGTCATATAGTTCAGAAATATGGGGAAATGCGATTAAAACCAATATTGACTGTTTGGATAAGTTACAAAAGAGCCATCAGGCTCATTAGTAAAGTGGGATATTGAGAACTGACTAATCAAATTTTCATACCAATTAATATTTTTACATTTTTAGATATTTTATATATAGAAATTCTGGAAATAATTCATAAAGTATTGAACAAATGTCTTTCTTCTGGAATTCACAAATTATTTAATAGAGTAAATATAATTTAAGAGGTCTGTTAATTTTTGAAAATGCTACAGAGAAAATGAAACTTAAATCTAGATGTTTCAGTTATTGGTGTGGATCTATGGAAGGAAGTAAATGATGGTTTTAAATTATGTGCTTCTGTGGTGAGCTTTAAAAGAGCTTTGAAATGAAAAATTACAAAAGCTAATGTAGATCTATGTGTACATCTATGTACAGGGGTTGGACAATGAAACTGAAACACCTGGTTTTAGACCACAATAATTTATTAGTATGGTGTAGGGCCTCCTTTTGCGGCCAATACAGTGTCAATTCATCTTGGGAATGACATATACAAGTCCTGCACAGTGGTCAGAGGGATTTTAAGCCATTCTTCTTGCAGGATAGTGGCCAGGTCACTACGTGATACTGGTGGAGGAAAACGTTTCCTGACTCGCTCCTCCAAAACACCCCAAAGTGGCTCAATAATATTTAGATATGGTGACTGTGCAGGCCATGGGAGATGTTCAACTTCACTTTCATGTTCATCAAACCAATCTTTCACCAGTCTTGCTGTGTGTATTGGTGCATTGTCATCCTGATATACGGCACCGCCTTCAGGATACAATGTTTGAACCATTGGATGCACATGGTCCTCAAGAATGGTTCGGTAGTCCTTGGCAGTGACGCGCCCATCTAGCACAAGTATTGGGCCAAGGGAATGCCATGATATGGCAGCCCAAACCATCACTGATCCACCCCCATGCTTCACTCTGAGCATGCAACAGTCTGGGTGGTACGCTTCTTTGGGGCTTCTCCACACCGTAACTCTCCCGGATGTGGGGAAAACAGTAAAGGTGGACTCATCAGAGAACAATACATGTTTCACATTGTCCACAGCCCAAGATTTGCGCTCCTTGCACCATTGAAACCAACGTTTGGCATTGGCATGAGTGACCAAAGGTTTGGCTATAGCAGCCCGGCCGTGTATATTGACCCTGTGGAGCTCCTGATGGACAGTTCTGGTGGAAACAGGAGAGTTGAGGTGCACATTTAATTCTGCCGTGATTTGGGCAGCCGTGGTTTTATGTTTTTTGGATACAATCCGGGTTAGCACCAGAACATCCCTTTCAGACAGCTTCCTCTTGCGTCTACAGTTAATCCTGTTGGATGTGGTTCGTCCTTCTTGGTGGTATGCTGACATTACCCTGGATACCGTGGCTCTTGATACATCACAAAGAATTGCTGTCTTGGTCACAGATGCGCCAGCAAGACGTGCACCAACAATTTGTCCTCTTTTGAACTCTGGTATGTCACCCATAATGTTGTGTGCATTTCAATATTTTGAGCAAAACTGTGCTCTTACCCTGCTAATAGAACCTTCACACTCTGCTCTTACTGGTGCAATGTGCAATCAATGAAGTCTGGTTACCAGGCTGGTCCAATTTAGCCATGAAACCTCTCACACTAAAATGACAGGTGTTTCAGTTTCATTGTCCAACCCCTGTAGATGTAAACATAGTGAAATGATGTATGTATGTACGTGCATGCAGTGTGTGTGTGTGTGGGTGTGTGTATATATAGACAGTAGTTCTTTTTTGGTGTTTATAAACCGCTGAGTCTCTGGATTTATGGATTGAAAAAGGCAAGTATGAGCCTTGGCTTGAGCCTGTTCCTTTTTACTAAATTATTGGTTTATAGAATATAAAATATAAGAGTTTTTCACTTGTCTTATTCCTTAATGTGGTAAATTTACCAAAATAAATTAAACCAATCAAAAACAAAAAAGACACACAGAAATTGTCTCAACAGCAGCTTGTCTGTTGCTGGATTTAACCTGTATCTGGAACCGTTTATTAATCACCAGAGTTATGGATGTAGTGAGATCTGTAAATGTGACATTTGAATGTTTGAGAGTTGTGAATAAATGCAAGTCAGCTGTTAAAAACAAGAATTATGTGTACACACAGCTACTCCATGAGTTCCAGTCAGTACATGATAAGTAAAACTCTACAAGATGATAAGTCCTTCAGGGATATATTTGGCTTTTTTAGGCTGTGTTACTTCCTCCACTTCTGGTCCAAAACACCACAAACGTTTTGCCAAGCCCTGAAGCAAATCTACCGCACACTTCAGCTGTATCCCATCGAGGGCCAGACTAACACCCTGAGTAATTCACTTGGCTCTATCAACATGTTTTGGTAAAAAAGAAAAAGTGGGGGAAGGAAAAACGCCTTGCTGCCTCTACTCGTCTTTTTGTTTTATTATAAATCACACCGCTTCCCTTTTTTCTCTCAGGCTCCGAGTACTGCATGGAGCTACCAAAGCTAACTCAGCTAGGATAAACTCCTCTGAGACGGAGTCAGCAGACAGGCACCTGTGTGCTTGTCAGCATCCCTTTGTGTCACCACCTAATTGGGAACAATTAGCCCAAAGGTTGTTTTACATGGGAGAACATGATAGACTTCAGTTATTCTATTGTTTCTGTTTTCTGAATGGCGCTATCTGAATGAAGCGCTGATTGGAATTGTCTCTCTCAACGAGGCACAGCGGCGTGTCAGCCTGTCAGAAAGACACTTCCTGAAAGCTCCATGAAAATAAACGCTGAAGCCGGGGAGGTCATTGTCATCAAACGAGCAGGCGTGCAGTTTTACTGCATGTATCTGATGATCCGGCCAGGGTTGGGTACCGCGGGGGCGGCGACGACAACAAGCCTCTCAATTCTATCAGCATTTGTGCTGGGAAAATAAGAGGCTGTCATCCAAGAACAGAACAACCAAGCTTGTGTACGATATGATCAGTTGTGGTGATAATAAGTCATGATGGATTCTCTTAATGACTCCGCTGGCTTTGCTGCCACACACACATCATCACCTTTCCCTTCCACGCTCATTTGTGAACACGCTGAGGCCAACTCGGCCCGCTGGTTGCCAAATGGAGCTAACCCGAAGCCAGCCGGCGCTGAGTCTCCTGTCTCCTGCGGCTCTGGCGGGGAAGCCATCTTCTGAGGCCATGGCAGCGTCTCCTCAACTGATCCCACTCTTCTGTCACTCTGCAGGGACGAGTGTGTTTGTTCCACAGTGGGGTTTTGTCTGTCTGTTGTTCAGTGCTGGCCTTTTATTAAAAGTCACATCTTATTCAGTCAGTTTGGTCCAAACTTACTGTGATTTCTAAATAATTGTTTCCCTCATTGTAGAAATTAATTAGCTGTTGATATTCCCATTTAAAGCAAAAGTTGGTGACTAAAGAAAAAATATTTAATTATTTTTATTTTTTCTCAAACTGTAACTATGCACTAAAAGTAAATAATTTGAAGCTCTTTTTGGGGTCATTTTTAAAGGTTCCTATACTTTAAATGAAGACAGCCAGTAATGTTTATATAATGGTCCCTATTCACCTTAAAATCTGCATCCCGCGGCAAAAACAATGATCATGACCCAGTTTGGACAGGAGGTGTTCTGTCATTGTGGCCAGTTGCACACATCCCCATTTTTCTTAGGATATTGCACACGAGGGGTGGTGGCCTAACAGGATATATATCTTCAAGATGCATATGCACAGAAATTTAACGCCAAACTTTAATAAATGACTAAATGTAACTCTTGAGTCCACCTGTGTGTAATTTATTCTGAGTATGAATCCACCTGTTCCGTTTCTGGCCTCAGATGTTTGCTAGAGAACAATAGAAATATAACAACCCTAAACATACAGCCAGAGATACAGTGGAATGGTTCCCATCAAAGCTCATCCTTGTGTTAGAATGGCCTAGTCAAAGTGCTGACCTAAATCCAATTGATAATCTGTAGTGGGACTCGAAAGGTTATGTTCACAGATGATCCCCATCTAATCTGACTAAGGTTAAATAAGCAAAATGTTCTGTCTGGAGATTTAAAGCCGTTTAAAACATACTCCAAAAGACCTACAGTTGGATCTGTAGCCGGATATTGGTTACTAATTAGCCCAAAGTTAAAACCTTGTATTATTTTCTTTCCACTTCAATTATCTGGTAATTTGTGTTGTCTACCACATAAATAACTTATACAAATTAAAGTCTCTGGATGTAAAGTTACAAAATGTGAGAAAGTTTGTGTATTTATACTTCAGCAAGACACTGTCAAACCTCTTATCTCTGTGTGATACACATTACGCTTCTCTGGTCTGAGCTGTGGTACTGGTCCACATTTGTTTATTGTACCCAGGAGCAACTTTTCTTTATTTTCAGGAAATACATAACCTGTAGAGGTCTGAGCCAGGAGTGCTTTTTAAGATTTTGTTGACTGTGAAAGTTTGATGTAGGATTGTATTAATTTATACCTCATCAAAGTTTAAGTAACCTGATGCACTGAAGCTTTCTAAGCAACAAGTTACTTATTATTCATACTGTCAATGAAATTCAGTCATTCAAACTAAATGTAATAATTTTGCAACTAATAGCTGCAGGTCACATTCCCCACAGCCATTTTATTGCAGTAGCTTTAAGAGTTGTGTGTGCAATGCAGTCACCACAAGCTTACCTTTTTATTTAAGAGATTTTCATTTAGTTGCAAATACATGTTTACACCACTAGATGTCACTACCTTCTGTACACCAGAGCATCAGATCTACCTTTTCTCCCAGCACCACACATCTAAGATTTTCTTCACCAACCTGCACTTTAACGTTTGGTGCTCTGGAGGTAGTGTAGGCTTATCAAAGCAAGTGGGCAGTGCTCTGTAAATTCTGTGAGCCATAAACAGAAACAGCCGTGAAGAGATCCAGAGTTGGCTTAAAATTGTCCAAGGGCCTGCCCTTGCTACTGTAGTACCCACAAATATTCATTTGGATCATATAAAATAACCGACAAGTAGAACTTCAGTGCCTTCTTTATTATTGAGTAAGAGCTTTTTATGTCATGGGAAAACTTTCTGCACTGACAAGGATGAAAATGTGCAGGAACTATTGAACGCTCCTCTTTTTGCAGGGTCATGTATTGGATATTGACGTGTATCTCTGCACCCACAGCCTCTCCATCTCCTCGTCTTGTGTTTGTATCAGCAAAATATTTTGTCATGCATGTGCCTCTGCTTTGCTTTGGGACTACGGCCACAGTCCTCCCACATCTTTTTTTGCTGTGCTGCTGGAGCTGAGTGGGTTTATTAGAAGGGCAGTATGGTACTGGTGCTGGTGGTTTGTGTTGGCAGGCTTGCAGGTTTGATCCTTGGCTCCGTTCTTTCTTTATAGCCACGGTCTTGGCTGTCGGTACCGGACGTAACAGCAGGAGGATGCTGGAGTGCTGTAATAGATTGTGTTGGTGTTATATTTGTCATATAAATACATTTTGAGCTGTTTGTGTTTATGCTTGACAAGCACTGCACCTGGTTTTGTTTGTGTACATCAACTCTTGTACTGATTTAAATGTGTACATCCTTGCGCATATGCACGTCTGAGCATGTGCTTCCTGACTTTGTGCGGATGCCAGCGGGTGCAGCTTGCAGCTCAGTGTGTTTTATATATTCCTGCTCACAGTGTGCACCCGGCACTGCGGCACTGCGCCCAGCTTCACCTGAGGCCAAGGAATGTCCTCTCCTCCTCCGCCTCCTTCTCCCAGCGTTCCTCTCGCTCCTCGCCCACGCCCTCAGCGGGGCAACGGGCACCTCCGCTCAGCCTGGGCCTGGCAGGCCTGCCGGGCATGTGGGTCTACTGAACCCTTCTACTCTCACCTGGACCTGGACAAGGTCAGGAAGTTGGGAAAGAATACATAACCGCAACATGCTCAGGCCCGGGGCAGGGAAGAGCAGAGGCAGCATGAACCCAGCAGGCCCTCTGTTCCTTTTCACAATGAACTAAAAAGGAGTTCCACTGTACTGGCGGAGAAAAGTCCTGACTTGTTCCCAATAACTCAAAGATCAAGGGGCTACAGTGAAAATAAACTAAACCAAAAAATTTTACTCAGTCAAGGTCAGTGAAATTAAATGAGCTGCATGTTCTGAAATGTGTTTCCTTGGCCCAAAACACGGCCAGTCTTCTCCGTGTTCAGACTGCAGCAGGAATGAGTGAACTGGGGGGTTATTCGAGGGATTTTCATGCTGTGCTGCACACCAAATAGGCAGAACCTCAGTCAGTCAGAACAGGCAGAGAAATTCAGCACTAAACCTGGGATCACTCTGTGTCTATAGGAAAAAAAAAAGCTTGATTTCTCCTTCGCCGCTCTCTGTTCTTTCGCAGCAGACAGCGTAGCTTTGTCTCGTCAATCCCACACTCCCAGAATTCAAACTAATACAAGCTGGGCCCACAGTGTCTCACTTCGTCAGGATGCAAGCTACAAGAGATTTGCTTCACTTCAGTGCCTTTGAAACAGGTTTTCCCTCATCGCCGCTCTCTGTTTGACTTTTAAAGACGATGCTCCCAAGGAATTCGGGCATGGCGTATTCCAGGGTTTAGTGGCAGATGGGAGCAAGGAGGATTGTGGGTAAGGACAGTAGATGTGCAGCAGACCTCCCTGACCGCTCAGCTCATCTAAGGATGATACAGTTTATGTTCAGTGCTGAAATGGGCCTAAGCTACTTCTCATGCAGCATGTTACTGTGGATTTACAGTGGTTCTTTGAGGTGTTGCAGGTGTTGAGTATTAAAAAGCAAACCATTTCAATTAATGGGACATTTATCCTATTCAATTCAGCTGAGCAACAAACAAATCTTAAATTTAAAAGAAAAATGTAAAAAAGGTGCAAAGTAGGTGTGCACATCACACCTGCCATCAATTACAGTGACCCCGGGTGAGCGGAGATGAAGTCCAGGTGACGTCGTAGGAGCCCTCCTACATTTCCTCATACGTATCCTTTAGCCAAACCTACAGTTTACCAAGAGGTTATAATGGAAGAAATGACTGTCTCAAGGTACCAGTCAGGGAAAGAGAACAAAAACAAATAAGACCATTTTCCCTAAATTGATACAAAGCCAAAAACTAATCAGGGAGACTGCCAAGAGGTGGCTAGCAACTCTCAAGAAGCTCCAGCAAATTGTATCAAGTTCTGGATGTCTTCTAGATGTTTCAATCTGCTGTATTTTCCATATGTCTGGACTACGGAGTAGAGTCATATGGGTATGGCTAAGGAGCCAAAACAAGGACGGTTGACATTAGCAAACAGAACGCTTTGCACACCCCAAAACATAGTGGTGGGTGCATCATGCTCCGGGGTTACTTCCAATGGAACTGGGTTTTTATTCTTAGGTTGGATAAAATTGAAAACGGGTCCAAATGCTGGCCCAAAACTCTTCAGGTATCTGATAGACAGGTGAAGATAAAAATGGGTTACAGTTTTCAGCATCACATTCAGGCTAAGCTTACTTCCAGATCAAAAAAAGAATGATGTCACCTGTAGGAAATCAAAGTCCTTGAATGATCGAGTCCAGAACTAATTCTGACAGGAAGTCTGGGGACTCATTTGGCGCGGTGCTGGGGACAAGAGATGTCCTCACAGTCGGGAAGATTTTACAAAGGAGATTGAGCAAATATTGACATGTCAAGATGTTTTGTGCTGATAAACTCCCAAAAAGAAGGCGGAATGTTGAAATTAAATCAAAATGTGGTTCTACAATGTTTTTGTTGAAGCTTGTGCACATATGTATGCAACCAGGTTTTTGCATCGTTTCTGTTTATTTTACTACAGTTCATCTGCAGAATAGATTTGCATGTTCTACAGATGAACTGTGCAGGATGAATATCACATTAAAGGTGGAAAATGTTAGGAAAACAATCCTCCTGGCCTCAAATTGGTGTGCCCCAAAAACCTTGAGTTTTAACAGGGATGTATGGAGCTTTCAGGGCCACTGTACCCAAGGCCTTGATTCCTCTCACAGGCTCACTCTCTTCCCGTCACTGTCCACCCCCCTCCCTCCTCAAGTCCCCTCTTCCTTACCCTCATTTTTATCGGCATCGTTAAAACGGACCTCCTCGCCCCCCGACAGCAGTTTTTATAGTCCTTGAAGTTATTAAACATGTATAATTACTTTTAGTCGCTTCTGCCATGGGGAGATGAAGAGAGAGTGTGGAGGGAAAGGATAGAGATGGAGGGAGGGAGGGGGGGAAGCAGAGACAAATAGAGTTGGGTTTTGTGTGCTCGTATATCCTCATTCTTCGCAGAGAGTGGAGGTGCCGTGTGTGTGTGTGTATTTGCCCTCCTGCTACATCCTGCTCATATTTCTTTTATTGGCTGTGTGGCGTTGGTGCTGGAGAGCCCAGGGTGGCCGCAGGGACAGCAGGTGTGGCCTCTGTAGTCCGAGCTATAAAGGCGAGGACTGCCCAGGAGTGAAGTGCTTGCTGGGAGCTATCCGAACAGCTGCACAACAGCCACTGGGGCCTCCATTGTTTAGAGCAGCGTTCATCTCCTATTCATTATTCACAGGCTGGCTGCGTTTGCGAGCAGTCTAATTCAATCTTTTTTTTTCTTCGTTTTTCTGTCACTGGGCCTTTTGAGCAGCAGACAGGAGTGTTAAGGTCAAGCTCCAGTAGGGGGCTCACTCACCCTGTCGCGTGGGCTGACAATTGATTTAGGTCATCCAGCGAAGGACGTCCAGGAGGAAGTGCTGTGGGTTTGTGTGACATTTCGGACACGGCTCCTCGCTGGGCCCGCCTCCTCTGACTGTGTGCAGCCTAATTTTAAAGCAGGAGAGCATTTTTGTGCCTCTCGGGGGGATTTAACTCCTGTTTAACCAGCTGAATCTGTTTCACTGGCAGTGTTCGGGGGCGTGACAGGATGGCTCTCCTCCACTGATGGGTGCAGGCAGGGAGCGCAGGGCTCTTTTGAAGGGTGGGGGGCTGCAGCTTTAAGGAAGGGTCGGATGAGGACAAAGGGGATGCACTGAGTTGCATTTCTGTCTGCACAGGGACATCTGGTGGATGTGTGCAGTACTGCAGCAGGTTGCTGATTCACATAGATCCATTCTATCAGAATCACTTTAAAATATCTGTTAAAGCTAAACACAACAGTGTGATTTATTAGGTGTGGTTTAGTGAAACAAACCATAACTACTGCTTTACATCTTAAAGTAAATCAGCAGACAACTGTTAGTAGTTTCTATATTTTCTGGACCGGTCTCTGCTGTTGAAGATATTGTGTAACACTGCTGCCCTGATCCTTCCTTCCTCCTCCTCTTCTGTCTGCAGCGCTGCTGTCTTTTTTTCGGCCAGTAGATGGCAGCAGTGCCCTTGGTTTGAGCTTTCCTTAAAACAATCTACCTTGTAGAACCTTTTTTATGCGATGGAATGAACCATTTTGCAAATGTCTTTATTCCCATGCTTGAGTTAGATTTATTCTTAATAATTCATCATGATACACATCGTGCTGATTGCATGAAAACAGGAGAAAACGCTCCTCAGAAGCCTATCTCATATCCTCTGGTGTTTATCTTGCCTTCATATTAATAATAAACATAAACAGGTTTCCACAGGAAATTACTCAGTTGTTGACATGTAGATATAACGGTCACACTGACACTTTTCATTTACCCAATTAAAGAGCCACATTGTTCGGACAAACTGATACACAAACGTGTTGTTGATTATAATGAATGTGATGCTTCCTGCTTCATATTATCTCACTGTCCATACCCACTAGAGAGAAAATGTTTTTTATAGGAATATCACAATGGCTGCCGTTAATGGCAGGGCAATAAACCATAAGTAATGCCAAATCTGGAACTTACAAGTGGATTAAAATCTACATATGTTTGATTGAGCCATTAGACACTTCTTCTTCTAATACACCTGGAATAAAGGCAGCTCTGATAAAATAAAACTGTAAATTACCTTTAAATATCTGCCTAAATAACTGCCAGAGTGGCTTTGCTTTATCTATTTTTAATAACGGTTAAAAAACAAGAACCATTGGGATGTGGTGATAGGACGTTGTAGGCGAAGTTTTAGAAAATTGCTTTTCCTTTTAAATGTGATCATCATGGGATCATTACTGATTCCCTTTAACAGCTAAAATAGTAAATCAAAACATGGCAGAAACTAGTCCCACTTCCAGTGGCGGATTGAATTAAAATGATTAAAACAATTTATGTTGGAGAAAAAAACTTCAAAGAATGCATTGAGAATTCAGAAGAAATGTATTTATACATATATATACATATATACATATATACATATATATATATATATATATATATATGTATATGTATATATATAAACACTCCTCACCTAAACATATATATACATATATGTTTAGGTGAGGAGTGTTTATATATATATATATATATATATATATATATATATATATATATACATATACATATATATATATATATATATATACATATACATATATATATATATATATGTATATGTATATATATATATATATATGTGGTCAAAGTGGACAAAATAGGCTAAACCTGTATTCAGTTGAAATAATCAAAATGTCAATGGTCAATTAATACTCTTCTGGATGATGGTTTTGTACCCTTGAGTTATACAGCATGTTTGTTTTGTTAGTTATTCTACATTTTTGAATATTTATAGTTTTACTTTTTTGTATCTTTTTGTTAAAAAGATAAATTATTTATTGTTTTTGGCTATTGCAGGTCAGGACCTTCATGTTCACTCATTTATGTACCAGACTGTTCAGGGATAAAATACACACAAAAAAACTGATTAAAGAAGAAAGACAGAAGTTTCTTTGCTTTGTCTGACGCGCCAGGAGACGATGAGGAAATCCATTATCGGTGATTTTGTCGATGTGAGGTGCACGGGACAAAGCGGTCTTCCAGGCCTCCACCAGAACCAGCAGGCTGAGAATAAACTGGGAAAGCCTCCCTGTGAACATATCCGCAGCTCTCTGCCAGCTGCCTGCCTGGAATAAACAAACAGAGGCTTATTTGTTGCAGGCGGAAATAGGCAGAATCAAACTGTATGCCGCTTATTAAAAAGCTCTCGTAATCTTGTGCAGAGCACACATTGCTCTGAGATAAAGACCACCAAATTAATTACCGGTTAATTATCACTTCTCTCACTGCTCTTTCGAAAGAGGACAATGGAGTCCTTTCCCTCCTTTTTTCATCCCTGCTCCTCCCAATGACACAGGTTTTCCTCTCTTCCATGGCTTGATAAAGTGTTTATTTATTCCTACAGTATATTTGGCAAACACAACCTTTTTCCCAGCTACCTCTGGAACGTCTACACTTGAGTATGCTGGGGGGAAGAGCAGGAAATACGATTTGAATGCAAATCAGTGATGTAAACACAGACAAGCAGCAACATGTTTTGGTGATTATGGAATAATATTCAAATAGAGAATATTCAAGAGGAAAAAAAATCATGGTTGAATAATCACTTCAGTGAAACCATCAATGAGTAAAAAGAGAGGAGGCACATTTTCAGCAAACAGGGAAATGACTGTACTTAGCCACTTGTCTTCTCACAAAGCAGCATGATTAAAATGTAATGTTTAAATTATGGAAATGTTTGATCCTGTTATTTCTGCATAGGACACAGTCTTTAAACAGCTGCTTTACATCTTCTGACAGGCAGGGTTTAAAGGAGAAACAATAAGGCTACTGTGGGAGGTTCCTGAAGGTGATGAGCGTAGCACCGACCTTCCTTGAGAAGAGCAACAAGACGTTGAAAGCATGATGGAGATGGTAACTCATGGCATCATTTGGTTCCTAGCAAAATACCGTCTAATATATGGGATGAGGAAGAAAAGGAATCATCTTCATCATGCAGTAATACAGTACCTTGTAAATATTTTCTTGAACCTTAAACTTGTCCACATCTGGTCTTGTTACAACAGCAACCTCCATTTTCTTTGACTTAGAGTCCAGCACAAATTAAAGCAAAGCCGCGAGGTTTCATATTTTACGTGTGGACAACACTTGTATTCAGTACGCTTTAATGTATTTTTTAGGTTTGTTTGAGAACACCTCAGTGTGTCCAGTGGGACATCCAGCAACAGGTGGTCAGCTGACCTCAGTGATCGAGGAGGGGAGACCAAGTGTAGAGTATTGAAGTGAACTCTCATCCTCTCTGCATTGGCAACTTGTGCTTTGAAATATGTTTACAAGATTCAATTCAAAAGCCATGCAGAAGCGTTTTGCATCAGCCATAGATGAAAATAGGAATAGTGTCTAATACCAGCATTTGATGAGTTAACATGGTCCAGCCAAGTTGAAAGCATGGATTAAGTTAGTATTAGGTGATACAAAGACAGCTGAGACCCAAGTATTGAGCCCTGCAGAACTCCACATGACATTGGAGCAGATGAGGTTCTGAAATGGTTGGATTTCAGTTAGAAACTGACACCATTAAAAACATGCGAGTTTTAGCAAGTGTTTATCTTATAATCATGTTTATATTGTAATTATGTTGCAACTGAAATAAGTCAGTGAAGATCATAAAGTTGTACAAGCTAAATTCAGCAACATTCACCAAACATGAACCTTTCAGGTGAGACTATAAAAGCTGATGAAAATGAATGTGGAGACCTCCTTTCTGTTTTATAAGCTTGTTGTGAATCAGTGAGCTTTAAAAATGAAACAGTTAAACACATTTTTGTTGTTTGCGCTGTGCATTAAAAAGCATTTTAGCACATCACAGCCAGATGCAACACGTTAGGAATTCATTTCACGCAATACTTTGATTTTCAAACAAATGATAAATGAGTTACTTTCAGGATGTGGATAAAGAGACGGATAAGGAATTTAAATCAATATGAAAATGGTCCTGATCTGGTTTGGAGGTTGGAACATAAAGGTTTCAGAGAACATTGATGATTAATTATAAAATGGCAAAATTGTAGAAACTAGAGGTTGATTTCCTTACTCTTTATACTTAATGATATTTGTAGTAAAATGTTAATTTTAGATAAATCCCAACTTTAAATTTATTATGCTTTACAAAACTTGCTTTTGCTAAAAAAGACAGAACTGATTATTTCCATGCAATATTTCAGAAGGCAGAAACATACAAAGAGAGAAATGTTTGACCATTCCTTTTGCACAGTCTCTGTAGATGGTCCACAGTCCTCGGTCCTCACTGATGCCCTCTCCTATTCAGCTCTGCTCACAGGTTTTTGTAGGATTTGGGTCTTTGGACTGAGATGGTAAAGGTTGCTGAAAGACCTGTTGACAACCCATTTAGAGTTTTGTGTCTTCGTTTTTGAAAGAGCTCATGATGCCATGTACTCCAGCAAGGTTCACTCAACTTTAGAGGAACAGGCCCACAGCATCACACATCCACATTTTCTGCATACTAATCTGTTTCGATCCAGACCCACCTGTAATGATTGTGGCCGTAAAGCTCAGTCTTTGTCTCAGTATTGTAATTAATTAAAGTCCAAGTAGAGTTTTAGAGGTCTATCTTTGTGATGGTAAGACAGAAAATTTTTTGCTTTCCTAACAAGTCTCCTAAGCAACCAGTGGGCATAAATATAGTGTCTGATGGTTGTTATGGAGACTTGGTGACCCATCCTCACTGAGTGAAGTGTCCCCCACCCAGCCTTGTTTGTCGCAGATCCAGTTGTTTTAAACCTTTTACTTATTATTCTAAATGTACATGCAGGCAGAATGAGACAACAACCATTTGTAGCCATACTTTCATACGTCTTACTCAAACGATGTGTTCGCTTGTTTTTCTGCTTTTTGAATGGAATGGGTCTTTCTGCCACAGCATATTTATACCCCAGGGAAATGGGTAATCATGGATTACTAATTAAAACGCTGTAGTTAGATTTATTTTAAAGTAAATGTTAAAGATGATGTTAACTGTGACACAAATGATTGAACATTGTTTTCTAGGGTGAGATGTCTTTTTTTTTTTTACTCCTATACATGAATTTACTCAAATTTAAGGTTGGATCTATTAAAATTGTTCAGCTTGAGATTATGTTGCGTTATGATAAAGGCTTTTTACACATTGTTGGGATGAGGGGGTTGTTCTGGGGTTTATAACGTAAGGTTGGTACAAGTGCTCGAAATCCTTGAAAAGACTATTTTTAATGAAGTTTTAATGGTATTATTGTGCTCCAATCTTGCAAAGGGTGCTCTAAACGTCTTGAAACTGCAACTTGATTTTGGTTGTATTGATCCAGATCTGCTGAATCATCATGTTGGTGACATAGTGGTGGCAGCACCAGGCTTTGAAGATGCTTTTCTTCATCGTCGTCAGGAAAGCTGGTCAGAGGTCATGTGAAGATGAATGCAGCTAAATACACGATAATCCTCGAAGAAGACCGTGGTGGAGGTTCACCTTCCAACAGGATAGCCACCCTAAACATACACCCAGAGATGCAATAAAAGGCTTAGTTAAAGACCATACATAAATACAACTAAGAATCGGTGTCAATACTTGAAAACTGATGTTTTCAGATGTTGTTTACCCGTCCAAGAGTGGCAAAAATTTCAGACTCTACATTTTTAAAGGTGGTGGAGACATTCCCCAAAAAGCCTGCAGCTGTCACAGCAGAGAAAGGTCATTCCACATAGTAGTGACTCAGGGTGGGTGAATACATAAACACTTTGAGTTTTAATTATGAAAAAAGTGAAAACCATGTATGAATTTCCTTTTCACATTAATGTTCTACGTTTTGTTGAACCATTACAAAAAATCCCAATGATAGATGGTAGATTCCATTGCGGTTTAGATTTTTACATGACAAAATGAAATTCATAGGATATGAATACTTTGGCAAGGTGCTGTGTGGACTTGATGTTAAAGATAAACCCCTAACATAAATGTTTGAAGTTCCTGCCCCTTTTTAAAATGATCTAATAACGCTGACTTATTTAAATGACATCGTCTTTAATTATAGCCTTTTTTTCTTTTATGATAGAATACATTTCTCGTCACTGCAGTCCACACAGTTGTCCGATGCAATGAGATATTTGCTTCCCTGGAGATCGTGTAAGAACAAACTACAAAGAATAAACTAAAAGCAAACTTAAAAGGAACAAAAACAAGAAGGGATGGAAAGGTGCAACAGCAGTTTGGGATATAGATTACTGCACATAGAGCTGCAATTTCACAAATGGCCATTCTTGGCTATAGTAACAATGAGTAGAGCAGAAACAAATACTCTCTGCTGTAGAAAATGATGCACTGTGTAGTTTGAATTTCATTTTCCTGAAGCGACTGGGATGAAAAGGCTGTCAAATGGTGGCTCTCTGAATACAGACAAGTTCTGAGAAGATTTTTTTAAATAACTTTTAATTTAAGTATCATTTTTTTAAATATTCTTTAGCGCCTTAAATATGTTCAAAGTAAGAACAAATAAGATAATTTTCACTTTGATTATCACAGATGTTTCTTAGAAAAATGCTCTTAAGACATCTAGTGGAGAAAAGACAAAGAGTTTCTTAGATTTATGGATTCATTTTGAAAACATGGTTAGGATGAACACCTAAACTGTACTCATTTAGGAAAAGTAACAGATTCTAAGTTTTGTGTAGGTGAGGTAGATCTTTGCAGCTAATGAAGATTCATGTTTTTCAGCTATAATATTTCCATCCATGTGAGTGGTGTGACTGAGGATTGTGGTAATGAGAAAGACTCTGCATAAAGTGCATGAAGCAGGCTGAGTGTTGAAGCATGTGCAAACAGAACCCCATTAGGTTTTACTGTAGACCAGGATCACGTCTATTAAATTGCAAAGTAAACTGTTGTCCTTGGAGAAGAATAGGCTCTCTCAGCTCGCTGCTCTTATTTTGCTGCACAAACACTTTGAGGGAAGTAAAATAAAGACGAAAAACTATCTGAACAAAACAATAGGCCTTCTGCTTCTTCACTGCTTGGACCCATGATAATATTAAATATTATAGCATTCATAATAATAATAATAATCGTAACAAACACAATGGGGTCCCAGAGGCTTGGCTGTTTGGAAGTCTATACACTCTGTGTTTAATGTATCTTATTCTTCTTTTCCACAGAGCTCCATTATTGTCCAAAAACTATTAAAACCACATCGTGAGCCAGACTGTTGCACTGGTGACATGTTCCTTTATTACCATGAATGATCACACGCTGTAGTTTACTTTGACTCAGTCCCACTTAGACTGCTCTGCTACCAGAAATACTCATTAGAGCACCAAATTGTTCCCAAGAAATCCACCATTTCTTTCCTGATAGTCACTTTTTGGTCGGGTCCTGCCATGTTTTGTTTTACTTTTTAACCAGGAATATGCAGCATACTATTGATGTCAGTAACTGCATCAGATATCTCATGGTTCTCACCAGTTGATTTCTGCTTTGCAAACTGTCATTCTGGTTTCAATCACATGTCTGTTTGGACGAATGTAAAACCAACTCCTCCTGAGCAGATATTGTTGGCTGAATGAACTTCAGGTAATATTACCTAATAATAAACCAACATGTCAAGGACAATAAATATGAACTATGAAAAACGCTCATTACAATAGTTATTTCCCAAAATGACTGCTATCAATCCATCAGTTCATTAATTCAGGTAGTGTCATCAATGTTTGAACTAGCTCTCCAGCATATTCTAGGGTATCCTAATGTGTCCCCAGGACCAAACAGACAGGTAGTCTCTTAACAGGGTTCTGGGGAGGAAAAGGAGGCCTCTTAATCATATCTGCAAAGCTCCTCAGGTGACGCCTTTCATTGTGAAAGATCAGCAGCTCTCCTGCCAGGTCCCTCTGGATGAGGATGCTTCTCAACTTTCCCTTAGGGTTGTACCCCACCACCCTACAAAGTCAGTCTTTTTCAGCTACTTAAGTCCAGGATCTTGGTCTTTGAATCACAGTCTATATGTCATGAACATACGTGATTATTAGTATAGATACACCTACACACATTTTAATGCATGTCATTTTGTCTTAATGTTTCCATATGTACCTATCCGTCTGTCTGTCCGTCCGTCCGTCTGTACAGTGTCTCTGGCTAACGTTGGCCTGTTATTATCTGATTTAACCCAGAATGTCGTAAACTTTGAATGACCAAGTGGTAAAGCTGCTGCTGCTATGAGTTTCAACTGTGTTGATGTCGTGCTCAATGTCTGTCCTATTTCATACAAACTAATATGCTAATCAGTTTTGAAGACTCCAGATTATATGTGGAAAAACGTGGAAGGATTTTACAGTGGTTTAGTTTTCTGAAAACCTTTTAATATTTCTGAGAGTAGTTTTGTTTTTTGATAAAAATTGTAAATAGTGTTGAAAACTCTGTGATAGTCATTATTTAACACGTTCATCACCAAAAATGAGATGATTGAGGGATTTTTATATCATATGTTACTTTTTAAGCACGTCTCTTTGAGTTCATCCAGTCTTTAACTAACTGATCAGGATGGACTTCTGGTAAACAAGGTTTATAGGTTAAACATCAAAAATAAAATTGGTCTCCACTAGGCAGCAGTGAAGAGCTCACTCAACGTCTAAGATGTCTGGGTTTGATCTTTTCCTCTTAGTACCTTAGTTTAACAGTTAATGACAAATCAGCGAGGGGGTCGGAGGTCACATCAAACATGACTTTGTGTAAAGGAGAGCTAATTGGCTTGATTTCAGCATGCTCAGAAGGTGCTGCTGCAGTCAATTTCTTCTCTTAATTAAGACGATCAAAATCTGTTTAGGTCAGGAGTGTTTAGCAGAAAGACGGTGGACTACAGATGTTTTTTTAAGATACAGACTGTCGATTGAATACTTTTTTGTTAATTTATAAATATTTTGAGTCGACCAGTAGGAAACAATTTGAGTAAATGCAGAAACTTTTGCCATTAACATGGTTTTAAAAGTTTCAACCGGGTCTAGAAATATTGTCAACTGTTACATCAGTGACGTTTCTTTCTTTGATAACAGCTCTTGGCACATTACTAGATGTTCATGTCAAGGAAGGCATATTAAGTCATATCCCTGAACTTCTCTGCAGCTTGATTAAAAGCAAACCTGATTTTTTTTTTTTTTTTTTTTTTGTCTCATGAGACTAAATCCACATTATAATATAAAATAATTCAGTCTGACTTGAGGCGGCTTGGTTTTGCACACTTTTTAAAGGAGTAAGGAGCAAAGGAAGGGAGAACAACAGAAAGATGCATATTTGGTTCCAAAAACTACATTTTTTATATTCCGTACTTTTCCAGAGTGAAATTTAAAATAGCGAAAATAGTGTTATTCTTTCATCTGTTTTGGGGAATAGAAAAACTTATGAAACAAGTTTTCTGAACATGTTCATGGTCCTCATGCTAGATCTTTAATAGAAAATTAAGTTACTTTGGTTTGGAAGTAAAATGTACAAAGGAAATGTTTTGTATGTTTTAAAACTGGTGGAAACTTTGCATATTCTTTATAAACATAAGGTTAATGATAAAGGCGCATACTATTGGCAGTGCTGACACTGGAAGTCATTTAAGATTTGCCGTCTTTTCAATAGATACGTCAGCATATGAGTGGCTGTTGCATAGGTGAGGGTTGAACCTAGATGGACAAAGTGGTAAAAAGACAGATGCCAAAAATCCATACATTAATCAACACCAGTGACTGTCCACTGTCTCTACATGCTCATCCAGGAGGAGTGAATGCTGCAAGTCTCTGACTCGATGCAATCTGCTGGGTTTCCTTAGATAGAAAAACTTTTTATCCAATTTAAATAAATAACTGAATCTGACTGAACTGTTCAATGGTTACGATTAATTGGAATGTATGTACCTAACTTTTGTGAAGTGCCTTGAGACAATGTGTTGTAAACTGGCGCTATATAAATAAACTGAATTGAATTGAATTAATCATAAAAGAATCACAGAACATTAAAATTTGCTGCATTTCTACCTTCCTGTGTGAGCTAGCTGTGCTGCAGACCTATTCTTGGCATATAGACAAATGGGAAGCTGGGATTTGTCTACACCTGTGGTTCTTTCTGTTTCTGTCCCTGATAACACTCCCACAGGATGCCAAAAGGCAGCTGATTCAAATGATAAACTTATGTTTGATGTAGATGAATGAAACCAGAAAACTTTGAACACTTAGTTATATGCCTCAGTGTTTTGGCTGTAAAACCATATGCTTATATTTTAAAACAAATTCCATTAAGAATAGCTTCTATACATTTGTTCATTTTTTAATACATATATAAACCTGGGAAAAAGTTTGTATTCCATATTTTCTTTACATAAGACTGCATAGCAACCCTGAACTTAAAGTGAAAAATAAGCTAAGGATGTATGTAAATGCTTAGGCTATAAAAATACATGTTTAACTTCATGTCAGGCAGATTTACACCTTAACTCAAAATGTCAGCTAAATTATTTAGAAGTAAATAAATCTTTCCAAATGGACCCATTCAAGCCATTTACTTGGTTTTCCTCTATGATGATGTATTAGACAGAAAAATAAAATGTTTTAATGCCATTTTCCCAAACCTAATTCCTTTGTTTTCCTGCCTTCCAAAAACCTCATTAAGTGAAATAGCTGTAATTATGGTGTGGGAGCTGTTTAATACTCCAGTGTCCCGAGAAAAAAGAAAAGTGTAAATACCGCCTGAACGAGCTTTTTACTCAGATGTTCATGGGACTAATAATGTTGGGAGGAGCAACAATAAACGCACCAACATAGGCAGTGTATGGATGCTCAGATTTCTCTTTGTTGCCTTCTTGCAACATGAAAGAAGAGCTGACACAGCTGCCATATTTCTGCTTGCTATAGAAGCCACATCTCCACCTTCCTCATTGGTTCCGTTTGCCCCTGTGGTGGCTCCTAGTGTCAAATACTTGACTTTGCTTCAAAGCAGGTGGTGAACAGTAAAATGCTGTATTTGTATGCTGCAGCCTGTAAGTGTACATTGGAGGAGTTCTATGAATAGTATGATGCTGCAGACCTGTTTTTTCAGTGGAAGCTGTAGGAGAGTAAAGGCTTTAATGCTGCTCACCCCTCTAAATAAAGAGCAGGTAAACAGAAGCCTCCATGTGTTCAGGGGCTGCTCGGTGCAAAGCAGGTACATGGACTCGATGATAAGGCTGGGGACGCTGAGGAGACCCAGCACAAATGAAAGGCTAAGTAAGGCGGCCAGGCGATCTTGTCATCACATTAGCCCGGCCTCATTGTAATTGTGAGGCTGTTGCTGTCAGCCCCGGTGCAGCAAGCAGAGCTCTGAGTCAGAGCCAGAGCCAGCGCCCCGGATAAAGTGCTCCACCGACTGGAGATAATTGAAAATCCAAAAAAGACTCGGGCTAATTTGATTACACCAGGCAATCTCTGAATTGTTCCCATTATTAAAGGGATTTGATTATGACATGAAGTCAAGTAATTATTGGTGCCGAAACTGCAGGAGCTGTCCCTTCTGATGAGGGCCACTGCTGGAGGGAAACAATAGTCTCTGTGTGTGTGTGTGAGGGGGTGGTGTCTGCAGGATTTCAGACCAGAGTGAGCAGGAAGACATTTTATGTTCAAAGGAATTAAGCAAAACGAAAATCACTGAATGTCAGTTGCAGTTGTCCTCCAGTACCACCTCGTATTATTGAAGTGATACTCTGGATTTGACTCGGTTTGAGTGATTAGATTCCCTTGGAAAAAAAAACAAGCAAGTATTTAAGATAGAAAATATTAAATTAAAGGAGACATTCTTCTTTTTCATGGTCATAAACAGATGAGGTGAAATGAAAATTTGGTTAGGTTTTTATTTCTCATTTTTTAAATAATAAAAACATCAACAAACCAAAACAAGAAATTACATTCTGAGACACATCTGTAGGAGGCACCGTTCCTTTTGTACATGCCGGTGCAGTCCTACACAGTTTTGGGGGGTTATTTTTTTCACACACAAAAAAAACATTTCAACAAAACACATTTAAACTTTTGCTGGTTTAAAAACAGATTGTGTTTTTCTTTTATTCTTTTCTTTTTTTATTTTGCATTTGGAGCCCATGTTGAAAACATGCACCCCCACTAGTAGACGCCACATTGGCTTCATCACACAGTGAGACAGGTATATCAGTGCATCAGCCATATTGGATGTGGCATATTCCGCTTAACAACACAGTGACGCAATGGAAACTGGGTTTTCAGAAAAAGAGGAATATTAATTAATATTATTAATTTTGGTAAATAGTTTTTATACATAAATTGGATTCATTTAATACTGATAATGATTACTAAAAGTGAGATCCACCACCAACTACAATGTGCTTCAAATGCACTTAAAGTTACATCAATTTACACTTGGAAATGCTAGTTGACAAATGTAGGTTAAGTTACAATAAAATAGTTTATATTTTTATGTTTAAGTGGTTCAAGTGAAACTCTTGAGTATCTTTATTATTATAAGTAATAGTAGTGCTAGTAGTAATATTAAATAACTATAGGAGTCAACTCTGTTTAGTAATTCGATAACATTCTCACAGTTCTTAGTCATCCCTTATTTTAGAAATGTTATTTCAGGGGATAACTGGTTAAATAGTTTATTATTGGTTTTTGGTATAGATTCATAGTATTGCTCTATCATTTCTGTTAAATTCTTTTATATATTTTCATAGAAAGTGAGTGCACATCAAACCATACTTTGTCATCCTAAGTTGTGGATGGAATAGCTTATTTTTTTAATGTTACAACCTACTATCTAATAATAAACCGAGAGCCATGTAACTCAATGTCACAGCTTAGCCTAAAACCCTTGGAATAGACCTGTCTTGAAAGCTTTCTGAGTGTTTTCACTGCAGTCCCACTCACAAAATGATGATGACAATGATGAATTATTCTGACGTCTGCGAGGTGGAACACAATATACACTTTGGGAGTGCACATTGTGGAGAAGTTCAGAGTGAGAAAAGGGTTACGTTTTAGTTCCTCTTTACTGATGGATTTGTGTCGATTTTATTTGGAAAATGAAAATATGCTCATCCAGGTTCTATTTCAGTTTACTACATAAAATGTTAACATGAAAATCACTTGTTTTTGTTCTAATTTCTGTTTTCTGATGAGAACATCAACATGAACAGAGTTGAAGGATTGCATAAGGAATATGAGAAAAATCAGAGTATTGACACTGCAGCAATTAGGCAAACATCTGGCTACGGGATGGATGTTTTAGTAAAAGAAAAAAAGAGAGAAAACAATAAGGGTCTGTTGCTGCTCTTGCCAATGTATATTACATTTGTGGAGGCAACTCCATTGCTCTGCAAGCTGTTTTTTTTCTTTTTTTAATGGATTTTAGAGAACAATGGGCACAGAAGCAAACCTGCAGAGGAACAGACTGTCGCACAGCACAGTTTCGACTTTTCTCAGGTTTTAATGGCAACAAGGAGGGAGGAAAAAATCCAATTGTAGCAGTTTTTCTTTTTTTTTTGCCTTTCACTTTTGATTCATCACATCCTCAGGATGAGAGCCTGTGCGACAGCAGAGTATAATTTGAGCAAATAGAGTGAAACTACATCATCTCACTTAGAGATGGGGGGGTTCTTGTGTTCCTGACTCTTTTAAGTGGCTTTGGCTGATAGGGTGCGCTCGTCTGTGTTTACTTGCAGAGGATGTCTGTACGCACGGCCGGCAGAGCAAAGGAAAGTTCAAGAGTTCGACACGCTCATCCTTCTCACCGGTGTGTCGCCCCTCTCTTTGCTCGCCAATTTAAATATCGGCTGAATTCACTGAACGCTCCCATTAAGGCCAGAGACTAGTCGGTTGTAATGTATTCCCCCTCATGCAGCTTCCTTATATTTGCCACACACACTGCCTCTTCTCTGCCTCTGGGCGCAAAATTCATATGAGGGATTAAGAATCCTTTGTCACTGGACCCCATTGACATTTGAGCGAGCATTAGTGAAATTATAACTACATCTGGACAAAATCCAGCCACTTTTATTGCACTTGGTGCGCAGATGTAGCCCCATGGTGTGACCAGAAGGGAGCAGTCTTGTGCCTGGAAGTGTTTGTGTGTGTGAGAGGATGTTTGTGCTGTACAGTACATACACTCATGCACAAGCGAGGGTATGCAGAGATGTGAAAGTATGAAAGAGTGATTTTGTCCCTTTTGTATCTCTCCGAGCGGCACCCTTAGTTCTGCTTGGATGAAGGTATGAAGAGTCACAGTGGGAGGAAAAAGGCGCAGCTCTCTTTAAGGCAGGCTTTACCCATTCGAGTGTCCCCATTTGAGACACAGTGCCCAGCTTATCCCCCCAGAGCACCTTTCGACTAGGCCAGCTTCTGCATCCCCCCCCCCCCCCCCCCCCCCCCCCCCCCCCCCCCTCCCCAGGAGAGAGAGGGCTCTTCCCACCCTGTTGGCCCCTGTATGTGGAGTCTGGGCAACCAGACTGGCAAATGTGACTCATCCTCAGCCTTCCTTCTCTTGCTTTTAAAAAAAAAAATTAAATGTCTGTGATTCACCCCTGCTCTCATATAAAACCCCAATTTAATCCAAAATGAGCTTTATACACTGTCGATGTGCAGAGGTTGTTTGTGCGCGTCCATCCTTAGTGGCAGCAGCAGAACATGAGTGGTTTGAGGTTTATTTATTTATGCCTTTCAGTCTCTATTTTCTTCTTCATTTTGGGGCTAAGAAATGGCAAGCAAGTGCCGCTGAGGCTGCAGAGATTAGGTTAGCATTGATTGGTTTATTGGTGTGGTTGGATTGTTTCGTATCTGGGAACATTTGATGTAAGCACAGACATTTGTCTTGTCCTGTGCTTGTCTCAGCTTCATCGAAAGATCATTCATTTCTCTCAGAGCTCGGGATTGATTGGGAATCCATAAATAAGGGAGATTGGCAGATTTTTGTTGCTCATCTTGTAATTTTTTAAAAAGATAAACAAAGACATAGGTCTGATCTTTTGCCATGCTATTATCACTCTCATTTGAGCTGTTAGAAGTAATGTTCCAATTTTAATCAACACCTAATTACATCCAATAATGCTCGTGTAGCTAATCGGCCATTGTAATTACTACGTAGTCCGGCCAGAGAAGTATAGATCTGACTAGCTTATTGGGAGTTCTGCTGCCGTGGACTTTTAGATGTACCGCAGCATTGATCATAAAACTCAATCATGACACACATTACAGTAACTTTTTTATGAAGACTCTGCAGCTGTATGCAATCCTTCCACCACAGTTTGATGCCCCTTCCTTTATTTATTGTGCTGAGCTGGTGTTATCCCCTCTAGACCTCATTGTGGATGTCTTCGAGTGCATCGATACCATACTCTTTTGGCATCAACCATCAATAGTCCACCCATTAAAATGTGGAATTGCTTAACGTAACACAGTAAGATGCATTTCTGTATGGAGACGGGTATTTGCAAATAGTCATCAGATCAATGGTCTTTTACTGCCTTCTGAAACCATTGTCTGCTAAACAATTGGAAATCTTTGGGAGAGTATAGTGGGTGCAGCATGAGAGGACCTGGAGGAGACGAAGCATCCCAGCACAGCAGCGAATTAATTACCCTTTTGAAGAATGAAGGTCTGTGAGATTTGCTTTTTGGGCCATTATCAAGTGACACTGCGAACGATTGTTTGTCCGTCTCTGGGTAATGTAGCCCAAACAATGGCTGGCCCTGCACCATCTTATGGATCATTAGCAGCTCACTGGTGGGACCCTATCCTGTGAAGTTGCCCTTCTGGGGGTCTGAAGGGGTTTTCTGGGTGCTCTCCCTCCTACCCGGGGACAGACAGCTGACAGGCCACAGGAAAAGCTGGTCACTGGCTGCCGCTTATTAGGAATTCTGGAACTGGTGCTGGGTTGTTAGCATGAATCCCAACGCGATTTGCGAGAAGATAGCTGTTGCTGCAACCCTTAGACTGCAGAGAGACTCCAAAGATCGCAAAGTCACCAGAGAGATGAGATGGTGCCCTTAGGTCCAAATAATAAATGCCAAGGGTGGCTTTTTGTGGACTGATCCGGCTGTTTGGTATGTGCTCAAGAGTTAAAATAATGAGTTGCTCATAAAAAGATTCTTCACTCCCTAACAGATGCTGTTCAATCAGCGGTGTTGAGAGTATTTCAGGGCTTTAAAACATCCCACAGGAGAGATATCAGCCTTCATGTGGCTCTGGCATGTGGCCTGATAACAAACCCATTAGAAGTAAGGCTTGTCCGGGACTCTTTTTAACCCTCCCCTTACAGCAGTGCTCGGCATTAAGATCCGCTGTCTTTTACACTGACTGAGACAGCATGTTCACTACAATTAACTTTTCTTATTACTGTTATACTTCAGTTAAACCTAGGTTTGTCTACAAACAAGGGCCAGCTCTGTGATTCTGTCAAACTAATTATCCAAACTGATTGTCTGGATCAACAATGTTTCGGCTGTTGTGTCTCAGTAGAATCATCTGCTTTTCACTGTCTGTGTCGTTATTGTTGTAATTTTTCAGTCCTGTCTTGTCTTAACCCGTCTCCTAATGTAGCCACTGCCCTCTTGAGGAACAGATTAGAATATCATAGAGGTTGTTGTCTGCTTATATAAAAGCCCTGCTAATTAAAAACTTTGCAGCCAGCTACCTAACTAGGTCATGTGTGTTGTGGAATGGGGCGGGAAATGGTGGCATATGGAAAATTGTTTTTGCTGTGTGATTACAAAGAACTGAAGATCAGATTTGCACATATTAATTGTCCATCAGACTTCATGACATTTCTATACATTATGTTCAAATGATTGGTTTGACTAGTCTAGATAAATTAAATCTGAATTTGATAATTCAACTGAAATTCCCAAAGAAATCTCATATATTATTACGAACATTTTAATATATTTTAACACACATAAATAACGAGATTTAAATATCTTCAGATTATCTTTTAATTTTGCACACAATCCTTACAGTGACTGATGATTTGATATAGGGGACACCAGTGTGATTGTTAGGCTTTGGTGGTACAGCTCCTGATCTTGGTGGAGGTGTCCTCCTCTCCTCTTGCTTTGTGACCACCTGCACACTTTAACTGCAGACATTTTCTATCTCTATTTCTGTGCATGCAGCCATGTTAAGAAAAACATAAAATAAACCAGATTGCTGTGGTGTAGCGGCCTAATATTCCACAATCTAATTCAGGATTTTTTCCATCTGTCAGTGATGCGACTATTGAACCAGAAATGCATAGTTAAGTTTGGTTGATTTGTATTTTCATTCAAATGCTTATTTGGTTCTAATTTCTTTACCTCTGGTGCAAATGTTGCTTTAACATTGAGAAAATAATAAAAGCAAATGTTACCATCCAAAACTAAACAAAGGAAATTAATTATTTGGATTTTTTTGACTTCATGTGAGGTCAGTACAGCAAACTGATACATCAAAACAAGAATAAGATATTTTAAATGTATTGCTTTACTTTTATATATAAAATATAACTTCATATTGGTGTCTGCTTTGAAAGCAAACAAAACTCAAACATTTAATTTTTACCTGCATCCGTGTCACAAACAAGTAAAAAGTAATGTTACAATTTAGGGCTTTTCTTCCCACAAGCTTATATCAGCACTTGCACAAACAATCTCATGAAATAAATGAGTAAGTAAAATAGTTTACTGTGATCCTTTGGTCCAATTTGCTTGTCCAAACAGACATATAATTAAATTCTGGGCCATGTTTTGAATGTAGCGTGCATGGCAAAAGAAACACATTTCCCCAGTGAAATGGGAAAAGCACAAACAAAATTGGCAAGTTGCTGATGGATTTTATGTACAGAGGATGCATAATGCCCCGTGTCAAAAAAGCAAAGTGAAATTTCCTGTTAAATATGCAAAATCCCGGCTGTCTATTGAATGATAATGGCTCGGCACCTTGTCGCTGGGTTGCTGACTCCGTTGGCTGCGCTTCAAAGGCCTGTTGACTAACTTTGAAAAGACCTTGTGTTTCCTGACTCTGGGCTTTCTAAGATTGGACAAATGCAGCAGAAAGAGGGCTGTACGAGTGCCAGTCACGGCTTCCCTGAGACGCCTGGGGGATGTCAGCCTTTGAAGTGATAAAAGACCCTCTGTTTCTTGAGACGGCCGTCTCATTGTGGCCGAGCTCTGTGATGCGCTCATGTTTTTTGCAAATGACCATGTTGCTTTTGTCACTATGGCTTTCCTTTCCATGCTGCATGAGTTAAACTCTAAACAGTTTTATTTTATTGTTTTAAAGAGGAACTCCTGCTTCATATGCACAGCAAAACTACAGCAGCAGACCCTTACTAACATTTTTTGACACAGCAGTGCCCCTGTGCATAAGAAGTAGCCTGACAAACAAAATGCAAAGCTTTTCCCAACAACTAACTGACAGATTAACTTCATTGGAAGCCTTGAAGCTAAACTCCACAGCTTGGCCCCTGCTGGGGCCCCCAGCTTCACATTTTCCAGCACCTGTACCTTTATACGTACCCTGTGGCCTCAGAATTCTAATTACTGTGGT
Organism: Girardinichthys multiradiatus; assembly: GCF_021462225.1. NCBI lineage: Eukaryota > Metazoa > Chordata > Actinopteri > Cyprinodontiformes > Goodeidae > Girardinichthys > Girardinichthys multiradiatus. The sequence goes on along the minus strand of NC_061818.1, from coordinate 38,747,146 downwards.
GTGGAGGTTCTCTGCGGGGGAATTCATTTTGACATAAACAACTTAATTCTTTAGTAATCTGGATGAAATTTGCACTAAAGGAATGCTGGTCTTAAAATAGGAGTTGGGTAGAAGTTCTGATGCAAGTTTACAAGAATATGTAATATTATAGTTTATATTAAGTTACCATGAACCCCGGAGCTTATGCTACCTAGTTTACCGATACGGCGGCTGTCAAATGTATTCATAGCCTTTTTCAAATTTTTGTCACATTACAGCCGCAGCCTTGGATGTATTTACTAGGATTGTACATGTTTTTCTGTCAGTTTAAGTGGTCAGATGATAGATTGAACAGAGCTCTGTGGGATGTTCCAGTTTTGGGGTATCCTTTTGGAACCTAACCCTGCTTTAAACTTCTCCACAGCTTCCTCTCTGACCTATCTGCTGTGTTACTTGGTCTCCATGGTGCGGTTTGTTCTCTAACCAATCTCTGAGGCCAGAAACTAAACGGCTACATTCATACTGAGATTAAATCATGCACAGCTGTTCTGGATTTCATTTAGGTGTATACATTGAGAAACATCATTTTCCTTCCAGTTGAAGGAATGTGCCACTTTGTGTTGGTCTATTACATAAAACGGATTAAAGTTTGTGGTTGGAATGTGACCAAATGTGAAAACGTTAAAGAATACTTGATACGTTTGCAAGACAATGTAGCAAGAAAGAATCACAAAGAAAATCTGGAATCACCAGCTGTCTAAAAAATACCAACAGTGAGCTTCTCTGAATTGTTGATGGTCACTAGGAGCTCATTAAAAAATCTGAGTCAGTCAATTGTTCTTTTAAGTTGAGATTTCAGTCACTGACTCTATTTATTTATTTCTGTTTAATGTATTGATGCTTAATTTTATATATTTATTATTATACAATGAAGAATTCCCTGGAGCTTAGTTAAAAAACACTGGGAAGTAAACTAAAGAGGTACGAAAAAGAATTGGTGCAACAGATTGAAATAAGCATCTCCAAAACCTTGGTTGCCACCGGAAAGCCTTTATTCCTTTAGCAGAAATGTCGGCATGTTGTTGAAACTGAAATAGTTCTGAAGTCAGTTTGGGTAAAATCAATATCTACAATTAAGGCAAATCAAGCTGTTCTGTCATTAAACATACATGTGGTGGGATCCGTTTTTTGTTTTTGCCATTTAAAAAGATGAATATTTACTAAAACTAGAACATGTTTAAATAAGATCTTGTCCAAATGTATTATTTGTGGTACAGTTTTAGGTTTTAAAAATAAAGTTAATCGCCTCATACCCAGACTAATGTAGGGATGAAAAGAAGTCTGTCTGTAAGGGGTCATTTCCAAGTTCCTTCATGGTTTGAAAGTTGATCAGTTAAAAACCTGAAGAGATATCTAATAGTGAAGGTTGTTCATGCTTCACTTAGTTGTCTTCAGAAAAAAATTTAGTTAAGCTGAATTTGAAATCGGGTAAGAAAATATTTTTTTCTTTTTCTTTACAATTCATCAAAATACTAAACTACCCTTAGAAATAAACGGTTGCTCAGCAGTAAGTAAATTGGGCATGAAATGCTAATGTCTTGGGGAGTTAAGTGGCAAAGGAGTGAAGTAACCTGGAGCCATCTATATCTGTTGCGTAACTTAAAAGCATCATTAGAGTCAGGATGTAATTGGTGATGGGACAAACTACCTCTAACGTCTGGAGCAAACATAATACTGATTTAATATTATAAACATTATTGAATGTTATAAACATAACATTATTGAACAGCAAAACTCTGCACACACATAGAATGAATTCACACAATTTCTTAAAATACAAGAAATTATTAACAAAAATAAGTCAACTCAAAGTCAAACATATTTCAATCAATAAACTCTTTACTTTGCTAAAACAATCCAACTAAACTACCAAGCAGAATTAAAGAATAATGAAGACTAATGGACTATGTACAATATAAACAAGTTGATTAAAGATGATTATAAATTATGACCAAAAGAGTGATGCAACATTACTATGCAATGTTTATATTTGAGAACCAAGGATTATCTTGAAGAATCTGGAAGTGAAGTTAAGTTAGTCAACTTAGACAATAATCAGCAAACGTTTAGACAACCATTCACAATGCAAGATCAGATAAAATATTATTTGAATAAAATAATGTTTTAAAGAATGATTTGCTGAATAAAACCAACCTCCTGGATGACTAATTCTTAACGGTGTCTAATTAGCTACCTTTATTTATTAAAATAATATTTAAAGAAATATCATTTTGAATAACAACCAAATCTTTGAGAAATGGCCTTAATTGTGTTATTTAGTTATCAAGTTTAGTAAAATAATATTTAGGGAAATATTATTTTACTAGATTGAAAACTAACAACCTTTTTGGGTAAATGATCTTAGCAGCAAGCACGTGTTTTTAGCTGTTAGCGGTTGGCGCTAACAAAAGAAGCTTATAGCTTACCATCAGAATCAAACACATACCTTTAAAATACCGTTAATAAAAGGGTTAAAATGCATAAGCATGGATGGCGCGTTATGGCCGATCTTCTGTGTTTAAATAAAGTTTGTCTTAACTTAAAAAAAAACACAGAACACAAACTGAGCACTTGTGCTGAGCAGATAATCTGCTAGCACTAAAATAGCTGAGTTTTCAACATAAACAAAACCAAACATCATAAAATAAAAATTTTTCAGATTATTTCATTCTAAACTATTTCTCTCTGTCCAAAACACAACCTCTTACGTGAACCGTCCTGAGGAAAAGTTGTCTGAAGCGATGAAGTTGAAGAAGCATCCACAGTGAACAAAGGGTTAAAAAAAACTATTTAAAACTGCAACAAGCAATTGTTTTGAGGAGAAGAAAGTGCAGGAAGCGAAGGAGGTTTATACACCAGACTCTGACCGCGCCAGTGTTTGTTTGAAAGGTAACTTCAGTTTTATGGCCTACTGACTGCCCAGAATCACTCTGAACCCACTGGTTTCTTACAATGTTGAGGCTGGAAAACCAGTAAAAATATATATTTGTCGGCTTGCTGTCTAAAGTTTACGCAGTTCTTATTATTCTGATTTGATGGCTGGTTACGTTGACGGTTGTGATTGGTTTTTGCTCAGAACGTCACTTGCAGCCGTGAATTGTGGGTAATATACTTCGGCGAAGTCCGCTTCGATGCGGGCTTCGCCGAAGGGCGGATGGAAGCACCACAAATGGGGCGGGGCTAAGGACCACTCTGGAGAATTGGGACACACTACGCACTCGAACCCATCAACGGGAACGTGCAATTCAGGGACACAAGGGTGGAAGTGCGGGTATTGGGACAGGACCCCGGTCTCTGCTGGGAACTCTCTGGAACACAGTTTGCTTCTGTAGACCTCAGAGAGAAAAGTCAAGCAACGCTTGTACCTTAATTACTCCGTTCATGTATGAATACTGAATACACAAACAGCAATTCATTCCTACTTGACTTAGTGCAAATGATCGTGTGATCGTATGACACTCTTGGATCCAGTTTGAAGAGTTATGTCTGTTTGTCCGCAAAAAGACCTTAGATATATGCCAGTAAAGTCCAATTGTATAGTGTAATCCAGATTAATTTACACATTTCAGCTCAATTTAGATGAATTACTCAAATATAATACAGTTAAATTAAGATGATTGTTTAATCCTAATGGTCAAATGCAATAAAAGATCATTATCAGTGGCTCTGTTCAGAAAAAAAGACAACACAGAAACACAGAAGCCAGGTGCACCTTCTATAAGTGGAAAAAACAAGAGAGATAACACAAAGTGTATGGTAGCAATAACCATAAATAATGTGCAAGAAAACAGCTTAGTAGGGAAAATTAGTCAGCAGTTCATTCAGCAACCAAAGTTTATAGCAACATGTTTGCAGATTGACGGAGTAATCTAAAAAAAATTAAAACACAGCATTTTGACTTCCTAATAAGCTTATTTAATGTTGCTCCTCCCAGAGTGACTGATGAAGGAACCAGTCATAAATATCAAATTAAGTTCTCAATCAGTATCTGGTTCTGACTCATAATCAGTGTGGTACCAGGATGTCAAAAATTAATGTCGAATATAGATGATATGGTAGTTTTGATATAAAAAACCTCATACAAATGCAACTTCCCTCAGTATGTGACCATCTTAACTGCAGTAGTTAGTATTAGAAATAAATAAAAAACACCCATCTTCTAGGAAAGCATAAACCAAAACAGTCTTATAGGATTCAGTGTTTACAAGTTGGTTTGAGCCATTTGTCATCATCATTGACAGGCCTTGCCCCACAGCATCCCGTTTTCACCAAATCCAGGCTCACCGGCTGTGTTGCATGCCGACCGGTTGTTATGTCACACGACTGAAGGCTTAATAAATGGCTCACAGAACTCCAATTCATGAAAAATGGGCTGCTGCTCATAATCAATGCAGAAGCACCATGAATCTGGCTGGCCATTATTTCGTCGGCCTAATCATTTTGAAGAACCAGAGACAAACTACCACCTGTGCTCTGAGCATTGATCATGTGTAGGTGTTCTATTAAATCTAATAATACACTTTCTTTTGGCTAAATCGCCCTGCACATTTCAATACCAAATGACTTCTGTTCATTCTATTAAAGTGGGACTAGTCTCAATTATGTTTCATACTCCTATTGTCTGATACTAATGAAGATGAAACGCTTTCATTTTTCCACTTAATTAGTTCATATTTAACAAAGGTGCTGTGCCATCAGACTCCAAGGAAGCCTTTTCCCTTTTTTCTCGGCCTTCTCTTTTTTCTTTTCTGTTTCTTTGGCATTGAAAATAATCCTTTTGCTTTTATCCTTCTTTAGAAATTGTCTGTGCTGCTCTCTTTTTTTGTAACATTGCAACACTGTTTTAATTGAATTCCTCAAAAGAATCCACCTGATCCTCTTTTTGTCGTGGAATGAGCTTATGAGTTATAAATGTGGACGTACTTGGGGTCCTGTTGGCAGCCGATACCAAGGACGGCTAATTGAAGGTGAATTGATAATGCCCCATTTGTGTGTGTGTGTGTTGCCAGTCGGCTGTGTATGTCTTTGATAAGTAATTCATCTGTTTGGCCTGGCAGCCATGCCTTGCTGCTTTCATGTCACTCTGTGCATGTGTGTGTGTGCGCACACATATGTAGGGGCCTTGGATGCTCCCTCCCCCAGGCTGTGTGTCTGTAGTCATGGTCAACAGGGGGGGAGTCCTCTGCTGTCACACTTTGGGAGCCTTTGTGGCATTACAGTGCTCTCTCCCAAGCTTCCATCTAATTGGATCCAAAATAAATCCAAACCAACACAAAAAGTTAAAGTGAGGCGGAGAAGTCACCTGATGCGACACCAAAGTTGCCCCCCGCTGGGTGCTGCCCTCCTCCTGTTGCTTTAAAGCCAAGTCTGTTCCTGTCATCTGACCCCCTCCTAACACCAGCACACTTCACCTTCCACCCCACCTCACCTCTGCTTTTGCGCTGCGATTCATTAACGTGTTTGAGGTGGACATGGCGGGCCGCTTGAGCAGCATCTGAATCAATGCCCTTGTCTCCCAATCTGCCCTTTATCATGTTAATATGATTTCCATTGATGGAACGCTTTTTCAAAATGGCATCCCTCTATGGTTTTACATATTGACTTTTTAATTCATGGCCCTCAGTGCTGCATCACTCTTGTTATGCCGGCGCTGCAAGAACGCTCCCAGATCAGAGACGGATGTTGCTTGAGTGTGAAATTGACTTCAGGGCAGTGTTTTTTTCTTTCCTCTTCCACAGTGTGACTCTGTGTGTGTGTCTCACCAGCTCCACCTTCTTTCTTTTGCTTCTTTCTGCTGCTGTGTTGCTGATGGTGTATTCTCTTGTTGCGGCCAAGTCAAAGGAAAAAAAAGCCTTTACAGTTTCATTTCGCTGGGGCAATGAGTAAGTTGCCTCTTTGCTAATGTTCTCACCAAAATACAATCTGGCCTCAATAGTAATAATGTTTACGGCTCCTCCCAATAGCCAGCGGAGAATTGCCTGAACCTGTAACACTGCTATAACAGGAAATGAGAGTTTAATGCCCCGTAGAGTTACGTTCTACCAGCAGTAAAACATGTATTTTATTATATATTATGAAGGCAGAATGATGTCTCCCTTCTTGTAGCTCCTTTAATTTTATACATAACATTTTTTTTGAGGGTTAATATCTGTGTAAAAATCCGATACTGATAAATTTGTAATGTGGAATTTAAATATGCATATGTGGTCAGTTTGTGTGATTTCGCATGGTTTCTAAGTGTTGCTACATATACTAATCTGCCACCTTATTAGGCACATTTTGCTAGAACAGGGTTGGACTCTCTTCTGCCTTCATTCTTTGACGTAAATTCAAGGTTTCAGAAAGATTCCTCAGAGATTTTGGTCCATGCAGGCAGCATCACACAGCTGCTTCAGATCCATCAGCTGCACATTCATGATCTGCATCTCCTGTGATATGGTGGCCCAATGTGAGACAAGAAAAGATCTACCACACCACCATCACCAGCCTGAACCATTGATATCCTGCAGGACGGATCCATGCGTTCATGTTGTTTATTCCAAATTCTGACCCTACTATTTGAATGTTGCAGCTAAAACTGAGATTAATCCCTCTTAAATGATTGACACCTAGTGTGATCTTCTGCTGCTGCTGCAATTGTCTGCTTGTGGACCAAATAAATTATGTCTTCACTGGAAAATTCCTTCTGGTTTTTTTTTACTTTTGTCAGTTTATTTTGACAGAAATTAGCAACTTAGACTGTAGCCAATGAAAGCAACCTTAGAACCCGCTGATATCTTTATGCAGAAGTTCATCCATTTATAAAATATTTGGTTCCTAGCGAATAAACACTTATAACAATATAGTAACTATTGTGTTTGGAAATGGAGGGAACATCTGTAAATATGTTTCTAACCTGTCCTCTGATTCCACGCATCCTTCAGGGACTGAACGGCATCAGTACCAGCAGTAACAGATCTGGCATAAAGTGACTCTAAAGAGGTCAACATGTTTCCACTTATTTTCCTAAAATAATAGACGGATCAAGGATTGATGAGGTTCCAGACGTTTGGACTTTTTTTTTTGGCAATGTCCATCTTTTAATTTGCGGTCCTCTTATTAAGAAGCTGATTATAATCTGGGGTTATATATTCTGTACCTGTAGCCAGTTTCAGAGTCACTGACCGTTCATTGGACAGCTCTACGTAAATTGTCATGAAAACATAAAACCCTGCTGCCAACAGGTGTGATCACTTGTTCCAGGTGTCTATCCACGTTTGTGCTTTCATTTGGTTTAATGGTCTGGATATTCCTAAAAGGATGCAGAATACCCAGGGGAGAGGAAACTCTCCCTGGAGACCCCTCTTTACATTTTTGTGAGTGGCTGATATTTTCTCCAATTTAAAACAGCTTCAAATGTATCTCAGCACAATGGAGTCAAAATTCCATGAGAAAGATGCAGAATATTTTCTATAAAGCTTTAGCTGTTTCTCTGAGACATCCTATTAATACCGAAGTCACACTAATCTACTTAGGTTTACATGAAATAAAGTAGCTGAGACTAAATGATCATGAATTTATGAATAAATGATGATCTCAGAGTCCAAGTCATTTATCTTTTGCATCTTTATGAGCTGTTTGATGCAAACCTGAAGCTTCCTGGGAGCCATGATGGGAATAGTTGTATACATGAATGTTGAATTTCTTCTGCTGTTTCAGAAATCAGCTGCGCAAAAAGAAGCCTGCTCCTCTCTCAGCGTTTTAGCTAATCTGCACAGTTGTTTTTAATAATCAGCATGCTGCAGGAACAATTCTCCTTCCTGCTATATTTTCCTAAACCGATTGACCTGAAGTGGGCGTAATTTGAAAAGCTGCTGAATACAGATGGATTTTCTTGGACTGAATGCGTATGAAGGATAAAAAGTGTGTAGGTTTAAATTATTATACCAGGAGCCAAACTAATGTCATTCTTAATAGCATAACAGGTCCAGAGTTGTGCAGTACTTCTGAGAGAGATCCATTTCACCCAATAAACTAGAGCTCACCAGCAACTGTGAGCAACAGTTGCTTGCTCATATGAACAGTTAAATGGAAGCCAACTCACTGCCATTGCAGCAACATTTGAAGTCAGTCAGCGGTCCAATCACAGGCACGCATCTCCTCATAAAACCTTCTCTATTACAGCTGCGGCAGAAACAAGCCAATCACGTCTTTCTTTCCTTTGGCTGTTGACACTGAACTTCAGCCACGTGCCTCTGGGGCTTCTTGGTGGAGAGCCTTGCAGATCTATGTTGAGCTCAGTGATTAAGCAGTGGCTCTTCTCTCCATTTCAAACGACAAGCTGCCAGAGACTTTGGTTTTAAATTGTGCAATTAGTGATCTGGCATGCTTTGCTTGGCTTCAGTCGCACTCAAATCCCAGTCCAGGGCCCCGCCAAAGCACATTCGACAACACATTCTCCAGGAGCATTTGTCAGACAAATTCATATGAGCCTCCACTTCCGTTTTGCTCTCTGAGCACACTAACCTCACTCAAATGTCAGCCAGAGTATTTACCGTCTTGCTGCTGGGTAAACACTGGTGATCCACTCTGGGACGGCCAGATTTACTGTGATTCTTCTCAATCAGAGCAAATAATAATCTATTGTTTGTTTTTCCTACAAATGTACAAATTATGTTGTGTCCACGAGCCGCTGCCAAAAATTGAGCTACTCCTTACATTCACTGTATTAAACATGATCTATTTCCCCGCAGTCATAAATCATAAATATATTTACATTTTCAGCTCGGACTGCTGTAATAAATCTAGCAGATCTCGTTGGGTTTACTGCAGCAAATATATAAATTAGGTTACTCCTTTTAGGTTGCAAAACCAGAAACTAGCTACCTCCTGATCCTCATGTCGTTTGAAAAAGGAAAACCGGCTTATATAACTTTGTTATTTCTGTACTATATAAATAACCTACGCTTGAATAATATTGGGAACAGCTTAAATAATAGCCTTAATATTTAATTTTCCCTTTGAAGTAGGGGCTGGGTACATTAAAAGTTCAATAAGAATCTGCTAAAAGTTGTCATCACCACCAAGATTCTTTCAAACATGTATTTTTAATTGGAGCCGAATCTCCGCCGCTCTGAGAACCACTTTTATTTCAGCAGTCGTTTGTTTCATGTCTAAAGCAGAGCATGAGTCTAGCATCTGACCAGCTGGGATTTAATGTGCCTTGCTGATAGATGAAAATTTGCCAAGTTGCGGGAAAAAATATTCAGAATTACAAGTATCTTCCCCCCTCCTCCATATCCATTCATAAGTACATCTGGATACTAAATATGCTCTTTTCTGGTTGGTGGAAAATGACAGTCGTCTGCAGAAATGGCTTTTAAGTCATTTATTGTTGTTGTATTTTCTGTAATTAAGTTTTTAATGCTGGGAATTTTGATATTTATTACAAATTAGCAATGTTTTTTGGGCTTCTCATCGGGGACACAACAAACATGAGATGGTAGACACATTAGAATGCTAATTTTCCCCCTATGCTGCGTTTCATCTGACTCTGTCACAAGTGTTAAACTGTTGTAGCGAGCAGAAACGAGATGTTCCAACATTTGTGCACAGCACATCCAAGCTTCAGGAGAAATAAAACGGTAGAAATCATTGCCTGTGGTATACGTTCCAATTTTTAGTTCTGGCTTTCAAATCTATGAGGGTGATTTCACTGATGATCACTCCTCTCCCTCAGGAACAGGAGCTGTAAATGTTAACAACACAGGCTGAAATCCCATCTATCTGTCTATGTACATTTCTGCTATTTAATATGCTTTCACCCTTCATGACCAGCAGAAAGGAAAGTTTACTTTTCTCTGTCCTCAAGTAACTTTTTGAAGTGCTTGCAGCCATGAGTGCATTTTAAAATAGACGGCACACTTTTCCTGTAAACTGACAAAGTAATACAGTCAACTAGTTTAAACATCTTAAAGTTTATTTTATGATATAATCTAGTCTTCTCTACAGACGCCTGTAAGGGGTTCATAAAATGGTCAAAAATGCCAGAAATTTGAAAAAATGTGACTGAAATACTTTATATCTTAGTATATCCTATGTCAGTTTTATTTATTTAGTGACAATTCACAAAATAAAAGGTCTAGTCTTAACAAAATACAGTCACATACAGTAGATATTACAGAGCCAGTTACAGTGGATTGCATCCAATTTTCTCGCCGATGCCCTCCGTCATCCTGAGCAAGCACGGGGTGACCACTCCAGCAGAACCGACCCAAAGATTGAGGGACCATCTGTCTCAAACAAAAGGAGCGTAAGAGTACAGGAAAGAGACATGGACAAACACTGAAGCACTGGGCGCACAGTACTTACAATGAGAAAGAAAACCAAACTACAGAAAGAAAATTAAAAGAGGCATCCCATAGTTAATAAGAGAAATAGTTTGGTCAATGAGCCCATCTAGGAGAAAGACACAGCTAAACACAAACAAAGAACCCAAGGTTAATGTCCCATCGATGGTATCGTCCAGGACAGAGGCACAGCTTCACAGACAATCACCAGCGGCGCATCTTAATATTGATTTACCGTCCCAGGAATACTTTCTACTGCAAGAAAAACAATCCCTGAACACAAAGTTAATGTGATCGATGGATCCATCAGTGAGTCCATGTAAGAAAAGTCACAGTTAAGCACCAAAGCCCTGAGCCATGACTACTTTGTGGTCTCCTTGAGGCGACTGTGTGGCTCTGTGGGAAAAGTAGTCGCGTCTTCCAGATATCAATGTGGTCCTGGCCCTGGGCAAGGCACTTAACCTCAGGTTGCTTGCCTCTATGAGTATTGGTGTATGAATGTGTGCATGTTTGTGAGTTTGATTGGGTGAATGTGGTTCTAATGCTTTGAGTGGTCAGTATGACTGGAAAGACGCAATAGAAGTTCGGTTAGGGAAAGAAAAACAAAAAGTGTATACGTGGGGTTGGCGATGGCGCAGGGGTAAAGGGTGTGGCCCATATATGGAGGCTACAGTCCTCAACACAGCCGTCACAAGTTCAAGGCCCGACCCATTGACCTTCACTGCATGTCTTCCCCTCTCTATGGTGTCATCCAGGAAAGAAAGATGAATTAATAAAGACTTACTGGCAGAAGAGTGCAATCTATTAATATAAAAACAAACGGAGTACACAATGTTAATACCAGCAATAACTCAATCACTGGCCCCTCCCAGGAAAGAGACACAGTCAAATATGGACATACACTCAATGGAAGGCAAAATGAATATCAGTATTATTCACAAATAATGCAGAAAAGGAAAGTAAAGACAGACAATTACAGATTGAGGAAAAATGTCCTCTATCATCCTATGCACACAGCAGCATAACTAGAGCGATAACCAAAAAGGAAGGTTTTAACCTGGTACTGCCGGCATAATGCGATCCCAAGTTTTAAAACAACACCTGATAATGATCTGATGTGAGGAGCTGAAACCTTTTGAGAAATGTCAAAAGCTGTTTTTCTTTGCACAGTCGAAAAGCTTTAAATAATAAATTGACTGTTATTCATGGATTTGACATTTGAGTTGACGAGGGTACAATCTGAAAAAGTAAAACTTAACAGCACGTACATTAGACAGAGCAGCTTCTAAAATCACAATAGATTAATATGAATGCATACTGATGACAGTACTAGTTATTTTCAAAGCATAGTTACTTTTTCTCAAATATGTTTGCAGCAGTGATGTTTTTAGGTCCTTGAAATGCTGTTAAAGCTTTCTTATAAGTCCTAGAATATATTAGAATATTTATCTTGCCTTTAATCGCATCTGCCTTACAGCTTGAAATTAATAATTAAACATTGCTGAAACTTAATGTCCAACAACTTCTCCAGTATTATAGTACTGTTGAAGTCTGTGTTTAACCAGGATTTCTATTGAATTGTCACGCTGAACCAGGCCAAACGTTTAAGCTAAAACAGAAACACTTTCAAACAAATCACCGGAATAATAATTATTCATCATTAGATGTTTGGTAAAATAATTCAGTTTGCAGTCCAGTTTTCCTGCTGATACAAAATCTTAACTATGAATAATTTCTAAAGGATTTTTGCTTGTTGCATTTTCACCTACTTCTATTGTACTGCAATCGTTTTATTTGTGCCAAACGAGTCTCTGTTGAACAAAGAAGCCATCGTAGACCAAATAAAGTTGAGCTATCACATAATGAGATGATTAACTTAAATTATGAGGAAAAAACTGCTGAATTGAAGGTTGGGTATCAGTTACGAGTGCTCATGCTTGAACGGCACTCTGAAACGAGAGCAGGTGTTTGTTTTGTCAGGACACCATCACGTCATGAAGAGAACTGATCCCATCCATTAGTCAAGTAGCTAACAGCACTCAGGCATTCAGGCAGAGCACGGCCATTGTGTGCAATAATGCATTATACAGAGTTGGATTTTGAGGTAATTGAGAAATGCCAGTGTATTACAAACACACAGTCCCACCACGGTTGTTTGCGCTTCTCCCACAGCAAACATAGCAATTACAGATGCTGTCAGTCACTGTCAGATGTGACATCAGTGATCAATCCAGCTCATTGGGCTCAGGACATTAGACATGAACATATATGAAGGGAGTTAAAGCCTCCCCCTGCTCCAAAGGCAGCTGTTAATGCAGCTTCCTTAACTCAAAGAGGAGACTGTGAGCTTCTTCCTATTCACGAAGTTTTCACAGTACATACATTTAACTGTGCAGCAAACACTTCTCATATGTTTGTTTTAATGAACCAAAATCTGTAATATTAGGTTGAAAATAGTTTTTATTCTATTTTGTAAAGTCATATTTCTGGCGTATAATAAAAAGTATGAAATTTAGAAAGTAGAGGAAAAAAAACACTTTAGTGCAACATCATTGGATGTTTTTGTGGAACATCGTCTTTGCTTTGTGCCTGAGCCACAGCGTGCTAATACATCCCAAACAACAGTAAATCCCCAGTCTGTGGATGAGCTTTGTGCTGCTTGTGCAAATAACGGAGTATTAATTATGAATGTGGAACCTCATTCCACAGGCCTAACAAACATCAACCAGAAAAGAGGACAAAGCCGCCACAGAAGGTGTTGGAAGACTTTAAGCTGTGTATACATCATGTAAGGGGCTGTTTTAATGTAATGCACAGCCGGTTAAGCAGCTCTGTGTAAAAACACAAAAACAGCACGGGGGTGAAGCTCAGAACCAAATGAGCTTGGACTTGAGTCCATTACACTTGGCACAGTGTAATAGACTTTGACATAACCATAATGCATTTGTCACATTAATCAGAGCAGGAAGTTACTACAACCACTGATGCTTCTGTTTTGAACTCGTCTCTGCCGAGTCCGGCCTCCAATCTCTGCCATCGGTTAGCTTTCTTTGCAGACTAAAAAACGTATCCTGCTAGTTCTGTAACAGAAATAAGTTGACTCATTTACCCAATGCATTTAATTTGCCTTAAAAAGTAAATTAGATTTGTCTTTAGATTCCCCTTACTTTTCCGTTTGGATGCCCAGTGCCACTTTTAGCAGGTACGATGGTATGACTCAGTTAATTAGTTTTATTTGGTTTGATTTCTGCTTTAGATTACTCACCAGTGTCTTTAAACATAAAAGATATTTTCACACCATTTGACCTGCATCCTTTTCAAGCCCAACATCAAATTAAATTAGCATTCACACTCACAATAAACAATTCTGCAAAGTATCAAGTAGTAAAGATGGTCACAGTGGACAAAACTTCCATTTTGTCAAGGGCTTCAACAAGGTCTAATCTTCCCCTTTGTTACTTAGTTAACATGGAACAAAGATGAAGCCTAACATGAAAAATCTTTGTATGGAAAACCAAGTACACCCCAGCTGCTTTCTCAGGATTTAGATTATTCTCAGGAAAGTAGAAGCCATGTGCTGATGACAATCCCTAAAACTTACAGAAGCAGTGGTTGCTGTGCATCAACCTGGGAATGCTTGTAAGGTCGTTTGCCTGACAGGTGGATTATTCCCCAGCCGAAAATATTTTAGATGGCCACCAATCTTCCCACAAGGGGACGTATCGGCAAATTCATCCCAAGGTCATGGTGTGAGATGCTCAGAAAAATGGCCAAAAACTCCCAAGAGCTCCACATCCTGCTCCACAAGCCTCAATTAGCATGTTAAATGTTAATGTTCATGACAGCACAATTAGGAAAAATCTAAACAAATATGGGTGTTGAAGGGTTGAAGGAGAGAGCATCTTCCCTCTAAAACCAATATAGCAGCATGATAGTTAACAAAGATGCATCTAAATGAAGCACAAGACTTCTGGAACAATGTCATTTGAACAGAAGAAACAAATTGGACATGATTGCCATAAAGAACAGCACCATGTTTGGAGAAAACCATCACAGCAAATCATCATAAACATCTCCTGTCAACTGTTAAGCGAGGTGGTGAATGGGTCATTCTTTGGGCTTGTTTTACAACTGTGGGACCTCGAGTTATTGAGTCGACCATGAACTGTTTACCAAGTAATCTAGAGTCAATTGTGAGACCATCGGTTAACGCTTGGAGCCGACAGGGTCATCAACAGAACAATGACCCCAAACATAGCAGTAGATTTTTAAAAGAATTACTAAAAAAGAAGAAACAAAAGCTGCAAAGGCCTAGTCAAAGTGGCCTAGAATTTCTCTATAATTTGGAGACTAAAAACCACTGCTCGGACTTGTTGCTGCCCAATGTGATTTTAAAGGCTGTTTGCTCAAGGGGTGTACTTACTTTTTCACACACACCCTTTCCATTTTAGCTTCATCTGTGTTTAGGAAATAATGGTGTGAAATGTGTATCTCTAAACAGACACAAAACAATATAAGTGAGCTAAAGAGAACATGGTGGAGGACACTGTTGGTGTAAAGACTAAATGTAATACAGTTCTCCTGTCCAGAAACCATTAACTTTTTCATCAATTTCAGGATTGTTTAACTGTGTTTTTCTAAGCAAATAAATGCTGTACATGATCAGTGAGGAATAATGGTCCAGATATCTCTTCATGTTGGGATCTGTTGGAAACCAATAACCGAGGAGTAAGTAGAGCAGAGGATCATGAGACTTTAAAACGGCTGCTGGCTGGAACACAGAGAGCTCTGCAGATGGATGGACATGAGAGTATCTTAGTGTGGAGTTTTTCCTCTAAGTGCACAGTTATCACAGTCTCAAACCACAAAGGAAAACAGCCAGAATAGCCCCATTCTTAACTTTATTTCATCACAGCCTCTGTGCATGTCCATTATTTTCCTCTGCCCCTGTCGTGCTCACACACAAGCCCAGATAGAGATCTATAACTACGATTGCCAGTCTGGAGGGAACCGGGGCAGGAAAAGGGCTTTGTTAGGCTTGCGGTCCCTGCCTGCGCTGCTGTGCTCCAGCATGGGTAAAGAAACAGCTTTACACACTGACCCAAGAGCTGTTGTTTAATCACCAGGGCATTTTAATGGCTTGTCAGAGTAATGAAATATGGTTGGAGGCTACCTTGTGCAAACATTACGATAAATCCCTCTCACACAGCCCTACACAGGGCTTAATGGTTATAAATCATCACTTTGGGGAGAGAAAAATGACAGCTATTAAAATAATGAATGGGATGATTAATTTTTCACATTAAAGATTAAAGGCTATGAGAGGTATCATCAGATTTTTGAGCTGCCATAAATGTTTGAAAGTGAGAGCTTATTTTCAGCCCTTGATGATGCCGTCTGTTTGTTCGCAGTCATCCGAGTTCCTGCCCCCTTTTGGAAAATCTTTTTTATCTGTTTTCTTTCAGCTCTCTTTGTTCGCTGGCTGGGTGTGCCGCCGACGCAGGCGTTCCTCGTACCTAATTTTTGCTCTTTTAAAAGTGTTCAGAGGAAGAGCCTTGAAGAAGGCTTATTGCTTGAGGCAGTACAGGACCCTCTCAGCCTCTCTGCAGGAGCTCCTCAAGCCTCTCATTGCTGTTATCTCCTACTTAACTAATCATACCTACAGTCATGGTAAAAAGAAAGTATATTTTGTTCAAACTCTTGTGTTTTACATGGCAAACAATAATGATCTGTCTGTTAACAGGTTGTAAAAGGATTTAAATCTAACCTCAACTCTACCAGAATACAACAAACCCTGACACTGAAGCTCTGTGTGCCAAACTAAGTACACCCTTGCTGTTTGGATGGAAAGTAGCAGCAAGGCAGTGCTTTATAGTGCAGCTCATACTCATGAGTGTGAGGCACTCAGGAGTTTTGTCACTTAGCTGGTGTGTTGGAGAACACAATGACAAGATGAAAATATGTTAGCAATGACCTCATAGAATCAGGTGTTGCCATCCATGGACCAAACATGGGTTAAAAGGCAATTTCCAAACTATTTAAAGTTTATTCTCCAGCAGGGACAATTATTTAAAAGTGAAAATCCTTCAAAACTGTTCACATTCTTCAGAAGAGGCCTCAGTTAGCAGGTCATATGTGGAAGTTCATGACAGGACTTGTGGTTTCCAAGCAGCATCTAACTGAACCACATTACTCTGCTTGTCTGGCCATAATACACAGCACCATGTTTTGAGAAAATCAAACACAGCATATAAGCTAAAACACCTCATCTCATCTGTCAAGCACAGTGGTGGTTGAGTCATTATGTGGGCTTGTTCTGCAGCCAAAGGACCTGAACACCTGTAGCGCCAATTCACAACGGATATCATTTCAGGGCACGTTTTAAAAATAAAGGGAGGGAAAGTAATTCTGTTGGGCTTTTTCTTGGCACTCAGACAACAATTCTAAGTGCTAGTCTGCTGGACAGGACACGGTCAAATATAAATAAAATAAAAATAAAGGGAGTTGAGTCCAATCATACAGATTCAAAATTCATTTACACACATTTCAATTTACTCCTAGTTATGAAACAATGCAGATCATTTCTGTTTATTATTAAAATTGGTTAAAAAGTTTTTCTATCTAAGGAAACC
This sequence comes from Girardinichthys multiradiatus, assembly GCF_021462225.1. Lineage (NCBI taxonomy): Eukaryota > Metazoa > Chordata > Actinopteri > Cyprinodontiformes > Goodeidae > Girardinichthys > Girardinichthys multiradiatus. The sequence goes on along the minus strand of NC_061818.1, from coordinate 38,730,147 downwards.
CAGCAGATTGCATCCAGTCAGTGACTTGCAGCATTCACTCCTCCTGGATGAGCATGTAGAGACAGTGGACAGTCACTGGCGTTGATTTTGCAGCAATCCCTCATACTGAGCATGCATGTAGCGACAGTGGAGAGGAAAAACTCCCTTTTAACAGGAAGAAACCTCCAGCAGAACCAGAACCAGGCTCAGTGTGAGCGGCCATCTGCCACGACCGACTGGGGGTTTGAGAGAACAGAGCAGAGACACAAAGAGAACAAAGAAGCACTGATCCAGGAGTACTTTCTGTGTTTAGGAAAACTAAAACGTTAATGGCTTTAGTGGCTTCATCTAGAAGAAAACAGCTGAGCCAGTTTTGAGGTCTATAGGATGAAAGAGAGCACATACAGAGAGAGGGATGAACACTGATAGACGGGTCCAAGTGTATCATGAAGAAGGACATGAAGTTACTGACAGCAGCAGCTCAGCCGATGCCCCCCTCCATGAAGGTGTCAATGCTGAACAGAACATCAGGCCAGATGTAGCGTGTTATGAAGACAAAAAACTACAAGAGGAAATTAAATTAAAACCTGAAATAACAGCAAATAATGCAAAATTGGTGATTATTAATCTAGATTTAGCTCCAGATTCATGTGTAAAAAGCTGAAACTTGGGGAAAACTGTAACATCAGCAGGACAATGATCCCAAACACAGCAGCAAATCTAATTCAGGATTTATAGGTATTGCAGTGGTCCAGTCAAAGTCAGGGCATCAACATAATTGAAATGCTGTGGTGGGACCTTAAGAGAGATGTGCTGAAACCATCTGTAAACCTCAGTGAACTGTAGCAGTGTTGGGGAAAAAGAGTGGACCAAGATTCCTCTACAACGATGTGAGAAACTGATAAAGTCAGACAGAAAATATCTTCTGAGAGTTATTTCTGCTGAAAGTAGTTCTGCAAGATGTTCGCTCATGTGGGTTTTTACCCCACAGCTTTTCAATTTTGACATCTTTGTTTAGTAACTACAGCAGGGTAACCGTAACTTTCAACAGGCATACATTTGTAAAAGTAAGCATTAAAGAACATGTAAAAAGAGGCTACATGTAACCAAATAATCCATTAATGGTTAAATAAATAATTATGTGTAGTCTGTTGTGTTTTTGTTAACTTGAGGTTAAAAACAATATTTTAGAAACTGGTAAAGACCCGATCATTTTGATAATGTCCTGAAGATGGTCTATTCTTTTTACCATGACTGCCTAGCCTCTCAGAGAAATAGGAACATCTTAACAAATGTAGATGACTTGGGGATGTTTTTGTCCTCGTCCATTGGAGACTGTCGTTTGCTGTGCTTGAAAATCCAGGATGAACAAAGATAATCGTAGGCGCTCACCAAGCTGGTATAAATCCCTGTGTATAGACAAACGGTGACAAGCTTTCCCTCTCCATCAGAAGGCTCCCTGGAGAAGGTGTGCTATTGCATTCATTTCCAGCAGGACTGGCTGCATTGTTCAAACATACATCATCCAAATTGCAAGGCAAAAGATTGGAAGGGAAAATCATAATTAGAACATTAATAATCATACACGTTAGAGAGCATAAGTGAGCTTTTTTTATGATGAATGGGAATGTAAACAAAAGGCAGAAGAATAAGAGGTTCAATTAGGTATTCTGAACTGTCTCAGCTGAGATGTGAGTGCCGGCCTTTTTCACAATAGCCCAATTATTTCTGTACTGCCTGGCAATGATGGTGCAGTGTGTCCATCTGCAGCCTTTAAAGGGGTTATTCATAATGCCTCATTCAAGTAGTGACTCAACTTGTTGACAAAGAGTCAGATAAATTCTTTGTCCACTCATAGCGCAGGCAGGTATGCATGCAGCTGAAGAGACTGACAGCATAGGGTGAGATTTAAATGACTCCTGTGCTGCTTCTGTTTTATTTTGCATTCTTGTTTTCTGTGTTAGTGAGAGATTCTCGTCACTGGAGACGTGCAGGATGGCCGCCCACACCTCCTTCATGTTCCTCCAGTTCCCTCTTTGCTGTCTGCTAATGATCCAGGGATGCCAAATAAAGGGCCACTGAAACAAAATGTCCACTGCAGTTGGCCCGCTTTTATCTCAACCCTCCTCGCTCAAATCAATTCTGACATTTCATTCTGCCCTCATAGAAGGTAATGGTGCATTCAGAGGTTGTTACCAATAATGTTGAGATGGTATTGCTTGGTTTCATTGGACAGACCGACTGTAACCCCGGCTGCAGGATGACTTGGGCTTCGCCTTCTCACTCCTCTGTACCTTCATTTCTAACGCTCCTCTCAGACTCTCAGATATTGGTATTAACTGGCTCAAATATCTCTTTTGGCAAGATACGAAGAGCTATGTTTTTTTCCATTTTTTTTCTAACAAGTAACCAACCAGTGTTTGTATTTTCCTCCCACTCTGGTGTTCACACAACTTGAAGTGAAAATACCCTTTTAAGTCTGCTAGTCAATATGCTGTTTCTAATATATTATTTACTGCCTATGGGCTGTATATCAGAATGCGCTCAACAACTGTTTCGGTTTTGCAGTCATAATCATGTAGAGGAAAATCACAGAGCCAGATGTCTGGCCCTTGTTTTATAGCATTTATGTTTTCCTCTGAGTTGATGTAAAATTCATCCTTCTCTGTTTTATTTATTCCCCTGTTTTCACTGACTCAACAATTAGTCAATTCCCAATCAACAAGAGAAAAGAAATTGCTTTTAATTACTTTTGATAAATGACAAATTGTGTTGGCATGGCTCCTTGCGAATGCTTAATCAGGCGCTGGGCGGGGTAGGGAGGCGGGAACCAGGAGCAGGGATTTCTGCTGGGATGAAATCAATGTGCTCTCTCTGCGGTTCACCGGCTGGGCTGCTGGGCAACAGCCAACCTGAGGCCTGCGAAGATACACCAGTCAGCAAAAAAGCACTGGTTTTATGGGAACAGTCACAAACTGAGGCAAAAACATGCTATAACACTCAGATATATGCGCTTTCTATAAGGGCACTGTTCCCGGCATTCATGGATTGTAATGTCTGCTCTCAAGATAAAGTACAAACACAGTAGATTCAATGCATTTTTAGACGGAGTTACTCCAGTTACAAATGCTCTTACGTAAAGACAAGAAAAGCACTTTAAATGTGTTGCAAATTAAATAATAGCTGCTGAGATCTCTAAATTCAGAGAAACATGTCAGCTGAGCTTAAGGAATACAGCAGAAGTACTCCGATAAACAACGAGGCTCTCAGGGGTAAACTGGATATGAGAACTCCCCAAAGACAACATACCCCTCGTCTGCATTTCTCCACCTTGTATTTGTGCTGCAGAAAGGAAGTGTTGCATAATGACATGAATGCTCTTAGGTTCATCAATTAAAATCAAGTTTACGATGGTTCAAATCAAAGATATCAGGCTCTGCAACAGTAGTTCTCACCTGTCTTTAACTCAGAGTTTATTCTCTAGGCTTTGTGGGATTATTTTACTTCATTTACTGCTCCTTACATAAAAAAAATTAAGTTTGCACCAACAGTTAATTCATCACATGTGAAAACAGTGTAGCTAAATCTAGGGAATGTGTGGAAAAGTGTTTTAACCGTTGCTTACTCACTTGTTAGATTGTAGGGGCTGCAAAATTCCTAAACCCTTAAACTAAGGAAATATTTTTTAAATTTGAGCAGATCCTGCAAAACCTATTTTGTGAAAGTTCTCAATAGTGAATCTTTTTTCTTGTTACATCTGCTATCAGTAGTAATCTGGACAAAGTATAAAAATGTTTTAACCCATTCTATATCATTCGCTGCATTTAATGGTCCTACAGGGGACCACCCATATGTTTTAAAACGCTGTCTTGCCTCTCAATAATTTCTCAATAGGTCAAATTATTTAGGTTTTGTTAATGGGGCAGCCATAATGAATTAATGCATGGAAAAAGAACCTATATATAAGTATATAGTGATTCAAGGTGTCATGCTATTTGCTGGTGTTGATCCAGTGTGTTTTATCAAATTCAAATTCAGAGCAGGAAGTTTTAGAACTACCAGCCCACAGTGCCAACTTTACCAATACCTGCTTTAATCCCCATGGTATCACCAGCCAACTGTCCTGATCCAAACCGTCCAGAGTTTATGGTTTATTATCAAATGGAAAATGAGAGAAACCAGACAAAAAATGAAGATGAGCTGAAGCCCACTATTAAGGCAACCTGGGCTTCCTGAACACCTCACCAGAACCAAAGGCGGATCACCCCCATGTCATATCGTGTGTGCATATGTGCTGTTTTAACAAACAGGCTGTTTATGTCATATGCAGATATGAGGTACCTGTTTTGATTAATTTATTATTAGTTATTATTGATTCTTCTCTTTCCCTTTTTGCAGGTTCTTCAGCACCTGTGGCAGCAGCAGCGAGTCAAGTGACCCCGCTCCAGGCCCACCGGCTTCACCTGTACATGGAGACCCCCAGCTGGGCAGGTCAGACTCAGAGAACGTGTTCCTGTTCAGCAATCCATGCAGTTTCGATGAAAAACATGCAGAAAAACACCCACATTCAGGCATGATGTTTAAAAAAAGAGTTTTTGGTATTAAAGCTACATATTTTCTGATGCACAATCAGCTAATACAACGAGGTGTATGGGTTTAAAAAACAATATATCTTGACATATATCTATATATCTAGATGTATATAAAATCTAATCTGTTCTGCAGTTTTGAAGTATATTGAAACTAATGAAAATGTCAAGAATAAACCTGACATCTAAAGAATAATGAGATTTCTGTGATAGTCAAACTATACATTTATTTCACATTATATGAGCGCAGACGCATTGTGTGGACAAATTTTAGACTTTAATATTGGTTTAAGCAACAACAAAATTGTTCCTGTTTCAGCAACCAAACACAAGGAGGTAATAACTATTAGGACGAGATCGTGCTAAAGTTGCATCTGTACTGATGTAGGGACCTTTCAGTTTGGTGAATCAAACAGGTTTTACTGGGTTTGCAAAAGAAAAAAAGAAAAACGTTTTAATGTCTTCTTTTTCCTTCGCTTTCTCTGTCCTTCAGCCTTTTAAGGCTTTAAAAATTTTAGAGCAGCTAGACTCAGTCAGGCATAAAAGACAGATGTCAGTGTTGTGCAGCTTATATAGATGTAATTTATCTGTAGCTTCTCTTCTCAACAATAATGAGTCGGAACATTGAAATCACTGTGGACATGCTGCTGAAATCACTGTGGACAAGTGTTAGTGCTTTTTGTGTTTTCTGTTAACAACCTCCACTTTGGACCAGACACTAACTCCTTAAAACTAAACGATTACTTGCATCCATACAGTTTTTATCCCTTCAGATCTCCTGTGTTCAAACTTTTCTAACCTTTTTAACTGTTTTCTAGCATTTATTCTTCAGTTGCAAACAATTTTAGGAGAAAAAACACAGTCCTTGGGGCTCCAGTAAGTAATTTGGAGAAAGGCGAAAATGTTTCCTGCCTGGAGTGAACTGGGTGTGAACAGCAGTAAAAATGCTCTGAGCCGACCTCACATGGGTCACTGGAATGATGTGCATTGTAACAAACATGTTGTTTTATTTGAGCTTGAATCATAAAAGCTGGTAGAATTATTTATAAATCCCACATAAAAATTCAGATGTTGTTCAAATAAACGTATAATGTAGCACTTCTGTTTCACAGATTTATAAAAGACAAATAAAAGTGATATGTGGAGAAGTAGCATGTCCTACTGGAGAAACATGAATTTTATATGAATGCTATAGTCTCAGACTTCAGCAGAAAGTAAATACAGACAGCATGTAAACTGCTGTTGTGTTTAGCTGCGCTGGGACCAGCGGTACATCTGGTGCATCGCATGTGGTTTCTACATGTGATGAAGTGCACAGCTTTGCTTTTTTAAAGAAGCTGAAAGCACAAAATGGTCGAGTTAAAATAAACTGTTCATGTTTAATGCCCTCTTTAATAATACATGCTTATCTATAATTTTAGATAAAGCAATTAAGGCATTCTTTACACATCTTTATGAGGATCATGGTAAAAAAAAAAAAAAGGGCATCCTATTCTACATCCAGGCTTTCACATATCAGGACATGATAAAAACAAATCCAGTCTTTAACAGGTTCTAAAGCTGTTAAATTGAACCTCAAGCATACACAAACACAGAGATTCTCAACTGCCATTATTTATCAAACAGAGATGAAGGCACAATGAAAAAGCTGTGAAAAAATCAGTACTCTTGCTGCCTCCACAGAATGTAGGAGGGGATGTATCATCCGGGTGCTTCCGATCAAAAGCACCCGGATGATCAAGTCTAAACACCTCTATGAAAGCCAGAGGGTTTGTCAGTTCTCATCTCAGGAACCTTTACAATGCCAGGGTGGCAAAGCATAAGCAATGACCTTAAAGAAGAAACTGTTGCTGCTCATCAATCTGGAGAGGATTATATGGCCAACGTCGCATTTCTACATAGAGAAAGATTATTCATAAATGAAAAACATACCAGAAACCTGTAAATATTCACCCCCATTCAATAAATAATAAGGTGAATCAGTTGTGTTTGAGTTTTGAATAATTTTAGAACCTAGTAAATGCCAGATCTTTTTAAATATGTCCTGACATACAAAACCCTTTAATTTAAATAGACTTTTTTAGCTTGGCTGTATGTGATGAAGATGAGTGCATTAACCCCAGATTGCCACAATTATAATTACAGCAGTTTGCTTTGTTGTATGGGTGTAATTCATTCATCCATGTCAGCTTATGTATGGAGGTTTTTGGTTCTAAAGCTTCATACAGTACAGACCAAATGTTTGGACACACCTTCTCATTCAAAGAGTTTTCCTTATTTTCATGACTATGAATATTGTAGCTTCACACTGAAGGCATCAAAACTATGAATTAACACGTGGAACAAAAAAGTGTGAAACAACTGAAAATATGTCTTATATTCTAGGTTCTTCAAAGTAGCCACCTTTTGCTTTGATTACTGCTCCTCACACTCTTGGCATTCTGTTGATGAGCTTCAAGAGGTAGTCACCTGAAATGGTTTTCACTTCACAGGTGTGCCCTGTCAGGTTTAATAAGTGGGATTTCAAGCCTTATAAATGGGGTTGTGACCATCAGTTGTGTTGTACAGGAGGTGGATACAGTACACAGCTGATAGTCCTACTGAATAGACTGTTAGAATTTGTATTATGGCAAGAAAAAAGCAGATAAGTAAAGAAAAACGAGTGGCCATCATGACTTTAAGAAATGAAGGTCAGTCAGTCCGAACAATTGGGAAAACTTTGAAAGTGTCCCCAAGTGCAGTCGCAAAAACCATCAAGCGCTACAAAGAAACTGGCTCACATGAGGACCGCCCCAGAAAAGGAAGACCAAGAGTCACCTCTGCTGCGGACGATAAGTTCATCCGAGTCACCAGCCTCAGAAATCGCAGGTTAACAGCAGCTCAGATTAGAGAACAGGTCAATGCCACACAGAGTTCTAGCAGCAGACACATCTCTAGAACAACTGTTAAGAGGAGACTGTGTGAATCAGGCCTTCATGGTAAAATAGCTGCTAGGAAACCACTGCTGAGGACAAGCAACAAGCAGAAGAGACTTGTTTGTGCTAAAGAACACAAGGAATGGACATTAGACCAGTGGAAATCTGTGCTTTGGTCTGATGAGTCCAAGTTTGAGATCTTTGGTTCCAACCACGGTGTCTTTGTGCGGCGCAGAAGAGGTGAACAGATGGACTCTACATGCCTGGTTCCCACCATGAAGCATGGAGGAGGAGATGTGATGGTGTGGGGGTGCTTTGCTGGTGACACTGTTGGGGATTTATTCAAAATTGAAGGCATACTGAACCAGCATGGCTACCACAGCATCTTACAGCGGCATGCTATTCCATCCGGTTTGCGTTTAGTTGGACCATCATTTATTTTTCAACAGGACAATGACCCCAAACACACCTCCAGGCTGTGTAAGGGCTATTTGACCAAGAAGGAGAGTGATGGGGTGCTGCGCCAGATGACCTGGCCTCCACAGTCACCGGACCTGAACCCAATCGAGATGGTTTGGGGTGAGTTGGACCGCAGAGTGAAGGCAAAAGGGCCAACAAGTGCTAAGCATCTCTGGGAACTCCTTCAAGACTGTTGGAAAACCATTTCAGGTGACGACCTCTTGAAGCTCATCAACAGAATACCAAGAGTGTGTGGAGCAGTAATCAAAGCAAAAGGTGGCTACTTTGAAGAACCTAGAATATAAGACATATTTTCAGTTGTTTCACACTTTTTTGTTCAGTATATAATTCCACATGTGTTGTTTTGATGCCTTCAGTGTGAAGCTACAATATTCATAGTCATGAAAATAAGGACAACTCTTAGAATGAGAAGGTGTGTCCAAACTTTTGGTCTGTACTGTATATCATCACATATCTTCGTTGTTTGTCCTTTTTCTCACCTGGCCTTCTTTAAAGAAGCCAATCACTGCAGACTCCCAGTTAACGACTTCACACCCTTTGGAAGTGGAAGCACTCTCAGTGTGATAAAGTCTGCATGTATGCACGCCTTAATCTCCCCCATCCGACCATATTGTGCTAATGTGTGCTGGTTAAGTAGTGCAAGACTAGAAAAAGACTCTTATCCATATGCCTGAGAGTCGGGGTGTCGGCGTGATCTCTCCCCAGATGGAGCCCTCTGCCTCCCCACCCATCCTCAGCGGAGCCATAGAGCAGGTGGCAATGAGGATCAATGGACCTCCACCATTACCTCCTCTCCACTTCATGTCTCCAGCGCCGTCTCCAGGGGGGGCCCGTGGGGCGTGTGTCGTGTTTCGCTGCAGCATGCCAGGAGAAATAGGGACGTTTTCCATTAGTCTAATTGCTCGGTTATAGTTCTATATTATTGCCTTGATCAACACTTTGCCTTGATAATGATGGACCTCCCATGACCTCCATGTATGGCTGGTGGGTGTTATGTCTCCCCCGTCGACGCCCATTGAGACTGCGGTGGGTGTAGGCGGACAGATCGGACTTTACACTGAGGAGAAAACAGAAGGATGAACAACCAAAGGAAGGAAAAAGAGATGGCGCTCATCAAACATTTTTATTCCTGAGTTTAATAAAATAACCTCAGCGATTTTATACTCTCATCTGAAGTTCTGCTGCATGTTCAGTTGCCTCACCCAAAGCAAAGTAGGCTGATTTGCAATAATTAGCGGCTGTGTAGCCAATGGTTAAAAATGTTTGAATAATCATGATGTAATAAAAATGGTTGGAAAGAGTTTTTCACACAGTTTAGGCCTTCTCAACCAGCTCATGGACTCGCTAAGTGATAATTACTTTCTGCAAACACACACTACAGTGCCCCCTCTTACACTGACTTTGTTTATGAAAAAATTAGGGAGTGCTATGCACATTTTAGGGTAATATGATTCAGTATTATTCCCAGATCTTAGCACCCGGAGTACAGTGGAAGGTTTGCCCCTCCATCACCGATTACACGAGACGTCTTCCATCAGTGAGTAGATGAGGTGAGGAGTATAATGAATTCATTTACCCTCCAACACTGCCTTTCTTCCTTCTGTTTATTATATTCCATTTGCATACGAATCGGAAAATTCAAAAAGCTCCGCGATGGACTAATCGGCGCGGAATATTTCACTGCGGACCTGTAGCTCTCCCTACAGGTCAGCACATAAAAGCTGTTTCCTGTTTGTGGATTTTCTTTCAAACACCAAAACTGGTTCTGATTACCTCGCCTCTTATTCCATGGAAGGGGAAAATCCTTGGCCGTGATTCCTTGGTTGCTTTTTACATTTTTTTTACAGGTGTGGGTATTGATCTTTTGCCTTTGCTGCAGGGGAGTGTGTTCACTTAAAAGGCTCACTGATGTAGCAGAGCTTATTAAACAAATAGGCCGGAGAACAAGGCCGCAGTCGCTTTGAATCATGAAGGAGGCTGCCTGTCTTAAAGCACCACTAAATCAAATATGAAACGCTCTGCTAACAAGGTGTGTAATCTATTCCTAATCAGATCATATTTTATGAAACAAGGATAAGCTTGAACTTAAGTAAGAGAGAAAGATGTAGATTCAGAGGCAGGGTGGGGTGGGGTTGTATTTTGAAATTGATTGTGACGGCCAGGGACCATGACTTGATTTTACATGCATGGCTTTATAATGAAGCCATGCCAAATGGTCAGTAATGGTTAACTTTAGGGGGAGCCGGAGCCTTGCTGTAATGGGAGGCTAATTCAGGGCCCCTGCCGCCTTGACAGGCTGCAGAGCACAGCTGGAATATGGAGAAGGATGGAAGTTAGAGGCTCTGGGGCTGCAGTAAAGGTCTGTATTTGTCTGCAAATTGCCAGTTTGCCTGAGGATATAACAGGGTCAAGTGTAGCGAAGCATATTTTGTGTTCACAGAGACTGTAGCAGATATAAATACAATCTAGAAACACAGTCAGACAGAGAGCCAAGCTAACTCCCTCAAATCAAGTGTTGCACGGGAGTGACTTCATGTTGTCATTGCAATTCAAGCCATGATCCTTTTTATATATATCTTTATGCTGTCTGGGTTCATAGGCGAGTGTTTTCAATCTCATTTTTTTCCCCTTCTTGTGACATAAATTGTTTCAGATCCGGTGACACTAAGCTTAGTTATGAATTCATGAATAGAAACATACACTCCAAAGACCCCAGGTTGTGCTACTGGTCACAGAAAGTAATGGAGACAAGCACCTTTAATGACTATAAATAAAAGATCAGATACAGATTTAATTAGTGTTTTATACTGTAGTGGACAGCAGTTATTTTTATATTGACACAAGGGGAAACATTAGGAACATGATGCCACTCTTCCCTCTAGTCAGCATCCCGGTTTCTCTCTAAAAGTAGAATGAAAGCACAACTTAAATTTGTTGAATCTGAGCAAACCATATTATTTGTAGAGCAGGAGATGTGCACTTATTAGTCCATGGGTCCACCATGAACTGTTAATTATACAAACTTTTAACACTGTAAAATATTTCCTCAAACTCTTTGTTGTTTTTTGTTTTAGTTCTGGCAGCTGGCCTTAGAGGGCACCCTAGTAGATTATCTTCCTTCATCTCACCCTATTCTTAGCATCTGTATTGGTTTTGATATGGCCAGTATGGCTTTCTGTCCAGGACAGGACACCAAGGTGGGAAAGAAAACAAACAGCTGCACACCAAACAATTACCAGTCATGGGGGGGGGTGGATGCCCCCTGTGGGGTACAAACTGTAAGTAAATATAGCTGTCAACAATGGTGGCTTATTTATGGCTGTTTAAATATGCATCATTCATAGACATTTCCATACTCAAAATTGGGGCATGAAAAACACTGAAGAAAATACATTTTCCTTTTAGTATTATTCTTAGTGTCAACGACTAAAAATACATCAATACAAACAATTTATTTTAATAAAACCTTTTTCATTATAGTAGAACAAGCTGTTTGTTCTGTAGGGCTGACCTACCTTACTATTATTATACATTTGAGCAACAGTTGGCAGATTGTCTGTGTTTATGTAACTTTTTTAAGCTTAGCCTGTTTAAGTGTTTTATGATGTGAGCTAAAACAACTATATCCATGTTTCATGTATAAGTAATATGAAAGGCACTCTGCCTGTCTGGCTATTTATTTTACAAGTCCTGACTTTTATCTGTTATGACATGGCAAAAGAAAAAGTCTGGAAGCCTGAAGGATTGTCCACGCTTGGAAAACACGAAACCTAATTAAATAATCTCCTTACTGAATATCCCAATAAGGAATATCTATATATATCATCTATATATAGATAGATAGATAGATAGATAGATAGATAGATAGATAGATAGATAGATAGATAGATAGATAGATAGATAGATAGATAGATAGATAGATAGATAGATAGATAGATAGATAGATAGATAGATAGATAGATAGATAGATAGATAGATAGATAGATCTGAGCCTCCATGAATAATCCTAGAGAAAGGCCACCATAAATTCAGACCTGTCCGTAATCCTTGCATTTAAAAATAATTGCCGCTGTATGTTGTATAATCGTTCCAGCCTGGAAAAAGAATAGCTCAAATTATTTGATAAAAGCCACAGATGAATGACATGTATGAGTGACATAATCTTCACTGAATTTGGTTTTATTGGAGTTTAAAGACAAATGTTGCCTAAAGTGGCACCTAGTGGCAAACCTGCAGATTACAACGCCGATATTTTTCAAGTTTAGTTGGAAACTAAATTTGAAAAACACGAGGGATGTTTTATATTCCTCCACATATCCAGGAGCACTAGGTGTCAAAACACATTGCCAAAAACAAATGCTTAATTTGTTTTATTTAAATGTAAAGATCAGTTGTTCCCATACATGTAAGAAAGAAAATAACATAAATAACATCCCTCTTCTCTTTCCTAATAGATATGTATGAATAACATTAGAGAAATCAATGTCTTCAGCACATAAATAAACATTTCTACACAAAAGATTGAAGATAATAATGCAAATTAAAACAGTTAGTTTTTAATGGTGCTCTGGTGAAGACTACAACTTCACATTGTTTAGTCCTGATAATGTTTCCTGGGTCTCTGCTGCCAGCACAGGGTTGATGAGGGGGAAACAGGGGGGTGGGTGGGGGAGCGGAGGGAGAGAGGAGGAAGGATGCCTGCGTCTTTAAAAGGTAGATGGAGTGAGGGAGCGGGGCGGACGGGTAGCTGGCAGGATTGTGCTGACGGCAGGGCTTTGGTTCAGAGCATGCCCATTAGAGGGAGCCATAAATCCTGGGCTCTCTGGGCCGGGCTGTGTCAGCAGTCCACTGAATGAATTGATTTTAAACGCCATTGGAAGAAAAAAAGAGAGCGCAAGAGAGAGAGAGGGAGAAATGGGAGGGAGAGTGACTATTTAATTCACCCTCCGCCAGAAGCCCACAACCCGTTCCACCCCGCTTCTCAATTCAGGACTGTCGCTGAAAAGGGGGAGGAGAGAAGTCTAGAAACACTGAAACTGTCACCAACAACAAGCCCACGGCTATACGGCCCCCACACATTTGATTTAAACAGGACAGAAGCACACAAACCAAATACATAATCTCAAATTCCATACAGCATTTGTTCTTCCACCCCTCTAATTTTTCCTCTCAGCCCTCTCTTTTTTATATCTCCACAAGAGAAATGAGACATATCGTAAAGAAGAGAGGGGGAGGGGGAGCCGCAGCTGCATTTGAAATTCAAATGTGTTGGATTTTGAAATTGATGTATGTGTTTATTCATTTACGAGCAGCATCCATGTGTGCATGCATTTATATATTATCAGCAGCAATGAAACGCTGCAGAGAGGGCTTGTTGCCCATCTTTCTCCTCCATGTGCCCCCTTGTCTTTTGTCTCCTCCTCAAAGCTGCAGTTGCTGTTTTTTTGGGGTTTTTTTCTGTGTTGCGAGAAATATGTCTGCAAACACAAGCCTGTAAATTGTACACAAGGACCGACATCGCCATGTCATCCCTTCTTATAAACACATTTACCATGCATGCAAACTTTCATTTTGTCACACTTCCTTCCTAGACCTGTTGAAATGTCATCAGACATGATATTGGTGGAGCTGGGCAATATACAGACAGGTGTCACAAGACTCTGCAAGCCTGCAGTGCAATGTGGAAGTGAGAGGCCGTGGCAGCTGCAATCAATGGTATTATTTTAATTAATATGCAAAACTCCTCTGACATAATAATCACTTTAAAGTTGACCATTTTCCACCTAAATTAAGGGCTATTGTTGATTATTAAACACAAGTAATAAATTCGGATTGTAAGTTGTCAAGAATTTATTACTCTTCCTCTGCCTGATTACTCCAGAGGAAGAGGCACACCTAAGTTAATCAGGCTTTGCATGCACACATTGTTTCACTGTTTGTTGCAATCGCTGGGAGAAAAACTCAGCAACAAACTGGCAGCAAAAAGGTAACAGCTATTTTTTTAGATCCAATTAAATGAAATTCATCCTCTCACTTTGGGTGGTCTGATCCTGTTCTGAACTTTGCTTCACTTTATTCTTTTTTAATTGAGAATCAGCTTCCAGTTGCAGAACCACTGAGTGGGATGTGTCCTCCTCAAACAGCATGAAGTAAAGTTGTTGAGATGCTTTTAAATAGAGATTTTTGTTAAATAGGGTTCAGTTCTTGGTACCCAAATCCTAACATTTCACATTGCAATATTTTTCATTATGTACTAACGACTGTTTTGCAGAACACATTGAAACATATGTCAAAACATTGCCCTATGTGAGTAAACTCAGACTTTGGTGTCCTTATCTTGTTAAACCTACATGACGATGATGAAGGGATCGTAAAGCTCAGACACTAACGTGATCTGATTGCCTGTGTTGTTGTGGGGTTTCTTTTTAAAAAGAATTAAAAATAGTTATTTTTCCTCAGGCATTGGCTGTCATTATAGCCAAGTAAGTTTGCCAGAGTTGGGGACTCGTGTCTGAGACTCAATTCAGACCAGAGGTGTAGGACTCGAGTGTCATAAACAATCTTCCTTATTCAGTTAGCTGGTAAGTGCATATCATTTGAACAAATGGTGAATATTGTTCCCTCTGAGTTGATTTAGTGTACACAAAGACTGGTTGTCATGGTTATAGTACTGTAATGTTTCTTGACGTACTTGCCAGTAAAATGAGTTAATGGCAGGTCTTTGTATCATTACAAAGACCCCGTTATGTTTATTCAGAAGTTATATATTATTTCACTATAATGTGCATAACTCTTTATTTTGTAATTTATCACAAACCTCGAAACCTGTGTGTTCGACATAACGGCAAAGCTTTTAAATGCAGATTTAATACATGGTTTACTTATATGCAAATCTCCTGACAAAGAGTATGGAAAAGAAAAGCATCTAAATCATATTTAACATGAAGTGGACCATTTGGGGGATAATGTGTTAACTACATCATTACAAAGATGGAATGTTTCTCAAGATCAAAGCACTTCCTGTTTGATTCAGTCAACTAGTTTTAACCCAGTTTTATTCTTCATGTGTTAAATGAGGCCTAGGAATAAAGATTTAAATTAATAACCAACAACAATTCCATGTTGTAGACCGACTAGAAGACATCTATCTGATGTAAGATGGGTAATTCATTGACTAGTCCTTAAACTCTTGACCTGGACGAGCCTAAAGATTTGAGACTTGATTTTGACTTACCCCTCAAAGACTTGAGACCTTACTTGGACGTTCCCCTCAGAATCTGAAAGTGCCTGACACCCTTTTCTCACAAATGAAGAAATTGAAAGAAAACATCTTAAAATTGAAACAAATTGGGCTGTAACTGACATTGTATTAGGATTAAAGATGTGATAAAAGACAATTGTGACACAAAATAGGAATATTTCATTGTTGAAATTTGTAAGTCTAAAGAAAAGAAACCTCTGAATTCACGAGAGAAATCAAGGCAGAGGTCAGGATTTCTTGGAGACGAAGGAGAATGTTGAAAGCAGAGTCTAAAGCCACGAAAAGATCACCAGAGAAAAGGTTGTTGCTGCTGTTGCTAAACGGATCAAGGCTCAGCAGCTAAGAATATTTCCTTGTTGTCTATGTACATTTAGATATTGGCAGTTATTGTTAATAATTTCAAATGTGAAATAGTATTATTATTATTATTATTATAAGATAAATTACCCTAGCATACGATATATTTAAATGTTTCTCCAAAGATTCTAGTATAAAGTGTAAAAAAATGACACCACGTAGTGTCTTGAAATGTTAAATCATCCATTGTGTCTGCTGCTACTGCTCCATGCTGCTCCGCTTCGCTTCTGGTTGTTTCACTGATAGGTGGCGCTATTGGCTCTGCTGGCATCTCCAACACATCTGATGACAGCTGAATTTCTTCTCCTGACTCTGCTGCATCTCTCTCTCATAGTGACTGAAATATATCTAAAGAAACACCCGATTCTTTATTACTGTGTTGCTGGCCATTGCAGCCTCGCTCTGTTTAAGTGCCGGGGTTCCCCTTTCACATCATATAACAGCATAACAGAGCCGCAAAGGAATAGTGTGGAAATGCCTTTTGAGTAAAATTTATGACCATAAGTCTTAACAACTGTTCTTTTCAGTGGCATGATTTTACTTTTTAAATATTTTATCATTGTTTCCTTTCCATAAATGTAATTAGATTTATCATAATGTCCCTGGCACTTTAAGAATTGATTTTGACCTGACTTGAATTTGATGTGAAAGATCTTACTTGGACTTGCCCCTCAAAGACTTAGAATTTAACTTGGATTTGGAGAAAAAGTTTGGACACAGCCCCCAAAAGACTTGAGACTTGATTTAGACTTTGGTCAAAAGGGTCTTGAGACTTGGCTTGGAGTTGCCCTGCAGAGATTTGAGACTTGACCTGGCCTTACGATAAACTGACTTGCAAGCATCTCTGATGTGTACCAAGAACAGAGCAGACTTCTGACCAACACATTGTTATAAAAACCCATTCCGACATTAGTGCATGGGTCCGGTTCTAGCAGGATAGGCTGCCGCTTGGCTCCTGTCCCTCCTACTCCTGGATCTAGTTTTAATTAAAGATGGACCTGTCGGTCGTGGCAGATGGCCGCTCACACTGAGCCCGGTTCTGGTTCTGTTGGAGGTTTCTTCCTGTTAAAAGGGAGTTTTTCCTCTCCACTGTCGCTACATGCATGCTCAGTATGAGGGATTGCTGCAAAGTCAACGCCAGTGACTGTCCACTGTCTCTACATGCTCATCCAGGAGGAGTGAATGCTGCAAGTCACTGACTGGATGCAATCTGCTGGGTTTCCTTAGATAGAAAAACGTTTTATCCAATTTGAATAAATAACTGAATCTGACTGCACTGTTCAATGGTTAGGAATAATTGGAATGTATGAACCTAACTTTTGTGAAGTGCCTTGAGACGACATGTGTTGTGAATTGGTGCTATATAAATAAACTGAATGGAATTGAATTGAATTGAATTGAATTACAGGCTCATCCTATGTTGTACCATTCCACATGAAAACCACAAGTTGATAATTGCAGTGGTATTTATCGAAGACCAAATGACCCATTAACCCGATCCGGTAAAATCCACCATGATTTTAAGAAACATTAAAGTGAAACCCCCTAAAATATATTTATTTTATTTTTTAATTAAGTATTAATTTCTGACACAATCTAAGGAAAATCAAAACAAAGTACATCTACTTCAGATTCAATTACAATGTTATATATTTTGTATGTATTTGTGTTTTAGGGGTGTACTTAATTTGTCACATACTTTTAAACTTTGGCTTTTTTATGAATAATGACAGAAGAATCGATTTGCTGTACATTTAAGATTAGATTTAAAAACTTTTCAAACTTGTTAAAATGATAGAGGGTGTACTTTCTTTTCACCATGACTCTGATATTTTTTTTTCTCAGCATAAATCACTCAGAGAGAGAGAACACAGCAATCACTACTGACTTAATAAAGCAACAAACCAGAAAATCATAACAATATCATCCCAGTCAGCGTTTGGTGAGGGCAGAAATATTCGGTTTTCACACTTTTCGTAGAAAAAGAAAATTCCTAATGAACTTCAGAACATCAGTGCAGAGATGTTGCTATATAGTTTGTATTTTAGAGGTTGTTCTGTCTCTGACTGGATGACATTAGAAAACACTCAGGATATCACAGCTGTGAGGTAGCACACCACCCTTCAATAGAACGCAAACCAAACGTCTCATCGTCAACGAGAAACTGGTCCCAGATCAGCCAAAAATAAGATGCAGTTCTTCTACTTGTGAATTGGTGAAAAGTAAGGTCAGTGCAAGTAAATCGCCTGCTCATTAGCTCATTACCACACCTGCTTGTCATCAGCCAGTCAATACAACGTCTGATCACTAGTCAACACTAGTAGCCAAGATAAACCCAAATAAAGCATATCTAATCATAAATAAAGTGATAAATAGCTTTTCTTGAATTTATTTTTGGTTAAATTATTGAAGCTTACATTACTCTTGGTTCATGTGGAGGAGTTTAAGTATCTCGGGGTCTTGTTCACGAGTGAGGGAAGAATGGAGCGGAAGATCGACAGACGGATCGGTGCGGCTGCTGCAGTAAAGGGTCGCTGTGCCGGTCCGTTGTGGTGAAGAGAGAGCTGAGCCGAAAAGCGAAGCTCTCGATTTACCGGTCGGTCTACGTTCCTACCTTCACCTATGGCCATGAACTTTGGGTCATGACCGAAAGAACGAGATCCCGGATACAAGCGGCTGAAATGAGCTTCCTCCGTAGGGTGGCCGGGCACTCCCTTAGAGATAGGGTGAGGAGCTCGGCCATCCGGGAGGATGCCTCCTGGACGCCTTCCTCGGGTGGTGTTCCAGGCACGTCCCACCGGGAGGACGCCCATGGGACGACCCAGGACACGCTGGAGGGACTATGTCTCTCGGCTGGCCCGGGAACGCCTTGGGCTCCCCCCGGAGGAGCTGGAGGAGGAGTCTGGGGAGAGGGACGTCTGGGTGTCTCTGCTGAGTCTGCTGCCCCCGCGAGCCGGTCCCGGATAAAGCGGAAGACGACGAACCGAACGAACATTATTCTCTTTTTTTTTTTTTTGGCCCTTATAAATGGCCTCTTTTAGTGAAAAGATCCCTGGACATGTTCCCCTTTAAAGAAGGTCCAGGCAAGAATCCTAAAGCTTACTCCTTGTCATCAAACAGTAATTGTAGCTTCATGTCTCCTGATGTTAATCTGAGCAGAGTTCAGGTCAAAGTCAGGCAAAAATCTGTTGATTCTGTCTCAATTTTTCAGTCCTATCGAAGTGTTTTAGGTTGTTTTAAACAGGTGGAGCAGAGCCAGGCTGACAAGCTGCAAACACCAAGACAGATGTGGGCTTTTTGCCTTCAGTGACCAACTGAATGTCATGCAGTTTGGTTTCAGTTGCTGACCGTTATCAAATGAGCTTTAGGTAACCACTGTTGTTGGTTAGTTTGGACATTCTGAGTCATGAAACCGAACAGAACAGTTTCTTTTATGAATAGCTTCTGTTAACACCTGTCGGTCAAATCCCAAGTTGTTGGAGGGGTTGGTTGTGTTTGTGATGGTGGGAATGGGAGAGGGGAGGTTCTGGAGCAGGGTGGCGTCCTCCCCGGCTCATTATGCTGTTTAAAGAGCCGGCGCCTCGGAATCACCTGCCCACCTCCATGCTTCAAAGCAGCTCAGCCACCAGGGATCATACATCAACTTCTCCATCAGTCCCCCTGGCTTCACTTTTTCTCTATTCTGGCTGCCGACACACATGAGTCTCACATGCAACCCACACGGAGAATGTGGGAAACAGATAGCTTTGCTTGCTGAATACTGATGTCATGCCGGCTACAACAGCAATGATGAATTAATCACAAACGCAGGCTTGTGTTGTAATATATGTGATCATGAAGTTAATTAAATTCTTCTTGTGGTCTTGGAGCATCAGAAGCCCACTGTGGAGCCCCAACATTCCTAACATATAGCTTCTATATGTAAAAACACCACTTGCTCACGCCTAATTACCCACAGGCTAAGGAGGACCCGCTGTGTATTACTATAAAGATTGGGAGGATATTTCACTCTGAAAAATGGTGAAGCACACAGGACTAAGGGTTTGATTACAAGGAGTGGGGCACACAGCCTCTACATCTTCCTTCCCTCATTTCAATTATGGCTGACTGGAGGCGCGGTGCTGCCACCGTCCTCAAATAAAACTAAAATATGATAAAGCTGAAATATCAGGCCTGGGACTGCTGCAAGCCTGGAGCCATGTAAGGCGCTGATACTCTGCACGTAATTACTACATTTGCCAATATTTTTTTGACGGGGTGGGGGGTTCATTGTGGATATGAATGAAAAAAGATGGGGGAGGGGAGGCGGGAGGAGCGTTGATGACACATGATAAAAAGCACATTTCATTTTGCCTTCCCCATGGATAACTGGAGAGATGGCTGCAAAGAGCCGGCTAGCTCTCCTCTGTGTAAAGGTGTGGGATAACTCTGTTATTTTTACATTCTGAGATCATTACTCGTAAAGATGCATGAGTGAGAAGATCCACTGTTGTAATGGCGGATGGCAAATGAGGAGACACAAAAAAGAGCATATCGGTTCTTGTCATCCTAGTTTCAAAAGCAGCTTTGTGGTTTTACATCTCAAAAAATATTTACTTTTTTTCTTTAAATGAAGGAAAGAGACACAAACACAGCAGAGCGTGCTCTTTATTCAGCTCGTGTTTGGCCTTTTAAACGGCGGCCTTGGTGACCCGCTACAGATGGGGGGTGATGTGCAACATGGCTGCTTTCTCACCATGACGCCCCCAACAAGGTGGATCTCCTCTGGAGCCCGCGTTCCGCCGTGGCCTTGGCGGTCCGGCAGCCTTTCACGTCAGTGTTATTAACAGTCTGGGATGCTCGCCACGTCACCAGTGCCACTCGGGGGTCAACGCTTCGCAGATTCCGGCTTTGTGAGGAAATCCCAGCCAGCCTGCTGCACAGCCTCATGATACAGCAGCTGCATTACAATGCAAATGTATTACAGATGATATAAAATGGTTGTAATTTATTTTAGTACATTTCTTCTCTTCTATTATTTGTTGTGGGAATAGACCAGCACTGTTTGTGGAGCTGCAGTTTACAACATAAACCTTTAACAATTAATTTTAGCAAAAGCTCATATTTATGATTCATGTTATTTGGTAGCTGACATGATGGTACTCTGTAGAGCCATGTTTATTCTTTTTATAAATCTTCTGTTAAAGCAGTGAAAAGTAAAAACTCCAGTGTGTTAGTAGTTTGCAGGAGTTTGTTCTAACATTTAACAGAAAGCTTCTTCTTGAACATTTTTGGAACAGAATTGAAAACATTCAACTTATTTTACCTTTCAGGAGAATATTAGTATGGATTTTTAGTTAAAAGTAAGTGATGCATGCTCATCAAATGAGAACGAGAACTGAAGTTTCCTCTTGGCAAGGTTTACTGCACTCTCTATTTTTATTTTATGATATTTCTATTTTCTCTGGATGTTGAAGTTCCTTTTCAAAGTGAAGGAGGAAATGTTTTGCAGAGAGAAGAGCTTCTGCAGCAAAATCCAGAACGATTCCAATCTCTCCCCTTCCCTCACCCCCGTCATCCCACCCTTCCCCCTTTACTTGTCACAGTGTGGGGGATTCAATCAAAAGCCTGACCTATGACCTGTTCTCCAAGAAACAAACAGCCAGCAGAGTCTCCCAAGACCAAAGCCATCAGAGGAGGGCAGCTTGTGTGTGAGCCAAATCGTGGCGCCTCTCTGAAAGCCTCCATCATACAAAAATTGTGAGTTGTCGCAGTGGAGAGTGACTAGCATGGTGGTACATTGATACATTGATGCAGTGAGCTCCTTGGACAGTGCAGTAAAAATGCTGAGGTTGAAATTAAGCTGTTATCTCTCGCATGTATCACCAGGGAGGCGAGGAGCAGCGGAGCAGAGCCAGTAGCCTGTTTGCTTTACTGTTATTGCCTCAGTGTGTCCATCCTCATCTGACTCGCCTCATGTTCCGACATTTTAAATGCAACACTGCGTTTGTTCACCTTTCATGTTTAGAAATAATCTCTACTGCTGTAGAAAGGCCCTGCATGAAGAAGGTTTGAAAAATATTTATCATATGCATACATCACTTTAGGTTCTTACACACACCAGTACTGACTTTAATTTTCTGACATAATTTAAACATTTTTTTTAAATACTCATACAAAATTCTGTTTTTATAAAAACAGGATAGAAGCAACTATTCAAACCTTTACCAGGTTCTCGTATTATTTATATTAAAATTTAAATGTATTTAAAAAGGGGGCAGACACAGGCACATTAATAAATAAATATACAAGCTAAATGCAAATGTAACTAAGTTAGACAACAGGGTGGTTTTCACTGGTAGTCCCCATCCCTAAAGGAAAAGTAAATCTGACTTGAAGTCTGTTAAAAAGCACATAAGATTCTTGGCAGTCATTATTCAATAAACAGAGTTATTAAAAACAGAACTTGAATTAACTTGTTGTGTCGTCATGTCTAAAAGCAGACGTTTTGTCAGTTTGCTGCGTTTGGAGTTGACAAGTGTGGGCTAACAGAATGCCAAGGTAGAAAGACATCAGCAATGACCTTAGAGCAGCAACTGTTATTGCCCATCTATCTGGGAAGGTTATAAGTCCGTTTGTAAACTAAAGTCCATCATTCTACAAACAGAGAGTTTATTCTCAGGTGGAAAACATATAAGACAGCTGCCAGTCTTACCAGGAGCAGACGTCCCAGGAAATTCATCCCAAGCACAGACTGTGCAATGTTCAGAGAAATGGTATAACCCAAGAGCTCCATCTCAGACCTCAATAGGCAGCTTAAAGGTTGAAGTTCATGACAGAGAAATTAGGAACAAAGACTCGACCGGTATGATTTGTTTGGAATAAAGAGAATGTTGTAGGAAAACCTGGGCTGGAACAAGGTCCTTCAACACGTAACAGAAAAGTAGAGACATTTGGCCATAATAAGCAGCACCAGATCAGTAGAAACACCTCATACCTGCCGTCAAGCACATTGGTAGAGTGCTGATGATTCAGGCTTATTATGCAGCCACAGGACCTGGATGCCTTGCAGTCATTGAGTCAACCACGTGTTCCTCTGTATACCAAAATATTCCAAAGTCAAATAGGAAGCCATCTCTCAAACAGCTCAAGCTGGGCCCAAACTGGGTCATTAACAGGACAATGATCCCAAACACAGCAGCAGATCTACGACGGAAATCCTTAGGAAAGAATAAGGGTGTTGTTACACAGGGATACGCAAAGTTTACAGCTCAGCCTGAAATGCTGTGACAAGAGCTTCAAGGAGCTGAGCAGTTATGAATGTCTGCAATCCTCAATGAAATGAAGGAGCAACGGAAAGCAGAATGGACCAAAATTCGTCCTCATGTGAGAGTGATGAAGTCAGAAGAATTTTGCTGCTGAAAGCTGTTCAGTCATAGAGTGTACTTAGTGTTTCCCACACACAGCTTTGCAATCCTGTTTTCATCTCTAATCATCGATAACGTGGAATATGTTTTTACTCTGTAGGTCAGATAAAAAAAAACTGATAGCGACCAGATTAGTTTCATTACACCATGATCCTAAAACCAGAGAATTAAGAGGGTGTGCTTTCTTTTTTCATGAATGGAAAAAACAGCCTTGTGTTGTGAATTATGTAGCTTAATTATGGAATATTATCTGCTAAATAGGACTCAGGTTTATAATTAGCCGTTCAGAGTTTTTGTCCCCATTTTTAGCCAAAGCATTAGGTTATTATTCTGTTTTAATTCACTGTTTCGTAAACAGTGTCTGCTTGGGATTTGAATTATATTTTAATCTATATTACATCAGCTAAAGGAATCGGTACTTAAATTGTACATACTGTGGTAAAATATGCAGGTACTTGTTGAATCACTGTTAATGTTACGACCCAGCTCAGCCAGGGAAAACGGGGAAGTAACATTAAACCAAGTGTAATGGGTTTTCACAAGAACAGATTTATAGTTTCGTCTTTTAAGTTTTGAACAAAAGGTGGGTACCAGTATAGGTACTAAATACTGTTGCAAAGTACAGCTTCTAAGCAAAACACGGTCCAACAATAAAACCAACAATTAAGTTAAAACAATGGAGGTTTAGGGAGTGTTTAATTAAATCTATATGTAACAAATGTACATAACTTAGAATAATAAAGCTTTCAAACTCAAATGCTGCAAGTCACCACAACATAAAAGAGCAAATTCTAGGCCAGCCAATCTATGGAACTCCATAACTGGATCTGCACAGCTTTATGCAACCAAAATAACCAAAGACCATAATTATTTCCATATCAGTTCATGTTTTAGCAAAT
Organism: Girardinichthys multiradiatus; assembly: GCF_021462225.1. Classification (NCBI taxonomy): domain Eukaryota; kingdom Metazoa; phylum Chordata; class Actinopteri; order Cyprinodontiformes; family Goodeidae; genus Girardinichthys; species Girardinichthys multiradiatus. Next base: position 38,706,261 of record NC_061818.1, on the reverse strand, counting down.
GGCAAAGAGGAAAAAGCAAATGCACATTTTAATATTTAGATAAATATTTATTTTCCTAATCAAAGTTTCTGCATGTTTGAAATACCACTTTAGTTCATAATAATGTATTTAGCACATCTTGGGTAAATGATGGTAAAATGATATTAGTGACTAAAAGCAATGGGAGAACCTCAGCTTAAATCTCCAGAGGTATCTTCTGCTAATGTTGACGTGTTCAGCTTTAATTTTATTTCTCAGCTGATTTATAACTGACACAAACCAAACGTCCACTATTAGTGAAATCTTCTTTGCATCACCAGCTGCAACATAATCCCAAAGCATGATAGATCCATTCTTGTGCTTAATCATTGAAAATGTGTTTGTCCACAAATTAAGCACCTTTCTTTACCTTGTGAACTTACCTCTGCTTATTAAGGCCCAAAACCATTTTACTAAATCATAACATGAGACCAATCTAAAGGAAGAAAAACAAAATGGCTTTAGTGTTTTTCAGGGAAATGGAGGTCATTACGAACAGACCACATAAGAATGATTCTAACATAAACTTCTATGAACTTTTATTAACTGCCTTTATATGAAAATATGCAATATCTTCTATATTTAAGGTCGAGATTACACAATTTACTTACTACTAATCCTACAACCTATCAAAATCAATCTATGATTAATAGTTTCTTATTTATTGACGGATGTTTTTTAACGAATTGAAGAAGCAAGAAAACTTTCAGTGGTCGAAGATTTCTGTGGGATTAACACTAAAATGAGGACTTTATTGATAGGAAATCAAGAAAAATAGAATAGGAATGACAAACAACGTAAGCAAGAATTACATTTGTTATTAATCACACTAATATGTACTTACTGAAATAAACACAACCAATTCAAATAAGAAAGGCAAGTCTAATTTTACTCTATAAACTACTACTGCTAAAAGGGTGACGTTTTATGACGAGGGAACATCATTAAAGCTGATTTAAAGGGCTAACATTTCACGTTTTCTAAGAAGTCTGAACCTGGGTTCACACTGAGCGATTCTTGTCAGTCTTAGCCAGAATCTTTTATTGCAACAGAACCATTAAGGGAAAATCTCTGGTTGAATCTGCTTGAATTTGCTGCAGCAGAATTACAGCAGAGTTTTCCTGGGTTTACGAAAATTAATTTTACAGCCTAATTTTAAACCTAATCTCTGTTTTAACCTGGAAGGGGAACAAGAACCATCTCGTCCCATCAGCTTTATGCACCAGAACCACCACTAAAGATTCCAAAGCGCTGAGCACTTTACAGCAGTCCAAATGGACTTCTCTGCTTACACTCCTGCTTCTCAGCTGGGCTGATGGGGAAAATCTTGGTGGCTGTTGTTTCAGCTAGATGGTCACTCAGAGTGAAAAGCTGCGGTTCTGGCTTAGGTCGTAGAATGTCTCAGTGGGTTTTCATATCGCATTTGGAACTGGGTTGGATATGAAGGTAATTGTACCTACAGAAAGTGACTAGGTGATGTGGAACAGATATCCAAAACATGAAGAAAACACTGAAAACTGTAGCAGGAGCTTTATATAAAATAATTTATTTCACATTAGGCTTCCAATAATAATAAAAGGATTACTTTTATTTTTTTAGACCAAAAATGTCATTCAATCATTTCATTTAGCTGGATAAAAGATTCGTTCAACATTTAGCAAACTGACCAATATTTAAAGTTGGACTATTTTTAGACTTCTGAATTAGCATTAGCAGTCCTGTTGAGCAGAGTCTGGGATGTCATCTGCTTGGAAAAAGAGTTGATTTTGCTTAGATTAAAAGGTCTGGCAGGATGTTTCGGGTTGACCTGAAGTAAAACGGTTATTGTTGCAGAGAGTCGAATCTGAGGTGTTGGTGTATTAATTTATTTAATTGTAAAACCGTAAGAGCTGGCATACTGCAGATATTTTTGGCAACTGCTTCTTTTGATTGTGGATTTTTAACTCCTTCTTCCACAATTTTTGGAATATTTTGTTGATTCAAACAAATTCCGCATTTTTGTAGAGAGACATGCTTCCTCTGAACAGCGGTAGAGCACTGTGATTTCTAATGTTTAATACCTCTGCCACCAACATGAGCCACAAGCTGTTGATGGCCTCATTTATTTACAAACCTGGTAAACAAATGAATCACAATTATTTTGACAATGCCATATTAATCTTCAAAACAACACACATTGTACCTTTAAATATCTCTTTAAATGCATGCCATCATAAAGGAGGCAGTGAGTAATTCAACACATGGTGTGAAAATCAACAGATTGCTCTTTAAAAATGAAGCGGCGACGCCATCCTTCAAACTCTGGACCCCACTGACCTCAGCTTTCCTCACAACATGGAGGACATTATGTTTCCTGGATCCCAAAGTAAGTTTGCTAGTTAGAAAGTCTGGAAGCTCGTATGTCATATTTGTCCCCCTCCAGTGCGGTGAGTGAGGGGAACCCAGGTGGAGGTTCTGGTTCTGTCACATCCAAGTGACGCCCCCATGAGTAATCTGGTGCATGATAAACAGAGGGTCGAGGTGTCACAGGAACACCTCGGCGCCTGGCACAAGGGTAATTACTCTTCCTGCGTGGGTGCAACTCAAAATTTTTGAACCTTTTCTTTCTCCAATCATACTTGATGGATTGAGTGGAAGAAGGCGATCATCTGGTTCTTAGCAGGCTCACTGAGCGTGGTAGGCCTCTGTTGATTAATGATATCTGTTGCAAGTCACCAAAAGCGGAAATTAAGTATTTTTGTTTAAATGTAACATTTGTCTCCTTTGCTGGTGTTGAGAAAGGCATTTGTCAAAATCCTCAGGCTTTGGCGAAAGGTGGATTTCCTCTGGGAGCACGCGGGGAATTACTCCCTACTTTCACATTAATGGCATTCAGTGTTCCTATTTTACACCTTGAATCCACTTTTCACCCTTTCACCTTTTCAATGGATTTTGAATATGTAATCATTCCTTTTTTAAAACCTGCCACTTTGGGATTAAACATGTTGTAGATCTCCCCCCTGTTAGATCAGGAATGACCTTGGCTGAGACAAAGGAAGTGATTCCTGATGGCATCTCTGTGGGCGGTGGACACATGGGAGAAGTTCTGGTGGTTTCACCGGTTGAGTTGGGTTACCGTTTGTGCTGAAGGCGAAGCTTTGCCGTGCTGGAACAGAACAGACTCCGGCTTCTAGGGAGACTAATGGTTACAGGGCCTGGCCACCGTCCAGTGCTGCCCCAGCCTCTGCCTCTCCCGTCGCTGGGATATCATTACTTCCAATGTGTTACATCAGACTCGCTTGGTCAGGCTCTGAAACAGTCAATACTCCACAATTTAGAAAATCAGCCAAGTTTGCAGAAACAAAGAGGCAATATCGGAAATAAAGACGGATATATAATCTGACGCCAGGCATTTTTTTCATGCTCGGTGGGTTATTTATTGTCCGGAAGGTGGGGACCAGGAAGGGGTAGAGGGGAAAGAGGGAGGGAGCGAGGGATGTGTCAGAGGTTAGAGAAGGTGGTCAAATGGCCCAAATAAACGTGCAAATCACAGTGCCCAACCACTGACCCTCCCCATCTCATACAAGCAGCTTCTACTTTTTCCATCAATGGAAATCTAATTGCTTGAAAAGCGATCAATGGAAACTAAATTGGTTTTGTGTGGAAGCGCGCGTGGAATAAGCTCTGAGCTGTTTTAATGTGTGTTGGTTTTGCATCTTAAATCACAGTAATATTTGGAGCAGTCCCCTGCGCTCCAGAAGGGGCAAACTTTTGTAGTGTCAAGACACCAGGGAGGAGGCACTCAATCAAGCTCCTAATAAAAATCACAGGCTTAATTGTTTTTCCAAACTCATAAATCGTCCGGCTTAATGGGTTAATATTGAGACTTATACCAGGATGGTGAGGTGCTTGTTTCAAAGTGGCCGGGAGCTCCTCATTGTGGAGCTGCGACCACTGATAACCCTCTAGTGATCTGATATGACTAATCCCCTCTAATCCCTAATACACTCCTTAACATGCTCCTAACTGACAGCAGTCGATATGGGTGCACTTCTCTGTCTTATCACTGATCTCTTTGTCTTTGTAGAGTCTGCAGTGAAATTTGCTCTCCTGCTCATACTTCTGACTGCAGATCACGGCCACATCTGCATCAGTGTTGCACACTTTTGGCTCTGGGCTCATCTCAATAAGCCAGGGGTGGATCATAGTCTTGATAGATTTGCAGAAAGTCAAAAGAACAGCGGGTGGGCCATTGGTAGAAAGGCAAGTGTAATTTCTGCCGCAGTATCCAGCATCGATGCGTTTTTCCTCCTTTATATGTGTCTCCTGTTGGACAGCCTGATGAACTGCACAGGAGGTCGGGATTTGGACGATGTCTACCCGATTAGGTAGCCTCTCCCAGGAAAGAAACGGTCCCAGCAGAGTTATTTATTGACAGCACTGAGATGTGTCTCTGGTCAGGTGCTTCTCTCAGCCATCCCTCAGGTGCTTATCTATCAGTTATCAGTGCAGACAGAGCACAGACCCGGGTTGTATTTCTGTCTGCTATTGTAATTACATTGTAATTGATCTGAGTGTGTGCCTGGCAGTAACCTTGCTATCCTTTCTTTCCTCCGAAACAGGAAAACCAAGGAATAGGAAAACCTTCTGTTTCTGGACTAAAATATGAACAGAACAGGAAAGTATTAATGTTCTCTCTGTGTGTTGATGCAGATTTTGCTCAGAAGTTTCCATCCACCCATCATGGGCTTGAGTTTAATATTCATTTTGGACTTTCAGGGAATTACTTGAAGGTTGTATTGTTCCTTTGTGGGTTGTTTATGCAACAGTGAAGTGTAATGGTTTTCAAAACAATAACTAAGGGCACAGTTTAGAATTTATTGTGTATTTTCTATGACATGTATTTATGCAACATCAAATATTCAAACACATTTAGCTAAGTTTTTTTAAAAGTGGTGCTGAGGTTTCAAGAATGTGATTTAACTTGACATGGTCAAGGCCTTTTCACTTCAGTTTGATGATGATGTAGCCAAACAGAAATAGCTGGTAGTTTTTCTTTAGTACTTGGAAACTGGGTGGGTGGTGGCTTAGTGATTAGAGAGCAGGGCATTTGTGTCCTAGAGAGGCCACAAGTACCCTGGGTCAAATCCCACAGCCTGCTACTCTGGGTCCCTGAGCCCCTGAATGCTGCCTGGGCGCCGCGCAATGGCAGCCCACTGCTCTCCAAAGGGATGGGTTAAATGCAGAGGACAATTTTTCCATTGTTTGTTCGTTCGTCGTCTTCCGCTTATCCAAGACCGGGTCGCGGGGGCAGCAGACTCAGCAGAGACGCCCAGACGTCCCTCTCCCCAGACACCTCCTCCAGCTCCTCCAGGGGGAGCCCAAGGCGTTCCCAGGCCAGCCGAGAGACATAGTCCCTCCAGCGTGTCCTGGGCCGTCCCCTGGGCCTCCTCCCGGTGGGACGTGCCTGAAACACCTCCCGAGGAAGGCGTCCAGGAGGCATCCGGTATAGATGCCCGAGCCACCTCAACTGGCTCCTCTCAATGTGGAGGAGCAGCGGCTCTACTCCGAGCTCCTCCCGGATGGCCGAGCTCCTCACCCTATCTCTAAGGGAGTGCCCGGCCACCCTACGGAGGAAGCTCATTTCAGCCGCTTGTATCCGTGATCTCGTTCTTTCGGTCATGACCCAAAGTTCATGGCCATAGGTGAGGGTAGGAACGTAGACCGACCAGTAAATTGAGAGCTTTGCTTTTCGGCTCAGCTCTCTCTTCACCACAATGGACCGGCACAGCGCCCCCATTACTGTGGCAGCTGCACCGATCCGTCTGTCGATCTCCCGCTCCATTCTTCCCTCACTCGTGAACAAGACCCCGAGATACTTAAACTCCTCCACTTGAGGCAGGAACTCCCCTCCAACCTGAAGAGGACAAGCCACCCTTTTCCGGTCGAGTACCATGGCCTCGGACTTGGAGGAGCTGATCCTCATCCCAGCCGCTTCACACTCGGCTGCGAACCGCCACAGCGCATGCTGTAGGTCTTGGCTAGAGGGGGCCAGCAGGACCACGTCATCCGCAAAAAGAAGAGACGAAATCCACTGGTCCCCAAACCAGACCCCCTCCGGCCCTTGGCTGCGTCTAGAAATCCTGTCCATAAAAGTTATGAACAGGACCGGCGACAAAGGGCAGCCCTGCCGGAGTCCAACATGCACTGGGAACAGGTCCGACTTAGTGCCGGCAATGCGGACCAAACTCCTGCTCCGCTCGTACAGGGACCGGATGGCCCCTAATAAAGGGCCCCCGATTCCATATTCCTGGAGCACCCCCCACAGGGCATCACGAGGGACACAGTCGAATGCTTTCTCCAGGTCCACAAAACACATGTGAACCGGTTGGGCAAACTCCCATGAACCCTCGAGTACCTTGTAGAGGGTATAGAGCTGGTCCAGTGTTCCACGGCTGGGACGAAAACCACACTGTTCCTCCTGAAGCCGAGGTTCGACTATCGGTCGGACTCTCCTCTCCAATACCCTGGCGTAGGCCTTACCAGGGAGGCTGAGGAGTGTGATCCCCCTGTAGTTGGAACACACCCTCCGGTCCCCCTTCTTATAAAGGGGGACCACCACCCCAGTCTGCCAGTCCAGAGGCACTGTCCCCGACCGCCACGCAATGTTGAAGAGGCGTGTCAACCATGACAGCCCTACAACATCCAGACACTTGAGGTACTCAGGGCGGATCTCATCCACCCCCGAAGCCTTGCCACCGCGGAGCTTTTTAACCACCTCGGTGACTTCAGCCTGGGTGATGAAAGAATCCAACCCCGAGTCCCCAGCCTCTGTTTCCACCACGGAATGCGTGATGGCAGGATTGAGGAGATCCTCGAAGTACTCCTTCCACCGCCCGATAATGTCCTCAGTCGAGGTCAGCAGTCTCCCGCCCCCACTATAAACAGTGTTGGCAAAGCACTGCTTCCCCCTCCCGAGGCGCCAGACGGTTTGCCAGAATCGCTTCGAGGCCAACCGGTAGTCCTTCTCCATGGCCTCACCGAACTCTTCCCAGGCCCGAGTTTTTGCCTCTGCCACAGCCCGGGCCGCAGCACGCTTGGCCTCACGGTACCCGTCAGCCGCCTCAGGAGTCCCACAAGCCAACCACAGCCGATAGGACTCCTTCTTCAACTTAACAGCATCCCTTACTGCCGGTGTCCACCACCGGGTTCTGGGATTGCCGCCACGACAGGCACCGCAGACCTTACGGCCGCAGGTATGGGCAGCAGCATCGACAATAGATGCAGAGAACATGGTCCACTCGGACTCTATGTCTCCAACATCCCCCGGGATCTGGTCGAAGCTCTCCCGGAGGTGGGAGTTGAATACATCCCTGGCCGAGGGCTCCGCCAGGCGTTCCCAGCAGACCCTCACTATGCGCTTGGGCCTGCCGAGTCTGTCCGGCTTTCTCCTCCTCCAGCGGATCCAACTCACCACCAGGTGATGATCAGTGGACAGCTCAGCCCCTCTCTTCACCCGAGTGTCCAAAACATGCGGCCGAAGGTCTGATGATACGACAACAAAGTCGATCATCGACCTCCTGCCTAGGGTGTCCTGGTGCCAAGTGCACTGATGGACACCCTTATGTTTGAACATGGTGTTCGTTATGGACAATCCGTGACTAGCACAGAAGTCCAATAACAAAACACCACTCGGATTCAGATCGGGGAGGCCATTCCTCCCGATCACACCTCTCCAGGTGTCACTGTCGTTCCCCACGTGGGCGTTGAAGTCCCCCAGCAGAATAATGGAGTCCCCGGGAGGGGCACTATCCAGCACCCCCGACAGGGACGCCAAGAAGGCAGGGTACTCTGCACTACCACTCGGCCCGTAGGCTGAAATGATAGTCAGAGACCTCTCCCCAACCCGAAGGCGCAGGGATACAACCCTCTCATCCACTGGGGTAAACCCCAACACGAGACGGCTGAGCTGGGGGGCAACAAGCAAACCCACACCAGCCCGCCGCCTCTCCCCGTGGGCCACTCCAGAGTAGAAGAGAGTCCAACCCCTCTCAAGGAGATGGGTTCCAGAGCCCACGCTGTGCGTGGAGGCGAGCCCGACTATTTCTAGTCGATATCTCTCGACCTCCCGCACAAGCTCAGGCTCCTTCCCCCCCAGCGAGGTGACATTCCACGTCCCTAGAGCCAGCCTAAGCATCCGGGGATCGGGCCGCTGAGGTCTCCACCTTCGTCCGCCACCCAATCCTCTTTGCACCGGTCCCTCACGGTTCCCCCTGCAGGTGGTGGGCCCACTGGGGGATGGCCTCGCGTCTCTCGTTCGGGCTTGGCCCGGCCGGGTCCCGCGAGGAGCAACCCGGCCACCAGGCGCTCTCCGACGAGTCCCGACCCCAGGCCTGGCTCCAGGGTGGGACCCCGGCTCCGCCGTACCGGGCGACGTCACGTGCCTCGATATTGTGTTCTTCATGAGGGGTTCTTGAACCATTCTTTGTCTGACCCATCACCTAGAACCTGTTTGCCATGGGAGACCCTACCAGGGGCATTTAGGCCCCAGACAACATAGCCTCTAGGATCATTTGAGCACTCAAACCCCTCCACCACGTTAAGGTGACGGTTCAAGGAGGGGAATTTTTCCATTGTGAGTTCAATAAAGTCCATATTATTATTATCATTATTATTATTGAACAATTGGAAAGTGAAACTCAGTGAAGATCAAAGGACTAGATTTACACAAGTTGGAAAAACATTCTCGAGGTCTTTCTACGTAGTCCTGGATCATCATTTTTTTAACAAGTGTAAGTACAGTAAGTACAAGTTGCTCAGATGTGTTTGTACTTTGCAAATATCTGGAAGCAGACCCAAAATGTCCCGCTCAGATAAAAGGAATGCAGTCAGGATGTTCACAAACAACGACCAAGGATCAGGCTGGAACACCAGTGTCACTGTACACAGGAATGTCAGTTTGACATCATCGTGAACTGAGAGGGTGCTGACCCAGGCAATACCCCCTGCTCCAGAACTGACACCTTGAGCTGGACTAAATTCTTCAGCGAGTCAATTCATTCTTGAGAAAAGTGTAAGGATAAGGATGCTTAAACACAAGTTTGGGTACATTAGAGTTACCTGTGCAAGGCTCTCAGTCTGGCTTCATATAGAAAATGGAAAAAGACTAAAGGTAAAAAAAAAAAAAAGAGATAAAAACTAAAATAAAAAAATATTAATAAATATAACAATTAAGAAAAAATATAACCATAAGTAAAGTTTTGTGTGAAACCCAAAGTTATTACACATTAACAGTGGTTGCAAACATTTGTTATAGCACATTAAACAATGATTATTGCACATATTAAGGTGATTTGACAGCTATGCCGTCAAAATTGTCCTCATGGGAAGAAGAACATTGCACATCTGATGACAACATTCCAATCCCATGCACTGTGAACGTTTTAGATATCCACTATGTTAGGTTTCCCCTCAGGCTAACTGTAGCAGGAAAAATTGTGAATAAACATACCAGTTTGCAGTTGCGTCAGTAATCAGTACGCATAACCTGATTGCATCCAGATATGACTCAAAAAATGTAGATACCCTTCATAGACTTGCAGATAAGCACAGTGAATGAATGCTTCTGCCAACCTGCAATACCAACTGTCCCCAACTAGTGCAGACTTGTGCGGACCTGATCCAACTTGGAATTGTGGGAAACTCTTGCAATCTGTCCTCGGCTTCAGAGAGAACCCAGAGACACAAGATATGTTTGAAGAATTAAGCAACAAGACATGAGTTCAACATGTGTACTACTATCAGCTGCTTTATCTACTAACACTGCTGGGCTTACACACTAAAAAGCCTATTTGCTGTTTGCAAAAACCATACACACTCATGTATGTCAGTAAGAATTCAAAACCCATCAGTCTTGCTTCAAAAAATAACTTCCACACACATTAACCTCTAGTTAATAATTCATTTTCAAATGGGCAGAAAGAACATAGGCAGCTGAGACAATAGATATCAAAGATAGGCAAACAAAAATACAGAAAAGACAGATTTTCATAAACTACAGACCAAACGTTTGGACACACCTTCTCATTCAAAGAGTTTTCTTTATTTTCATGACTATGAATATTGTAGCTTTACACTGAAGGCATCAAAACTATGAATTAACACATGTGGAATTATATACTGAACAAAAAAGTGTGAAACAACTGAAAATATGTCTTATATTCTAGGTTCTTCAAAGTAGCCACCTTTTGCTTTGATTACTGCTCCACACACTCTTGGTATTCTGTTGATGAGCTTCAAGAGGTCGTCACCTGAAATGGTTTTCACTTCACAGGTGTGCCTTGTCAGGTTTAATAAGTGGGATTTCAAGCCTTATAAATGGGGTTGGGACCATCAGTTGTGTTGTGCAGGAGGTGGATACAGTACACAGCTGATAGTCCTACTGAATAGACTGTCAGAATTTGTATTATGGCAAGAAAAAAGCAGATAAGTAAAGAAAAACGAGTGGCCATCATTACTTTAAGAAATGAAGGTCGGTCCGAACAATTGGGAAAACTTTGAAAGTGTCCCCAAGTGCAGTCGCAAAAACCATCAAGTGCTACAAAGAAACTGGCTCACATGAGGACTGCCCCAGAAAAGGAAGACCAAGAGTCACCTCTGCTGCGGACGATAAGTTCATCCGAGTCACCAGCCTCAGAAATCGCAGGTTAACAGCAACTCAGATTAGAGAACAGGTCAATGCCACACAGAGTTCTAGCAGCAGACACATCTCTAGAACAACTGTTAAGAGGAGACTGTGTGAATCAGGCCTTCATGGTAAAATAGCTGCTAGGAAACCACTGCTGAGGACAAGCAACAAGCAGAAGAGACTTGTTTGTGCTAAAGAACACAAGGAATGGACATTAGACCTGTGGAAATCTGTGCTTTGGTCTGATGAGTCCAAGTTTGAGATCTTTGGTTCCAACCACCGTGTCTTTGTGTGGCGCAGAAGAGGTGAACGGATGGACTCTACATGCCTGGCTCCCACCGTGAAGCATGGAGGAATGAGGTGTGATGGTTTGGGGTGCTTTGCTGGTGACACTGTTGGGGATTTATTCAAAATTGAAGGCATACTGAACCAGCATGGCTACCACAGCATCTTGCAGCGGCATGCTATTCCATCCGGTTTGCGTTTAGTTGGACCATCATTTATATTTCAACAGGACAATGACCCCAAACACACCTCCAGGCTGTGTAAGGGCTATTTGACCAAGAAGGAGAGTGATGGGGTGCTGCGCCAGATGACCTGGCCTCCACAGTCACTGGACCTGAACCCAATCGAGATGGTTTGGGGTGAGCTGGACCGCAGAGTGAAGGTAAAAGGGCCAACAAGTGTTAAGCATCTCTGGGAACTCCTTCAAGACTGTTGGAAAACAATTTCAGGTGACTACCTCTTGAAGCTCATCAACAGAATACCAAGAGTGTGCGGAGCAGTAATCAAAGCAAAAGGTGGCTACTTTGAAGAACCTAGAATATAAGACATATTTTCAGTTGTTTCATACTTTTTTGTTTAGTATATAATTCCACATGTTTTAATTAATAGTTTTGATGCCTTCAGTGTGAATCTACAATATTCATTGTCATGAAAATAAAGACAACTCTTTGAATCTGAAGGTGTGTTCAAACTTTTGGTCTGTACTGTACATACAGATTCACTGATGAGAAATATGCTTGGAGTGCTTAAGGTGAGGTTTTCAAACCTAAAATCAAAGAATCAGCTGTAAAGCATGGAGGTGGTAGTGTCATACCTTAGGGCTTTTACTCTGTAAACGTGCTATGATGAATGAGAGAGGACTGTCCCCAGATTCTTTAGTGTCACTTCATATCAACAGCTAGATGGTTTAATCTATGACACAGTGAATGTTCCAACAGAACAATAGTCCCAAACATTTTGGAATGATGATCACGAGGCCCCAACTCTGTTAAAATTATGGGCTATCCTTAAAAGCCGGTTCTGTTAGGATGTCAACCAATTAAAATAACCTCTACCAATTCTGCCAAGAAGAGTGGTCCAATATGGAGCCAGAATGATGCCCATTGCTGAAAAAGCATATTGTTGAGGTGCAACTTGAAGTATCAAATCTATTTAAATAATAACGGGGGTCTAATTATATACTTTATTAGATCCTGTGATTGGAGAAAATCCACAATTCAAACTTTGTTTTAATGATTGAAGATGGAGAATGAGTCCATCTTGTAAAAGAACGATTCAAATGAATCATTAAAAGCCCAAAGTTAATATGACATTCATGCCTATGATGAGTGGAAGTACATGTCCCTCTTTATTGAAATTAATGTTGATCTTGTTCATCTGGTCTCTTATATTTTTTTTATTTTCTTTGCCGTCACATTCCAAACACCAGACGATGTGATCCGTGTACCATTCCGATCACGCATATTAACCAGCCCTCGCCGCCCCATCAATCTTCCCACCACCCCTTTGTAACTGATGCTGAAATGATGTAATAAATGATGTTTGAAAATATCCACATGCTGCCCTGCATCAGCAGTCTGAAGGCCTATCAGATGTTCTGCGCACCCATATGTGAGCTGTATTCACCTCCGGGAAATTAGCAATCAACCTTTTACCAGCCAACACCTGGATAAGGAGCACAGCATTTCCCCCCTCCTCACCCTCACCTTCCAGCCGCTTATAATGTCAGGTCACACACCTTCCTCGCCCGTTGTGCTGGAGATGTTTTTGTTATGTTGGTACTAATTTCACACTGCTAATCACTGTCGTGCTTCGTAATTTGCACGTTGACTCCTTGTGTGCAACAACAGCAGCCCGAAAGCAGCTCTGAAACTGCCGCTGCTTCGCACACAGCTCTTGAAGCTCTTGTGCAGTCTAATGTAAGTATGCACGCTCTCCCTCATGATCCCTCATTTATCATTTTGACACTGGCTACTTTTTTGAAGTGGAGAAAAATGTTGCAGTCAGCTCTTCCTTTGGTCTTCGGAAAAATGTGTGTGAATGAGAGCGTGTGTGTCGTGCGTGCGTAATTTCAACTGTTCGCAATAGATAGAGGGCGGAAGAATGTGTGTGTGTCTGTGCATCAGTATGATTAAGGAGCATGGAAACGTGGTACTGGCTATTTACTGCTGATAAACCAGAGGGTGCATTTGTTGTTGTGTTGCATCGCCATTTTTCTGTCTGCTTGTTATTCCTTTTATTCAGATCCTGTTTTATGTAAGACAAATTGGATGCTATTTTAAGGAGCTTGTTGACCTCATATAGCATAAATAAACAACAGTCAACCGAGCACCATTTTAGCTCACTAACTGAAATCTGTTTGATGCCACCTCTGTTCACTTTTGACTCAGAAGCACTGTTTAGAGGAAAGGCTGACATTTACCTGAGCAGCGGCCTAATATTCCCGTTAAATGGCATCAATAGGTATCCAAACAGGTATCTGTATTGATTGTGATGGAATCAATTGCTGACATTATGATCCTTCTCACAGTTTGCTTTTGGAGAGCCTCTGATAAACACTCTGATCCATCTAGCTGCACAGAGGTATAATGTTACTTTGTGTTTCTTGGGTGTGTATGTGTGTGTGTGTTGGAGTGTGTCGTGGCAGGTTACAAATGAGTTTGTTTGTGTTCTAGCCGCAGAAACCTTTTATGCCCCGGGCTCTGTGTGTTGTGTGGGTGGGTCTTGGAGAATGTGATAGAGACTAAGGATGTGTGTGCAACCAAATAGCTTCATATGAGTGGGATGGTTGAATTTGAGATTCCTTTTTTTGTTGTTATTTTGCCTCTTGTTACCACCTTAAGTCATATAGCTTCCTGTCCACTTGGTTTCGATCTCTGCGCTCATGCTGAGGTCAAACGGGTGACCTATTGGTAAAAGTGCCTTGCGTGCCAATAAATGCCTAGCAGTATTAATCACATAGGAGCCCTCACTCTGTGGAGAGGTCAATGCTTTAAAGGGCACCCAGAGAGCTGCCTAAGACTGAAATACAGCCAGGCCATCTTTCCGGTTGAATGTACCAAAAGTTTTATTAGTTCCCCCAATGAGGTCAGTCTGCCCTGCATAAATGAAATCTGTCGATATCCCATTATAGGCTTTTGGAACTTGATTGTGAGGCATCTGTCAGATGCATATTTCATTCTAAATTTAGTTAGCCGGCTGTAAGTAATGCATACATTACCACCGGCTTATTTCCCAATGTACACGGCTGCAGAACATCTGTTTTTCTATTAAGTGAGAGATGAAATATTAATCTGAAAGCAAATCTGGTGCGAGTCAAGTCACTGACAGACCGCAGTGACAGCTGCTGTGAAAGTAACACCGGCATGTCAGGTGTCTGCCTCGATACATCTGATCACGACATCAACACACACCGTAACTCAGAGCCAAAACATGAGCGGCTTCACCAGATCAAATGGACTGTTATATTAACTGGGTCGATGTAAGCTGGTAATTGCAGCGAGGTGCCTGTTGGAGCGACGCAGCGTTGATGTGGTATAAAAGAACATGTGCATACCCGCAAATTCACCTCTGTGGTGCTGTTTAGGTGTAAGCTGCGAGTACAAATGGGAAGATGAAACGGCTTATTTTGTGAGAAACAACCAGTGTTTGCTCTGGCAAAAAAACCAACATATATTAAATGGTTGAGTTACAGAGAGATGAAATAAACACTGATCATTTTGCAGAGAATCCACTGCTAAATTGGCTTAAACGCGCATCATGCAACCTCTACGGTCATGATTAAAAGAAGGTACACACTTTATGAAGTCTAATGTAGAGTCAAAATGATCTGGTCTTCATCAGATTGTAAACATATGTTTTATCTAACCCCAAGTGTTGAAAACACTTAAATGGTGTCATTGTAAAATCTGTCAATAAACCAAGATAAAGCCAAAATGGAAAAACTACGTACACCCTTAAAGGGAATCATTGACATTAAGTAATGAAGTTGTAGCCAAGTGTCCTGATCAAATGAACTTGATCAACTGATCAACACAATCATGTCTTCCGCTATAAAAACAGGAGTTTTGACAGTTTGTTTGTCTAGAGTATACAGTCCAGTGCTAGCACAATGTCTGGCCGGAAAGACATCAGCACTTACTTTTGGGGGAAGGCTGATGATTTGGGGTTTTATGCAGCCACAGAACCACAGGACTTGGGCACCTTGCAGTCATCAAGTCAATTATGAGCTTTTCTGTATACCAAAATAATCTAGATTCAAATATGAGGTGCATCTGTCTGGTATCTAAAAATTACACCCAACCAAGAGAATCAAGGTGTTGGAATGGTCTAGTCAAAGTCCAGACCTAATCTGAATGAAAGGCCTGTGGTGGGACTTTAAAAGTGCTTTGCAGAAATCGATGCCTGTCAACCATAATGAACTGACACAACATTTAGAAGACAAGTGGACCAAATTTCCCAAGACACTGATCAGATCAGCCAGAATATGACGCCTCTGTTGTTGGTACTAATGGTGGGCCATAGGATGTACTTAACTTGCATCTGTTAGATTTAGATTAAGTTTGTGTAAAGACCAGATCATTTCAATGTTGTTTTATGCAAAATCCTTCACTTGACTAACACTGTATGAATAATAAATTAAAAAAATCATGCTTCTTTACTGGAAATCTGTCATTCAGGCAGGAGAAATTCAGATGAAAAGAAAACCACCAAAGTCTATTTTTGTTCAGCACAAAAAGACCCCAGACTCTGTGGAAAGCAGGTGTAATAGATTTCACATTAATCACTAAATACACAATCCACCCATTGAATGTATCAATCCACTCAATGAAGTCATTGAACAGAAAGAGATCCATACTATGTAATTATTGCCCCTGTGAATACTTGAAAAGTTAACTGTATGTCAATACTGCTCAAAGGCAGATTCAATTGACATACGGCATTTGAAGAATTTAGTATTTGGCTCGGTTGCAGGGCAACGGGTACTAGACCTTAGCTGGAGGAGCCCGCACTGAATGTCTCTCATCAACAATTTAAGCCGTGCCCAAAGATTTATTTTAGAATGGTGCAAGAGGCCAATAGCAGCTTCTGCGTTCTATAACACAGACTACAGTTACAACACTGACATCTTTGCAGCATCTGCAACGGTTTGCAAGTTTGTGCAAAGCCAGCAATTTTACAGCAGGGGCGTTACACAAAGATTGAAACTATAATAGCGTACAGTTAATTCTGGTTTCTGCAGCATTTAAAAACTTAAACAAGTAGCTAAAGAGCTAAAAACTACACAGCTGATGCCAACATCCAACTACACAACTGTGCTCAGAAATATGCAACCCCTACAGCAGTAAGAGGTAAGAATGCACAACAAACTAAATACATTATTTTAAAAATGCTGAAAATCACATATTCAAAGACTCAAATATTTTTCAGGACTAAATTAAGGTGCTGGTAATGTTGGTTGGCCATTTAAGTTAGAAGTTTCAGGGTTTCCTTAAAGTACTGTAAAGTTTGAAAAGTTGGGTTGGAGCACACCTCAGCCTGTGATGATTTTTAAATTCTAAAATATTAAATGGAAACAAAAACAAACCTAATGCCCTTAGTGTGTGTGTGTGTGTGTGTGTGTGTGTGTGTGTGTGTGTGTGTGTGTGTGTGTGTGTGTGTGTGTGTGTGTTCCTGTCTTGGCATCACAGTGAGAACCATTTTCCCAATTTCACCATCAAATTGAGGACCGTTTGTACCAAAGTGAGGACATTTTGCTGGTCCTCACGACCTATTTTGCTAACGGTTAGATTTAGGACTAAGGTGTGAATTGACTTTAGGTTAAGGTTAGGGTTAGGCATGCACTGGTAATGGTTAGGTTTAGGGTTATTGTTAGGGTTAGGGCATAGAAAGGGTTGAAAATGACTGAAAATCAATGGGAGTCAACACATGGTCCTCACTACATATAGCAAAACAAGAGTGTGTGTGTGTGTGTGTGTGTGTGTGTGTGTGTGTGTGTGTGTGTGTGTGTGTGTGTGTGTGTGTGTGTTAATTATAGCAGCCTGATGCAGATGGACAAATAAAACAGAGAACCATAACCTACTATCAGCAGCGTTTTGGCTTCCACATTCCTCCTTGACCTTACATAATACTCCTCTCTTTTTTGATCTGTGTCCTGGAGGGCTTGAATTTAAATATTTTAAGACTAATCTTAATGCAAGTATAGAAAACCTCTCTGTTACATTGTATCATGACCTAAAGCTGATTTGGCTATACTGGCCACTCAGGTGATGCTGATGCTGAGTGGTATAGGTACATCTAAAAAATATTTAGAATACAAAGAAACACATTTTCTCACTGTGAGACTCATACATTATATACATTCATCACATATAGTGAAATATTTCAAGCCTTTATTGTAGTATTGATGATTATGACTTACAGACAATAAAAACACAAAATTTAGAGTCTCAGAAAATATGAACATTCCATTAACAGAAATGTCAGGCTTCTGAGAAGTATATTTATTTCTATGCACTCTATACCACCAGCAGATGACATGTCACCCAAGTCATCACTGACTGTGGAAAACCTCATACTTGACTTTAAGCAACGTAGATACTGAGCCTTTCTACTCTTCCTCCAGACTCTGGAACCTTGATCTCCAAATGAAATGCAAACTATGCTTTCATCTGAAAAAATAACTTTGGACCACTGAGCAACAGTCCAGGTCTTTGTCTCCTTAGCCCAGGGAAGACAGTTCTGGCATTGCTTGTTCAGGAGTGGCATGAAATAAGGAATATATTATTTGTAGCCCATGTGTAGGATTTGTCTGTGCATAGTGGCTGACTCTAGGCTCAGTCCACTCCTTGTTAAGCTCCCCAAAGTCTTGAATGGATTTTGCTTGACACTCCTCTCAAGCATGCAGTTATCTCTGTGGCTGGTGCACTTTTTCCTACCACATTTTTTTCTTCCCCTCTACTTTCTATGAGTATGCTTGGACACACCGCTCTGTGAACAGCCAGCTTCTTTAGTTATGACCTTTTTTGACTTGCCCTCTTTGTGGAGGGTGTCCATGACTGTCTTCTGGACATCTGTCCAGCCAGGGTCCCCCCATGATTTTGTAGCCTAAGACCCAGAGTGAGAGACGATTTAAAGGCTCAGGAAACCTTTGCAGGTGCTTGGAGTTAATTAGCTGATTAGGGTATGACACAATGAGATTCCAATATTTAACTTTTTCACAATATTCAAATTTTCCAAGACACTGCGCTTTTGGTTTTTATTCCTTATAGGCCACAATCATCAGAATTACAATGAAGGCTTGAAATATTTCACTCTTTGTGTAATGAATCTATATAATATAAGTTACACTTTCTGACATGAGTAAGAACAAATGTAAACTTTTTCCTGATATTCTAATTTTTTTTTAATGTACCTGTAAAAACCTCTATTAAAAACACGGGTTTTACGAGACTGTGTTTGTTTACACAATGCCAAGGTGGAAAGAAAATAACACTAACAATAAAGAAGCAACAGCTGCTGCCCATCAATCTAGGAAGGGTTGTATTATAAAGTCCATCATTTTACAGAGAAAGATTATTCACAGTTGGAAAACATTTGAGGCAGTTGCCAATTTTCCAAAGGAGTGAATGTCCTAGCAAATTCAGCCCGAGGTCAGAGTTTGTATTGCTCACAGAAAATTGCAGAAAACCCAAGAGCTCCATCTCAGTTCATTTAGAAGACTGAACACGTACGGTGTATTTTGACAGGTTGACAGGAAAAACGTTCTGTAGGAAGAGTATAACAGCATGATATAGCAGAAGTAAATTATATCATGGTTCAAAAACCAAAAAACCAGTCAATCTCATTTTCTCAAAAATCTGTCTGAAGATGAATTCATGACCTTTACATTGAGTGATCTCTGTCACATAAAAACAGAGAAATCATTGATAGTGGTAATTTCTGAATAAACAAAATAAGACTATTCATAAGAAGGATTCGGCATGTATTGATAGGCATTTAGAAAAAAAGTTAATGTGCTTCCCATATTTTAAAGACCTCCAGAGGCAACCTGAGACGAAAATGAGCGTACTTTGACTAGACCTGAAGTGTCTTGTGTGGACATTTTAAATGGACCTGGAGAAAAATAGTTCTTGTAGATAAGATTAAATCTGAGGTGTTCACGTGCACTATAACTTAGCTTAAGCTTCATCAGTTGCATCTAAATGAGCCACAAGACTTCTGAAACAATGTTTATTGAACAGATGAGACCAAAGTAGAGATGTTTGACCAGCACCTTCTTTGGAGAAAAAACAATTTATCGACACAAACAACTCCAACCAGCTACCAAGCATGGCAGTGGAGGGCTGATGCTTTGGGCTTGTTCTGTAGCCACAGGAGCTGGGCGAGATAGTCCTTTACCAGGTTTTAGATCCTGGAAAAGACCAGAACATTTTTAATAGGTCCTAATACTTAACCTCGCTGAATTGAGAGAAGCTAACATAATTTTTACCATGACGTATCTGCACTCACACAAGAAGCTGAGGTCAGTGTTCATCGAGTTAGATGTTTAGCTTTAATTTGTTTAAGAAAGTTTAGGTCCTTTAAGGCCTGTTTTGGAGGAAGAAAGTGTTTTTTAGTAAACAAAACTTGAAACAATACTTGGAGAACTTCAAAGTTGTGTTGCACTGTCTCAGCTACAGCAGAAAACAGATCTATCACACTCCAGGAGGTCAAAAACTCTACAAAGTTGCCCCTTGATTTAGCATTTTTGTAACATCTCCTTCTAGTCCAAACTGAACAAACACAAGATAAAGAAAAAAACAAAAGACCAAACAAAGACAATAAAAGTAAAAGAAAGAAAATTAAATGATATGCAGCATCAGCGACTATACACTCTGCTCCTGCATTTGTGAAAGTCCTGATGCAGTGCAGTTTAGCAATGCAACATACATTACTAATATGACCCATAAGCTGCATCAGCGTCTTCCATTGTTCCCCAGCAAGGCTGAGCTGCGCATCCCTGCAGATCTCCCTGCAGGCCCGGCTGTGTGCCGACATGAGCAGAACTGTCTTCCCTCTTGAGCTAAAGATGCTTGGACATTAGCATACACAGGTTGTCAGTGGTAAATGAATGACAAGACTTTCATCTCCCCATGTGTCAGCCTTGCTTAGTGGTGACACGGTTCAATGTGCCCGCAATGTGCCACTGTGGTTGCTTGTGGAACCAGTGTGTGATTGAAGCCCTGCCTCACAAAGATTACTTAATAAATGGAATAATTTCACCATCAATAAAATACCGGCTTTTTGACAATGTCAAAAGAGAGCAAGAAAACATCCAATCTATATCTGTTATAAAAGTTTGCCATCCTTTCAGTGTTGTTCTGTGGAACCACTTAAACCCTAATGAAAACTGGAGATATGCTTTTATACACAGAGGAAATATTTGCTGCTGATTTCATGTATTTTATTGTGCAGATTTTGTATCTTTCTTCCTCTGCTGTTGGGCATTTGGCACATAAGGATATTGTCAAAGGTTCATCCTGACTCGCGACAGTTTTCGCAGGTGAATTCTGCTGCTGAGTATAAATTTAACCCAGACAGTTAAAGGGACGTCAGTTAGTTTTAGTTGGGGATATTTAATCCTCATTAAAAATTAAATGAATGATGGCTCACTTTGCAGAGGAGAAAAAAAATTAAGCATGAATATTTCATGAGACTTTTCTTGTCTGTCTTGATGACTGTGACTAGGTCTGCCAGCTGCTGCTCCAAATTTTTTTGCCATTCCAGCCTGAAAACCTCCGACATCCTGTCCTCAGAATGGATGACATCTTGATTCCCCGGTAATGAAATCATCACTGGGATATTGCATACAGTTTTAATTCTGATTAAAAGTCATTTTTTAAAGAGATGACCTCAAACATCTCACTTTTCCAATCTTTGCTCTAATTCTTCATTTTACATTGCTCCAAGCTGAAGTCCTTAGTTTGCAGAAATTCCCCTGGTGAATAGGAAACGTTTATCAAATTTCTCCATTAATCTGATGTGTAGGGCTTGATTAAAATGCTACCCCACACAGACAACGCAGATGCTCAATGTGCAGACTTACAGAAATATACAGATTGATACAGATGTGATGTGCTGCTCTACTCCGTTCGGACACAGAGGGTGGCTGCGGTTGGGAAATCAATACAGGGAATGCTCTGTGATCGGAGGAGAGCCAGCTTTTGTCTTCAGTGTTTATCCTGACTCAGCACAAAGTCAAAAAGGCAGCGTGTGACCGAAGGGAAGACTGATGTGCTGAACAGCCGACCCTCCTCCCTCCTTTTCCTCCTCCCTATCTGACCGTCAGGGATTCCACGGAGCGAGAAGAGATTGATTCTCTCCCCACCCAGAGATATAGGGCTTGTTTTTCACATGGGGTGATATGAGACTCAGAAAAAGTCTGGCGGATGGGATTGGTGGGATTGGTATTGGTGAAGATGACAGCGAGGTGATGTGGGGATAGGCAGGGCTGATTGGAGTTGAGAAAGAAGAGAAAAACTGAGACAGAGATGGAAAAGCCGAGGCCTGCTCCTCGAGACTGAAGGAATCTGAGCTCTGCCTCGTTTCATACATCCTGTGTTCCCCGAGACTCTGCTCAGACCAGCCGGTGTTGCCTAGACAGGCTGTCCTCCACTGTATAGATCCGCTCTCTTCTAATGCTGATTGATATTAATCAAATTGTCTTTGACTGACACAGCAGCCAAGAGCCACGAATTCTTAACCCAAAAGGCAATTTTCTTAAATGGACCCTGGTGGAATTCTGCAGGCTTTCTTGCCGACTGCTCCTGCCAGGGCCACTGACCCCTGGATAGCACATGTAATGGATGAGTACATATGCCTTGTGCTGTCTCCCTCTCTCTGAGCGGAGGAGACATGAACTAATTAATTACGGGGGATGTTGGCTGGGCTGGACGCTGACACGATCGTTGTGGCTATGTGGTTATTGACTACTCCGCAGAGGAAAGTTGCTCATTTAGCACTGTGTTGTGAGCCTGGGAGGTCACTGATCATTGTGGAAGGAGCATATGCTCTGTGTTTGTCTGTCTCTCGGCTTGTGTTTGCTCCTGTCACATGCGAGGTATGCACTCACGAACATGTGTGTATGCTCGCCATCATGGTGAGCAAATTTGCAGCTGTCATGTTTCCACCCCCCGACCACACTTATTCTCATTTCACACCTGAAGCGCTGGAGTAAACTGAAGCCTTCTATAATGGGCTGTTTTTATTTTTCAACACTCAAGAGTGGTTGTGGACATCTAAAGAAGGTTGCGAGTGGAGTAGATTAGAGGGTTATGCCCTTGAACATCCCTGCTTCTTTCTATTATTCTGAAAATATAGATTACAGACTGGGGGTCAGGGGGAGCACCACAGGAGACTATAGAAAACCACTGCAATCATTTCAGCCAGTCTATGGCTCTGATTCACATGTGCTTTTGAAATTCTAATGTGTGCAAGATGGATGTGGAAAAGTACTCAACTGCTGCTTAAAAACAGATAAATTATGATGGCTGTCCTTTTACACAACAGATTGCCTTAATGGCAAGGGCCTAACTGTGTCGGTGCGTATGGGGTATCAGCTTTAAATGGTGCACCTCAGGGACCTGCTGCGGCGTTGCACATCAACCTTGGATCTTCAGAGGGAGAAGATGCTTTTCTAATTGCTTTGGCTTTTGCCTTCTGACTGTTGGTCCTCCGGCATGTGTACCAAGGGCCAATGAGAGGCAGAGGCAGAAAAGTCTTGTGGGAAATGAGTTGGGCTTGTGTTGCAAATATTGTCAATGGGAGAGAGGTGGAGTCGTAGTCTGCGGCTTATATACTGTTGTTTTATTTATAAGCTTTAACACAAGCCCGAGATTCATAGTGGGAATATCCTGTACCGTATACATAATAGGCTTTATCATTCATATTTTACAGTGGCTGTAGACGGCTCGTCTTTGGAAGGGAACAAGTATAAAGTTTTTAAGAACTGGGCATATGTTGCGAATTTCTGACTCATCTTGTCATTGTTTTTGATCTGAAGAAGAATTTTGGACCCACTTCCCCCTTATCACCACAATACTGTACATCTGACACATTCAGATTATTGCAATAGCAAGAAGGAAAGTTTTTAAAAGTGAAGTTAGGATTTTTGTATAGAAAGTACAAATTTTCTGTATGACTGGAAAAAACACTATAAAGGTTCGGTCCATTTATTATTTAATCAAACATGATCCAATCTTTTTTGCACATTTATGGACATTTTTTGCAGTAGAAGCTTTACAGTTATTTGGGTTGGTTCATTCATTCATTAGATTTTAAAGAATGATATACTGTAAAATATTGAAAAGAAACATTCAGAACAAATTATCAAATTATAGATCAATTTATTCAAGGATAAAATATATAATTTAATTTAATAAAACAATTAACTTTAAACTAATACCTACTAGAAAGCTAAATAAAAGCTGTCATTAGGAAGAAATAGATCAAAACACATTTTGTGTTCTGCAGCAAGAAGGAATGGTTGGTTACACCCTCAGATCAGTGATGGGTATTTAAATTATTCATTTTCCAGTTAATACCAGAGGACAGTGGATTTGTCAGCATGAGTTGGCAATAGTTAGTCAAATCTAACAGCTTTGCCAGCTGCCTGGTAAGACTGTCACCCTTTCATGATGTCATCGCCTACATGCTGATTCCTTGGACAAACCGAAACATTTACATACCAGTGCCTGGCCTGCATGTGTACCATATTAGGTAGGATATTTCCTTCTCCCTGGATAACTTATTTTGTCAGTATTTTGTCTTTTATGTTTAAATGTGACGTACAGTGTAAAGCCTGAATAATCTCTGCTTGGGCACACATACAGCCATGCCTCTTTAAACTACAGATGGCAAATTGAATTTGAGACTCTGACTCAAGTTGCACAAAACTAAAAGACTTCAGACTTGGCTTAGACCTGTGCCCTAAAGACCTGTGATTTGACTTGGACTCATGTCCATCTCATGTAATGAAAAGGGAAAGGAAGCCGTTATGTGAGCTCCAGAATGCAGCTGCTGCATGTTTCACTGTAAAAGGATGAGCTTAATTATTAGCCAGTGCTGTTGGTGGATTATTATGGGATATTAATGGCTTATGACAATCTTTTCATGTTAGCTGTAGCTTCATAATAATAACCACATGAGTGTCTCTCCAACAGAATGCTGTATAAAATGACTTTGGATAATTTCAGAACAAAATAAACCTAACTGACCTCCATCATTCTGCTAAGCTAGCTGCTACATTCCTGTTGGAAATATCAAAATAAAAGCACTTCCTGTTCCATTCATTTATAAGTCCAGCACTCTTATAATTAATTAATACACTTTGTCTCATTCATTATGTTGTAATTTCTACCTTCGATTCAAACATCTTTACTATTTAGAAGTAAGAGGAAGGGTTTTAAATGTGGATTTTGAAAATGGTTTCCCAATATATAAACTTCTGCAGCTCAGAGTGAGGAGAAGAAAACCCTCCAAACACCATTTATATAATAAAATATATAATGAAGGAATGGACAATATAATAACAGGAATAAACATCTGCTAACTTTGTCATTACAAGACAAAAAAGCAAATGTGTTTGATTCATTCAGAAATTTAAAATCAACTGATTTTATTTATTTTAATTTGTTTAGAGCATAATTGCCTAATTATTTTTCTAAAAGGCTAAATATTCTTCACTTCTTCTTTCAAAATAATAAAATGCAGCCTTTAGCAGTTTTTTGCATGCTGAATTAAATTAATTATTAACACATAGCTGTTTTGTAAAAATTAAACCAAATTAAACATAATTGTCAAATGTCCATGTGGTAATTTAGGCCTAAAGACAAACAGTACAGGTTTGGAAGGTTCAGTCATCAGAGACTTAAAGTTAGGGGGAAAAACTTGAGACTTGACTTGGACTTGGAAAAATGAAGAACTGACGGCATACCAACTTCTGGGAGTAAAGAGCTGTGGGACACTCTAAATTATGAGTTGGGTTTAAAACTCAAAACTTGGAATTCAGTGGGATAAAGACATCTTCACAGAAAAGTCCCCATGAAAATGTATTACTTCAAAAGATGTATAAAATCAGTACTTTTATATATAAAAACGAATGGTTGAAAATACTCAAAATTACAAATTGAGATTAATTTAAAATTAATCAGTCTTTTATTTTAGATTAAACTTTTTAACACTTATGGCGTCCCCTGATCTTTCTTTATTCATATAATGTACTATGAATTCCTGCCAGGATTTCTAAACAACCACAGAGTTAGAAAAACATACTGAAATCTGGATAGATGTGATTTAAGAAGGGCCTGCAATCCATCAGTATAATTGGTTAACTGTCCTTTTCCATGTTTCTAGTGGTTGTTTCTGTTGAGACCCTCTTCAAAAGGAGCCTGATTGGCTCTCAGCAGAAATAAGAAACCTCAAGGAAGCAGCTACAGTACACAGCTCAATTAAAAAATCTGTTAATAAATTATACCTTTAGTATCTTTTCTCTCTCTGCTGTCATAAATCTAATAAAGCCAGGGTCTTGTGGGTCTCCTCATAACAGATAAAGACAAAACTCCCCCTGGGACCAATTAGACCATCAGGAAATTACTATCTATTGGATTTTGTACCATTAGAAAAATCACATTGAAGAGCATTTCAGCAAACACTTGACAGGAAAATAGGCTTTAGGTGAATCGCATGAGGCCATGAGAATTTGTACCTGTGGATATCATCTGTATTTCTTTACAAGCCCCCCCAGCTGTACCAGGATCTTCCAGCTCCTAATGGAGGGGTGGTCGCTGCTGCTCAAGTGTAGTGGAGGGGACGCCGATGTAGTGCAGATGGGTGACATGAGTGAATTGCCAGGTGGATCTTGTTGCGGTTGTCTGGTGGACAAAGGCGCAGTGTGACATGGTGATTTGTGCATTTTTAATGGTTGTCCGCAGGTGCTTACGCAGCCCCTCGTTACTGCCCATCCAAACTGTCATGGCATTAAACCCAACAGCGTGAGAAACGGGCACTTCCCCTGGACACCTCAATAATTTAGTGCATGTGTTTACAGAACGTTGACAAAGTCAAGTGCACCGGCACTGTATACATCCCGGGATGAATAATACATGCGGCCAATTCAAGAATGTGCCTAGTGGTATGGAAGTTCAGATCTACCACACATAAGCAGAGTAAATGTCCTGACATTTCAAATATCCAGTGCTCTGAAATGTGCTGAACGAACAGAACTGCTCAGACTCCCTGTGAAGAGGGAGAGTTGGTTCGGAGGTGGTGGTGCTGGGTGGGGTGCGGGGGTGCAGCTGGTGATGGTGGGAGGGATGAGGATTGTTCTCCAGAAATAGTTTCTCTCAGAACAATGGCCTCAAACAAACCTGGCCGTGGCCATGGGCTCCTTGTCGGGATGTTTGATGCCTCCTGCTTTTATCTGTTGTTTGTGATGCTTGAGAATTACAGACGATGAGAAAATGTGGGTCTTAAGCCAGAATTACATTCTTGTATATTTCTGTTTAGGATCAGAAATCCAAACCATCATCCCGGAGGGGTGTGGGGGTAAAAAAAAAGTTAAAGAGCTGAGCTGCAGAAAGGAGCTATGAATCTACATAGCTTGTGTTTTGCTTCACTTTTTCCTCCCGTCTCCCTTCAAATGAAGTCATGGAATCACATCAGGGTGGAAACGATGACTAATCAGTTTTTTACAGCCCCTCTGGTGCATTAGTCCAGGACATGGAAGAGCCTCCATTTTTACTTGATCTTACTTAAAACAACATGAACAAATCAAAGCTTCTGAAAATGATCTGCATGATGATTTATCTTTTTCCTCCTAAAAACATTTTAAAAAATGGTGCACCTCCAACTTTGTAACTCTGTGTGCCATTTTTGCAGTGGACACAGAAATAAACCATCTCCTTCCCCATCACTAGTATTTTTATGCATGCTCTGTCATGTGTGCACTGCAGTGGATCACATTTCAAATGGAGTTATTTGCAAGAAAAACATTATACAATATTGTGTTAGACCTGCTTACACTGCATAGGCAAACATGCACAGACATGGCTTACATTTTGTTTTCCCCTGGTGACATTGTTGTCTCTGAAATGAGCACACAGTCAACATTCCCTGTTTGTTACACTGTATGTATTATTCTGTCTCTACTGGAGTCTGAAGCAAAAATAAGGCGTAATGCTGTAATCTAAATTACTGCTTCAAGCGGGATTGTGTTTTCCCGCATAATTCAGGTTTAGGTTTAGAAAATAAGGCTGAAAAAATACATCAAAATGTCACAACATCCCCCTGATACCTCTATTGTCAAATATGAGATCGCATGTCTGTTGTTCGATCAGTGAGAAGGTAGTTAATTTCTTGTTCCATTAAAAATATGAAATTATAACCTACATTCTTCCAACCTCATGTTTGTGAGGGTATTTTTTAAATACCCTAACTGTGTTGCTTTAAATAAAATCAACCCACATTGTATTTTCTTAAATGGCATTTTCTTTTCTCATTTTGAAGACCGGCTAAGAGAAAAGGGCTTCTGTTCAATAGATTTCTATGTGATGGAAATGGAATGTGGATTATTAAATGCTTTCAGATGAGCTGAATAATTCATCAATCTTTCATCAAAATAATTTTTCATAGAAAATTATTTATACAATCAAGAGTAGCTACAGCATTTCAGTAAAAGCAATTATTTCTGAATTTATTTTTATTTGTATTCGAATTAAAAGTTAGAATTTCCACGTTTATTTTTAAATTTATTTTTTCTTTGTTATAGAGTAGTTATAGATATTCTATCACATATCAATAGATTCAGCAGACTCAAAATGGGACAAGAATTACAATTGATAAAAATGTGTTATTATATAAAACAGGAATCATCAAAATGTTTAACTGCTAACAGAAATAAACTGATGGCTGCACACATGGACCACACAAAAGTGGAAGTATGTGAGGGTAAAATGGTAACGCCAGGGTGAAAGGTCAAGGAATGAAACATTGAAGAAACCAATTAACTTGCAGTATGTGAATGGTAAATGTTGATGTTTTTACTGGTTTGGATGGTAGGTGGCAAACCAATCAAAGTTAACATACTGGACTGGATGTTGTTGTGGAATTTTCTTATCAAAGTGGGTAGAAGTTGACTCATAACAAGAGAAAATCCGGACTTTGTCTTTATAAGTTTTATTCAAAGGCATTCAGCGTTTGAATGACTCTGTCACCGAGCAAGTCAGTTGAGCAGAGCCCCGATCAACATTTACACACAGTATTTATACCAGAACATGACAGTGTTATCTCAACTTCAAAGAGTCTGTGTTTTACGACCCCAGACCCTTCTCGGGTTCAGAGGTGACAAAGTTATCTAGGAACCCATCTGTCCTTCCCAACACATCATCCTAACTGTGGGTTTTAACCATTAAACTTCTGATAATGGCTTTTACAGCTTCCTTCACTAACACAGATGTTCAGAGGAGTGAGGTAACCCAAAGGTCATACACTGTGGAATGCTTACTGCGAGAATTTCCATCACAATGTAGACAGGAATGATGCTGCTCTGGACACTAAGGAATGTAAATGAAAAGTCTGAATATTCCAATTTTATGCTTTTTGTCACCTAAAAATATATTCACAGTAATGTCGGCTGTAATTTATCAGTAACACTGTATTTCTGTATTTGAGTTTTGTGACCAGATTGATGAAGATCCTCTTTTTTTAACATGTTTTAAAAGTTGACCCTCACAGAATAAAGCCCTGGACAAGAGAACTGAGTAACAGAAACAAGGTGCTGAGCGAACTTTGCTTTTGGAGACTAATCAACCACTGCACTGCACAGCAGTGTTACAGTGACTTATTAGTTATATTGTGCTCCAAAAACAGAGCTATATGGTTTTATACATCCCATTGTGCATAAAACTAATGAATATAACAAGTAAAATAAATGAACTATGAATGAACAGTACTAATAGATTTTGACATGGCAGAAATATAGTTATACTCTATTAATGTACATTAATAGAGTATAACTACTTTAATACAGTACATTATTAGAATAGATACACTATAGATTGTGCAGAAACTGCCTCAAAAATTGTGCTGAGTAATTTCCAGAAGCACAAGTTTATTAGATTTTTAGCCACATGCAGTGGCAACAGAAAATCTGAATCAACTCGGTCACACCCCGTAGTTTCTTATTGATTTTACGCTTAATTTTTACTTGTATTCTGTTTCAGTACAAACACCACCTGATTAGATTTGGGTACTAAAAACTCTATTTTATGGCTTCTCTAAAAGTTGCATTAAACATTAGAATTTTACACTAACATTAGAAATCTGCACAGGAAAACTTGAACAAAATAATCTGGAAGCTATTTTACATATTTACTTGTTAAATGCCACCAGAGATCTACAGACTGATGTTGCAAACTCTTGAGTTTAGGTGCTATGTTTTTTTCTATGATCATACCCCAGACAAGTCCCCAATTTATGGCCCAAAAAAAGCCCCAGAGGGACTCGATCAATCCACCGAAGGCCGGTAATTTTTTTTGAATGACTTGACAGAATCATTCTAACACATGAATATGCATTGATCTTCGCAGCTCTCCCTGTACATTAAGGGTTGTTGTCCTGCTGGAAGGTGAACCTCCATCCCAGTCTCAAGTTTTTTGCAGCCTCTAACAGGTTTTCTTCCACTGTATTTGGCTCCTCTCATTTCCCCAAGTCTGACAACCTTCCTTGTCCTTGCTGAACAAAAGCATCCTCAAAGCATGATGCTTCCACCACTATGCTTTGCTGTGGAGTGCAGCGTTAATTTTCCACCTTACAAAGCATTTTACATCCAGGCCAATTAGTTTAACTTTGGTTAGATCTTACCACAGCATCTTCTTCCCCATGTTTGCTGGGCCCCCTACTTGGCTTGCAGCAAACGAGACATCTTGTGGATTTCATTCTATAATAGCTCCTGTTGGGAGTTATGATTATTGATTGATTAATCTTGATCAATAATTATAAAATCCTAATTTGACAAAATCAATTTCTTAACCAAAATCCTCATTTATGAATCGAGACCAGAGATGTTTCTGGTGTTGTAATTGTGGCTCAACGCCTCTGACAATTACAACTGTTAAATACTCCGTAATAATTAATAACTATTGCCGGAGATGTCACTGTTTAATTGACCGTTTCTGCCGAAACGTGTGGAACTTTAACCTTATCTTGACTGACGAATCACTTTCGCACACAATGAACACAAAACGCTCTCTTTTTATCTATGTGAATATTTATTAATCTTCACCTACTCAACATGCAAAATTCTACATAACAAGGGTAACACATTTAACTAAGCAAAAATAAAGCAAACAGCAGTGGGCGTGTATTGAATCAACCAGCAGTTATGGCAAAATTGAGAATATGACAAAGAGGTGTGGGATGAGTGGGGAGTGGAGGGGGCGCAGCTCCCTTGTACTCATTGATGTCCGATCATAAAACTTCCCCCAACTCCTGAGCGGACAAAGAGTTATAAAGCTTTTGGCGGCAAGCTAGCGAGCAGTGATATTGGACACAAAGGAAAATGGAGAATTTCACCATGAGGTTATTTTGAAGTGTTGGCACGTGGTTAATAACATTGCTGCATCCTGTAGTAAAACCATAGTGGAGCGACCTGACTGGACAGTAGCTGTGTTCCCTGTGCTGCTGGCTGTGTCCTCATGGTGTTTGCTGAGGTGGTAATAATCGTACATGTAAGCGGGGCGTTCACCTGAGGCTTCTGGGGGCGGGCTATGTTGATGCGAACTCACTCTTCATTGAGCGCCTGTCCCTCTCTTCCTGCACAGATTTATGACCGGGAGGATTTGTGTCCAGTTGGGGTACAGGCAGCTCAAACTTATCTTGCTGATCGACAGCCTTGTAGATTTCCTCGGTGGATTTATGTTGTGTTGAAGCCAATGTTGTCGGGGGTAGCGAGCCGCACCCCATGCATTCTCCATTTTACACTTTGTTTGAACTTACATTTCCCAAACAGCTTTGTCTTCCAGCTCTGAGTGGCTCCCAACCTCCAGCCATTTTCTAGGGATGCAGTTATTTAGGCTGCAGCATAGAGAGATTTTATAAAAAGTCACAATTTTGATCTAATTTTCACTCGTCTCTGAAGATAGGAGATAATTGTGTTGAATTACTTGCGATGCCATATATGGAACTTTTTTTTTTATAACATTATTTTAAAGTCAGCATGATTTATGAGGGCCAGACCCAAGACGTGATGATCGTAATTAATCTGAACCGTTGTGAGAGGAAAAGGCCAACCACTGATCTATACACGGCATATGGCTGAGGGATCTTATTCTCCCTGCACCAAATCGCACTCCTTTCACCTGAATCAGCATGTTTGGCTTCTCTATGCAAGGCTGCGCTGCCAGATTCCAGTCATCACTCTTTATCATATATGCCTCTTTAGACATCTGGTTTGATAGGCATGATCTCCAAAACATTCTGTAGCGACTCCATCTGCTGTTTCTGCCTTCACAGACGGAGAAAAAAAGCTCAGTTTCAAGGGAAACCGAAAGCAGAAATCATCTTGTATCTCTGCTTGCTTTTTGGTGAGAAACAGGCAGGACAGCATTTGTAGCCTGCTTGCCCCAGATTGAGATAAAGGCTCGCATGTTAACCTTTTCAAGTAGAGCACTTTTACAGAAGTAGAAAAGAAAAGAAACATCCAAGCTTCATGCTGGCAGACAAAAGAGACACTAGTAGCTGAAGAGCTAAAAAGACAGAGAAAATTCTGAGTAATATTGATCTTAGTTAATTAGATTCCTATCTGGTCTCAGGGGACTGGTGTTCCGGCAACACATTTCAGAGTGAAGAAAGTGACTGAGAGATATACCAGCATATGAACTCGGTTAATTTAATTTCCAAGCCCCGAGAACAAAATGTGATTTGATTATTGGGAATATTTTTCATGTCTAATTACAATTTCTCTTTTCTCTCCCTAAAGTTTACCTAAACTCCATTTTCCCAATGAAGCTCAGTCCTTGTTTATTGCTAATGACCAAGTGTTTACACCCCCCCCCCCCCCAACATCACCACCTTAATCCCCACCACCACAATGAGGTGCGGTAATTCAATATGAAGCGCAGAAAAATTAGATTTGAATTTGAGCTTTGATATTGTTAGTTTTTCCACTCATTGAAGCTAAATGAATTTGCACATTGAATCTCTAATTAGAAGGTATTTTATTTCACTGTACCTCAAGTTGACGCCTGTGCAATAAGAGGTATTATAGCAGTAAGTCCAATTACATTATTTGTGGTGTTTGAACAGGTTCCAGATGTGGTGGACAATTATAAATGCCTTTGCTGTGTGCAGAATTCCTGCACATTTTTCGCCAAATCTCACATTTTTCGCTGTGGTGAACCATCGCTCTGTGATCAAGGCCCTTTGACCCTCTCTCCTTTATATGTAATTCTGGAAACATAAGTAAGAAAGTCATTGTGCAACGTCCGTGGAATATGAAAAACAAAAATATCTGACGGGTGTTAGAAATGTTTGGACCTTTAATCTATAAATCTTACTCAAACTGTTTGGTCTAACGCAAAATAATTAACAGCAGGCAAATGAGCAAAGCCAGACAGACACGTCAGGAGACACATTACAACCATTTAAAGAAACC
The DNA here is from genome assembly GCF_021462225.1 of Girardinichthys multiradiatus. Classification (NCBI taxonomy): domain Eukaryota; kingdom Metazoa; phylum Chordata; class Actinopteri; order Cyprinodontiformes; family Goodeidae; genus Girardinichthys; species Girardinichthys multiradiatus. The sequence goes on along the minus strand of NC_061818.1, from coordinate 38,673,601 downwards.
AGACATCTATCAAATCAAAGCCCCATTTTTTTTAAAACAGCCAGATTAGGCAGTTTATTTTCCAGATAAATTTCAGTTTACGAGAAACTTAAGCCAATGTTTTACATACTGATTAATGTTGGAAATAAACGATGCCTTCAGCTCCAAGATATTGGTGCAGTGGCCAGAATTTGGAGATACTTCTCCTCCTTTGTGATTTCCTAAACTTTGTACCATGTTGCTGCCACCACCATGCTTGACAGAAGGTGCAGTATACTCCACCAAATATTTCTCTTTTCAGTGTTGCCAAATACGTCAATTTTTATTTAATCTAACAGCAAAACTTTTCTCTAGAAAGCTTGTCAGTAGCAGATTTGTGTCTAACTTTAATGTGTTGTAGTAGAAAAGTCTTCTAATCTGTGCCTGGATATAAATTATAAACTAGGACTTGTTTTGTGGCTGAATTAATTATTTTTGTTACTGGTCGATAGAATATGAATCCTAATGAGCTTCATAATTTTCAGAAATAAGAACAAATCTTTCACTGCACACAATCACAGCAGCAATAGCCCCACATCTCAAAATTAAAACTTTTCCACTTCTGTTGAGCTCATCATCCAGCAGTGAGGTGTAAGAGAATTTTTTCTGCACTGAATTCCCTGCTGTGCTGGGTCATTTTTGAGCCTTATTTGTTAATGGGTTTGCTGGTTGATGTTGGGGTGCAGTAACCCAATGTCCTGGGGCCACTCACCAGGTCGATGGCTTTCATGCCTGATCTGTTTGTCATAATGGCTTTGAAAGGTCACGTGTTGATTAAAATGACTGATCATTAAACGCATCAACTAAATTGAATTGAACTGAATTAAATCTAGTAGTGACACACGGACATACACACACGCGCACACACACACACACACACACACACACACACACACACACACACACATATGTAGGCACATAGATATCCGAGAGGCATGTCCAGTGAAGTATGCTGCTATTTGCCATGGATGGATGCAGAAATGGACACGGATACATGGAATAATAGAGTAGGTGGCATTCTGTTAGGATTTTTTTGTTGTTTTTCATGTCACATGAGGGGGTGTTAAATACTTTCTTCAAAACTGGAGATGGAACACAATGCAGATGAAGAGAGACGTGTAGCCTTAACACATGCTGAAAAGGATTATCCATGTATTCTCCTCTCACTTGTCATCATTTATCTCTTATATATTATTTTTGCGCCGCTCTGGCTACAGCAGATTCTGGCTTTGCTGCAAGGCAATTGCTCTCATGCATAGCAGGGGAATTTATTGCTCTGCTCTGCTACAGATCCAAATGTATTACCATGAGGCTGCTGGCTGTATGTAGGGTGGGGTGTGGGGTTACCTGGGTGCTGCTGAAAAATCCTGAGCAGCTCCCCGCCCCCAGGCGTCTCGTTGTATGGGGGCTATAATTGTTGCTGTAAATTCTGCCGCTCACCGACGCCCCTGTCTTAACCGCCCATTACGCATGGTTCACTACGGCCCTTGTTGATTGCAACTGTCAAGAGGGGCAGATTTATGCACTCTGGCTCAGAGATGGAAGGATGAAGAGGAGGCGTGAGAGAAGGGTGATTAGGGGATAGGCTGCTTTATTGGGGTAGTACACGCTTGACCCCCTCCTGCAGCCCCAGTTTACCCTCGCTGATGTAGGTGGAGACGAATAAGTCTGAAAGTGGAGCAGCTCAGGAGGACTTGCTGTGAGTGTTCAAGATGGAGGGAGAGCGTTAAAGTGGGCTGTTGATGAGATCTGCGGCTGGTCCTTTGAGGTTTTTTGTGAGTCTGAGTGTGTGTGTTTCTTTGCTGTTCACACACACTCTCTGTTCTCAGCCCTCAGCCAGCCTCTCAGACACCCTGTCCTTTCTCAGAAAACACCACTTGTGTAACAAAGGCTGCTAATCTGTTGAGTACAGCAGTGAGCCCAGTGTGGGGGAAAAGCACTTCCCCAGCCCATCACAGAGTCTGCTGTGGTCACACTCTAATCCACTGAGCCATCACAGCACTAAAATAAACCATTATGCTCAGATAGGGCTGCCGCTTTGCTCTGCGGCTGTCGTGGAACAGCCAAAACCCAATTGGTTACAAAACTGCTTGTTCAAAGCTATTACTTAACAGTAAAAATTAAAAAATGAGATCTTTAAGGAATTTATTTGTAGGTTTTACAAATATGCTCAAATTATAGGATTTTATGCATCCACTAATCATAGACACAAATTTCATTTTTATTTTGGGCTTTTAATCAACTTCTGTGAATTATTTCAAATTCACAATATCTAAATATACATACAGGCTCAAATAAATCCATACATCCTCACTGATATTTGGTTAAATGTATCTTAGCAAGTTGCACTTTGACCACACAAACCTCTGGCATAATTTTTTACGTTTTGGATGTTTGGCCAATCTCCTAAATTGATGAACTCTATTTAAACTGAGTGGTTTCCTGACATTCCACAAATTTTCAATAGGGTTAAAGTGGGAGGTTTGGGAAGCCCCTTCCAGATGTGTTAGCCTGTTTATGCTTTCCTTAAGAAGTCTGGATGTGTGTTTGGGATCATTGTCCTGAGGGCACGTCCAGCTGCGTTCACGTTTCAACCCTTTTAGCTGTTGAACTGAGGTGAATGAGAGGAAAATCTAATCCATTAATATTCTATTCCCTTTTTGCAATCCACATGTACCAATTGCATGAAAAGAGCCATGCAGCATCATGCTGTCGCCAGTCTCACATTGAGTCCTCCAACTATGTTGCCAAATGGATCAAATGTTGTCGTGTTTGACCATAAAACTTTTCTCCTGAAGCCATTTGGTTTTTCCATATGAACAGCTACATATTCCTGTCCAGTTTAAAGGCAGTTGCAAGAGCACAAAGCAGTCAGTCAACCAAGTTTGTGAAGGTCAGCAGACACAGAGGATACCTCTATAGATGAATTCTGGAGCATGCTGTACTCAGGACAAAGATTTTAAAGTGTTGCATTTTGTGTTTTCATAGTTGTATAGTGCGCCTTTCGAGCATGTGGGGTGTAACCTGTCACAGAGACCCAATGCTGGACTCAGTGGGGTTGTGGGGCCACCCCCATATGTGATAAAGGTTCTGGTTGCCCAGTACAAACCACCCCAAAGCAGGATTGTCATGCTTTGCACCAAGCATTTCAGAAGATTCGGTGTAGGATCCGATGGGAAGTTCTCTGCAGAGTGAGAGATAAACTGCAGATATCAATGCTGATTTCAGACAGAAAAAAATCTTTGATTTTTTTAAATGTTCTGATCCTCTGTTTGAAAAGAGATTATTGTGTAATCACTTCAGAAACATTTTTACATTGTTACAAAAAAAGAAAATAGGAATCATCTTCTCATTTCTGTTCAAACACTCATCTGTGAGAGAGCAACCCCTTCCAAAAGCTTTCACATCTGCCGTGATTCTTTCTGCATGTCGTCGTTTGACACTGTTTTTTTGTTTATTTTGCTGTTCTGCTGTCACAGTTATACTGCCTGTTAATCTCATGTCCTGTTCTTTTTATCCTTTTCTCTTTTGCTCTCTTGTGCGTTGATGTATTTTCCTTTCCATTTCGTCCCACTATTGCCTTTTAAACTGATCCATCTACACTCCAGAGCAGGAGCTGCTGTTTGTTAGATTGTGATAGATAGTGCTTGTTGCCCAGTTGGCAGCATTACTGTAACGCAGCTAAACGTGCACAACTCTCTAAGTGGTCCCTAAGTTGTCCTACGGGATGATGGGATGCCATAGTAGCAGCAGTAATGGAATTACAGGAAGGATCCTGCCCTGGTCGCACCGACGAAAAGCACAAATGGAGGATGAGATGGAGTGAGGAAGAGAGGCAGAGATGCAGCAAACAGAGCAATCCACACCGTGGCACTTATGGAATTACCCAGCTCACCTTCTTTAGACCACCCAATCAATGGTGCTCATTAATAATTCACACAGTCATAGGAGGGACCCATAACTGTCATAAATGGTAATTTTGTTTGATCATTACTGTCCTTTCATTGGGATAAACAGACATTATTCATCAGCAGATATAAATATTCATGGCACGCATACATTCATTATGCAGAGTCGTGAGCAACTTGTAGAAAATTCATAAATTCTGACTGTATTGATGTGATTTCCCTGGAATGATGAAATAATTCACAGAGTTGATTAGGACGAAGGCTAATCTTTACCAAGCACATATAGCTGCATATGAATGTGCTGAGCTACTTCTTCATGTGGTAGACGGATGATAAGTTGGTGTTTCCGTCTTAGAAACATCAGATGAAGTCAGGAATTCTGCAGCACTGTCCAAGAACGCTGCTTCCTCTCATGCACCCGAAAACGTGTCACTTTCATTTTGTTATCTGCTAAGAATATCATTTCTGAGCTACTTTGAATTTTTATTTGTGGCTCCATTGCTTTACCAGAATCATGGAGGATACAATCAGAATTACTGCAGCAATTCACATCTCTCTGTAGCGTCTAAAATAGGTTCTGTGATATTTGATTGCCACAATGCCGGATTTGCTTATGAGTGAGGTGAAACAGATGGGCTATTACATTCATACAGACTGAAGCAAATTGAGGTCATCAAGCAGGTCTCGTGAATCGTGTGTTGAAGACGTCGGGCGTCGGTGTGGAGCAGGAAGTTTTGTTTAAAGTGGTGTCTTTGTTGCGACTGTATACAGGGAAATGACGGGCCTCCGGGCACAGACAGTCATCAACAGGAAGGGATAATCTGATGAATGCATTTGCTCCCACTCTGCACCCCATCACTCCTCCATAACCAGATTCCTCGTTGTCTGGCTTCATTTTTGTCTCTCGGATGAAATGAGCACATATAAATTTGTGTGTGACTGGAGGGCCGGTAGACTTTGGGGAAACTGGAATATGTCCAGAAATGTTTCCTCCTACAAGTTGCACACCAGGTGAAGGTGTTGGGGAAGAAAAGAACAGTAGTTGTTTACAGCATGTATCTGCATGTGTGACAGTGTTTAAAACAATGAGCAGTTCAGTTCAGTTTGCATCATCCAGCCAAGTCGGGTTTTAGTCATTTAGCTGTTACAAGATCTAATCTGAGCTTTGCTTTCTCTTTCAAGTGTGTCGGTGCATGCTTGGAGCGTGTGGGAGCAGCCACTGAATGCAAGCCAGTCACCACCAGGGAGCGATTTAAGGGCCTTTTATAGAGATAGATCCGTCCGGTTTACTGGGCTGAAGCTAGCTACCAAGAATTGTGACAGACATGTGCCTTCTAGACCTCATACATAAACCACTGGGGTGTTTGTATGCAGCTGTGTGTATGTGTCGTTGCAGATGGCAATAGTTGTTGTATCTCCGCTCACGTGCCTTGCCTTCAATTGCCCAATCAGTCAGTGGAACCCTTCAGACAGTCTCCTCTTAATAAGGAAGCTTCCAGCCCAATTCCCACAGATAGCCTAAGTAAATCAAACCGGTGAGGAGGAGAGGAGTGGCTCTTCAATCAGGCTCTAGAGAATGAAGCCTGGGCAACTCTGCCACTCCAGACAATAAGAGAGACAGGGAGGGGGTGGAGGGATACAGTGATATTCCTGTATGGTGATGACTATCCTCAGAGTGAGGTATACCATTCATCTGGCTCCAGTCATCTACTGCAGCTCTGTGCCCTTAGGCCCTTCTGCATCTCCCGGTAAAACCTCCCCTTTTGTAATTCATGCTGTGCCACAGAAGCCTGGGCTTTAGTACAGGCTACTCCACTCACAGCGTTGGTGTACAGTCCTTATGGCGAGCTGTGCGTGCCGTAATGCAGTGTTTTGTACTCGTTTCCGACAGCTGGTATTTCACTGCGGCCACAAACCAGGGGACCCCAGCTTGCATGCTGGTCAGAGTTCAGCTCGGACCATTCCCAGAAGTCCCAAGTTGGCCATTTGAAACACGATCACTGCAGGCCACATGCGCCTGGCCCGTGCATCGCAGGTGAAGGGGATGAGGCTGAAGTTGAAAGGCAAGGTCCTGGCATCTGCATCAGGCCAGGCCAGCAGATGTGGCGATCCTGGTCTATTTGAGCTAAAGTGATGATTAAGGGATCATGGCCCTTAAATAGACAATCCTGTTTACCCAGTTTAGGGCTCCAATCAATCCACCACTCGCCAGATTAATTGAGATGCTTCCGATTGATTTTCTTTTTTTTTCCTTTCCTCTTCTCTCTTCCCTCCACCTCCTCTTCTACTCCTGTCCAGCCTTCCTATCAATGACTTTTCAAACTGCAAACCCATAACTCATGAGGAGGGCTGCAGGGGTGGAGAGAAGACTTGGCTTAATGCATGGATATAAATATGAGTTCACGTTACATCACTGGTCACATAACTGAATGATAGAGATGACACCCAACGTTTGTCCATCCATCCTTCCATCCATCCGTCCCCTGATTGGGGTGTGCTTTTTAACACATCCCTCTTTTTATATATTAAACTGAACAAGCCAATTTATGGGTTTTTTTACCTCCCTTCACATATTCCTTTTTAGCTCACCTCGATTTCCTTAAATACAAACCAGATAAGGAAATGTCATCAGATGCATCAGGGCGAGGAAATCTCTCTATTGTTCCACCTGTAACGATCCTCATTAGTGGTCGTTCTGTTGTAAGCTGACTGAGAAGGCATCAGGTAATTAGGCCAAAAGGATGAACTTTACTCACATATCCCTGCCACCAGATGATAAGCACATCAAGATGTGTGACTCCCCCCTTTAACATCCCTCTTTTCTGGAAAAGATCAACCCAAGCAATAAGGAGGATGAGAAGGAGGGCCACTTAAAGCCCATTTCTGTTCTCTGTGCTCTCTCTTTGCCTCTGTTTTAACTGCACAGAGATTTTATTTCAGTGTGTGTTTTTGCACGTTTAATTGTTTTAGAGTGTGCTGTGTGTTCACTTATTTATTCATCCTGATCAGAGAATGTTGGAAAGGAATGTAATCACGTCTGAACTCGTCTCCAGCTGATCTGCCTCATGTGAGACATTGTCTCTCAGCCATCTGTCAGCACAAAGAATCTTTAAAGTCTCTTCTCTGCACTTTGCCTTCAAGGCAAACATATTCCTCATGTTGCCACCCCTCATCTTCTCCCACCCCACACACACCAAACCCAATCTTCCAATAAGCTCAGGAAAAACAAGCCACAATGAGAGTATCAGTTTTGGCAGTACCTTCTGAGCGCTCATTCTTGAGGATGCAGGTTCTTCATGTTTCAGGTAGCTGGTGTCTGACAGTTTAGGTGCAACACTTACCTGCCGCTGAACTCAGAGCAGCCATGAATCATGCCTTAAACGTCTCCCCTTTCTTTTTTAGCCTTAGCCTGTTAATCATGCTAGTAATGCAGTTTGTGTGGCGAAGATGCTTTATTATATTTGGCGGCTAACATCAGCAGGGACAAAGTGGTACACAGAGTGGAAAATAAAACTGATTATTGTCTGCTACATATTAAAGTTGGTGACCATGATGGAGGTGTTATTGGTGTTTTCCAAGTCTGGAGAGTATGGAAAATATTTGTATTTCTTCTAAATCCTATTCTGCAAAAGGTCTGTCCATCCGGCCATCCGTCCACCCAACAACCGATCCCTGTTTTTCTTCCTTCCAGTTTTTTGCAGATTCCATATTTAAAGTCTGTCTGGGAATGAATTAAATTTTGTCATAATAAATGTGCAGTAACTCCTCTCATCAGCAACCACACGTGTAGTATTAAGGTTGCGAGCATTTATAGTCCCATGTTGCACTCAGGTCCCTGGTCATTTTGGTAAAGTATTTAAATTTCTGCCGCATAATGTTGCATACTACAGTTGTATAAAAAGCATTTTAAATACAGATTTCTCAGATGAGACTTGCAGGTGCGCCAGCAAGGTGCTTTATGGAGCCATGGCACTTCCTCCTTCTGTCTTGTGCTCTAATTTGATTACAGACTGATTAAACCCTCCCTAATGCAGTCAGAGCTACGGCATGCTAATGTAATAAAATCACTTACAGCTAAAACAGGTTAGCTTAATTGGCAGGAGGCACGATGCTGGGATTTGCATTAAATTATTTATTTGCTTAGCAGACGCCCTTATGCAGGGCAACTCTCAATTCCATTATACACATTAGCCATTTGCCAATTTAACTTGAGCACCTCGTTCAAGGATAGAACAAGTGTTGACCACCACTACAAACTTGTGCTTTGAGGGCTTTCCTGAGGAGCATTAGGAGAACAGGATATAGGAGCTGAACTGAAGGCCACCACAGTCAGATTTTTGGCTCCATCACTGCAGCCTTCAGTTGTTATCTTTCTGCCTTCCAGAAACCCAGAGTGTCCACTTAGCGTCCGAAGCTGAACATAAACAGCACGCGGCAGCATTAGTGTGCCGTCCCGGTCGGTCCAGTGAAAGTCAAAGCATAATTGAGCTGCTCCATTAGCATCAACCTCAACCAGATGGTGCCTCCGTTATTTTATTCACCCATTTATGCGAGCATGTCATTCTTCCAAGTGTAAAAAAAGAAAGGCCTGAGATGGATTGAATGTTTGTGTGCATGTGATTGTGTATGTTTCTATGGATAACTGTGGGTGCCTTCAAACTCCCACCTGTTAACTAATCTTTTGCTTCAGTGTATCAGCACGATCATCTCCTGCTCCTGCTGCCTAATGGCTAACCTAGTTATGAGACACACCTCTGATGGCTGTAGACATTGTATGAAAAAAATCTGCTGTTCCCACAGACAGTGCCATCAGAAAGTATTCACACCTCTTCACTTTTTCTTTTGTTCTTTTATTGTAAAAACCCATTTGAGTATTTTTTTTAATCCACACAAAATAACTTGCAGTGAAAGCAAGTTGTAGATTCATAAGAAATATAAATATTTAAAAATACAAGGTGGAGAAACATTCACACACTTTGCTATGACACTCTAAATGGAACTCGGGTTCATCTGATTCCTATTTATCATCATTGAGGTGCTTCCCCAACTTGTGTGGAGTCCACCTGTGATAGGTTCCGGTGGCTAAGGAAAATTATATGTTTATATAAAGTCTAAAACTTGACGCGGAATATCAGAGTAGAAACCAGGCCGTGAAGTCAAAGGAGTTTGGGACACATTGAATGTCCCAAAAAGCACTGTGGTCTCCAATTATTTGGAAAGGAAAATGTTTGGAACTACGAGGATCCTCCTAGGCTGCCCAACCAAACTGGGTAAATCGGGAAGAAGAGCCTGAGTCAGACAGCTGAAGAACCAAATGGTCACCAAGGCGACGTTCCAGATTACTCCTTAGCGTTTACTCTTTTTGTTGATGTCTGTCTGTCCCCGGAGGCCCGTCATTTCCCTGTATACAGTCGCAACAAAGACACCACTTTAAACAAAACTTCCTGCTCCACACCGATGCCCAACATCTTTAACACACGATTCACAAGACCTGCTTGATGACCTCAATTTGCTTCAGTCTGTATGACTGTAATAGCCCATCTGTTTCACCTCACTCATAAGCAAATCCGGCATTGTGTCAATCTAATATCACATACTAAGGCAATGATTTCTCTTTCAACATGACATTGACCCAAAGCACAGCCATTATTAGCAAGGGAAGTAACATCAGGACCAAACGAGAATGTTCTGGAGTGGCCAAACCACAGCCTGGACTTCAATACAATAGAACATCTCTGAAAGCAGCTAAAAATGTCTCACTACCAACGCTGCCCCAACACATGGCCGCTGACAGGGGGTGGCCGACCAGGTCAGTTGTGCTGGGTCCAGGGTAGAGGGAGAACCCTAGAACTGACCCCTCCAACCAACTAATTTTGGTCAAGAATATACGTGTTTTTTGTTTTTGTTTTTCAAAATTGGTCTGTTTGTGAAGAAAAATGTAGGCCTTATCTGTTTTCTTTCTAATTGACCCCCCTCCCAAATGTTCTTTGACACAACTTCTGGCTTGAAGTTCATTAAGCTGCTTCGGTAAAGTATAAAAATACTCTATGTGCTACAGGCAGAGAGAAGACTATATACTGCCTGAAGCTGTCTCTCCGTTCTTGGGCAGGCAGCCTCCATCACTTTGATATAAAGACGTGCGACCACAGCTGTCACCTAGGAAAAACGCCTCAAGCTGCAGGTATAGCCTACCTCTCTCTCATCTCTGTGTCCTCTGCTCTAATGGCGCTAACAATAGGTAGATAACATTTAGAAGCTGGTTAACGGTAAAGTAATGGATGCACTGTTACATAACCTGCTCTATACTAACCTTACTATCAGTCGCATCCTGCATGCAGAATCTGGACTGAAGGTGAGCGGCTGTGATGAAAGTACTGCTGTAGAACCCTAAATGCCAAATCCAAACATGTAAGACAAGCCGTAGTTTAAAATACAAACGATTTGGACCACTCGGTCTGTATGGAAAGCCAAAAGTACCATAAATTAATAAATAAAAAAGCCTAAAAATTGATTTATATAAATGAGAACATTTTAAAAATAAACTGTAGATAAAGGTGTCAATAAAATCAATGTTTTTATCTTAAATAAGTAAATGCAGAAATGACTTTTTAATGTAAATTATTAATTACTTCATAAATATTTTACTTAATGCTCATGTTCTTCAGCACATCATGAATTTACTTTCCATCTCCACCCTACAAAACCAAAATCACTCAGTGAGGCTAAAACTGTTGAAGAGGTGATTGGTCTGCAGTTGGGTTGCTGTGGAGTTTAACCAATCAGATGTTAAGGTCTATTTAGTGGGACATAATTTAAATTATTTCATGATGTACAACACAACAAGATAAAAAGGTATTTACAAAGAACTAACAACTATTTCACCATATATTTGATGCAGATTGTAATTTGATTCACCAATTTAATTACTTTATCAAATAATGCATTCAGACCTTTAAAATATATTGAAAACAAGGTTTATTTGATAAATATATTTAAAAAACATTTATTCAAATGATCACATATAACAAAGTATTTAATAACATTGATTTTGGGGCAGGAATGTTCTGAAGAGGAAAACTATGAAGAAGATAGGAGGGGGGGAGAATAGAAGAGGAGAGTAAGGGAGGAGATGGAGGAGGAAAGGAGGACGTACTGTCAACCATTTCTTTAAACGGTAAATATTCATTTATTTTCTACTAGTAACAGAAAAGCATAGATGGTGACCCATCTAACATGCTCTTGTCCCAGGCTCAGCTGAGGCTTTCAGCTGGTCTGCAATGAGGCATGAAGCTGTCATTGCTGCCAAATGGTGCTTCAGCATCATCATGGATGTGAATACTTATGAAACACTTGATTAACAAGATTTTGGAAAAAGAAACAAATGCACAGATCTTTGTAAAACAATAAAAAATGAAAATAAAAACCTTTTTGCATTATCGTATTAGGAAACTATTTGTAGAAAAAATACTTTTGAGGCTTTGGAATAAATATGTAAAAAATGTGGAAGGGTGTGAATACTTTCTGCTGAGCTGTATTAAAGTTAGCGGTCATAGTGGGTATACCAAACAAGGCACCCCTTTTGTCAAAATATCTTGCAAATTTCAGTTAAGATGCCAGTTTTCAAGTTTTTTTTTTTTTTTTTTACTTTTTTAATTGATTGTTTTAAACGACTATTGTTGCTAAACACAATTTTACTTGGTTAAAACATAAAAAGCATATTTATAATCTCCTTGTTTTTTTTTTTAAAACGATGTATCCCACTTAGTAGCTGTGTTGGTAGGAATCCATTTCTGATTAAGGGGCCTGTGCCAAGGTTTATATTTGGCTTTGCGCATTCAATTTGCCTTACATTTAATACAGTGCCTTTCACCCAGTAACAGAACTGGCTGCCTGCCACAGAGGCTTTTGATTGGAATTGAATGCACAGTCATTTTCTCTAATATAAATCAATATTCTCCAAATCTGCCACAACACAGTTTTGATGCTCACTATTGGTCTCGTGATGCTCGGTGCACAAGTCGACACAAAGAGTTGGCACTTTTATTTACCCAACCAATACATTTTTTTTTTTTTTTTTTTTTTTTTTGCAAAATATTTGGAAATCAACTTGGATGTCTCTCCTTTTCCTTCAAACCGCAGAAACACCTGGAGCTGAACGTGTGCGAGCTCTTTGTGTGCATGTAATTCCCTGCAGTTATAGTCCTGTTTGAAATGTGATGCAGGGTAAATGGCTGCTCCGGCTTCAGGAAGGAGCGCATTACCAAGTAAAACAGTTGACCAAATGATCAGACGCTGGATCTCCGGCTGTGGTGCGTGTGTTTTTCTCCATCTTCTTTTCCCTCTTCTTCTTTTTTTTTCTTTGTTTTTTTCGCTGCAACAACAGTATTGTTTGCATTAAGGGGCTGGCTGGAGTAAATGGAGCTGTTTTCAATTAGTTTTCAAAGTGCTTATCCCATTAAAGGTAATGACTTATTGATTTAACGACAGTGGCGCTTTTGGTGTGAAACGCGGTGCTATTATGACTCTCTCCTCTGTTGTTTTGAAAGAGGACAGCGAGCAGCAGCAGCAGCTCAACGTCTTCCGTCTAAGGCTTTCCCCGTGACCGCTGTTGTTTTTGCTGCCGTTCCCGGGTCATTATCGGGTGGCATAAGTAACTCATTGCCTGCAGGGTGGACCAGGTGATTTTTTTTTTTTTTTTCGTTCCTCCTCCTGGCCTTTTGCCAGATGTGTCGTCTGGGATCCAGGAGCTATCACAGAGGTGGGAGAGCCTGATGTCATTGTCAATGTTCCTGAGCGTCCCGCAAACCGCAGTGCAGAGGAAGCGATGGAGGGCCCCATGCAAGCTAATGTGCCCGCTGCCTCCCCGTGGGTTCCACTTTGCCATGCAGCCATATGGCCCCCGCTCCTCCCCTCAGTAATCCCTCACTGGTGTCAGCATCCAACCCAGGAGGGCGACACTTTTGTGTTTTCTTCTTCTCACTCTCCCAACTCACTCTCTCACTTGATTTTATTTTGCTATCATATTTTCTCCATCTTTGGCATTCTGTGTCCCTCTTGAACCGCTTTGTTTTTTGACTCTTTCTCTCACAGAACTAGGTGCTGTTATCAGCCATGCAATGTTTTGGTGAAAAGCAAACGCTGTGATTGGAATAGGATTTAATCCAACTGCTCGAGTGTTTGGAGTTATGACACCGTGAAGTAACCAAGTGGTTTGTTTTGTCAAATATCCTTTCACACAACTTGAATGATTAAGACATTGTGGCTGGTTGTTGTTTGAAAAGGTTACATATGCATCTCAAAAATGAAGATATCATGTTAATATCATATCAAGTTAAGTAATTTCAGTAATTCATTTCCAAATTGAGACTTCTATATTAATTGATTACACAGGTGGCCAACAGCTAATGAAAACCATTTTTTAATTCATGAACAAATATTTTATGACCATATTATGGTCTACACAATCATGGTAGACTGATCCCCTGAGAGTAAACCACAAGAGATCAATGACAAAGAATCTGTATCTAAGCATGTTGATGGAAAGTTTGGTGGAGACAAAAAGTGTTGTGGAAAAAAGGTGCACAAGCAACGACTGTGGCTCAGTAGGAAGAGAAGTCGTTTTGCAATCAGAAGGTTGTGGGTTTGATTCCAGCTTCCTCCTACCATATGTCGATGTGCCCCTTGGCAAGGCATTTAACTTGAAGTTGCCTGCCAATATACATGTGTGAGAGTTAGTGAGTGCGATAGGGTGAATGTGGCTCTAGTGTAAAGCGCTTTGAGTGGTCTGTATGATTGGCACTATATAAGTTCAGTCCATGTTCAGTCTTCCATTCAAGCAGCAGGAATAACTGCAGCTGGAGGACAGGTAGAGCAGGACAGAATCCAGAGTGAAGTTTCAACAGCCAGTGATTATTTGAGCTGTGTCATCTGCTGGATTTTATCAAATCCAAAGTCAACACAATCATCTACCTGTAACTTTTTGAGCTCGGCATGCTTCCCTCTGCTGATAAGTTTTATGAAGATGCTTTTATTTTCCAGCAGGAATTGGTACCAGCCACACTGCCAAAGGTATCAATACCTGCTTTATTGAGCACAGTATCACTGAGCTTGCCTGGCCAGTAAACTGGCCATAGAAAATCTATAAACTGCTTTCAACAGGAAAATGAGACAACAGAATAATGTTGGGTGATATGTAACATTTTTCTGACCGATATTCGTCAGTGCAACAAGTGACGATGGGCAATACATTCGTGCAGGTGACGTTTGGACTTTTGTGTGGGCAGAGCAATGTAATCAGCCAAGGACTGATTTGCCCATTTAGAACACGTGTCCAACAATGGAGCAACTAGTAAAAAAAAAAAAGAAAAGTTGCCTATTTGGGATTGGAGACTTTTTTTTTCTCCGCCAAGCCGTTTATTGTATGACACCGCGTACGCAGTCGTCAAAGTCCAGCGGACATCCGCTTTGAGTCCGCAGAGTCAAGTAGGCTACGCCCAACAAATAAATCCATCCAGTCGCCCAACCTTACAACAGAACTAACAATGTAGATGAGCTGAAGGCCACTAATGAAGCCACCTGGACTTCCTGAACACACGAGGAGAACCATAGGCTGATCTCCTCAATGCCACACTGCACTAATGCAAGAATTCATGCAAAAGGAGCCCAAGTACTGAGTCCAGATACTGTACATACCTTTCAGTAGGTCCATATTTATGCATTAAAATGTTTTTTATTGGTCTGATTTAATATTCAAATAGTGTCACCTTTTGAATTGATTTACTGTAATAAATGAAACTTTTAATGATTTTCTAATTTATTGAGATGCAAACGGACTAAAATCCGTGTCTTCTCTGAAATGGGCCGAGGCTTCATATGTGGCTTCATGTATTATGATATAATAATTTAGATAAAATAATAAACTAAATTCTAATAGTTCTAGTAGTGTTTTTGAATTAGTTACATTCATGAGATGTTGATCTATAATGAGTGAAAGGCTAAAGGTCTGTTTCATTTCACTTCATGCTGAGGTGAAGTCTCCACTTGAACAGAGGTAGACTGATGTGACGGTCTTTGTCCCATTTCTTCAGTTTTCTTTATAACATACCATTACTGTATGTTAGCCATGTATTACATGTTATCTGAGCAACTAAAACCAGCAAAACCCGGATTTTTATTCTTTTATTGCTCTAAACGTCCAATAAGCTGCAGGGTCTCAGTTCAAATCATGTCTGCTTTCTTCAAAAAGGGGTGTATAAGTTGCCAAGGGCTAAGTTTCTGGGTGTCTGGTGGTTCTTGTGGTTTGTACTCGTTAAACTACTATGCGTCCTCAGCTTTGTCCAAAGGAAGCCTGTCTTTATTGCTCTATGAGTCCTTTCAAATTCTCCTCTGTATTTTTGTTATTCATAAACTCGTTCTTCAACGTTCTGATTCCTCATCGCTAATTAAGCTCAGCTGCAGACGTGTCACTGTTGTCCAGGGTAACTGCAAACAGTCCTTAATCCACTGATTTCCTCTCCGCTGGAGCTAAGGATACGTAGTGGACCAGGACGAAGGCGCTCAGTTGCTGACGGTCGCTGTTTTAACTAATGGGACAAGTGATAAGTCAGCCGGTGACCTTGTCTTATTCCCTTTACTTCTGTCTCCCATTTAAATATGAGATATTTATATATTTGTATATTGTGTTCCCAACTGACTGCTCCTGAGTGCAGTTAAGGTTTCATTTTACACATCAAAACATTTTCTAAAACCGTTAACTACTCACTATATTAGTCTAATTAAACACATGAGCATAGTTTATTTATTTAGCACAAATAAACTCAGACACACACAGATAAAAGCTGTAAAAAATCTAAGTAATTTTATTTTAGTACTGAAAAATATAAAATCTAATTCTGCAGCTTCACGATTGTCAAGCATTCAAACATAACAGGCACTCTCCAAATATTACATGCTACTGGTTTTTCCACAACGTGGCAAATATAACTTTATTTTATTTCACAGGATTTTACATTATTTTTGTTTTGTTTGTATTTAATTTTTGTAATTTTATTTAGTTTTTTTCCATTTGATTTTTTGCATTGTTAGTTTGTACGTTGTGGATTAATTTAAATAAATTTAATTTTGTTAAATTTTTTTTTTTTTTTTTGTGTGTGTTTTGTTTTTTTGTATTTGAGTTTGATTTTGTTAGTTTTGTTTTGGAAATATATTTAAATCTTCAACCCTACATGTAGCTGCACTGCTCCCCGTTTCACCCAAACCTTCCTGGTCTATGTGTGGTAGCTGAATATGTGCTACTAGCTGAGAGGCTGGAGCTCCTCTTTCAGACTTTTGTCCAGATGTTTCAGAGTCTGCTGCAGGGATTTTACTCCAGCTCAGCCACGGGAGGATTGATGACTCATGTTGGTTCACTCAGGGTCTGGATCTCAGCTTAGAGGTTTGGAAAATGGTTCAGACCCATTGATGGTCATAAAAATGAAAAGTGAAAAAAAAGGATCCTAACATTGGCTTAGTTTTTTGTTTTGAGCTTATATACAGTCATATTCAATAAATTAAAATATTACTGGAAAGTCTATTTATTTCAGTAACTAAATTCACCTAGTGAAACACATTTAGATTAATTCCACACAGACATTTCTGTTAATTATGATTTTCTGTTTGCAGCTAATAAAAACACGACATTTAAGATTAGAATATTACATTAGACCAATAAAAATGCATTTTCAATACAGAAACATAGGCTTAATGAACTATATATTTAATACCTGCTTAATGGTTAATTTCAAAGGGTGCTTTTCATACGACAAATGAGCCTCGTCTGAACCCATATTCTAATTTATTCAACATGACTGTATATGTCATAAGAACTTGATATTAATTCTGCATTTTCAAATTGACTGTGAGATTCTAAATATAACTCTCACAAGATAGAAGCTCTGAAATTTAAAGCACTAAAAAGAAAAATATCTTAAAGGAATGTCTGACTGAACATCAGCTGTTTGATGTTTTCACCTGAGTAAACAGGAGGGAAATTCAGCCGTTAACCTCAGCGGCGATAACATCCGAGTGCATCAACAGAAAGTAAAACTAAATCAACACCAGATCGCAGTAAAACCACATCACAGCAAACACGGTCTGATTGCACATCTCCCAGTGCAAAATCACCGCTGCAATGACCTCTTATTACCAAAGATGAGGACAGAATCAATAAAAGAATCAACCTCCTCGGGACCGCTTCAGCTTCATGCCCCTGATGAGGACATCTAAATGTAACTGTGGCTTTCTCCGCTCAGAGGAACTTTTCTTACCTCTTTCTTTATCTGATTGTCATTTTGACTGCCTCTGGTGTCGTTTTGAGTCCACAGAAGTCACGGTGAAAACCTTGCAGCTCCATGAGCCCGTGCACAGTTATTGAACAGCTTGAGTCACTTCTCACTGTCAGCAAGCAACTTGATTTCTGTTTCCCTGAGGAATGGAAATGAAATTATTTCTGCGCTTAGTAAGCTGTGTGATTGACACAGCCTATAGTATGAACATGTTTGTCTTTTCTTTGATGCTTTATAATGCCCACAAGAGATACGTTTTTCTTTTATAGTCATTTACTTTTATGACTTTTATACATTTATCTCAGCTTTGTTTTAAACTTGTGTTTGTTGAATATTAAAGTATATTTTATCGCATTTGTTATAGCTTTTCCTTTCTTCTCAGTGATGACATGTCAAATTACCACCTGTGTTCTGTAGAGCAAATAAAGGAGAAAAACAAATAACTGCAGCTTGATGGAACCAACTCTTACCTGCAGGGAACAATACACAGGGGAAGATCTATGCTGTGTTTTCCTCCACTCTGTGTGAACACCGTGGAACTGTGTGGTTTTGTGAAAGGACATCTTGTTTGTTTTAAGGTCTACACAGTTTGTCGAGGTAATTAGTCTGATCAGGTGAAAGGGCAGAAACTGTTACG
Source organism: Girardinichthys multiradiatus (assembly GCF_021462225.1). Lineage (NCBI taxonomy): Eukaryota > Metazoa > Chordata > Actinopteri > Cyprinodontiformes > Goodeidae > Girardinichthys > Girardinichthys multiradiatus. The sequence continues at coordinate 38,655,716 of NC_061818.1, read as the reverse complement.
GTTGGGTCTGTGCAGCTTATGCAGACGATCTTTGTTTAGCCGGACCGCTAAAGGTGTGTTTGTCCATTATTATTTTCCATGATCTGTTAGCAAACCGCTATTATCCTCTATAATGTTTAGCATCTCGTACTCGTCGTCTTCCGCTTTATCCGGGACCGGGTCGTGGGGGCAGCAGACTCAGCAGAGACGCACAGACTTCCCTCTCCCCAGACACCTCCTCCAGCTCCTCCGTGGGGAGCCCAAGGCGTTCCCAGGCCAGCCGAGAGACATAGTCCCTCCAGCGTGTCCTGGGCCGTCCCCTGGTGGGACGTGCCTGGAACACTTCCAGGAGGCGTCCAGGAGGCATTCGGTATAGATGCCTGAGCCACCTCAACTGGCTCCTCTCGATGTGGAGGAGCAGCGGCTCTACTCCGAGCCCCTCCCGGATGGCCGAGCTCCTCACCCTATCTCTAAGGGATTGCCCGGCCACCCTACGGAGGAAGCTCATTTCAGCCGCTTGTATCCGGGATCTTGTTCTTTCGGTCATGACCCAAAGTTCAGCATCTGTTGTTCTGATATACGGCTTTGAATAAAGCTGCATTTGTCTTCTGAGGATGCTCCTCCTGAGCAATCATAGCTTTATGACCAGAACTTCTGTAAAAGGTTTTGTGTTTTCATGTCTAAACTTGACTTATTCCAATGCTAAAACAGAGCATGTTTATGCATGTTTGGCATAAACCCACTATAAAGCATTCCAGGAAAACCACTTTATACCAAAAGGGAAGCATGGAGGTGGAAGCATTAGGATTTAGGAATGCTTTGCTGCAGAAGGACCTGGCCAGCTCATCATCTTTAAATCTTAAATTTCACTGTGAATGAGGGGCCTAGTCAAAGCCTAGATCTTGATCTCATTGAAATGATCATGGGTGACCTGAGGTGAAGCTGTACATCTTAAAGCTCAAACGAAAAATGTAAATAAAAATAGACATCGGTATGTTAACATTTATCTTGAAATGACTGACTGTATGCCCACATAATGATGTTATCATTGAAGAACTGCTTGCACCTCAACCCACTTCACACATACTCTCCATCTTAGCTCTCTAACTCTTGTCCTGGTTAAGACTGATAACAGCTGGGGGTTAACTTCAACCTCCATGTCTTATTGACAGATGCCAAGATGGTGTTTCAGGCTCAGTCTGGCTTATGTGAAGGCAGCTCATGGCAGCTTTAAAAAGTCATGGTGGTTGCTGTCACATTTAGTCAATTATTTTTCTGACGCAAAAGGTTTCAGAGTTAACCTCAGGCAAAAGTCTTTTTGTAAAAGAAATGAAATGGTAATTATGTGTGAAAACTCAATTATTCTGCCCACAGCACTACTTGTTTCAAAAGAATGAACTGTTGGGAACCATGACAGATAATTAGATGCTCGTGTCACACTTAAATAAGTCTAGAGTTTGTGGCTGTTATAAATAAATCCCTTAATAGTCCCATGAAATCAAAGTTGACATTTTTAGGTTTTGATTTTATGGCACATGTATTACAGTACACAGCATCTGGCCCTTTTTGCTGGGGTATTTTTATTGTTTTCACAGATTTTGAACTGTTTTAGAACGATAATTGAGGACTGTTTTAAATCACCTGAAGGCATGTCTTTGGCTTTAAATGAAAAATGTATAGTTAAACATTCAAAATCTGCCATAAAAGCAGAAAATGTTTGTTTAGGCTTGAGAAAAGTCAAAATGCACTGAAATCCTGGACAACCTTCCAGTGACGGTCAAAACCCAGTACAAATCCTGCAAATTTAAGTGGACCTAAACCTGATGTAAAAGACTAACTCTGCCCCCAGACAAATAAAATGTCACCCCAAGTGGGCGGTGCCAAGATACACTCAAGGGCGTGGCCAAGTGTGGGGATGAGTGGAGGGGGTAAGTTGGGGGTGTGGTCACAAGGAGGCAAAGTGATAGCTAGTTTTTGACATATAGAAAAAGAGTTAGCAGAGTTAGCGCTGGTAGTTTCACCATGTATAGATCTTTTGAAATGGAGCATTTTTTATCCCCCTCATCACTGGAGGTTGAGGGAAGCTTTAAGGAGCCCAGTATGCCTGAGCCTAATCAGTTGGGAATGTGTGTTTGAGTGAGATGGTTTTACACTAAATTGAAGTAACAACCATTCAACCCAAAGAGGGCAGTGATAAGACAGTTTTAGGTCAAATGTTGCAGAATTAAACATGTTTACATAAAAATGTAAATAACATAAATATAGCACCCTTAAGGCCCAATTTATACAGTTTCCGTACGAAAAAAGGTCATTTGAGGTTTATTTACTCTTTAAAGATAATGCATTGGCTTCATAGCTTCAACATGCATTCAGTTTATCAGGAATATCCCATATACATAAAAAGTACTAAAAAATAGTCTGTTTGTTGTATGCAGGAAAAACTATTGTACAAGTTTAATGCTGTATCTTGTTGATATTATTACAAAGAACCTTTAGGATTTCCTTTTTAATCGCTTTTTCCTTTTTTCATTCCATTTGCCTGTTAAACCGCAAGCTAACAGTAGCTTTAGGTGCTCCTACAAATACACTATATCCTGAGAATGATGCCAAGCTGTTGTAGAGAAACAGAAATGAATAAAGTAACTCTATTTCCAAACTAACATACTACTCATGACCTTTAAGTTAACTTCTATTTGAGGGCAACGTGTGTAAAAAGTTTTGATGGATAGATCGGGTTGCCTCTGAGCATGTGAATAAGTCTTACCTTTGCTGAATTTAAGAAGGTGGGCAAATGCAAATGTGAGACTGTGGGATGCGTGAGGGTGTGCGCTGTTGTCTGTCTAACGGTGGTGCGATGATGGATAGGGCTGCCAGGAGACTGGGGTTTCACTAATACTGGAGCCTCTGTAGAAATAAGGGAAGAATGCATTAATGGATGTGTGTGTGTGTGTGTGTGTGTGCGCCTGCAGGTTCAAGTTAAATGTGTGCCTTTGGCCAAAGGTATTTCAGAAAAGCTGTGCTGTGCACTCAGGCTTTGTGGAGTTGCAGTTGGATGAATCGTCACTGCTTAATAATGTGTTAATTTTATCATAAAAGTCAATGGGGTTGATAAAATTGCTTCATTGAATTTAGCTCTGAATTTTAACTTGGTGCTAAGTGAGTTAGAGCTGTAATATCTTGTTGTGAGATTGATATTAAGCAAATGGGATGTGCTTTAGTGAGTGTGGTTCAATACCTATCAGGTGAACGGTGTGTTTCCTGTATTTATTCTTTAAAAAGGCACATTAGAAACTTTAAAACAAATTTATTATCTTACTGCCGCATGGAGATGTTATGTTATGCCCTCATTGCCTTACATTTTCCTTCCAATGCATGCAGCTTTTTGGTACTTTTTCAGCAGAATCTTTGACTACATTCTGAGCACACATTTATAATTTGATGTGATGGTGAGAGACAAAGACTCCACAAAAATTGGAATAAAAAGGACATTCAGAAAGATAGGTGAATAATCATTTTCAGAATGCATTGATTTGGACATGAGTCTATGATGTTTCAGTCCAACACCGGGTCGTTGTGAATTTGTTGTTAAGCGGAGGAAAACAAGGGCCCTGAACAATTATTAGACCCTGCTAGTGCAAAATGATGTTTAAAGTAGAAGATTTCAGGGGATATTTTTTTAGTTATTCTAGCGGACACAACATTGTTTAATTGCACCCTAGGGGGATTTACGAGGCAAAAAATGAATTGGAAAAAGAAAAGGAAATATTTTGAGCCACGTGTGACTGAGCTCAGCAAGATTGATGTTATACTCAAAACAATACCGTATGATCTCCAGTGGATAACATTAATTACTGACCCTTTTAAGTTAAACATTAGAGTAGAGTAGCCAAAATTTGCACTCGAGTTAAGAATAGCATTATTTTATTATTATTTTTACTCAAGTAGAAGTAGAAAAAATTGTTAAAAAGGCAGCTGGAGTACTGAGTAACTGATCATAACATCTGATTTAATTTGTGAAAAATGATGTGCTTAGACAGACGAAAAGAATAAAATTAAAAGATTTGTAACAATAAATCTCAATATGAAATAGCAAATTTAAGCAGAACACTTTCAGTTCATATATCCCCAAATTCTTTACCTTTTAATGATGATGAATTTCAGCTCACTGCATTTAAGAGTAGAATATAACAAGAGAGTAAGAAAAAAACTTTTTTATACAGAAATAGGGCCCTAATGAAAAGTATTCGTTTTGCCAGAGTATTCGTTTTTCAGATATTTCTTATACAGTTTGCATGTTGTTGTTTTTTTTTATTACCAGGACAAGAAAGGTTGTTTTGTTCAATTGTAGGGACAGTCACTATCTCATCAGGGGGCTGGTTTAACAAGTCACATAGAAAAATATCTTGTAATTATTATATGAGCAGGACAGAAGGGTTCATAGGTAGAACATTTTTCTTGTTCAGCTTCATAGAAATATTGTTGTGCACCACTGGAGTTTTTGGACCGTTGCTCATTCTAAACAAAAGATTAGGGAGCTTTAAACGATGAACTATTATGCCACTCTTTGCAGTTAAAATGTCCTTATGTTATTGTCCCAGATCTTTAAAGGAGCTCTCAGCATACACAGAGGGATTTAATAACTGGCCAGTTGTCACAGCTTTCACAACTGTATTATAATTCCTCTGTCAAGCTTCATTCAGAGATTCAGCTTTGTGGAGACAAGTATGGGAGACAAAATGATGGTTAGCAGTTGTAGCTCATCTTTCTGAAGTTAAATATCAATAATTTTGCAAACATTGCTAGGTACATAAGAAATGGTTAACATTTCTGACTGCCTGCTATCAGCTTACAGTGAATGCAGCAGAATCTGAAGTTGAATATGAGAGGAGATACGGCTGGATTTCCTCTTGTCTCAGCTGGAAGTGCTCACTAAATAAGGCATTTTGAAGGTCCCAAACAAAGTGTAGTGGTTGTCGTTTTCTGTTTGATCTTGACCTTAGTTACTGAAATATATATGCTGCCAAGCTAAGAAAAAGTGAAAGATTTTATAAGATGTCCCGTTAAATCTATCTGAGGAACATTAGATGAAGAGAGATTGATCAGAACCAAACTGCTGGACCAAATGGTCGACATACATTCCTGGAGTCAGGACTTGCAGTCATAGGATGAACCTTTTTGCTTACCAATGCAGATTAAATCAGCTGAACTGACAGCCACTTTCTATTTCTCCACTGATGTTCTCTCATGGTCATAAAACTTTAATTTTACTGACTGAAAAATGCTTAACAGTATAAGTATGCAGCATCGCAGCTCGAGATGGCCAATCTGGGCAGCTGCTACATTAAGAGTTGTTGCATTATGGCTCTGCAGAGTGTAAACAGCAGTATATATCTGTGTGATTGAAGGTCTCGGCAGCACACCTGCTCAGCTTGGACAGGCAGTGTCTCTGGACCTCATATCCCATTCAGGCAAACTCCTGTGTGGAACAGGTGCATATGGTATAAAAGAGGAAAAAAAGACTCCTACCTTCCTTTGTACCAGAGTTTTACAGAGGGTCCGTACACCCTGAGAACTCCCAGGAAAGTTGTTTGTTATTCTCCTTACCCACAGCACCCAACCCCTATCTGTCTGAGCCACCTCATCCATGATGGCTTTAGCCATGTTTATTATCCCACATGTATGAGTAGGAGCAGGATGAATAAACTCCACTCAGCCAAAATAACTCTTTGATTTGAATTAAATGATTCATTTCTAACAGATTATTGCCGTCTCTGTGTTTTTCTTAAAGACTAATCTAAAAAGGGCCATTTTATTTAGCTGAATTGGAAAAGAAATCTCAAAGGATTTCCCTCCATAAATTGGTGCAAGATGAGGCGATGGATGGATTATTTTTCCCTAGGATATTTTTGGATTGTTTCACTCCAACGTGCTGTTCAGTATTAATGTGTTTTCTTGTTGATGCAGAGATTTGGGGTGAGGGAGCACCTCCACTCTGGAGGAACACCTGTTTCAGCTCGCCTCCAGATGGTTAGCAAATCTAAATGCATTTTATATGATGTCACACTAATCTGACTATCGCACAGCATGCACATCAAAACCTATGCCTTGGGTAGGGATGGCGGCATCCATATGCCATCATACATGAAACATGGTTACAATAATCTTATTTCGTTGCAAGATTTTGGCCTGTGGAGTTTGTTAGGATTAAAGGGGTAGTTTTTAAAGATCATTCTTCCTGTAGACAGCGGTTAGAACTTTCTCAGTTTGGAGAATCACGAAGGAGTTCTCATGGAGGAATCGAGCTAACAACTGCTCAGATTCATGCTAAAGCTGCTTCTCGACAAAAGCTAAAAGGTATTAGGAGTCAAACTAAATGTTGACATGAAAGTAGCCAACAGATAATTCAGCTTAAAAAAGCTATCCTGAGTCTAGCTAAAAGCCTCAAGTTTGTCTAAAACTAGGAATTAAGCTAACTGCTATTTAAAGTCAAGCTAACAGCTTCTCTGAGTCAAGCTTAAAGCTAATATGAATGACCTCATAAGGTTACCTGGAGCCGAGTTAAAATATGAAAAGGAAGTTGGAAGTTATATAAAAGTTATTTACGTGACATGCTGAAAGGGACTCCAGATAAAGCTAGCAGCCAGTCTGTGTCATCGAAGAGGTAATTAAGAAGCTAACACATACTTGCAGTCAAACTATAGCTTGCCATATTACCAATGTTTTGGGATTAGACCAGGCAAACTAAATCATGGAAAATTCACGACACAAACATTTTTAGAGTTACCAATACTCACTCCTCTGGAGACTTTTAGTTTTCTCTATTTTTCACTGACCGGATTAATTTCACCCCCTTTAAAGACAGTGGCTCCAGTCAAAGCTAAACACTTATGACCGCACAGCTGTTTGTGGTTGTTCCTTCTAAACATAGTGGCTATTTTAACTTTTTTCTGTTCACAGCTATATGCTTTAAAAGTATACTGCTTTTAAAGTTGCAAAATGTAGGTTTGCATGTATAAAACTGCAGACGTCTATGGTAAAAGAAACATTAGTTTGTGATGAGGCTTATTTTAAAGTATCCAAAGCTTATTCTTCACAAATATATAATTCAAACTTTGTTTTAGGATGAAGATACGGTTAATTTAGTCAAATGCTTAATATTTGTTTGTGCATCTTTTCCAAGTATGAACTATGCAAATAATAACAATGTCAATGATATAGTAAAGTGGAAGTAATCTAAAACAAGAACTTCTGTAACCCTTTATATAAAAGAAAGGAAGCCGCAGTCCTCTGTTGCACTTGTGATCTTGTGAATTTACAGTATTAATCCATAAGATCTGACCACCTCTGCTCAGAAAATCTGAACAAATAGTGATACATCTCAGGTCAGATCTGAGGACAATCAGACTAAACATGCCTTTTTTTATTTACAAGGCATTTGTAATATTACAGAAATATATGTTTTAAGGTGGAATAGTTTACAAATTGTTTAGGCATTGCATCTATTTTAAAATATTACAAAATAAAACTGTGAAAACTGGGGGAATTTAATGGCTTAAGGAGTTTTTGAAGTGGTTTCCAGCAGCAACTCTTTATTCAATTTAAAAAGAAAAAAGGTTAGTAAATAGTTAAAAACACACAGGCATTTATAAACATTTACCAATTAATTAAAAAAATTGGCAACAAGTCACAAAAACATTAGGTATAAAGTGGTTTTAATGAAATGTCGCTTTCTGAACTGCTTTGTCTCAACCAATTAAAAAAGAAAGGAAGCGACTCGGAGGCTGGCAGATTTGACTGTAAATGTTGTGACGGCCTGTTGCCCTGTGCTGACCTATGAAGTCATATCAGATGTTTTGCATTATTCAGTGTAATGCTTATGATTTTTGATGTGTTCATTATATATTCTTTGTAATACTTAAACGGATTTATTTACATGGGCCTGAATGTGTGTAAATTAAAAAAAGAGAAATTATCTTAGAAATGCACTATTATTACTATTGTTATGAACAATTGAAATAATTAGAAAACATAGTAATAGTTCAATGTCTTGTTGATGGGATGCAGCCAGAAAAGTAGTGTGTGTCTGCGTCGCCTTAATAGCAGACGTAATTCTGTTGTTGAACTAACACTAGAACCTCAGGAAAAAATCTGAAAAAAGTTTGCAAAGTCTAAGCTTGTTTCAGGAGGACAAACCAAATTCTGCAAGTATTACAACATCACGGCTCCATAGTGAAAAAGTTCAGGTCCTAAACTAACCTGCCTGTGAAAACAGATGCCTCAAGAAACAAACAAACACAAAAATGACAAAGGAGAAATATTTCATACAGCCAGAAAGAGAGAGGCTTTCCTGAACCACAGTTGTAGGTTTTCTCATGTTCCAGGTACTTGGTGTTGGATTACAAACCAACATTCGCCCAAATAGTTTAATTCTGAGTGTAAATGCTTAAAAAACTCTTGTAAACAGTTAATATTTTCCTTTTGCTTTGCATGGGCCAGAGGTACATCTTATTCTCATCCACTGTACAATTCCAATGAGAAAAAAATTCAGGATAAAAAAAGAATTTCTAATATAAGATTTTAGAAAAATATAATGTAAAGTTTCTACACACATGCTAAAAAGGTCTCTGTGAAAGTGAACATCTGGGTAGTGATGTCACAGTAAGGACTGACACTAGGAGGTGAGAGTAGTAGTGGAAACAAGTTTCAGGGTGATTTGTTAGATTTTGGAAACCCAACGCTAGACGAGCCACTTTGGGCCGATGATATGGACAGGTGGTTTGCTCTGGCTGCTGTATGACATTTTTAAAGCATCCCATTTTATTTCAGGTTACTGCTGTGTCTGGTTTTATAGACTGGATATCTGATCATCGAACCTGCATCTCTGCTGTTTTTCCTAAATTAATTCCAGCTGTAAGTTTTTCCTTACTTGTACTACTTTATATTTGACTGCTTCATGCAAATGTTCACCTCTCATGTTTTGCTAGTATCATCTTAACTAGTTATGTGAGTAGAGCAATCATAGAAACTCAATTTAATGCAATTTAAACACGCCACAAAATGCATAAACAGATTGGAGGACTTATTTTTGTGACTTGTTAATGACTGAATGGGGAGTTGCATTCTTCGTTTGCAACATCTCGCCTGGAACATGTTTAATGTGCAGCCATAGTGGGGCTAACTGGTTTGACTAGACCCACTGTCAGTCAGTCTGCTTGACCAGCGTTCTTGTAGTTGTGGTTGATGATTCAGAAGGTTTGCACCTACCAGCAGGATATATAGCTGCTGCTTAAAAATCAAATCCGACCATCTCATTGGTCTTCCTTGCAGACTGGTCCCTTGAGGTTTTTGGTGTATATTTATACAGAAACCCATGCACTGTTTCCTACATATGCAAAACCAATTGAACAACTGACTGCATTTGGTTTTATAGAAGTTGAACTTTATGTAACGTGATTTTAAGAAGGAGGAGTAAGTTTAACTATACAGTTCTGACCATAACATAGTGTTTACGTTTTCGTTTCAGTAATGCTACTCTGTAGCAACTGGGCAACAAATTCCAGAGTTTCAATGGAAAAGCCTCGGTGACCCGTCCCCCCATTGTCTTGTGTCATGATGTATGTTTGGATGGGTTGTACTGAAATTCTAATTTTCCCTCGGGGATTAATAAAGTATCTTTGAATTTGAATGTATTATTTTGTACAACAGGTTCCAGAAAGAGCACCTTCATAACTGATATATTGACTGAAAAATACATTCTTGCAACCTCAGCTAAACTTTAAACCATGCCCAGACACTAGGATCTAACATGCAAAACCAAATTAACATGCATGCATGTTGTACCCATGCTCTGAAGCTTTGTACAATGTTTCCTTGATCATCACTCGCTTTGCTTGACATCCCTGTGTGATGTTACTATGAAGCTGATGGCCTGGCTTCATAGGTTTGCATGTATATTTAACATCCTGTGTGGTGCATTAGGGAGCAATACAGCTGAACTACTGCATTCCTGTCAGTTCACAAATGTTCACATGTTTTTGCCAAGATTTCCTGCATTAGCCTGGGAAGAGCTACATACTATATCCACATGGGTAAATGTTTATTAATAATTAAATGCTTATAACATATGCTGAAAATCGTGTTTTTCAAGTGGCTTCTGTTTAAAGCCGTATGCATTTGTAGTCGAGTTCAGATAAACATGTGTGTCCCTTTCACTCTGTGTGTTTTGAGCCCCAGACCCTGTGATCCATCCTCCTGTGGACCGGGGTTAAAGCCACACGGTCAGGGCGAAAGGGCTGCAGGAGGGAGAGTGCGGGTGGGCGGCTCATTAGATAGCACTCCCCGCGGAGTGTGAAGGAGAAAAACACCCATTAGCAAAACAAACGACGCGCCCATCGCTCACACAAGCACGCAGATTGTTTACAAAGAGCCAGGCGGACCAGCCCGTCGGCATCCAGCACCCGCTGGGGGGTTCATGTCAATGCACTTCCGGGGTCATGAATGAAGGTGAAGGGGGGGGGGGGTGTTGGACACATACAGTAGCTTCAGAATGCCTGTTGTGTTTTAACTATTGACTGTAAGCAAGAGAAGAAAAATACAAACTCTACTTTTGTGAAAACAGCAGCGTGGAAAAAGGACACGAGGACCAATCCTCAGTGAGAGCTCCAGTGAAATTTATGTAAGATAGCAGAAATAAAATGTAAAGTGTGCAGCAGGACATTAAATATTCATTGATGCATTACAGCTCTATGGAGCTAAGCATTTTTAAGCTCACTGCTCCCCATCAGCAGGACTTTGTTTATCAGTGCCATCAAAAATGTTGCAAATTATTACTTAAAGGTAACATAAAATCCCAGGGCCATTCTTTATGGTTAGTCTGGTTTGGTGAGGTTTTATCCAGGCCCGAGAACTGTTTATGGTCATTCTTATCAGAAAGCAGCATTGGCATTTTGTAGCACAACAGCTGGCATTTAGTCAGGAATGGATTAAAGTTTTCTTTTTTACTTTCCTGGTGCCAAAATGTTGTGGTGTTACTCTGAAAAGCTCTTTGGCCCTTCGTCGGTCTGATCCTGGCTGAGAGACTCAGAATTTCCTCAAAATCCAGGTTTCATTTCATCCATGTTATATCTTACACCATGCCTGTTGAAGTTCTGACGCAATTATCAAAAGAGCCAAGCAAAAGTTATGCATAAAAACATGCTGAAAACTGAGTTGTGCATCATCAGTAAAGGAAAAACATGTTTTCCCATGTGACAGACAGAAGGGAAAATATGCACTTAGGTTTGTGTGTGTGTGATGATTTAATTATTACTGATATCAGAACTATGGTGCAATTTTCTTCTAATCATCCATTTTAAACTGAAGGTAGAATTTTTAAACTCCTTTGGCAAAAAAGAAAAATAAGGAAAAACATAAACTCTTGTCCTAAATATGTAGAAATGCAACCTGTAATATTTTAATTTTTTTAACTAAAGTGTGTGAATTTGTGTGCTGGTGTGTGTGTGTGTGTGTATAACATTGTGCGGACATTTTGCATGGTCCACACAAAGGGAAATGGGTTATGTGGGTTAATGGTTTAGGACTAAGGTATAAGGTAGGAGTTTAGGTTAGGTTTAGGGTAAGGGTCAGGGCTTGGTTATAGTGATGAATGGAAGTCAATGGAAGTTCCCTATAAGGATATGAAAACACTATGTGTGTGTGTGTGTGTGTGTGTGTGTGTGTGTGCGCGCGCGCTCTGTGTAGTCCCCTGAGTGGACCCTGCCTATCGCCCAGTGACTGCTGGAGGCACTGTCTCCCAGTGACCCTGAACAGATAAAATAATGCACGTTGTAAAATGTAGATAGAATTGTGAATTAAACACATTTTATTTTACCCCTGGAGGAAAATTGTATTAGGCATTTTTTGAAGTGTAATAAGATGAATAAATTAGCAGCAAGTTTTGTTTAGGATCTTGAAACTGAAAGCACTTCTTCCTTTTGCTTTAAAGCTTTCTGTCTGAGTTTCTAGATGTTAGGAAGTTTTTCGGGTCCTCATGTATGCCTGTCATTTGTTCAATGGAGCTCATCCCCGTGTGCGAGCAGCCAGCTGAGGTTAGTCTCTTGGGTAATTAGTGCATCAGAGTCGAGTCCATCTATCTGACCTCTGACCTGGAGAGTTGTCCTCCAGCACTACAGTTCCCCTCCTTATTCCTTGCTCTCTGACATCACTGCTGGTATCCTCGCATAAATCTCTGCCAAACAAAAGACCAAACAGGGATTAATCCCTGGGTAGTAGCACCAGTGCTAATTTGCTGTTATGCGGGATATTCCACTCATTTGTTTGGATGAATAACTGCACAGTGTTTGTTATGGTCTGCCAGCTCTGTCTGCAGAGTCCCCCTGCCGTTAGGTGAATGATGAAAATAATTTCCATCAGATAAAAATCAGGCCGAGCATCACAGCTTGTATTTTTCTCTTTTTCTGACCCCCTGGCGAATTCTGTGGACAGAGTTTTCTGGAGTCTCACTGGGTATTACATTTGTCTTCATTTCGCTCGGTTTCTTTCAGGGAACCTGCCTCAGATCTTAAGTGGAATCACTCAGCCTGATCTCCACGCTCGCTGCAGTCTCCATCGCAGTCCTGACTGGTTTGCAAGTTGGTGGTGGGAGGTTTCTCCCTGTCTCCCTTGTCTCTGTGTCTCACTACAGCCAGATAATTAGCTGCCGACTGTCAGATAATTAGCCAGGCTGCATCTAATTTTGGTCACAACCTCAGATGATAATGGTCAAATGAAATCAATTGCATTCAGGAATGTGTGGGATTGGCTAAGCAGCATGTGCTCAATTGGCTCATTCCAAATGGTCTGTCCCGATTAATGAGTTACTTGCTTTGTGTTAATGGCCATTCCTACATCTTCAGGGTCGTCCCATGCTTTTATCTCATTTGAGTAAATGTGAAGAATAAATTAATGGGATGGCAAGCTGCATTTTACCATTTTTCTTACTGTTCCGGCACATCTCCTTAGCAATTTAAAACAGCCTAGTTATTGTTATGCTCTTCAAACTGTGCCTCCTACCAATGGTTTCTGCGGTGTTGAGTGAGATAAAATGGATAATAATGAAACCCATTCTGTAGATTTTTCTCGCTTGCATCATTTTTCCAACCAAGCACGCTTATGTACAGCACAGGTGATCTGAAAATATTGCAGAAGAGCTTCCTGAGTTGAGCTTTTCGTCAAGAAAATGATCTTCATAGAGACACTCGTGGTGCTTGAGAGTGCCATTACGATGAGTAGCCAGCATAATAGGCAGGTGTGAGTGAGAAAATGCCCCCACCTTAAAACCCCTGCTGACACCTCCCAGTGCTAGCCGGGGATTTGGGTTAATGCAGAGTTATAAAGACACTGAGTCCAAATGGAGGATTGGAGGCGTACATCATCATGATGCACCTCGGTGGGATGACAGCGGTACTGTATGTGACAGTAAATCCTTGATACTTATGCATCATTTCCTATTTCCTGCTCGCTGATGACTGAGGGAAAGGATAGCCAGTAATACAATAATTTCTGGTGGAGCATCACTCTCTCTGAAACTTAAACACTGAAACAAAACTACAGAAGAAATGCTGTCGCTACAGTCAAACTGACTTTGCTCCCATTTTATTACAGCTGCAGTCATATGTTCCGGCTTTCGTCATTAACTTTTTTTACAGTAAAAACATGGATTTCAGGCAATCTGAAGTGTAGAAAGTGGCGCTTATTAGTGAAGTGGATGATCAGGATTGTGATGAAGACTGTTGCGAAGGGTTCAAGTTTATGTATGTTAGTGGTCATTGCGTCAGTTTGCATTAACTGATGCTTCTTGTCCAGACACTGTGGATCAACGGTACTGTTATTGTCTGAATGTTGCAATGAAACTAAAGTGGATTTGTTTAGTTATAGTCGGATGTTTTTGAGCCTTCCGGATAAAGGTGGTATTGTAGTTTTAACCCTTTTAGACTTAAAAATGTGGCCCAGGGGCCATTTGAGGCTGAGCTATTTTGTGCGGCCCTCAAGAACAGTTCTGGCCTGGAAGCACAGGCGATTGATGCAGATGAAGACTTTTTATTTGATTTTTAGTGGGTAATTTTCATGGACAAAATCTTCTCAAAGTAAAAAAAGACTAACAAACATCTATCAGCCTACACTGAAAAGCAGACTTGGGTGCTCACACCAATTGATTAATACAGAAAGTGCATTAGAAGAAAGACTGACCCAAAATTCTTCTATCCTAACAAAGAAAACGATCACTTGAAAGTTAGGAAATTGTCTGCCTGTCTTATAATAACACCACTGGTATATGTTTTTGAAAAAAAATCGGACTATTTTGTTTGCTTTAAAAATCGTGTGTATATATTTATTATTGAACAGATAAAATAAAAAAGAAATTTATTGAAACATTTTTATTTAGAAAAATATTTCAACTTGATGATTTTGTCCCTGATGACAAATGGTTCGGACACACTAGATATACACTGACTAGCCAGTTTATTTGGTACATCTTGCTCTTATCAGGTTGGACCACCATTTGTCTTTAGAACTACCTTCATGGCACAGATTACACCTAGATCAGAAACATTCCTCACAAATTATGAAGGCATCACTCGGTTGCTGCAGATTTGCTGCAGATTTAAACATTGCTGAATTGGTACTATGTGGTCGAACGTGTGGAAAACAAATATTACACTATCATTACTAGTTTAACCCGTTAAACCAAAGCAGGGTGGAGTCATGTTTTCATGTTCTTTATACCAGATTCTTTCCCTATAATCTGAATGTTGCAGCTGAAATCTAGACTAACCAAAACACGCAACTTTTATCCAACCTGATGTCTGATTTGCTGAGTCTATATAGACTAGTTTCCTGTTGTTAACCAGCAAGAGTGGTATCTGGTGTGGTCGTCTGCTGCTGTAGCCCATCTGCTTCAAGGTTTAATGTCTTGTGCGTTGAGCTATAGTATTCTGCATAATTTAATTGTAATGACTGCTTTGCTCTCTTGGCGTTCTCTCCATGAGCTTCATGAGGTAGTCACCTGGAATGGTTTTCCAAAGAGTCTTGAAAAAACTTCCCAGAGGTTCATTGAGAGAAGGTCAAAGGTTAATATTTCAGTCATCACAGCAAAGGGCGGATACTTTCAGGAATCTAAAATAATAAACATATTTAAAGTTATTTTACAATTTTTTTTTTTTGCTACATGATTGCATGTGTTCAGACTTTTGATGCCTTCAGTGAGAATCTACGTACAATGGAAACAGTCCTAAACATAAAGAGGAAATGTTGCAACTAACAATCACAAGCAGTTTAAAATCGTTTTTTCAATATTTTTTTTTACCTCTTTGTTTTCTGTGTTCAGTTGTCAGTCAGTCATTTTCTACCGCTTATTCCATAGTGGGTCGCGGGGAAGCTGGTGCCTATCTCCAGCAGTCTATGGGCGAGAGGCAGGGTACACCCTGGACAGGTCGCCAGTCCATCACAGGGCAACACACAAACAACCATGCACACACTCATTCATACACCTAAGGGCAATTTAGAGAGACCAATTAACCTAACAGGCATGTCTTTGGACTGTGGGAGGAAGCCGGAGTACCCGGTGAGAACCCACGCATGCACGGGGAGAACATGCAAACTCCATGCAGAAAGACCCCAGGCTGGGAATCGAACCCAGGACCTTCTTGCTGCAAGGCAACAGTGCTACCAACTGCTCCACCGTGCAGCGTGTTCAGTTGTATTTGCTAAGTTTAAGCATCAGAGCTACTTTCTGTAAAATCCAACAAAAACACACAAATATGAAAGCCATTCTGTGACTATAGCTGTGAGGAACCATCTTTGGACTAATAATGTTAGTTTGTTGTGCATGAAGTTTAAAGCCACATCAATCTTTCTAAGGAGAGGCTGAAAATACTCCTTTACAACAAGTCCAGAACTCTAAACCTTTCTGTTTAAATGTTCCACATTGATCAAATTCTATAAAATTAATTGTAGAAGTAGAGAAAATGGGGAACACAGTGCTGTATTTATCAGTTTAACATATCACAGAAGCAAAAACATAAACACCAAGACCTCATATAATTTTATGCGTTCTGATTTATAACATCTTATATTTTTATAACAAGCCAATGTCTGCTCCTGGCTTAAGATGCTGTTAAACTGTTTCCTACCTTGCCTTGTGTGTTAGTGTATCAAAAATCATTGTTGTGTGCTCTAAATGTGAGGAAAGTTCTGTGAAACATGGAGTTCTATTACACCTTTAATGCAGGGCCACATTGTTCTGCCTTCCTGCTTGTCTTACGTTTCATTACCTATGATTTAGGTGAAGTCCATTGTATCCTGGTGCTTAATTAAACATGTAACTGGGAATATAAAAACATCATTATGAAGTACCACAGCACTGAAGCGCTGTTCAAATGAAGCTGGCAACCTAGAGTCTGTAATACCAAGGCATCTAGCCAAAACACCAAAAACATGGGTTAGTTTTGCTGCTCTACATGGTGCCACACCCAGCTTTATGTATCTTTATTTGCTTCAAAGACTCCCTGAGGTTAAATTCCCCCAACACTGTCTAAACTCAAAATAAACTGGATGATTAATATGGTTTAACTTATGGTTTTTGTCCCTTATGACTTTGTTGGGAGTGGGGGTGGTTTGTACTGAGTAATAGTAAGAAATTATGGCTAAAACTATCCAAATAAAGAACCAATTTAAATTTAAATCAGTCATTAAACGAGGTTCAAGAGTTGGAGGAGTTTCCATCATGCTACTTTGGCTCAGTGTGAGCATTTTTTAAAATTAGTGATTCGACCGTATGCTTGGCTGAACTGGATGGAACTAACCCAAAAGTTCTGTTCAAACTCCTGTCATCTTGACAACAATCCAGAGTGACTCATTTGGTGGAAATGCAAGTCCCTGTGAGATTTCACAGTTCTTTCCAGCCTCCATGAGTTAGGGGGATGTGGTGGATATGGTGTTTTATGTGTGTGTGTGTTTGTACCACACTCCCCTATGCACTTTGTTCCTCTGGATCTTTTTTGCCAGGAAACTTTGTGTGACATTAGTATTCCAGTAGCATTGCAGGGGTCATGCAATCTACGCCCACTCCCTCCCAGCAGTGCGTCTCCCCCCTCCTTTCTTCTTCTCCCCTTCCCTACTCTTTCTCCATTTTGTGGGCTGCAGCACTGCTTTACAAGAAGCACGGGGAACAAATAAAAATAGATGGGCAAAGTTGTGAGATGTGAGCCCTGGGGGACACACAGTACGGATATACATTTTCTGTGCGCATTTGGAGCGGCCCTTCTCGTCAAAGAATATTATCCCGGCCCACCTCGCCCCTCCCCTCTGTAGATCACAGCAGTAATTCAATTGGGGATAGACAAGAGCAGGCTTTCCTTGATGTTTTTTTTCCTTTTCCCAATAAACGTGTTGTTTCCCTGTCAGCATTGATAATGCTAGCTGATGCATATTGCGGCTAACTCTTCTCAACCTGAGCTGCCATTCTCCATCCTGCTCCGGTATTGAGGAGCTTCTCTGTGATTTGCTTTATGCCTGTCTGCCCATCTGGATTTTTTTTCATTCCCACTGGCTTTTCCTCTGGAGGACTCGTCTGCCTGTCTCTCATTCTTTCTCGCTGATCTGTTTTCCTGTTTGACAATCTAAGCATTGTCCATCTGATACGTCTGTGTGTCTACGGTCATCCTTCCATCTGTGAAGATGGGAATGAAATGTGATCTGACAGGAGGTTGGATTTACTGTATGCTATCTTACATGCACCCCTGATCACAGCTCTCTGTTTGAGCATCCGTTCTGCGGAATATCTGATTAGAAGGGCCGGGTTAAGTTCTGGTCAGAGATGAGCCAATGCACTCCAGCAGGTAGTCTGTAGCCATATACATCATCATTCAGCCAACAAGGACGCACATAAGTAACTGATTTACAGGCTGACAGTTGTGATCGACCCAAAACCT
The DNA here is from genome assembly GCF_021462225.1 of Girardinichthys multiradiatus. Lineage (NCBI taxonomy): Eukaryota > Metazoa > Chordata > Actinopteri > Cyprinodontiformes > Goodeidae > Girardinichthys > Girardinichthys multiradiatus. The sequence continues at coordinate 38,637,768 of NC_061818.1, read as the reverse complement.
CAACGCAGAGTGTGGTTTCTTTCCTCTGAGAGCTTCATCTTTGAGATTTTATTCTGACAGTTTCTCGACAGCGTCAACTTCAGAACTGTATCTAGCACTCTAACATGCTGTTACATTTCTCCAAAATGTTCCCCATCATGTTAACGGGTGTCAGGAAAATGTGACAAGGTGCATCTGACATTATAGCTGCTCTTAAACTAGCTGCACTTTGAATTTTGTTGCAATAATAGAGAGCAAAGATCGAGCTTGAAACTCAAGAAGTTCACCGAAGAGATGAGGACAAATGAGTGCTGTCAGCAGGAGTTCAGTTGCAGCCAGAATGTGTAATAATTTGCTCCGCGTTGTGATGACCCAGCTCGTTGGGCCACAACGCAAAATGGAGGCTGAACACACAGTAACAACAAACCGTATAATGATATATTTTCAGGCATCAAGCAAAACATAACAACAGACATCTATCTTTGTGATGGTTATGGATGTTTGGATTAGAATGTGTGTTAGAAGGTCAAAAAAATCAAAAACACACTCAAATATCGTTGGTAATGTTAGAAAATCACTTTGAGTTCTTGGTTTTGGTTTTGCAACATTTTTACATTTTCCAGAAGGATCACATAGAAACAACAACAAAAATACAACCTATATTATATTTATTCATACTTAAAGTTTTTAACACAAAGTAGAGGATAATAATAATTAGTAAGACCATACATGGTTTTCTGAAGAGCTACATTTTTGTCGATATATCTTTGTAAAATCTTTCAAACTCAGTCTGGGGTTTGGGCGCTGTAACATAACATGTTCTCATGTAAACTAATGTTACTGGCTGCATATTTAGGGTCGTGTTTCTACTAGAAGGTGAAACTCTGCCCTCCGCTACAGTTTTTTGTAACTTATTAAAGGTTTTCTTCCTGGATCGTCCTGTATTTAGCTCCATCTATCTTCCTATTAACTCTGACCAGCTTATTTCCATAGCATGATGCTCCCAACATCATGTGTCACAGTGGTGATGGTGTGTTCAGCTTAGTTAGTACTACAGATTTGTAGAGTGAACAACTAACAGTTTATCCACCCAACAGATTTTCTCACCAAAGTTAAGGATCTCTGCAGCTTCTCCAAAGTGACCAGGGCTCTTAGCTGCTTCTCTGATTACTGCTATTAGTGTAGGTGGACAGCCATGTCTTGGTAGGTTTTTATTTTCCTACTCCTCTGCCTATTGCTTCTAGCATTTTACATTTGAACTAAATGGGAAGTGACATATAAAGGTTTGCATTCTTTCTTAGATTAAAAACAGAACAATATAGTGAATATGATTGGGTGAAAACTATTAAACAATTTCAAAATACAAACAAAACTAGTTTGAAATGCAGTATATATATATTGTAAATGCTTTTTAAGAATCTTCTTTAAATTGTTAAGGTATTGTAATTTTAATTGTTATTGTTTTACTATGGATATGTAAGTGTTATTTATTACTACTACCACTACTACTACTACTACTACTTTATTCTTCAGAACTATTTTAATTGCAAATCAGATATTTGTGGATGCAATAGTGCTCCAAAGGTATCAAAGGGCTCCAAGGATCTGAATCTAGTCTTAACTGTCAAGAATCTTGAGTTTTTTTCCAACTGACTCGAACAGTGAAGCAATGAGGAACAAGATGGAGGGAGTGAGAGTAATAGGCTGCATCAGAGTGGTGAGGAAGCTAATGCCTCCTGAGACTGTTTGTGAAGGAGGAAGGCAGGCCTTTGGATGGCGAGCTCACTTCTGTATGTGCATTACTCAGCCACATAAATCTGGGAGCCCCTGCCTCGCCTGCCTGCATTGGTTTGGCTTTAATTACTTGAGCTATCCTGCACTCACCACCAGCACTTCCCTAATGGGGCTGCCTCGCTCGGGCATCACTCACGCTCACTCCGGCCAGCTGGCAGGATGGCCTGCGGGGGGAGCCTGGCCCTCCTATTATAGCACCAAGCCCTGACACACCTGTGGTTACTGTGTGTGCGCTCAGCTGTCACACAAACTAACTTTTTTCCAAGAGATAAACAAACATTTAATTTTTCATAAAGTCAGTGTTTTTATTTGTACTGATTCTGACCGGCACTGTCCCGTAATTTGTCCTTCTGCTGTCTTATTTAGTGTCTTGTTAGTTATGTGTCCCTGGGGGGGGGGGGGGGTTGTTCATCAGTGACATGTCACGACAGCTTCACCGCTTGTCAAGTACGTGTGCTTTCATTCGTCTTGTGTACAGTTGCCTAACGATGTGCCAAGAGCTTTCAGCGGCGACTTAAAATGCATCAGAGCTTTTTGTTCTCGTGTGTGAAAAGACACAGAAGAGTCGGCATAACGCCTTGGATCCTGGCTGCCGTTGAATGACTCACTGTGACCTTGGAGATTATTGCTATACTAGACAGAAAAAATGCTATATGTTTGTCAAGAGCTGTCTGTCATCAATGAGCTTTTGTGTTGGCTATCGATCGGCTCCTGGGGAGGACACCGGGGTTGATGGATGCACAACAAACAGACTCTGCATTGCCAGCAAGCTGACCAGCCGGCGCCCCCACCCTACCCTTCATGCCTCATAATGATGGGATATCAAGTCTGGGAAGCTGCCACTCAAGTATTAGCCTCACCCTCGGCCTAATTCAGAACCGAGCTGCGTCCCTAAATGGCGATTCATTAGTAAACATGGAGTGGATTACAGGAGTTTAGCCTTGCTACCCGCGCATCGATAACAGGCCCTGATTGCTTTGTAAAATGTTGCAAGCTGTGAGTAAGAGCGGTGCCACTGCATCTGCAGCACACACATATAAAGATAATAACACAATTCCCCTATCAGTTGACCTGGTTTCTCTTCAGTTAGCAAGCTCCAGCCTCTGGGGTGCAATTGAGAGCGACTTGGTCCGATAGTTGATACAAGACAAATGCCAAGTGCAATGCAACAATCATCATCCCCTGTGATTCTGGAGAGGTTTTTTATTATTTATTTTAGGAAGTGAGCAACCACTGCTACATTATTCAGCCCCACTCTTTCACACAAGAGAGAATGGCATTAAAGCTAATTTCAGTGAGGCTCCAGCTGCCGCTGTTGTTCACAGAAAGAAGCCACACAGTTATATCCTCTGATCATCAGACGCTGGGAAATCAGCAAACCACTGTTGTGATGTTTGTTTTCCTCTCCTGACTGGCTTTAACCCTGCCAGACTATTAAACAGGGCAAAGCTATGAGGTCACCGATCGATTTGCTTTGATATTTTATACACCGCGCTCAATTTCCACCAGTATAAAGGGGGCATGCACCAGTGTTTCCCCAGTGCAGGATTAATGATGTGATTAGGGACCTCCAGAGATCTTGCAGTCATAGCAGGAAGAAAGTACACCCTCTCTGAGTTTTAGGAACAAATACCAAAATAAAGTGACCTGAAATTTTTTAATTAAGCAAAGATGAACCCAAAACTGAAAAAAGCATTCAAAAAAACTAAGTACACTAAGTGCATCTTTGAACCAGCCAAAGTTTGACCCAAACTGGGTCATTAACAAAACAATGATCCCAAACACAGCAGCCAGTCTGCAACAGAATGGCTGACTGGGCCATTGCAAAGGCTTTCTTTTCTATTTCAAAATGTAGACCTCAACCTGATTGGAATCCTGTGGGGGGACCTTTAGGGAGCTGTGCCAAAAGAAATATCCTTAAACGTCAATGAATTGAAGCAAAGCTGGAATGAAGAGTGGGACAAAATTCCTCCACATCATGTAAGAGAGTGAAACAAACCACCGCTAAGAGTTATCCTTAAAAACAAATGTGGGTCAAGTAAGTAAATCATGGGCTGTACTTATTTTTACTAAATACACCCCATGCACTTTTCCATTTTGGCTTCACCTTCATTTAATAAATAATTGTTTTTTACACTTGCAGTTAAATAATTTTTTAACCTGATAAAGACCTGATTATTTTTATGTCTTGATTCATAAAACCTTGAAATTTAAAAGGGGTATACTTTCTTTTACCCATGACTCGAAAGGAAAAAAACATCAGACACAGTTATCACTTTGCCTTCACACAAATGAGCAAGCACGGTAAAACATCTTACAATGGAGAAAACATTGCAGAATATAAACTGTGATTTTTTTTTTACCGCCTGTAACCATCTTTCTTTGCAGTTTTACTGTCACATTATCCAGAACATCTGGGCCACGAGTGTGTGGCGCTAAAAGTCTGCAAATTACAGAAACAAAACAAGCATCCTGTGCTTTTCACAGGTGCTGGACTGGATCCAAGCTGATAACAGTTTATTCCGACTCAATAACACTTAGAAGGATTCAGGTAAACAGAAGACACGGAGGGAGGTCTGGCGGATTACAGGAGATTTGTCGGCCCCTGGGACTTCTCAGTCAGCTGAAGTTGACAAAGCAGAGCCGATGTACAATGGGGGCAAAGAATGGAACAGAAAAAAAATCTTTTGGAAGATAAAATGTTCTTGCACACAAGCTTGTGTTATACATTTTGAAATTTCTTCGTCTTTTCCTTTTCAGCACCTGCCCTCCTCCCCCATCTTCCCCTCTGCACCAAGGCTAGAACATCAGTGAATAATTCATCAGTCAAATCCAGAAATCTATGAAATAAAATCATTTGTTGCCCTATAGTGTGCTTGACAGGGAGCTTGTTTATAAGGGTGGTAAAGCAGGACTCGAGTGTTGGTACAATCAATAATCTGATAGAATCCCGAGGCCCTGGCTTGTTGGCAACGCACATCCAGACTGAGACATCAAAACAGCTTTTGGTTTCTATCCTCTCGCTTGTGTCTCCAGAACATTTCAAGCCAGATGGGAAGTTCAGACTGTTTTCTTCATAGCTGCATTATTTATTCCTGCATTAACGAGCCCTCCTTTTTCTTTGCATCTCGAGGTTGTCATTAGCTCCAGTATGTTGTGATGATGCAGAGGACAATTAAGATATAAACTCCATGACCAATCATAACAGTGATAATGATAATGCAGTGATAATGATAAGAAAGGATGGAAATGGCTCCAGCAAATAGGGTTTCTGTTTTTAGCATGACTCCAAAAACAATAGTTTTTCTTCCACCAATAACAATAATTATTATAATGATAACAATGAGTCCAAAATAAATCTACACCCTCCCCCTCCTCTACTTTCCCTTTCATCTCATCTGCTCCTCATTAGAAAAAAGGGGGTCAGAGCATTGCTTCCAGCTATCTTAATCCTTACCTCTTCACCCTGTTCAGTTCTGTTGACACGTTTGTCTGTAGCCAGTTACATTGGTGATTCTCCAGTTCAGTAATCTTTCTTATTAAATAGGAATTAAATTGACCCTGTTTACCATTAAAGTTAAACTGGTCTGTTTTTTTTTTTTTTACTCTTGTTTGAGGCCTTAAGCTCTTTAAATACACTTGCACCTTTGTGTGGAGGTTAGTCTAAAAGTCTAATGTTAAGCTCACTCCGCTCTAAATGTCTTTTTCTGATTCAGCACCAAGAACAGCTCATAAGCACTGAGTAGTAAATAGCTATCAAGTTTGAATTGAAGGCCAAATTTTATTTCACCTTTTCCTCACCTCTTATTCTGAACACTTAACCCTACATTTCTAAAACGTACGGTGTCCCAGTTGTTTCCGTAATGTAGGAGCACACATGGGAACACATTCACAAATGTAAATATTTTCTCACTTAACATATATTTAAAATGTCTATTTTGTCTGTCTATTTTGAATTTCAATTCAATAAAATTTATTTAGTCAGTCAATTTCTACCGCTTATTCCATAGTGGGTCGCGGGGGAGCTGGTGCCTATCTCCAGCAGTCTATGGGCGAGAGGCAGGGTACACCCTGGACAGGTCACCAGTCCATCACAGGGCAACACACATACAACCATGCACACACTCATTCATACACCTAAGGGAAATTTTAGAGTTACCAATTAACCTAACATGCATGTCTTTGGACTGTGGGAGGAAGCCGGAGTACCCGGTGAGAACCCACGCATGCACAGGGAGAACATGCAAACTCCATGCAGAAAGACCCCAGGCTGGGAATCGAACCCAGGACCTTCTTGCTGCAAGGCAACAGTGCTACCAACTGCGCCACCGTGCAATTTATTTTTATAGCGCCAATTCACGACACATGTTGTCTCAAGGCACTTCAAAAAAGTCAGGTACATTCATTCCAATTAATCCTAACCATATAACAGTACAGTCAGATTCAGTTATTTATTCAAATTGGATAAAAAGTTTTTCTATCTAAGGAAACCCAGCAAAACCCCTCATGACGACTACTAAATCGAGGCACGTGACGTCGCCCGGTACAGCGGAGCCGGGGTCCCACCCTGGAGCCAGGCCTGGGGTCGGGACTCATCGGAGAGCGCCTGGTAGCTGGGTTGCTCCTCACGGGACCCGGCTGGGTCAAGCCGGAACGAGAGACGCTAGGCCATCCCCCAGTGGGCCCACCACCTGCAGGGGGAACCGTGAGGGACTGGTGCAAAGAGGATTGGGCGGCAGACGAAGGTGGAGACCTCGGCGGCCCAATCCCCGGATGCTTAAGCTGGCTCTAGGGACATGGAATGTCACCTCACTAGGGGGGATGGAGCCTGAGCTTGTTGCGGGAGGTCGAGAGATATCGACTAGAAATAGTCGGGCTCGCCTCCATGCACAGCGTGAGCTCTGGAACCCATCTCCTTGAGAGGGGCTGGACTCTCTTCTACTCTGGAGTGGCCCACGGGGAGAGGCGGAGGGCTGGGGTGGGTTTGCTTGTTGCCCCCCAGCACAGCCAAGGGCCGGAGCCGGAGGGATGCCTCCTGAACGCCTTCCTCGGGAAGTGTTCCAGGCACGTCCCACCAGGAGGAGGCCCAGGGGATGGCCCAGGACACGCTGGAGGGACTGTGTCTCTCAGCTGGCCTGGGAACACCTTGGGCTCTCCCCGGAGGAGCTGGAGGTGGTGTCTGGGGAGAGGGACGTCTGGGTGTCTTTGCTGAGTCTGCTGCTCCCGCGACCTGGTCCCGGATAAGCAGAAGACGATGAGTATGAGGAAACCCAGCAGATTGCATCGAGTCAGAGACTTGTAGCAGTCACTCCTCCTGGATGAGCATGTAGAGACAGTATGTAGCGGCAGTGGAGAGGAAAAACTCCCTTTTAACAGGAAGAAACCTCCAGGCTCAGTGTGAGCGGCCATCTGCCACGACCGACTGGGGGTTTGAGAGGGTTTTTGAAGTTTTCCCCTTATATTAAATTTTTTATCCTAGTCGACTATTGTTAATCAGTATACAAAAGTGAAGAGCAAACATTTCTCACTAAACGTTTTTTACCATTATAGTGAGCAGTACCACGTAATTTGTTTGATATTTTCAGTTCTTCTAAACTACCCACAAAAACCACTGTAGTATCCTTTTCAAAAGCATATGAAATCAATGAGCTGTAAGTATGTTTGAGAATTATTGTAGTTATTAAAGTCAACTAACAACAACAAATATAAACAGCTACATACATAATGTACTTTATATTCAATTATTGGCAGAAAATTAAATGTATTTTAAAGACATAAAAGCCGATTTTTTTGTCAGTATTATCCTGCTTACACGACACAGTGCTTGGTGGCTAGCACACACTGGTCTTCTAACCCAGTTTAATTAAAGAGCCTACAGAACCCAAACTACATCTATCTTTTGGTTCATTTGAATGAATTTGTCAGCAATCTGTTCTTGTTTCTCGTAAGATTTTATTGTAGAATAATCTTCTTTGTTTCGCTTTGGTAAAAAATCTAAGAGCGTTGATCCAAACCCACAGGAAGTCGGCCATCTTGGATTGAAGTTGCCATTTTGACCCCGGTTTTGCCCTTTCTAGCCCGCATATCTGAGCGAACTCCTCCTACAGCTTTTGACTTAGAGACTTCAAAATCACTCACTATACTCTTAAGGCATTGGGGATCAAAAGTTATCATAAGCTTTTTGATACATGAAAGCGTGTGGGCGTGGCCACGCCTCAAAATATGACTTCTCGCCATGAAAGACGAAATTGATATAGCTCCTACAAGGAAAGTCACAGAGACCTGAAACCTTCTGGGATTGATCTGCCTCTAAGCCTGAACAATATTCACTGATCAGATGCTGACATCATCAAAGCCCCGCCCCCTGAAAACAGGAAGTGTCATGCTTTCCTTTAGAGAGTCAATTTTTGATCTTCTTCACCTAATCAATGTGAAACTGTCCCAAGTAACAGATAACATGATGGTCTTAGACAGTCACCAGTACTAACTGCTTTAGCTGGAGGGTGTGACTATGATGGCGTGGCGAACTCTGATGTCACGCCAGGGCCATACGTTTGGCTCTAAATTACACATGCATGGTCCAATTTGCTCCAAAATAAATATGGTTGATCTTTGTCAGCCCCCAAACAGCTCGATTGGATTACATTGGAATTTGGATCAACAGCGCATCCTAGGACACTTCGAAGGCTATATCTCCCTCATACATCATCAGATCCACTTGAAATGTAGTATACATGATCATGAGTTAATGATGGACATGTTGACACAGTCAATTGATGACATCCCTTTAGCCCCACCCACTAAGAAACAAATGAGTGTAGCTTCCACCAGAAAGGTCCGATTTGCTCCAAACTGAATATAGTTGATCTTTGTCAGCCCCTAAACAGCTCTATGGGATTACATTGGAATTTGGATCAACAGCGCCCCCTAGGATATTTCAAGTGCTCTATCTCCCTCATACATCATCAGATCCACTTGAAATGTAGTATACATCATCAGGGATCAATGCTGAACATGTTGGCACAGGCAATTTGTGACATTGTTTTAGCCCCGCCCACTAACAAACAAGTGAGTGCAGCTTCCATCTGGAAGGTCTGATTTATTCTAAATTTTAAATCATTCTCGCCAGACCAAAACTCTGCATGACCGAAGATCATATGACATGTTGCTCACAGTGCCACCTAGTGGCGACGTGTTGAAGTTAAGCAGTGTCAAAGTCAGTGGCGTGTAGGGGGCGATGCAGGCTCCCGAGGTCGCTGAGGTGCGAGGGCCTTCAAGGCTGCTTGCAGCTTTAATTTATTTTCTTTAACTAAAAAAATAAACAGCAGAAATTTAAACCAAGTCCAAGTTATTTAAATGTTGTTTGAATCAATTAAAAATAAAGAGCTTTTTAATGTTCAGGTATTTTAGCAGAAAGTGTAGTAAATTTAAATAAAGAAGATCTCTACAACTGGGTTTGGTTTGGATATTCTAACATCAGAATGGCTCATCCCTCTCTTGGTCTGCACACTGCTTGTGTTGTGAATATTATGTGGTGTAGCATCACACTTTGCCTTCATTAGACTCCAAACGATGAAAAAAGAAATCACAGCACACTTCTAGACGTGTAGTGGATGTAATACAATCAAAGAGCAGTCATGTTCTCTGCAGCCAAAGATTACAGCCTCTTTGTGTGTGAGCTATGGTTTGATCTTTATTAGCTTCCTCCCAAATCTATTTTTAGCCTCTTTTGATTTCATTACGGTTGGAAAAAAGGACATTATTTTCATGTTAAATTCAACAACCAAGCTATTTAAGCAGGCCTGTGTTATAAGAAGACCACCAAGAATCCCCACAGGCAGAAATGCAGCACAGCGCTTTACTGTATGAAAGTGTGTATACATTCTGTAGATAGAAATTAGGCCTAATCGGGCCTCTGGCTCTTCAGCACAAAAAAATGAGAGGAATCCACTTAGCAACGTGGCTAATTTGCATAGCTTTGAAGAAAGAGGGCTCTGTGTTTAGTAAGCTTAGATGGCTGCAGAACGTCAGTCTGACACTCAGCAGGAGACAAAGCAGCTGACTGACTGGTTTTTCTGACGTTCAGGCTTGCTGGCTGGCTACACTGGTTTTTCTTTGATGTTCTAGGAGCCTCATCAAATTGTGTTTATAGAGGTGTGCCGATATACTTTGGTGGCTGAACTTACTGAAGCAGGAGCTGTCAGCTTGTGTTGAGTTTAAAAAGTGCTTTTCCAAAATATCAAAGGTGTCTGGGGAGGAAAATACCCAAATCTGCTTTTTAGGCCATTAATGTATGACGAGGTTGTAAAATGTAGGTCAGTCTCGTAACCAAATTCTTCAGTACATTTTTATGTTTTATTTCACTGCAACATTTTACTATGCTTAAAAAATATATTTTTCTTTTAAATCCACTAAACCTAACATCCATACATCTGTCTATCCATCCAACATCAGGAAAAATCCAGGACCCACAGCAAGACTGTCCAGCTTGTTCTAGGGGATCCAAAGGCCTCCCAGGCCAGAAAAGAAAAGTAGTCCCTCCATAAAGTTCTGGGTCTCCTTAGGGTCTCTTTTCCAGTGGGACATGCCCAGAAAACCTCCAAAAAGAGGTCCTAACTGGGCATCCTAAGTTAAAGACTGAACCACCTCAGATGACCTCTTTTGATGGGAACAAGCAGAAGCTCTACTTCCAGTTCTTACCAAATGTCCGAAGGCTAGGGCTGCATAACTAGGGCAAATGTATCGCAGTTGTATAATGTGAAAAAGGGGCAGATACCCTTTACTCACTGGATATGTCTAATTTACGGTCATATACTACTGTTATTGGATCTTCTAGAATCAAATCCAATTTGTCTAAAAAGGTTTGTGAACATACACAGGTATAATGTGTCTTTTTTTTTGGAGATGGAGAGCCGTATGAGCTGCTGAATGGCCTACAAGTTTGGTTTTGCTCCTAGCTTTGCCACCTTTTCACCTTTTGTATCTATTTTCTTTCTCTGGAGTTTATGCTTTTTCTTACCTCATAAAGTTATCTGGAGCTTCCCCAGCCTATGACTTCATCACAGAATAAAATTCAGAGACTTTCATACTAGTTATATAGTCATGCTTCCACCAAACTCTATAACCTTTGAAGCTTATGCCTCAGGTAGACTCATTCATAAAGGTTGTACTCAGGCTTTGAACTTCTCTGATTGGTGAAAAGCAAAAGAAAAGAAGCCACAAAATCTGTGCATGGATCTACAATCCCCTAGAAACATCCAGTAGTAAAATATTACAATTTATGAAAACTGGAGGCCATAAACAGCTTTTCCTTATATGTGCAGGACTGATGCAAGGATAAGCTAAAATATGCTTATCTTGACATTAAATGTCTCTTTGCTTCCCAACTTAAAGAATTATCAGTCTTTTTTTTTTAGAGGGTTTTTGTCAGTACATATGAGTAGTCAGCGTTCTTCCTACAATTAGTAAAAGAGATCAAAAATCAGCAAGGAATAACTGAGGGAACCAAGCTAACTCGGGGCTAGCTTGGTTTGAGCCAAAGATTTAACACTATTATTGTAATAACATAGCTGTCCCGTTAACGATTTTAACGCCTCGTTTTTGCATCAGTCTTTTACTTTGTCGCTTCTTTTCTCAACCAAGTGGTGTCTGTTTTGAAGCACAATTGTGTCCAGAACCTGCCCAGAGTATCCTGCCAATGATGAGCTTATAAACATTATTTGTTTTCACAATCCAACAATTTTTTTTAAATCATTTTTAAGATTATTTTGCTATTTAGAATGTCTAAGTTTGCTGTTCTTTTATCTATGTTTGTAGCTTGGTTGCAACCATCAAGCCCAATAATTTTTCTTCCAAACTAAAGTGGTATTACAGCTTACTTAACACCACTACCTTGAGACAAATTGGTGCTTTTTTGACTCAAACTCCTACCTGAGTCAGTGAAAAAAAACTCATAGAGACCAACAGCCTGCGTTCTATCATATAGTTTTACATTGTTCTATCTTATATTTATGTATATGTCTGTGAGAGAAGTCACTTTTAATTTCATTGTACATGTGTATAGTGACAATAAAAGGTATTCATTCATTTATTCAATGAGCATCTTGCAAGCACTGTGTCTAAAGCCTCCGAAGTAGTTTCCCTTTGTACCATAAATAATTTGGGATAAAACAATAACAACATCAAGCTTCAATATTTATAAAAAGTTGGATCCGCTCTGGAATAATAACCTCATTATGTCATCCTCTTAAAGTTTGCTTTGATAGAACCCATTTTAGAATAAATGTTAGGCCAGAACATTCACCATTAGCTGAATTGATCAACATTATTATTATTTAGCTGCATTTATAAACACTGTTTGGACTTTATAACCAGCTGGTGTTTAGAAATCTTCCTCCTAAGCTGTGGGTGTAACTCCAGTTTGCAGCACAGCGTAGTGCAGTGACGACACGAGGTTGGAAATGCATGACAGCATTCTAAAGCATGTTCACAAACACCTGTTTTTACTCAAAAACCATGTTTATAGGTTAGTCTGGTAATATTAGGACATCTGTTTGCAGAAAAAACTGCAAAGACATAATTTATTGTCATTTCATATATCTTTCTGATTTTGATTGAAGATAAATCATGGATCATAATATTCTTCCTTTCGTTTGGAGGATCTTGATGAAGCAGTGTAACTCCAGTAATACTGTCCTTCCACCAGTATTCGCTCAGTCTCCATGGTAACCAGCTGTTGTACGTTTGGTGTTTAACTCAGATATTCACCACACCATCAGCAGACTAACAGCTTGGTCATCTATCCAGACATGTTACTATGGATATGTTGCCATGGATACCGTAAAAAACAAAACTCAGCTGTCTAATTGTAGGTGTACATGCCTGAGTCATTCTAGCAGATGTGAAAAATCCATCCTGTTTTCCAAGTGATGAACAGTGGTAGAAAAAAAGCACCATAAGTTTTATATTTGGAATTGAATTACTGAAATAAAGGAAGGTTTCAATTATTTAGAAATGTACTTAGGTGTACCTGTTTTACCTGTTGGACATCATGTTGTATTAACAGAGCTTTGTGTCCAGGAGCACATCCACCACTTCTTTAAAATTTTTTTTTTTGTTTCAGATTTTTACAGAATGTGAAATGTTCACACATTCTTAAGGTAGAGTGTGTGGTACGTACTAGAGGCTGACATTTTTTCGGGAATCCCACGGATCACGGGATTCCGACGGTATTCCCATGGGATGGGAGACAGCATTAGTAAAGATCACGTGATTGGGACAGGATAAAAAATGAACTGGAGCAGACGGGAGCGGGAGCTAACCAATAGGGGGGAAAAGAAACTAGGATCAATTGTCTTTGGAAATGTAAAACTGAGACTTTGTTATAAATTTTAAGAAAAAAAAACTTGGATCGACTATAATGCGACTCAAACGAACTACACGACCCACAAGCCAACAGTGCTTCTGATCGATGTTTTCCACCTGCGTTCAGGATGGAGGGAGCAAACGCAGGTGGAGAACTGGACGTGGTAAAATTGGATTTGCAACGTAAAGTCAGCAGTAAGGACTTATCTATTAAACTCATAGAACTGACAGAAAAGTCGCAAATATTACCGAACTTCAGGAGAGTTGAATGTAGCGGTTTTAACACGCAGTATGCTGCTTGTAAAACGTGTTTAGTCGTAATCAAGTTCACCAGTGATTAAAGGACACTTGTAAGGCAGATTCTGGATTGAATCAGTCCTGCATCTCTTCATTTATCAAATGAAAAGTACCATCATGTGTCAAGTCTCATCTGACCAACAAAACTGTTCCATGTGCGCTAAAGATTTAAGAGCCTTTGCCACCGTAGAGGCGTAAGGTACGGAGCCCGCCAAGGGACCTGGGGGAATTATTTTTTTTCTTTTGCGTCCTCACGCAATACTTTAGCGTTCTCTCGCAAAAGTTGTTAATCACCTTGAGAAATATGTGCATTTTGGAACAGCAGCACATTTGACAAACTGCTCATAAAACAAACACTGATATGTCATTGATATGGTTTATTTGTCATATGCAGGTTAACACGCAGTAAACAATGCGATTAAATGCTTAGGATAAGAAGAACCGTTCAAATCACGATAAAAACAAAAACACTAATGGCGTACAAAAAAAAGTACACATCATGCAGCAGTAATAAGCAAACAAAGCGTCACAGATGTGATTTCGTGTAGTTTTATGGTCCAGAGTTCAGGAATTTGACAGCTTGTGGATAAAAACTGTCTTTAAGTCTGATTGAAGATCATTTTATTTAAGGCAGATTTCAAAATAAAACTCAATAAATCTCAAAAGCGAGTCTCCCACAAAGTATTGCGAGCGAACGCAAAAAGTATTGCGTGGGGACGCAAAAGAGAAAATAATTCCCCTTGTCCCCTCGCGGACCTCGTAGAAAGGCTTCATCAAGGGAAGATATTAAATAAATATGTTGTGAAATAGAAAAAAATTGAATGTACCATTAAATGTACAATTTATTTAATACATCATTAAATATTAAGTGTACCACTAATTACGTCATGTCGTCTTTAAAATTATACGTAATTATTCAGTGGCACATTTAATTGCATAATAGTCCATTTCATGATATAATGGTACATTTATTGTTTCTAATGATGTATTAAATAAATAAATGGTACCTTTAATTTAATGGCACATTTAATGTTACATTTCTTTCATGTTACATTTACTTCACTTATGGGACATTCACAACATTTATTTATTTAATGATGATTTTATTGTATTAATTTTGGCCAGTTTGACCCTCCATTCTTGATGCCTGTATAGGAGGTCATGTCAGAATTTGAATCAGGTGTTCTGGAGCAGACAAACATCTAACACTTGCAGGGAAGAGGTCCCAGAGGACCAGGGCTGTGAACCATTGAGGTACAGTTTCTAAATTATGAAGGTAATGCCTTTTTGTCCTTTTGTTCAACAAGAACATTTCTCTTACTAGGTGCATTTTTCTTTCGTTTCAGCAACTTGAAACATAAAAGTGATGTCATTGTTCAAAGGAAACAATCACTTAATAAATGAGTAAAATACAACTATGTACATTTTGTTTATTCAGCTAAGATAGGCATGGTCTGTTTCCTTGTTTGATATTTTATTATTTCTTCATTATTATTCTTTTTACTTTAACTGGCCTTTACTACAGCTAAAAACAGGGACCTAACTGGTCCTTCAAAGAAAGAAATTACCAAAAGACTAAATGAAGAAAACAAAAATGGGAGTGGGAGTCAATTTACGAGGAGTGGGACGGGACAGGATTTTTTTTGTTATGCTGGCCTGGGATTGGGATGGGACAAGACATTTTTTTGTGGGAGCGGGATGAGACAGGAGAGAAAATCCACTCCCGTGTCACCCTCTACTACGTACCTCCTTTTCTTAAATGCAAGCTATGGTTAAAATAAGCTCATAAAAACTATATACGCCAAACACTAAGTTCGTATAAAAAGTCTTTAAGCCAAATAAACTGAACATGAAAACCTCTTCTATCTGCCTCTCTGCCTTGTCCATCTCTTCCAGCACAGTGGCCTTTGATTTAAGATCTCTGCAGCGTTTTATGGTGTATATTTTTTAAATGGACATTTTAATAGGCTTTTTTCCTATTTCATTGTATTGTGCAATGTAAGCAGTTATCATAAATTACTGTAATTATAATTTGTTGTTACTGGCTGAAAAGCTCACACCGTCTTTCTGAAATGTCAAGTTTCCACAAAGAAAACAGCTGACGACCTTTGCATGAGTGAAGATATAAAAATTTTATAAACAGCACTTTGGTTTCTCTGAGTTCACAAAAATCCTGCATACCTCTGGATGTGAGAACATCAAATTAGGTAAATGATGCTGAATTTAATTCACTTTAACTCTGCCTTGCAGCCAAGTGGAGCTCCTACAATTAAGGATATGTCCAAAAATTTTAGAAAGTTTTTTTTTTTTTTTTCAAAAATGCACAGAACATTGGAAGTGTTTCCTCTTTATATTGATGGAATGACTCAGGCATGAAAAACTGAAAGTGGCACTGTTGAATATTTTACTCGGTTTAAACATCATAAAGCTATTAAGGGCAGGAACAGCATAATGGTAACAGACAGTCGCTGAGGATTAAAATGATTATTTTAACAGTAAATCTACACATTGGGATGTAAAGAAGTTTAAACTTAGTACCTTTAGTGCCTTTAATGTGAATTACGCTTAGGCTGCAAGTGAAGGAGTTAATTTCATCCATTTCCACCTTTAGGAGAAAAGAAAACACATCTGCATTTTAACTTGTTCCAGTTGTTTTTCTTCCCGCGTGTTTTATTCATGTTCACTTCCTTTGCTCTGGAAACGGCCATCAAGCTCAGAGGCAATTTACGGTACCTCTGAAGATGTCCTTAACGGTACCATCACGCGTCCATCAGTGCCACAGTGAGCACGATTTTATTACTCAATTTGATTCCATACAAGGTTCATTCCCCACATTTTTTATGCATTGTGAGCTTAGCTCAGGCAGAAAATAATCTGGACAGCGAGAGGTTCTGTATTACAGCTCAAACAGGATAAAGCACTGACAAATTTTGGACCGGAGGACTAGTGAGCAGGGAGGACAGGGAGAAAGAGAGATTAAGAGCTACACCATTGTTTACCTCTCCTCTAAGGTGCAGGGTACTCTGTCGTTTATAAATGTTGCTAGCTGTTATTGGTTACCTCGAAGGCTTTAGGGGAAAGAGGAAAGGAAAATGAAAGAAAAAAAACTTTGGGAAAGACCCGGGGGGGTGGTGGTGGTGGTGGGAGTTTGATACAACTTTAATAATGCGTAGCAGCAGCTAAATGAGCCATTCTGCGGTACTTTAAGACGCCCCCAACCACCACCACTTCGCCCCCCCCCCACCACCACCTCAGCCCCCCTCACGGTCTCAAGGCCTGAATTATTAAAAGTGTTGTTTTCCCTTATTGCATTGCAGCAATGTGCCTCTTTGCTAGAAATGAGCTGCGTATTTGGGAGCTGAAAAGCCTAAAGCGACCAAATTCCAACAGCAAAGCCACGAGAGCAGGGTGGAGTGCATCAGCTGGGGGCAGCACACACACACACACACACTTTTAAATGACCAGTTGCATTGAATTTCAGCACCTCACTAAGACTGCTTACTTCCACTGTTTCCCCCTCGCTGCTGACCTGGAAATAAAAACCGTTTAAATTCTGTTTAAGGTTGATTCAGAAGATATTGTTTCATTCATGCTGAATTCTATAATTTCAAAATCTTAGAATCAGTTAAAAATGATTTGTCTATGGTGACTTCATTCCAGTAAATTCTTGTTTTCCCAGAAAAATAAAATACTAACCATTAAAGCAAAGATCCAGTTTTTAAAGATGGTGAAAGTTGTCTTACTGCTGAGTAATGAGTACTCATAAACATCCACTCATTACTCCAACCCTAATATTTATTTTTTGTGTCAATAACTTGTCTTAATACTGGTTCAATTAAAATAAGTAATTTGACAGCACAAAATGTCTCTTACACTGTCACAGTAACCAGAATCCGCAGAGTCTAAATTTTTATCACTTTAACGCTTATTTTCATCGAGATGGACGCCTCCTGGTCCCCTCACTCCTTCAAAAATTCATGTCGTTTCTTCTTCCATTTATTACCATGCCGTATGTTTTTTTTCCTTGTAGTTAAGTTTTTTCATTAATTATGGTCATAAATATGCTCAAAAGTCAAACGTATTTTTATTTAACTATGTCATCTGAAAAATGGAATTTAAAACAGTAATCATCTCTTTTTTTCTATCAAACTCACCTGTTTTCCTTGATGTCCCATTTTCATTTGTTTTTCTTTCTCCTGACCAACTTGAGCTGGAAGTCCAGATAATCAGAGTCAGATAGGGACATTTGTTTCACAGAGTAGGGCGACAGCATATACAACAATAGTAACCATCAATGTAATGAGGTAAACATTGCTGCAGTCAGTGCAGGGAAATTATCATTAGTTTAGTGTCTAGTGCAGATTGATCATTTTAATTGTCATAGATATAAACAAAAATGTATACCCATGAGTTTTGGCTTTCGGAGGGGAGAAGCACAAACTCCACTAAGAGTGGGTGATCAGGGCTGGCCAAAGTTACCCGCGCCTCTCTCAGGATCATTATGGATGCCAATTATTTTACTGGCTGCTTTGACAGTCTCCGCGCTGTAAGGTTAACATCGATTCAATAAACCTGTAAAACAAAACTAACCTACACACAAACTATGGGAACCTCCAGGTGGTCTTTCATGTAATCCACGTCAAGCATTTGGCATGCCTGAAGTGAGTGAATCTTAATTAGAGCTGTAACATGTGCAAAAAAAATTGGCATGTGTCTGGGCTACCTCAGAAAGGTTTGACACTGTCCAAAACATCCTTGAGAACATGAACTGGCTGGAGATCTCATGATGTATTGCTACAGCTAGAGATGCATTGAATGCAATTCTGGAACAATGTAAAGCTGCTGTAGTGTGAGGGGTATTAAAAAATACACAAAGTTGATGATAAATTTGAACAGATGTTGTAAAGACATGCTGTGACAACTCCATATTAAGTCATAGTCTGCCTCACAATAAAACCCAAAAGAGAAAGTTGATATATGTAGGAGGACCTTTATAAGCTACAATGTTGGAATGTACAATTTACAGACAAGGAAGTTTTTTTTTTTTTTTTCTGCTGAATCTCCCTCATTCAGGCTCCCAAAAGAACCTCACCTTATCAGACCTCATATCTGCTTCACAGCATCCCAAACTAGTTTCCAGCTGTTCATGTGAAAATTAGCCATGCATTTGTGAACACAGTAAAGAAAAAAAAGGCGATCCCCATTTAATTGTCATTCAATTGAAACTTAGCGAATGCAGCCTTTCCCATTTATCCAGCAAATTCTCTGTGATCTCACTGCAAATTAATTCCATTTAACTAGAAAGTTTGAACTATGTTCCTCCAGCTTAACCATGTTCCAGTTACAAGCTGAAAAACCAGTGGAATTTGCCAACTGTTGTGTTCAGTCGCTGGTCTAACAACTGTTAGGAATACAAGCCAATACCAATGTATTATTGAACATCTTTATGCATGTAGACACTAAGGATCAGGTTTTATAGTGCTCTGTGTATGACTAAAAGAGTTTTACTGTTTTGATAATAAACCAACTTTCCAACCTTAGTGGGTCTTGCTGAGGATATAAACATGTTGGCACTCATGAATTTTTGATTTCCTGAAGTTCTGAGTTTTAGGTATTAGTTTCCAAATGTTAAATATGTTAAACAAAAACTGTTTCACCAAAATCTGCTTGGTAATAATTTAAGTAATGAACTTCCTGAAATAAGTTTTTAACTCTGTTTTCATGCAGCAAACTGAAATATCTTTTTACAGTGCGGGTTGATCGTTTAGTTTGTCCATGCCATGATCAGATTTTCTATTAGAATAGATTGTTTTTAGGCTAGGATAGTAATTTTTTATATATTTTTTGAGAAATCTCTAGAGATGCAGAACTGTTTATTTGAAAAAGATTTTAAAAATGCGTGTATATTTTTCATAGTTTTTGTCAGATGCCGACTCAAGATCAAGACTTTTGCAGCAATCAATGCAGGATCTCTGATGGATTGAATGTGATGCAGTTTCTTGATTGCATAAGTCATGCAGACATAAGAAATAGCTGCACAGAATCTAATTTCATCTGCCTTAATGTTCCTTCTTCACAAAAAAGTTTCTAAAATGTTGAAGTTTAAGCTTGAGTGTTGAAGTGTAGAATAATTCATAAGCGGATTCAATCATAAAGTACAGGTAGCAGCAGCAGCAATTTTGAAATGTGTGAGGGCCAAACTCCTCATACATGTTTGCAACGAAATAAAATTTCAAAAAACAAAAAACCTAGACTTGCAGCGAAAGGAAAATTGAACAAGACTCAAGTAGATATCACTTAATAAAACAATACGTTCGTCTTCCCTGGTTCTGCTCTCGCAGGTGTTTTACACGGCTGGTCATTTGGGGAGTACATAACTTAATGCCTCCAGTTAAACGTCCTGAAATAAAAACCCTGAGTTGTAGATAATGCAAAGTATTCACTGCAGGTTGCATTGCTCCACCCTTCCCTGTCAAACACACACCAGAGCAACACACACTTTAATCACACAATTAATAATTAATCAGAGGCTGGGCTCAATGTTGTCAAGTCTGCAGATGAGGGAACACCCAACTGCTGAGAAAGGGCCGTAAAGAAAGCAGGATTAACAGCCGAAAGAAGCGTTATCATGAACCACTAAGCAACATGTCACCATTTGTACTCGATTTTATTAAATGGGAGAAAAATACAGATGCTCCTCCAGTGGTACAAACACGAGGAGTTGAATGCATTTTTAATAACCGAGAGTAAGTAAATAAATAAATAAGTGAAAACCCCACCGGCCCCACAGTTCTGCAGAGTTTGTGAGGGGGAAAATTAAGCTGTCCCTTTTATGTGACATTTTCTACATGCAAATCTAGAAAATTTGATTATGTGCTCTATTCGCTGCATGTAAACACCATTAATAACACCATAACAAACTGGTTCAGAAAGAATGGGTCAGGGATGAGGCTTCGCTGTCTGCGCTTCATGTTATACCCACTGCAGTGATTGATCTCAGTGCATCACAGCACTCTGAAATTGATCAACAAACTGTGATCATTTTGCTCAGCTTACTTATTCTGACTAATGTGTTAAATATTTTCCAATAGTTTT
Source organism: Girardinichthys multiradiatus (assembly GCF_021462225.1). Classification (NCBI taxonomy): domain Eukaryota; kingdom Metazoa; phylum Chordata; class Actinopteri; order Cyprinodontiformes; family Goodeidae; genus Girardinichthys; species Girardinichthys multiradiatus. The sequence continues at coordinate 38,617,239 of NC_061818.1, read as the reverse complement.
TTTGCGGCATGGCTCAAAGATGATGGTTTTGCGCCGTCTTTTTTTGGAGGGCGGGTCTCAGGGTGTTGCAGCACTGAGCTGAGTGTTTACCCAGCTGTAATTACAACATGCACAATGACCTCATTCTGCTGTGTCAGTCTCTGTAATGTATAGCCCCTGATGTTAAACTGCAAAGAAAAATGGTATGCAATTATTTTCAATATGCTGACTACATTCTTGGCATTTTTTTTTCGACGTGGCCATGAAGGCAGATCAGAATTTGATATAAGTGCTGGTGCTCCTATTCATCTGACAAGGCCTCTCTGGCTTAATACGCATTCAATAATGTGAAATGATATTAGCTGTAGGAGCTCATTGACTGTGCTCTCAGGGTCTTGTGGTGTGTCTTTTTCAGCCTGTATTGCTCCTTATCTGTTTCTCTTCCACACACACACACACACACACTCACACACACCCAGAAGGAAAGAAAAGGGGAAAAGTGGGGAGGGGGGCTTGAACTGCAGATAGCAACAGCAGCGGAGCAATCACACCGAAGCAATGCCCCCCACGCCTGGCCCATTAATAACAGTAATACGCACACTGCGCCCAAGCCAGCACTGCCGAAAGCACCGCTGACACTTTAATGGGCATTTTTTACTTTTGTTTTTAAATAATGCATGCGCTTCTTGTCAGCACTGCTCCACTCCACCCCTGGTGTGCCTTTCTGCTGCATTCCTTTGTGCAGAAATTACAATGGAGACCTGTGTTTTCTGTGCTGCATTCATCACATACATGAGGACATCAATGTGCACTATATCACATTCTTAGGGGACGTGTGTGTATGTGTGTGCTGAAGGGGTGGGCTCACGTAGCACGCCTGTGTGTATGTGTGTGTGTGTGTTTGTAAAGGGCCCTCATTGGCACTGAGCTAATTTAGAGTGTCTTAGTGATGGTGAACTGAGCGGTTTGGTGGCGGTGAACATGACTTATAAGGGAGCCTCAATGCTCTTCACGTGTTGCCGGTGAGCTTCACACTTCATGGTGGTTGTGGATCTGTCAAACTAATGACTGTCTGATCCGCATACCTGTGATAATCTTGAATAACACCGAAAATCATTCAAAAATTAAAAAGCAGCCCCGGCAGATACTTTCAGTCAGCAGTGCTAATTGTAGAGTGAAATGTGTGTAAAAACCATTCATGTACATTTTAGCCACTCCCAGATGAAACTCTCAGTCCAGAATATTATCTGAAAGTATTTCTGTGTTAAGGAAAAGTTTGGACGCCTGTAAATCAAGCTCATGTAACTTTTATGAAGGTCTATGACTTGAATCTGTCTGGTAGGACTGCAGCTTGCTAGTGAATGCCAGGAGATGCACATTTAAAGGTTTTATAAAGACTAAGCAGCAGCAACTATTAACAGACTTTCCTAAACAGCTTCAAATCTGTTACACATAAAATGGCCTGGGAAGTAAGATGAGGCTGGGTGGGAAAGCGTGTTCAGAAAGACGTTTCCTCAGTTTCTGGCCGGATTCAGTTTTGGGAGCTGCAGGAATGGTGGAGATTATGTTAAAGTCTGGGAATCCAGAAAACCTTCCTGGGTTGTTCAGATACAGTCAGCTCCTTTCCGCCTGAGGCCATGGTCCTCAACTGGAAAAAGACGAAAAAAGAGTTCTTCCTCCAGATCAGGGGTCAGTGTCTGACTTAAGCAGAGAAGTTAAAGGATTTTGAAATCATAAGTGATTGTGGGATGGAGCCGGACTTGGTCTGCAGTGATGCAGGCATTGCTTCCTCCATAAGGTGGGTAGGCCCTGCCTTACACTTGGTTTATGCCTGCGGTTTCTTTCCTTGTGAATGTTGTCTTGGAACAAAAGTTCTTATTTAAACCCTGTCAGGAGCAGGTGAATTGTGTTGTTTTGGACAGTCAGGCACGTCCCCTGTTCTGTAACCTTCTGTGTACGGTGCAAATGGTGCTCACCACACTGGAAGAGCAGCAGGGTAGATTCATATATATAAATATATGCATATATATTCTTTTTATATGCAAATGCACGGTCATCATAAACATGGAGGGAATATGGATAGCTAAATGTTGCATAAATTTCAAAAAACTCATAAGGTCAAGCTGTGTAGTAGACTGTATAGAGTCTTCTCCTGTTAATGACGTGTTTTATCTGCTTCCTCCAAGACCAAATAATGAGACCACTGATCTTTAAAGCAAAGTTGCTGTGAAGTTAAAGCAGAAGGACCAACCTGAGCTGCAGTTTGTTTTAACGTAAGCAGACATGCTGTGGCCACTGGTGAAACACTTTGAGAATTATATGATGTGGTTGAAGAAGACCAGACCAAAAACCTAACCTGCTAAAAACCAGCTTTGGTTCAGAACTGGTAGTGTTTAACTGGGAAAACACCAAGAAAAGACCTTTTATTTGGACAAAATTAAAACTTTTGCTTCAAACTGTCTTCATTGATTTTTGTTTAAACTGCTAAATATTACTTAATTACTTAATTTACTTCAGAAAATAAGACAGACATTATTTTTGCAAGTAAGCACATTAATTGTCATCAGCCCACATTTAATAACACTAAATTACATCAGTGTTGATAAAGTGGCGTTGTTTCACATACAGGCATTTATGTCACTGAAGGCTGGAGATTTATACACAATTAAACTGAATATAAATGAATTCAAAGCTTTATGTTAATAAGAAAACTTTCGGAACCTTTTGCACTTAAATTTACACTTTTACAAATTGATGCAAATAAACTGAAGCTGGAGGAAATTCCAGTCTCTGGAGCAGCCTTTAAGTTACAACAGAGCAATGGAAAAAAATAAGCATTAAAGGGAAAAAGAGTAAGATAAAAATGATTAAAACAGATTTTATTTGATCATGGCCAATGGGTTTTTACAACAAAAAGTTGTTTGTGTTGTTTGTGTAATCTCACAATCTTAACATTGTCTAAAAGTTTTAATGAAACACTTTTTTTTTTTTTTAAAAGGGCTACTCCATCTCCATGTTCAATACAGCATTTAAATATGTATTGAATATAAATGTTTCAATACCGTGTAGTAGTATTGTTGTTGGTTTAAATAATCCAGTTTGGTGGAAAACCAAGGAAGAACAACCATAACTGTGCTTTATTATTACTTTACAGCAAAAATCAAACCTTTTTGTGTTTCTTGCTGTCTATTAATTCACACCTGCTTCAAGATGCAAATACTAAGGCTGTTATTTTCTGTGTAATCATCACATTTAAATCTGGGGTCACACACTAACTGTGAACTTTAATTAGGAACTGAGGAGGAGCAAAATAACTAATAGTTGTTTGAGTCCAGAGCAGATTCCTGTATCACGTTCTGCTGTTAACACTTATTTATCTTGGCCTATATATATAAATATAGATATATATCATATAGATATAAACAAGATGGCGCCAATGATGGCCGCCTCGGAGCTTCGCTCTCTCTTTGTTTTTGTATTTTGTGTGTTTTTATGTTTTTCGAGCCACAGTACTGTGGTCTCATTCAGTAGAGAGGAACTCCTCAACATCAGAGAGTCCTCTCTTGGTTTTTTTTCACCATCTTTCATCGATCTGAGGTTCACTGAGCTTCTGGCAAGCGGAGCTGCGGCTCTATATGGGATACTGCGCAGGAAGCGCCGGAGGGGAAAGCGTGCTGGTAAAGCTCCGCAAAAGAGGACTTCACACACCACTGCCTTCAATCCACCTGGCAAACGTCCGCTCTCTAAAGAACAAGATGGACGAGCTGCTTCTCCTCACCGGTAAAAACTCACACCTCCGCGGATCAGCGGTTCTCTGCTTCACCGAGACATGGCTGAGTGAAAACATCCCGGACCGAGCACTGCTGATGCCGGACTTCCAGCTGCTCAGAGCGGATCGCAGCGCGGAGCTATCGGGGAAGAAGCGAGGAGGCGGAATCTGCTTTAATATAAATGAAAGTTGGTGCAGAGACGTAAAAGTGCTGGAGAAACATGTAGTCCGGATCTGGAGTCATTTTCCATCATTTGTAAACCGTTTTATTCACTGAGAGAGTTTTCCTCGTTTATAATAATCGGCTCATATTTTCCACCACATGGCTGCACTTCTGCTGCTGAAAAACATCTTGCTGAGCTGATTACAGACGTGGAGAAAAAATACACGGACTCTTTCATCATAATACTGGGAGATTTTAACAGAGAAAACCTCTCCAAAGAACTCCCCAAATACAGACAGCATATTAACTGTCCCACCAGAGTCAAAAACACACTGGACCATTGTTACACAGCTTTAAAGGACTCATATCATGCTGTTACCAGGGCTGCTCTGGGTTTTTCAGATCATTATCTAATCCACCTCATCCCAACCTACAGACAGAGACTAAGAGCTTCCAAACCCAAGGTTCACACTGTTAAGAAGTGGACTGAGGAATCAAAGCAGATGCTACAGGCCTGCTTTGAATGCACAGACTGGACTGTTTTTGAAACCTCAGCCACTGACTTAAACCAACTAACTGATGTGGTGACATCATACATCAGTTTCTGTGAGGACATGTGTGTGCAGACCAAGACCTTCTGCACCTTTGGGAACAATAAGCCATGGTTTACTCCACACCTCAGGAATCTGCGCAGGGAAAAGGAAGAAGCTCACAGCAGTGGAGATTGGGCGCGGTACAAGCAGGCCAGGAACAAACTAACAAAGGAGATCAAAGCAGCTAAGAGAAGCTACAGTGAGAAGCTGAAGAACAACCTTTCTACTGGTGACACTTCAGCTGTATGGACTGGTCTGAGAAACCTGACTGCCTACAAGAGCCCCTCCACCCATCCTGAACAGAGTCGTCTCCTGGCCAACCGTCTGAATGACTTCTACTTCAGACATGACAAGAAACTGTTCACACCTCAAATCATCTCCTCCACATCCCATTCAGGAACAAATTCCTCCCATAAAGCAACCAACCCCCTACCTTCAGATCCTCTGCCTGCACTAAAGATCTCAGAGGAAGATGTAAACAGGCTCTTTCAGCACATGAAAACAAAGAAAGCTGGAGGACCTGATAACGTCTCCCCATCATGTCTGAAAGCCTGCGCACATCAACTTGCTCCGATCTTCACAAGGATCTTCAACATGTCACTGGAGAAATGTGAGGTCCCCTCCTGCCTCAAACGATCCACCATCATCCCGGTTCCCAAGAAACCCACCATCCTAGGATTAAATGACTACAGGCCTGTAGCCCTGACGTCTGTGGTCATGAAATCCTTTGAGCGGCTGGCGTTGAAGCACCTGAAAGACATCACAGGCCCCCTGCTGGACCCCCTGCAATTTGCTTACCGAGCAAACAGGTCGGCAGATGATGCTGTTAACTTAGGTCTACACTTCATCCTGCAACACCTCGACCACCCAGGGACGTACGCCAGGATCCTGTTTGTAGACTTCAGCTTGGCCTTCAACACCATCATACCAGACATCCTCCACCAGAAGCTCACCCAGCTCAACGTCCCAGCCTCCACCTGTCAGTGGATCAACAGCTTTCTGACGGACCGACAGCAGCAGGTGAGACTGGGGAGCATCTTCTCCCGATCCAGATCAATAAGTACTGGTGCCCCCCAGGGGTGTCTTCTATTCCCACTCCTCTTCTCTCTGTACACAAATGACTGCACCTCATCGGACTCGTCCGTGAAACTCCTTAAGTTTGCAGACGACACCACTGTCATTGGACTGATCCAGGACGGTGATGAGTCTGCATACAGACAGCAGGTGTATTGGCTGGTCCACTGGTGCAGTCAGAACTACCTTGAACTGAACCCACTCAAGACTGTGGAAATGGTGGTGGACTTTCAGAGAACACCACCCCCATACACCCCCCTCACCATCCTCAACAACACTGTATCGGCCGTGGACCACTTCAGGTTCTTAGGAACCACCATCTCTGAGGACCTGAGATGGTCTTCACACATAGACACTGTTTGAAAGAAGGCCCAGCAGAGACTGTACTTCCTGAGGCAACTCAAGAACCTTCAACCTTCCACAGGAGCTGCTGGTCATCTTCTACACTGCCATCATTCAGTCTGTCCTGTCTTCATCCATCTCAGTGTGGTTTGGATCATCCATAAAACAGGACAGGTCCAGACTGCAACGAATAATCAGGACTGCAGAGAGAATAATCAGAGCTGACCTTCCCTCCATCTAGGACTTATACAGGTCTAGGGTCAGAAAAAGAGCTGCCAAAATCTCTGCAGACCCCACACACCCTGCACATAAACTGTTCAGAGTTTTACCTTCAGGTGGCGCTACAGAGCACTGTTCACTAAAACCAGCCGCCACAGAGACAGTTTCTTCCCCCAGGCTGTTTCTCTGATGAACATTTAATAGAGTACAAAACAACAGCATACAGATGTTGCAAATGCACCTTTTCTATTAGATATGTGTAAATTGTAAATATGTATATTCTGTAATACAAAAACAAAACCAAAGAGCACAGTGTACTGAAGTCAAATTCCTTGTTTGTATGTACGAACTTGGCAATAAAGCTGATTCTGATTCTGATATATATAGACATAGATATATCTATGGTTATAGATATCTAGATATCTATATCGATTTATATATCTATACCCTTTTTCTTTTTTTTTAATGGAACATTATTAATGCTTCCAATTTGAGCAGTGCCGAGTTCAGCTACCTCAGGTTCAACTTTCACATTAATATTGCCATCACTCATTTGAGCACAACTCTGAAAATATATTTTTTTGGCTTAATCTTCATTCAAAGTCCAGAATCTACCCTCAGACTGCTTTCTGCATTGATGCAAACTCTGAGGTGTTGCCTCTCAGAGGAGATCTGATTCAAAATGATAAAGTTACAGAAATAAAGTGGAAGAGTTTTAATGTGATGGCATTTCTCATGATCCGTAAAGGGTTTGTGTCTGTCTTGATACTGTAATTCAGTCTGTCTCAGTGCTACCTTTATTGATTTTAGTAGAGCTATCTATGTGTATTTGTCATTATATATAAGGTCCATAAACAGTTTAAATCGATGTTTATAACAATCGATGTTGCATTCTCTATTATTTCGCTTCCTGCACAATGATTTCCTTTGATTTAATTTGCTTCTTGTTTTTCTGCCTCCTCCGTGCAGAGTGTTTCGTTGCTGGAGTGTCTGCAGTTGCCCCTTGCTGCTACTTGTCCGTTTCAATGACGTGTGCCTGTGTTTCTTTGTGTCCCTGCAGGAAACACGTTGTGTAAGTCAGGAAGCATTGCCGTCTTCGGGAACGTGGTGTACAGCGGACTGCTGAACGATCACCTCTGGCATTTGGGAGTGCCCCTCTTTACGAGACTGGTAAGAGCAGCTGGGCCCTCTGTGCACACTTACCTTCGTTTTGTCAAAAGATTTTCATGCAGTCAAGCTGAATCCAACAGACATCAGGTGTGGGATTCCCAGAAGCCTGTAATGGGCTGTTGTTGAAGGTTGTTTTGCTGACATGTGTAAGTGAACGTTAGATTCTGTGTGCCGGACGTCACAGCAACACCTCTGCTGTACATTTTCTGTCCTAAAAGGGTTCTGTTTAAATAGGATTACCTCTTTTGAGGCTCAAAAAAAGGAGAAAGGAGTTTACTAAATAATTCAGGATGTTTGGTTAAATAATTACATGGTTTTAATGAAGAACTAGAGCAGTTGAAGCTTGAGTTAACAATTAATGACAAATGTCTTAACTCTGATTATTAAAGAGAAACTGAATGTCTTATCCTCACGCTTGTCACTGCTGGAATATGAGCTGCTGCAATGCAGGAGGAATCTCACAGCAATTTTCCTAAAGAAAAATAAATTCAGCATACCCTGTTTTCTTTCCATTAATTACCCTCTTTCCAAGCGGATTGCTAGTTTATTTTATCAATGTTTGTTATTGATTCAATCTGTCGCTGTAACTGTCATTTATGAGTCAGGAATTAGTGTTGATTGGTGCACGAGGGTTGCATATAATTGGGTTACATTAAATAGATAATTCAGCTGATCTCATAAATGTCTGATGTGAAGGCTTGTTTGATTATCAATTAATGTCAAACAGGGATGCAAGAGGCTCCCTGAATTCCAGTTGGGTTTTGCTTGTGTGGTGTGCAGGGCAGCGCTTGCAAATAAAAATAAACCTTCTCCTCATGACTGTATAAGTCTGTCTGCAGACTGTGCAGTGAAATATAGCTCAGATGTACTGATAAATTCAGTAGAAACCAGAGGAATGGACACGCTGACTTACCATAAACCATTATTTGGGATTTAGTTTTTGTTGCTTTGTCATAAACGGTGTGTATTTGTTCAGGTCTCATGTGATAATGGTGACTGAATTAATTAAAGGTTTATATTCCACCACTTAAAAACTCAGATAAACTCACTGCTTTCAGCTAACCTAGCCTTCCTAGTAGCATACCAGTTTGGGAACTATACTATTTACTATCTCTTCTCTACTAACTCAGTATGACAGGAAGTTTTATCCAAAAGCTTGACCGGCTCTTTCTGAAGCAGGTCTCTAAGGGATACAAAGAGATCTGGGAGTGTAGACACAACTTTGATCCAGATTACACTTATACATGTCACCTGACTAAACCCCCAATATGTTAAAATATTGCCATTTTATTTCAACAGTACATAATCTGACCATGACAGAAAATATTCCTAAAATCTCGATTTATCCCCTGTTTGTAGCTGAATCCCAACAGGGGCAACAGAACTCTGCGGGTAGACACAACTATGTCAAACATCCTTGTAAACCATGTAAATTAAAGGGGATCTCTATGCTGTTATTTCTGCTATAGCTACCACTCCAATGACAGAAGGTTGTTTTTGCCAAAACTTGGTGGACCTTCCCCGCTGACTGAAGTTTATATGAATAAGCTCAAAGTTCGCACAGAGAAATGCATATTGCAAACAACACATTCATACAAAGATATATATCTGTGACTACTGTTGATGTCTGCTTGTAAAGACACTCAGCTCCTGCCACTGACAGAAATGATGGGGTAATCATTATTTTATGCATGAAACAGATCTGCCCTAAATGTCTGTTTGCAGCATCAATGACCCCAGAGAATAACATTTAATGTGGCCAAATGGGCTGTGCACTGTTTAAGTTTGTGAGCTAACAAACAGCCTCTTTTAAGTCAAAGTTCTCTGAAATGTCAACATCTCTCAGGAACGCACTGAACACCTGAGTATCGAGGACAAGATCAGGCATTTAATGGTTAAAAATATACTTCAACAGGTGCAGATGTGCAATAACAGGATGCAGTAATGGCTTCGTGACATTTATTATATAGATAGCATCAGATTATGCTCAGAGATATTTGGGTTTGGGTTTTTGGCTTTACTTCGACCTTTAACCTTCCTACTGATAAAAGGTCATTAAATTTAACCACCTCGATATGAACACTTGATGTTGGTAAGTATCCACTCAGGTGCCATTAAACTGCAGCAGCAGAAGATAGAACATTAAAGGACTGGCACTGTAACATAAAACTGTGGAAATATTCACACCACAATGAACAGTTACTCTAATAATTATGATGAGGTGAACAAAGTTTAAACAACTACAGGAAAGTAGAAAAGGTTTGGTGGAAACAGCTTTTCTGCTTATTTTACCACATCAGTTACATTTATGTCGAATAAAATTCACTTTTCAGGCAATAAAACTTTGAAGAGATGTCCCACTTGCAGCATCGTCCAAAGACTCCAATATCAAAGGAACAATAATTATAATTATTGAAATAAGACAAAAATACCTCAGGATTCCAGGTTTGAAACAAGATTTTAGAACAAATTTAAGTCTGTTGTTTATAACCAGCTTCAGCTATAGATATTTTGAAGCTGAAGGTCAAGATTCTACTTTTGTCTCGGTACTGAAATGCGGATTGAAGTTAGTTTAAACTGAAACACCAGAGAGACAGCAGAGCAGTCGACTTCATCTTTTCTTGTCATGAGGGCAAAAGTTAGAAATGTTCCTCCTTTAGGTGTCACTCACAGCTGACTGACAGCTCGCAGCAGCATGTGGAAGAGCGGGAGACCAATGCTGAGCTCCATACAGCAGCACATCCTTCTGAATTTTCATTCTCATTTCATAAGACGTTTAAACAAGAGCTTTATGATATATTTGTGATTTCTAATTGAGTTATGTATGTTTTTGTTTGAAGCAACAACCTTAATTCCATGAAACCAGAAAAGGCCAAGCAGATTGGATGAACAGTTGTTGAGATTTATTCTTTGTCATATTTTATTTGTAGGAACAATGAGTTAATATTGAAACCCTTTGGTTTAATAAACTTGTTTTTACTTGGAAGAAAATTCAAGTAAATGCAAGGTCTCCAAACCAAAGATCATCTATAGTTAAAAAATACTTTACAAATCCGTTCGAACTTCTGATCTCCTCCACTGAGAAAACAATATTTAGAAGTATGTCTCTGATTTTTTTCTTAGATGAATATTTGCAGGCAAAAACAGAAAAACATTTATTTTATGTATTCATGTATTTTATGAAACGTAAAACCATAAATCTGAAATGATGCTAAAGTTTTTCCTCCCACTGGATTAAATGGACCGAGAGCAGTGAAAACAATCAAATATTAATGTAGGAAGTGATGACAATTTGCAAACCTGCTTCATACGTAAAATCAAACATCCAAAAGACAACCACTGCTGTGTTGCATTATGGGAAATGTGGGATCCAGTGTTTATTGAGCTCTGCTCATAGTAATAGCTGGAACTCAAGATTTCTCTTTCTTCTAAATTTTACTATCCCTCGTTAATCTGTCCCGTGCAAGTCACCCAACTTTATTGGAACTCAGTGCTAAACTGCTGGTGTCTCTAAACTTTTTCCATGAATTATGCATTTAGCATAAAATCACTCTCTGCCCTCGGAGTCATAAAACAGTCAAGCTGCAACACAGAGAAGAGATTTTTATCCCTAAATCAGTGTCTCAGATGGTCCCTTTGAAATAATCGACAGAAATCAAAAAAAAAAAAAAATGATGCTAATGAAGCCTGAATTTTAGCCTGCAGAATCAAAAGAGTTATTAGGTCCAACAGTAATGGTTGCAGAGCAGCAGGGATTCAGAGCAAACATGAGTTTGCAAAGACAAAAATAAGCATAATTAGCATCCAACACAAACAAGGTACAAACGTTTGAGTCAGGAGAAAAATATCAGACGCTAATTATTTTTTGTTGTACCTTTCTGGAAAACATGTAAACAGGTCTTACTATAGACATCCTCATGAGTTCATCTTGCTACAAGGACAGCTATCTCCTGCTGCCATGGAGTTAATGTCCTCAGCATCCTGTCTCTTCAGCTGCTGAGGAACGGCTGAGCTCCGAGTCTGCAGGATTGCTGCTTTCAGTGAAAGGTGCGACTTCTTGCTACGACAGGAAGGTGCGGCCTTGTGTAGCTTTCCTGCCTCTGACACACCAGGCCTGCCCAGCAGTTGGATCAGCACGACACGCTGCGAGCCTTCACAGCCCCAACACGCAGCCCCTAATTACTGCACAGCCCTGCCAGTTTGTACCCTTAGGCCAGTACTGACTGCTCAATGCCAAGATGTAAACACTGCATTATTAACACTACATACAGTCTGAGCACACAGCTATGGTGGTGGCACGTACTTTTTGTATGTCTACACGGAGGCATTACATCAGAGGGATTGTTTATGTGCAGCGGCATACAATGAATTTATTGTCTCCCAGACAGTGCGTTCCAGAATTACCAGATGGACGATTTGCAGTGTGTAGTGTAATGTATGCCTGCAAATGATGTTTAATGATATCTTCCAGGGATGGAAGCAAAACATCGCCATTTTCAAGGCTAAATGTACAGTCTGTGTCAGAAAGTTGTAGAGGTAAAATAAGGTAGCATCATGTTTTTTAGTTATTGGCTGTCGGGATGCCTCAGTGGTATAACCCAGTTTCTTTTTTGTCTTTGCAGTAAGTCAGAGCAGAAAGCCTAACCCATCACTAGCTCAAAGAGATTTTTTTTTTAAATGTTAAAAGCCTCTCATGTTTAATCCCAAATTCAACTCATGTAAGGGAATGCTGCCGCTGCTGCAGCTTCTCTGGTAATGCAAGAATTACTACAGCTTTTTTTTGGTCTGATTTACATTTCAGCTAGATAAAAAAATGCTAATTCTGCTCTGATTGGTCGATTCTACTGGTCTGAGAAAACAGGGATCATCTGTGAACTTTGAACTCCAACGTGGTTTTAGAATATATAAACATTTGCTCATTTTCACATAGCAGTTCTCATAAATGGATAACATACAGATAATGATAATTTATAGCTGATCCTGTGCTTGTTTAATGGAGTCATGAGCAACTTTTACATAGATGATTTGAATCATAAGTCTGAGCTGCTGCTAACGTTTCTGAACCACTGATCTAAACACCATGTGAACGAATCAAACACAGTTGGAGAATAAAAACAGCAACATAAAAAATATTTGTAAGGTGCCTTTTTAAAGAATTAAAGCTTTGTGTAAAACGTTGTGGATAAAAAAAAAATAAAAGAATGCATGATTGAGTCAGCTGCATAGTAACTAAATGTAGCAAGGTTGGGCACTGGTGCAGATGTTTTAATATCTAACTTTGGAGGAGAATCAGAAATGTATACAGTTTGGTCAGAGGCTACATCAACTCATCTGCAAGAACGTTATATTAATTTTTAATGATTTATTTAATCCACACTCTTATTTTTCAAGGTGGAATGATTACAGAATTTACTATTTTAAAAGCAAGTTGTCCACAAGTATAAACTTAATATGTATTTTCTCAAATTCAGGCTCAGATATATGCATGCACCAGAGCGGCATTTGGTTAAATGTCCCCCTATCAGGTTGCACAGACGTGAAACGCTTTTTATGGCCATCAACTGGCGTCTGGCATCCTTGTTATGGAGTTCATTTAAAGTGGTTGGTTTCCTGCATAGAACTGGATCTAAAGCACAATTCCTACTATTTCAATAGAAATGATATCAGCTCTGTTCCTGAAACTTAATGTTAAATTGCTTTATCAATGCACAAACTGGATCACCTCCCTGTTGCACCCAATGGTTAGCACCATCTGATCCAATCTTATCCTGAAATGAAAGGGAATTGGTTAGGAGGCTCAGTGTCATTGTCCACACTATCCACCATGGACTGACCAAGAAAGATGCCAAATGTCTTCTAGAGGAAGGTTTAATGGGTTAGATGAGAAGACGTTTGAGCTGCTTGGTCACAATGACAAGAAGTATTGGTGGAGTCAACTAAGGGCCTTCAGATCCAAAAACAATGTACTAACTGTCAGCCATGGAGGTGGTGGCACCATGGTTAGGGTCTTTTTTTAACAATATGGATGGAGCTCCAAACTGTTTAACTTCACACAAATCACCAACTAGATGGATGAAGCTGCTGGAATAGATGAAGCAGGCTAACATCTGGAAAGGCCTTCCCAAACCTCAGTTAGACTGGCAATGTATAGCCAGTTCTGAAAAACCAACCAGTTTAAAGGACCTTCACCATTTCTAACATGAAGAGTAAGCAACATTTCAGCTGGATTATGCAAGAGGTTTGTCGATTGTTAAAACAAAGTGTGTGATTTCTAAAGAAATATACATTCCTGCTGCTGATAGTGTTGGTGAACTTCTCCTCAGAATGACATTTTGATACTTTGACTGATCCTTTCCCTCATTCTTTCTCATATTGCCTCACAGATTGCACTGCTCCTGTACCACATGCTGACAGACACCACTTGGGTGGCCACCATTAATCCCTGGTTACTGTAAGGAACATTCAGAAAGTCTGGGAAGAGACTGCAACTGTAGATCCTGCAGCCAGAATACAATATTTTGTTAAAGAATATAGGTTAACTTTAATATTTCAGAATTTAGCTTGAGAGCCAGCTAAAGCTGATTCATGCAGCTCACTGCTGCAGAACATTATGGAAAATTAATGCAACTGCAGTCACCACATAGTGTACAGTTGTTGTGTACAGTTTTCACCATTTAGTTAAAAAAGCCCTGCACTCTTTGCAATCACGACTTTTCATGATCATTAAGCAAAAGCTTACAAATAACTCGTATTAATAGGATGCAATTGTAGACAAATTCAGGTTTTAACATCATAATGTGAGGATAACCACAGAGCACCTTTGTGATTTTTGAGCAATATAATAGCAACTAAGTGATATGCAGCAGATGTAAAACAGTATTTTACACCTGCTGGATTTTTAAAGATCCTGTGCCCCGGATTATAAATTTTATTATTATAAATAATTAACTGCAACCCTAACCAGATAGTTTGAAGCCTAAAAACAGAAACATAAAGGCTGTTGAACATGTGACGGCCCATTCTAACATCAGTGGAATACCTGCAATCACTTCCAGATGTTTTATCCTAACATTGCTAACACAGAACACCATTTAAAAATGCCAAAACGATGCACAAAGTCAATAATATACATTAAAAAAAGTTTAAAATAAAATACTGTTATATTAGAGAAAATGTCAAAAATTCCAAGAAAGCTTCAGGTTGGAGAAAATCAAACAAATAATAAATAATAAAAAAAATTTGCAGGAGAATGTGTTGCATGTGTTTTGACCAAGTGGTCCAAATGTTTCTGGAACTTCAAAGGCGAAAGAAACAAAGAGGTGAAAGTGGGTTTTTGTTTCCCTTTGTGGAACCTTCCTGATGTGATGTATGTGGGATAGAAACATCGATACCCACCTGTGGAGCTGATGAAGACACATAAAGAGATAAAACGAGCAGAACTTCAGATCCTTTTCACCGGGTTGTAAAGCCGGTCACTCCATAAAGTGAAGTGTGTGATTAGAGGAAAACCCAACCTAGGAAACTCAGAATGCAGCAACATCCCTCTCTGAGCTCCAGCTGACCCACCGGGGCTACCACCAGCTGAGACCCAGCCGAGCGGGACACACAGTTTGATGAATGAGAACAAAAAGGCCGAACCTGCCATAAGCATGGCCCGGTGCTCCACAGGGAAGAACATCTGCAGATTGTTTCCTCTGGACTCTTTCTAATGATGGGATCTTGGTGTAGTTTGGCAGAAGTTGTTCTGTACATAGCAGCATGCTGCAGAGTAGAGGTGAGATGGTCATGAAATATTCAGAAAGCAGATAGGGAGTCAGTGAAGATCGGACATAGACGGACATTTTAGGCAGAACGCACTCTGTGTGAGGCCTTTGCTTCCTCTTCTCCTTGAAAGCTCTATCTTTATAATGGATGGCAGAATCTCTTGGGAGTGTCTAGACGTTGGTGGGAAATCTAAATGCCTGCGAATGCCGCTTCCATCCCTGGTAAGTAGTGTTGAGCGCGGGAAAAGCGCAACTCAGAGGGGGGACAGGAAGTAAGGAAGATCTCATTTTCACTCTGATTAACTCCATCTTCACACAAATGTCATTTACATGTGTAAAACTGAAGGATGTTGGCAGGGCGGAGATGCGGGGATTATTCTGCCATAAATGGTACCTGACTCTTATTTTCTACCTTTCTGCCTCTAACCTCAGCTGCCCTCAGCAGCAGACCGTGATGCTATCTGCCTGCACCCTCACCACCCCTGCCTGTCTGCCCTCAACCTTCCTTCATTCCCTCTGTCTCTCCCCCCCCCCCCCCCCCCTCAGTTATTTATGAGTAGGACTTGAAATAGACTTCAGTATTTGATAAAAGCGTGATCTTTAATCTGAGTTGCCTGAGAAGTGCATTTCATTTTTATTTGCCATCACAGATTGATGGAGGAGTGTGGAGGTTATCCACTCTGTGATTGCTAATGTAAATCCATGGTGTTGTGCTGGACATGTAGAAGGATATGCAGGACTTGTGTTTGTGCAAAGCGGTGGATTTTCATGTTACAGTCACCTATTATTTGAATTTCAATAAAATTACCAATTGCATCTCCTACAACTTTCATGTCATGTCGTGCTTTACTGAGGAAAGCAGCAAAAATAAACCAGGTGATAAATTCAAGATGACAGTAGCGCTGTATGGAGGAGGCCCCTTGTGTATCAGTTTGCTCAAAGCCAGCTGCAAATCCAGCTCTGCCTCCTATGTGGCAATTACTGATGGGTAACATAACTTGAGTATATCTGCTCAGTTCATTACGGCAATGTTCTCTATAGCTGGCAAATGTTCTTTAAGATCCTACGGCAAATTAGCTCATCCCCCAGGACGCCTTTTATTGGATGATCCTGCACCAGAGGATGCCGCAAAACCACTCTGGGCTCTCTGCAGCAAGGCCTCAGTTGCCACAGGGTTAATATTTAAAAGCGTGAGCTCCCAGTCGTGTATTGATGATATGTTTTGAAAATTGCTGAGGCAGGCTCATTGTTGCAGTGCTGTCTAGAAGATAGCCAAGCCTCCCTCCTCCTATTCTCCAGCACCGCCCGTCTCTCCTTTATAGCCGCCAGATGGAAAACACACTAAAGCACGTAATGTAATATAGCTTGGCACACAGAGGTATTTCACACCAACTTCATCTGGCCTCTGATCTGCCACAACACATCACCTGGAAAAAGGTTTTTTTTAACCAGAAACGCTCCTGGTCACTAACCCATGTGTTTGCACCGACAGAGGAAAAATAAAGGGAACATGTTAAGGAGAGCATGTGATGAAGCTCAGCAGCTCAAAGTAGAAAACAAGTGGAAAAGAGGCTGCGCCTCCCTGATGCCTGTGTCACTTTTTAAGGGGTTTTTTGACACGTCCCCCTTTCATTTTTTTCTTCATTCTTCAGCATCTCCTTCTTCTCTTCAACGAACTAAAACTGCCACAACTTCAGTACAACTCATTTCAGTCACAGACAGCATGAAGAAGAAAGAGGAGCGATCTGTTAGTCCTCCACCATCACCAGTATCATCCTCAACCCTGCCGCCCCCCCCTCCCCTGCAGAGATTTCCACCAGCAGCTTCCTGACCCCACCTCCCCATCCCTCACCTCTTCCCCCCTCCCCGGGATGCTGAATTTTACAGTACCGTCTGCAGGATCCTGGATTGTGTGGCTCACTCCTCTATGCAGAGCAACACGGCTCCGGTGGAGGAACGCTGGAGGCAGCTGTCAAGCGCAGGCTGCTGCTCCTGCTGCTCTAGTTGAGCCTCGGCGCCGTACCGACTGATTTCACATTCACCAATAAGAGACGGCGCAGGGGCGAGAGAGAGAGGGAGAGAGAGGGAAAGAAAGACAGAGAGAGAGAGGAAGAGAGGGAGGGAGAGTCTCGAAGTGAGTGGTGTGGAGAGGCAAGTGGAGTGGAAGAGTGTCAAAAGAAAAAAGAGGTTACAACACCTCCCCAGCTCTCTTTCCTTTTCCCCGTCTGCTTTCTCCTTCTTTCTCGTGTTGGCTCAGAAGAGGAAGAAGAGGAAGAAAGGGAGCTTTGAAAAATTAACTGAAGAACAAGCTGCTTGTAGTGAAAGAAGAAGAAGAAGAAAGGGGTAAGCCTCAAGTCAAGCTTGATTGAAGAGTTGAGAAGTAGAGCCGCCTCCGTGGAACAAGGAGCAGTAGAGTTCTCTGTCCAAACACTCGGACCCCTTGTGACTCCCAATCTGGCTGGACTGGTCCCGGTGCTCGGTCCCACTCTCCTGCCCTCGCCTGCCCACACCTGTCCCGCTTCGAACATGATGATGTACTTTTGGGTGAGTACTGGAGCTCCCAGCATGATTCAGCCCTTTAAGTTGATGCTATTATCCAACCGAGCTGTTTGGTGTCTGTGATGCTGCGCCTCCAACATGCACGAGCTGAGCTGATGGGTTTTCCACTTCCATGTGTTTTATTGATGCTGGGAGCTGCAGCGAGACGCCATGGAGGCCTGTGTTTACGTGTCACTTTTATTCAGCCCCCTAAATGGGAGAGGATGTTAGAGCGGGAATATTAGCAGCTCCAACGCTTTACAAGTATTGTTCCTCAACTTCCAGTGACAGGAAAACCATCCGCCTTGGAATTTGTTGGCCGGCTGAACATGAAAACCTCCACAGCGAGCTGCTTGGGGGTCTTCTGGGGGCATATTATGATCTCCTCGTCTGCATTGGGTTTCACATGTTATTTTCGCTTCCTATACATCCGAGTCAGGCAGCAATTCATAAATTAATCGGCATTAAAACGCAGAATGAGAATGATTAGGGATTAACCAGAGCTGCTGATTAATTCTCTTTGAGATCATGTGTGATTAGTCAGATTGGTTTTGTCTCCTCTGTGGTATATATTCTAACCACAACAATACCCTCCCAGACCTCGCTGCTTTTTCTGTTCCATATGCCACTAATGCCCGCTGCAGATCATTTTAATCCTCCACTGGTTTGCTAACTTGGAGTTCGTACCTTCAGAGACACAAAGTAAATGAATATTTGCAGCGTTGCCACTGTAAACAGTCTGAGCTGTAATGCGGTTATAGATGTGTCTCCTGCAGACGGTGTGTGTGTGTGTGTGTGTGTGTGTGTGTGTGTGTGTGTAAGTATTGATCGTGAGTTCAGATTTCTGGGGAGAAACATCTTTTTTCGGGGAGGGGTTAATTCACGTGGATGAATCCATTAGAAATGACTTTATACCTAAAACATTTTCTTGTACTTGGAAGTGAAAAACAAAGGATGAATAACTAAAGTATGTCATGTATACAGTGTGGGTATTGACCTGAAGCTCAGATTTCTGGGTAGAGAGGATGTTTTAAGGCCAAAGTTACTGTCTACCAGAGAACTGAGCTCATATTTGAAGCCTTTGTAAAGTTCCAGAAATGATGGGAGGGAGTATGATTTCCAAATCATGTCATAACTAAAGGATAATAATCCCACGCGTGGTGTTGCTTGCTCTGAGGCCTCATTGCAGCTGAGGCCTCTTTGATACTAATCCCTGAGCCTCTCCTGGGTGTCGTTGCTTATTGAAAGGAGCTCATCACTGTCTCCTGGCCTCTTTGAAGGTGTGCTGAAGGGATGTAACTCACCTTTCTCCACCTCCGGTTGCATGACAAATTCCCCCTCCAGCTACTCAGAGTGATGACCACACGCAGATGTGGGCTGAGTGGAGCGAAGCAGCGATGCTGACAGTTTACAGCCCTGCAGCTTCAACAGTGGAGCATCGGGCCTCATTCGCTGTAGTGGCTTTATTCTCATCGCATTAGAAAAGAAGCATCTGCGACTCTCTCCATATGTTTAACTGTGGATCCATTAGCGTCATGCTAAATAAAACTCTTACTTTGTTCACTTGCTTCCTGCTTTCTTACAACTTTTTTCATTTAATTATTTTGTGTTTTTTAATTGTTTTGGGTGAAACACAACAAACGTTTCTATGGAGAGAAATCTTCCAACAAAATATGAAAATTAGAAGCAGAAAATGTAAGTCATTTGATGGATAAAAAGTGAAGAAAGGGGTGTTCTCCGGAAGGTTTCTAAAAAAGATGCTCGTACACTGTCTGCAGCAGTAAAACTACAAGTATTAGCAAACAATGGACTACAAAACGTGTATCAGATGCTTCATCGTGGCAAATCTTCTGCAGGAGATCCAAACAGTAAAATTATGACAACATTATCAAGGCTGGTGATTTAAAACACTGAAAGAACTGAAGAAAGCTATAAAAATCAAATACTGAGAGGTCACTCTCAGCTTCCTGTCTTCATATGCATTCACACAATAAAAGAAAAGACAAATGTGTGAGTGAACGCTGCTGCTTTCTGGTCATAGAGTGTTTCCTACTTTATCAATTTGTTTTATTTAAAATGTATTTAACTACAACAAAGTCCTGGGACAAAAAGGCCATGCCACGACAGACAGTAACTTAATACTATATTGCATACAAATTATATACAATAATCTGACAAAAAAAGGTACAAAATTGATCTACAGTCAAGATATGAGAAGATCAAGAATTAATTTCTAAGATTAAATTATACAAATAAGTGAGTTTTCAGGAGGACAAAGCAGATCACCAAACCGAAGCTTGCATGTTGCAGAGATGTGAGAGGGTTTTAAGGGTCTGGCCCTGTGGAATCCCAGATCTGTAGGTTAGAACAGACATCCAACTGCTACCCACGAGTCTCCTGCTGGCCTACAAGGAAGACCAGATTGGACACTGAAGAGAACTTCAGGTTCTTGTTGAACTTAACAAGCTTGTCTTGTCTGGTTGAATGAAGGTCCAAAAGGTTAAAAAAAGAACCATGTAGCAGAAGTAGTGACAAACATCACCAGCAGAGACAGTTTACATCAAAAGAAGGTCAGGTGGTCTTCATCTCCTGCTGCTTCATGTGTAATTTGAGATGTTTTCTCCTGTTAAAAGATCACTTTTGAGAAAAGGGATCAGTGAGTGATCTGCTTTTCCACATCTGGTGTCCACTGTGTCGGCGTGTGTGTTAGTCAGCCAGCATTTAGCTCCATGAGGAAGGTGTGACTGCCTCCTGTTTGAACTGCAGGTGGTGAGCATTACCTGCAGTCCCTCTGGAGGCCTGTCAGCCGTGCATCAGTCTGGGGAACCTGCAAGCTCCCCTCATTAGAATATTTATTCACCAAGCAGATGTTCTTATCCAGGGCAATTACCTTTGGCTTACATTTCCCTGTTGCCCACTGATATAGATGAATGTGTGTACAAAGACGTCCAGGGTTATGCATGGGACCCCTGGGTGCCACCCTCCACATATGCACGGCAGGCGAGTCGGCGACCGTCTGGCCTTTAGCAGGGCTCAGCCTAAAAACTCCAGTCTCCACTACACTGGTGTAATTGGAGGAAGTGGAGGCGACATCTCCAGCGATGACCACACAGGGATGGAGAGATTCCCTGTATATCATTCTCTTCAGCCGTCTGTTCCTTTGAATTAGAGACAGAAAGAAAAAGGGAAGAGGCATGGAGTGGAGAAACCATGCATGCTTCTGTCCTCCCCTCAGTGTGATGAATAATTTAGCAGTGCAGGGCCCTTGCTGTCGAGTAAAGATGGTGGTAATAGGGAGACTGGATATATATGGCATGGCAATGCTTTACGTTAGACTTCCCCATCCAACGCAGTCAAGTGTGCCGCAGGCTGCTCTCATGATGTGTTTTACCTGCATTAATGCAATGTTTTTATTTATTGGCGAAGAATATAACAGACGTCTGGAAATGGTTTATCTGTGGCCACCGGTGAGGGTGCAGGCTGCTGTGATTGGGTCATCTGTGGTGCATTACAGTATTTTACAAGATGAGCTGGAAGAATTCATATGTGGTTTTATTTCACGCTCCATATATGTGCAGCATTAAGCCGTGTTGAGGCAGAATAAAACCTCAGAAAGGTTTCAGCCTCTCTGGCTGGGGCTGTTAGAATTCATAACGAACAGAACTGATCAGGCATTCTGGATGGCAGGACAGTGAGTCCGGGCCGCCGGTTTCATATTGCTAGATGAACTGCTTGCGATGGTTTGTTAATGTATTAATTGATCTGTGTCCTCAGACAGGCAAATCAGGAGTAGTGTCACGTAGACTCTTTAGTACTCCCTGAGACGCCTTCATTAGCTGCTGCTGGCCGGCTCTCCACCCCTATTACAGGACAACGGCGCCACACACTTTACCTGACTGCTGTAATAACTTCAGACATTTCTATCTGGCGGCCAGACCTCCGACAGACCGAACAGTTCGGAGGCTTAACATCAAATGCAAGGAGCCCCTCTGAACAACTGACTGCAGGTGATTCACTCTGGGGTGTCATGTGGCGTTGTTTTGTCTGCCAGTGGTTGCTCTCCTTCTCTTCCAAGTTTGAATAACAGCTGTTGCAATCAGTCATTAACTTCCAGCTGAATGTTTTATAATGTGGAAGGTTACACTTGCCTTTGTTGCGTCAGCTCTACTACAAAGCCGAGCCGAGGAAGCAGCGGTGGAGTTGCTACTTCCAGGAAACTTGTTATCTCCTTAACTACTAATACCAAAGAGATTTTTGCAACTTCACTGGGTTAAGAAATTGTATATTTTTCAAGTGAGTTCATTGAGAATCATTTCACAGGGAAACTTGAGGGTAGTAGAGGTTTATTTCCATTCATGAATTCGGAACCAGGGCCCCGCCCTTTGTTCTCTGTGGGATCATTTGCAATCAGTAGCTTCAGCAATAATTCTGTCAGCTTTTGGTCTCTTCCCCCTGTGGCAAATGGGTCTACAGCCCAGCTAATTGTGATTAGGACTCTGACAGCAGGTCTTACTTGCAGGATTTTCACACCACAGTCCTCTTTGATATTAGCTGCACAGCTGATAGAGAGATTAGATAGAGGAGAGGAGGGAGAGAGGGAAGGCGGCAGGAGGTGGTAGGTGTTCTTAAACTACAGAAAGACACCTACACGGGGGAAATCACGGGTGAGTTTAGCAGAGGAAAATAAATCCGGCCGCAGTAAAAGCCTTGCACTCGCTTATTGCACCTGCTATCATTAGCACTTTTGTACACATGGTCAGCCTCCCAGGGAAAAGTCATTATCCAGCTGTGCCGTTATTTTTCTGCTGTTTTCTCCTAGTGGAGTGTGACTTCAGGGCTATAGCCAGCGCACCATTTAATGCCTCCAACACAATAAAGGACTCTAGCCTTAATGATGTGGGATTGGATGGCCATGCCTCAGGTTGTCCAGGGGCTTGTGAGCTGTTACTACGAACGGCCATTTTGCCTTGCTGCTGTTGGGGCTCCATGTCAATTCAACTCGGAGTAGTCCAGAGGAGGCAAAAATAAAATTTCCTGATTAACTGTGGCTTCGTCGTTTAAAGGGAAGCATAAAGAAGTGCAGCCTGAGCAGCAAAACGATGGAGCCAAAGGAGATGGAGACTTGCCAGTTCCCACCAAGTTGCCAGAACATGAGGTGTAAGCGCTCTGTTTTTCTCTCCGACTGAGTGAACAATCCTGCATGCAGCGAGATGTTTGATTATGCAGGATAAGGGTTTAAACTAAAGCAAAGCAGACGTTTTACATCCTAATGACTCAGAAGATTAAATATTAAAATTATGGCTTCTCCAACAAATCAAGAGCCAAAAAAACTGGAGCAAAAGTTCAAAGATTTTTGCCCCAAATTTTAAACCTAAAAATAGGCAACAACATAATTTGCACATTCATAGTGAGATTATGTGAACATTTTAAGAATCACAGCATATGTCATTCAGTCCGCAAGGAACAGATAAAAATGTTTTCTTAACAATTTAGACGTCATGGCCTAAAAACGTCTCTATTCAGCTGATCTAAGGGACCAAATAGCTTCTCTCAGCATCGAATCAGAAGTTGTTTTTCCTCTCCTCTTACAGAAGCATCTGTGTAAATGAGCTTTTCCATACTGAAGCGTTACATGCCTAGCAATTATGTTTTGCAGCCTTCCTTTACTTTCCTGAGTTTGGCCTGTTGCAGCAGAAGTCTCTCATGGCAGTCCTTCATCCTAGTCGTCCACGTTGCAGCAGAAGGCGTGTGCACCGCTAACACGCCTGTGCCACAGATATGCCCCAAAGTGTCAACTCTCACATACGGAAAAAATTGGAGGAGAGGTCCCTAAGAGAAGGCAGCAACATATCCACTGGCAACCTGCCATGCATGATAAGAAAAACCTCCACTGCCCTCTCTTTCACAGGAACAAATGTCATTTATGTGCTTTCCACTATTTTACACCCAGTTCTTCAAACAGAATCTGGAAGGTTTGCTGCATTCAGAAGGAAAAACTGTTGGTGGAAGGTTTTGTTAAAGGATTTGTTTTTTGTGAAATGGCTCTGATCACTGCATGAACATCAGTTACTCTTCTTTGGTAAGAAACATGTCCTCAATTGGCTTAATGAAAACGTCATTGGAGCACTCACTGTGCCTCTGTATACAGCTGTGTTCTTACACAACTCCTATCCACATACAAGCATTTACATTTGCACAC
The DNA here is from genome assembly GCF_021462225.1 of Girardinichthys multiradiatus. NCBI lineage: Eukaryota > Metazoa > Chordata > Actinopteri > Cyprinodontiformes > Goodeidae > Girardinichthys > Girardinichthys multiradiatus. The sequence goes on along the minus strand of NC_061818.1, from coordinate 38,593,430 downwards.
ATTAGCATACATTAGGGGAAGCTGTGTGAGGACAAATTAGATTCAATACCTGCGTCCCAATCTTTCATGAAACGTAAATAAAATAAGTGTTGTTCCATTGTGGGGCTGATCTGGAGGCTTTTTGGTAGCAGGCGGAGTCTGTTCGGTCCACAGTACGATGTAATACCGACACACGGTGCGTTTCATTTGCTGATTCTGCTGTTTTTACACACTGTGGCATTTTATCAGTGCAGCTTTAGCTTTGACTGCTTTCAGAGGTTTTTATGGACAAATAAAATGTGCAGGAAATGAAATTAAAGTCTGAATTTAATAAAAAAAAAATATACAGTATATATGAAAAATAATAAAGATATTTTATGCTGGTTCATGCACATGCATCCATTGTTGGACCAATGATTCATATCTTATATAAAAAGTAACAAACAAATCAAATTATACAGTTCAACACACTTAGAAAGAAAAGGTTGCAATGTTTTGCTACAGAAAAACTGCATTGATGAAATACTTTGATGAAATATATTGATGTAATAAAAGTTTCAAAAATATATTATCAATTTTATACAATTATTTTCCTTATTAAGCAGAATTAAGAAGCTGCTGCTTAGTTGAAGCTGCAAAAAATGCACATAAACATGTACAACACTAATCCAGTACTGAAACATGGATGTTTTAACCAGAGTCAAGTAAAAATATTAAGTATGGCTAATTTATCAAAGATAAACTTACATAGTTATTATGAAATATGATACTATTATGGTAGCTTGGTTACAGGAGCCACCAAAGCCAAGTTTTTCCCCAACAATCGGCTTCCTCTCAGCTGTTTTCATACATTTTCATTTTTTACGGGTGCAAAGGCTCCATTCAGAGCTTGTTATATACTCTTCTCAATCAATCGCAGCCAGTATAAACCTCGCTGTCACGTAAAAGGGGGTTAAGAAACAGTGTGGCACTCTGGCTGTAAAATTAATGGCAGGAGAGTGACATTAATGTTATAGGTTATTGACCGATTTCATGAAATTTATGACCCTAATCGAGAGGCAGTGTCAAAAGGAGTGAAGCAAATAGGAGTGGTGCTGACAGCAGGGCCGCGCTGTGGCCACTGGACACCACAATTTGAGCCTTTCCAGTAAATTGTAGCCAGGACCTTATAAGTCTCAGCGGAGGCTCCTTTCGCTGACCCTGCCTGGGTCTGGAGGCCATGCCCCAGGCCTACCTCCATCCTCCGGGTCAGACACAGGCAGGCTCGGCAGATGATGAGAAACGCCACTTCATCTCACCTCATGTCAGGCTTGGCCTCTCACCGTGTCAGCTGCAGCGGATGTGAGTGTCTGTGTGCATCCTGCTGTCAGTGTGATGTTCCACTGTTTGTTTGTAATGGGGAGAGGGGGCTGGTTCTCATGCAGTTTTCATGATAATTATATAACCTGCTGAACAGTATATTTGTAGCTACTGGTGTCTGTTTCCACACCTGGAAGATCTGGTCAAAGCTCCTGTTTAAGCTGCAACTAGAAACAGAAATATTCAGCAGCAACCGAACGGCCGGTCCATAAAGATGACTGAACTCTGGCTGATAAATAATTCTGAGTGAAAACGCAGCATAATGTGACAGGGTTGTCATTTTATTCCAAAAATATTTCTGTATGCAGCAATGAATACAGGTGAGAGGATGAGAGGACGGTGGCCAAAGAACCCGAACACAGCGAGCTCTCTGTGCTTTGATTGGTTGGTTTGTTCATGTTTTCAACCCAAATGGTCAACTGCACCAAAAATCTGAATATTCTGCTAGACTCTGCACACCTGTATACTTTTTTCAAACTCCACCTCGTGTATAAATCCAACAGGCAGGAAAAAAAGTCCGTTGTTTTACTTTGTTTAGATGTACAGAGAATATGTGAGTATTTTTACTCCTAAATCTCCAGGGTGGGGATCAGATTCAGCCGATTTGTTTTTTCAGTTTGCCGTAATGCGTCAAGTTAATTGTTGCTGGGTTGTGGTGGTGCAGTTCAGGCTGTATAACTGGTTGGTCGATGTGAACCAATCAGAAGGAGAAAAAGAAAACGGTTTATTTTACATGCAAAGGCAGTTTAGAGGAACAGGGTTCCTTAAAAAGTATTGAAATGTTTGGAATTTCAAAATTTTCCAGACTTGTTGCATATGAACAAAGTTTCCAGATTTTATTTCTTGGTCAAATTCCTAAAAGATCAAAAAAAAAAAATCTGAGTTTCAATAATAAAATAATTATAAAGGACTTTTTACACTGGTTTATATTAATGAGCTTTTGCTTTGCTCATTACAACTTGAGTTTTTCTCCAACTCGATCATTTCACTCTTTTCTCCTCTAGATCCTTTTACTTCTAGGTTTGTAATTGGACCCAAAGTTCTTAAACTGGCTTTGGGTTGGATGCCAAAAACAAAGAAATGTCTTCACTTATAATTTTTTGAAGTGAAAGTGTCACTGATCACAAACTAAATCTGTACGTCGAATATTATTAGGAACCCTGAAGCTTGACGGGGGGACAGGGTCTGCAGACAGGAACAGATAAATAAAGAATTAACCTGACCCAAAGTTCTTAAAGAACATATTTATGTCATTTCAGAAACCCAGAATATTCAAGACATTTTCAGCTTCTTCCAATTGATTATCTGTGCAGTCGGAAACTTGGATTCTCATCTTTTTTCCACCTGTGTTCCCGGCTGGAACAAACTAAAATAAAACTGAAATATTGTTCTACCTGGAGGTTAGTGTCCTGCTTGGAAAAAACTGCACAAATTAGGACGATGCACACTTTTCTGCAGCTCTTCGTCTGCTTCATATTAAAGGTTATATGAGAAAAAGTCGGACATGTTTTTATTGCAGAAATAAAACCCAAATGTGTAAGTTTAATTACATTTTTGGACACCCTGGGTGCATGAATTAAACTATCTCCTGACCACTGGATGTACATTATCTCCCAAACGGAACAAAATGTTCAGAAAGCTGCATTGGGTCACTGTTGCGCCAATGATATTTGACAGGAATGACTTGAACTTGCAGACGCTGACCCAAAGAGAAACCAAGCTGAGAGATCTGTATCCGGACACTCTTAAACTCTTCATTACGTCTATGAGGAGAAAACCGGTACTATTTTATATATCAAACTATATAAAAACTAGTCTCTCTTCATCTGAAGATGTTTTCATTCTTGTGAAAATAGAAGCTGACATTGTCTTGTTGTCGTTGGGGTCCCACAGAGCGGTGACTCTGTGCTGTTTGTTTACCCAGGGTCCTTCAGGCTGTGTGAGGACGGTCAGCTGTGGCGACACTGCCTCCACCGTTCTGCCCCGGCGCTCCGTGGGCTCTTTGTGTGCTGGCTTTTGTGTGGCGCTCTAACCTGCACTAAAAGCCCTTTAGTGTGGCTCTGACATGCTGCGCTATCACATCGTGCCCTCTGCAGAATGCATGGAGCCATTCAGACGCTGTGCAGACTGGAATGAGTTTTATCCAGCAGTTGACTATTGAATGTAATGGCAGCCTCTCCGGGGAGCAGAGTTTTCTATCCGCTGATGTTCGCAGTGATACGATGCAGAGGCTGAGGAACAGCTCGGCCTTGGCTCTTTTTAAACATGCGTTTTCATGACTGGAATATGGCAGACCCACACGTTAAATAACAGATGCAGTGTTTAGTTTTTCCTCTTTTATAATGTCAGTGATGTTGAGAGTAAACATCTAGTTTTTTTTAATTTTTGCTATGAGTGAAAAATTACATTTGATGAGCTGATGAATGACGTGTAATAAGAATTAATATGTACATGAATGTCATCGTTTGGGATCTGAGGGGTTTTCGTGACGGCTTAATCCCGAGACACAAGACGCAGCAAATAAATTCCATCTGATTGATGATGTGCAGACGGTCCACGGCAGTGTTTTTTATTCAGTGATGAACATATAAACATAGACGGCCCTCTCCTCTCCTCTCCTCATCAGCATGAGCCACCCTGCAGGATTTGACAGAGAGCCAAGTAGTTTGCTTTTTAATTAAAAAGAAAATTCAATAACCTTATCAAGACTTGCCATTTTAGTTTGAGAAGTATTGATCAGCCGTTCAGTTATGCAGATCTGCTGCTTTCATCTTCTGGGCAATTTTGCGTGGCAGCCTCTGGTTACTGAAAAAGATCTTATTTCACAAAATCTATTCAGTACATTTAGTTGACCTTAACAATGAGGTATCTGAACATGTGTGAAGGTGAACGCTTTGCAACCAGACATTCAGGACAGGATGGACAAACTCCTGCGACTGAGCGATGGGAAACTGTGCCTCTGATGATCTGTCTCAGCAGTGGGTTAATTGTCCACACACCTATGCATCTCTCTTTCTCCACTTTTCCTTCTCTTCTTTGTGCTGCGTCTGCTAATGGAATTAAAAAACATGTTGCCAGGGGTCTTTGCAATTTGGAAAATAAGTCCATTAAGTTCATTAATTTAATAATGGGCAATAATAATGAATAAAAAGTATTGCTCAATTAGAGGGGAGCGTACGGTTGGCTGTCTCACATTCATTCAAAATCACCTCAGTGTGCAATAGCTTAATGAGATTATAATGGAATTGATATCACATAGGTAGTGAATTAAAGCGTTACCAGAGAACTCATTAGGAATGAAATTCTAATCCTGCAACACTTGTCACAGCTAAAATGGGCTCCTACTTCTGTTATTAGGCATCATTCTGAAGGTGAATCTCTCGTCATGATGAAATAAAGTTGTTCTCCTTGATGTGTGCGAATGTTAGGCGCTCCCTCAGTATTTGTTTGGGATTGTATGGGTGCTGTATCCGACCACCGGTCCCATCGGTGGGCGGCCCGCCTCCTCGGGTTTCACCGCCGCTGTTTCCAGACCAGCAAACCTGCTGAGAGCTTCAGTTAAAATTACACAGACAGCACATTCATAGTAATCTAAAAAGGTCAGGATAAATTACACTGCTTATTTCAGTGAAAAAGCCAGGTAATACGATCTGCTGTGAGTAGTTTTTCATGCTGGCCCGCGGTATATTCGCAGGGCTTATGGTGCAGATTTGACTCTTTGACTTTTACATGCTCGACACTTGATGTCAATTTACTGTCTGGGTTTTAAGACTGGCCGTGGCCGAGCAAGATGAACTTTTCTCTTTCATCGGGATATTACAATAATTTGAGGTGTTTTATATGCGTAATGGCTTTTTTTACAGGAACACTTAAAATAATGTGTCGTTGGAGGATGTTGTTAAAATCAGAAATAGATTGGTTCATAATTTAACTTTTCATTTAATGCGGGTGCCCTGATACACCTTGTAAATCCACGTTATCAGCAGTTTGTGCCGCTTCAGCAAGGCAGGCATGTCAAAATGTATTATCAGTGTCAGTCTTAATGTACTATATATAATGCATAATGTGCCACATATAACAGATTCCATCAAAAAGGAGATCTCTGCTGGTTGAAAAATGTGTAAATGAGATATTAATCAGGGGAAGAAAGGAAGAAATTAGAGCACATTTAAGAAGGGGGTGATGGATGTCTGAAAATTCAACTTGAGGTTTTAAAGATGCGGTGCAATACATCTTATTTTTCCTAAGATGTTGCTTAAATGTGTGTTTGAAGCCAACTGTAATCTGAATGCAGTGTTTTTAAAACAAGCAGGCTAGAAAAGAAAAAAAGTACACCCCAGTTTTATTCTTTGCATATTATGGATCAGAAGAAAAATCTTTACCAGGTTTTTAAATTATTTAAATCCAACACAAATTGAAGAAAAACACAGAACAGATTCCAAACTGGTATTTGTTATTAAACTAAATCCAAGAGAATAACTGATCATTATCAGGGTGAGCACCTCGATACGAGTAGGACATTTGTCTGCCCTGGAGCACAGAGGTGTGTGGTCATGAATGCCATGATGGTTAACATCAGCAATGACCTCAGAGAAGCATTTGTTGCTGCCCATCAATCTGGGAAGGCTTATATAAAAACTATCAAGTCCATCATTCTACAGACAGATTATTTGCTGGAAGGAAACCTTTGAAACGGCTGCAAGCAAATTCACCCCGAGGTCAGAGTGGCCAGTAATCAGAGAAATTACAGTCCAAATGCCCAAGAACTTCGTCTGAGACTCCACATGCCTCAGTTAGCATGCTAATGGTTAAAGTTCATAAGAGAAATATTAGAGAAAGACTGGACAAGTATGGCTTGTTTGGAGACGTTGGAAGTGAAAGACTCACTTTCTCAGTAACATGGAAGCTCAACATTGGTTTGCTCAACAACATCTGAATGAAGCACAAGACGTCTGGAGCAATGTTCTTTGGGCAGATGAGACCAAAGCGGAGATGTTTGGCCGTGATGCACAGCACCGTTTTGAGAAAAACCAAGCACAGCATAAACGTGCAAACACCTCATACCAGTCAGGCACGGTGGTGGAAGGGTGATGGTTGGGGTCAGTTTTGAAGCCAGTGCACCGTGTGGTCAGTGTTGGACGTGAGGCCATGTATCCGACAGCTGAAACTTGGTCAAACTGGGTCACACAAGCAATGAGGAAGTATCGTATTAAAATGACTGGGACAGAGTTCCTCCACAGTGACAACCTCTAGAGGTTGATCAACACCCCATTCAGTCAAGGGAGCACTTAGTTTTTCACAAGACTTTTCTATCTTGGATTTGCCCGGGGAATAAGTGTGGACATTAAATAAGTTGTGTGTTTTGTGCACTTGAGTTAAGATTTCAATAATTTTAGAACCTGGGGAAGACCAGCTCAATTTTTTTCTGTCCTGATAGCTAAACCTCCACACGTGGAAAAGGTTGTTAGGTCCAAATGTCCACCTGCTACATGAGTTTTAAACGATGACGTATTTTGGAGGTCATGGAAGGAGAAGCAACATCTGAAGGGAACTAATCAGTCAGATGTGGCTGTTTGTGACTTTTACACAGAAGATATACGACCTCCTTCCTGAGCTCCAGTATAGCTGAATGTGTATGCATATGGGCAGACATATGTGTGTGCTTAATTAATATTTAAGCCACCTTCAGCGCACCCTGGAAACGAAGTAAAGGGGATTGTGTTTTCATGGATCCTTTAATCCACTGAATTAGCAGTTTAATAACAAGAAGCCATTTGTAGATTAGTAAGATCAAGCTTCCAAGACATGCTTGTGTACAATCTACTTAAATGCTTTGATTTTTAATGTTGGAAAACTTCCCTCGTGCACGCTGAATAGACAGTGGGACTGTGAGCGTACATGTGAGCGTGCACTTATAGCTGTCAGGGCTCTTCTGATATTATTTCATTATATTTTGGATTACTGTTGAAATGATTAGTTGATTAAATGAAGCATGGGGAATTAATCAATAGCACTTTTTGATTGACAGTATCATAATTTAAACAGAGCTGCAGCCTGCAGAGCTCCTTCTGATCATGGCTCCTCATATGTGGCAGATCTGCTGATTTCCTCAGCTGCAGTTTACTGACTTTATTACCACAGCACTTTCAAATTGTCCCCTTTGTCCTCTTTTTATAAGCTCATGTTGCTGCAAAGCCACAGCAGGCATGTGGGGAAATCACCCAGCATGCACCAGGGGCAACAGGCCCATTTAATTTCTGCTCCAGCATCACCACTTTTAATTGTTTAATTCTACACTTTCCACTCTTTTTAGGCACTTTTTCCTCTTAAAATTAGCTTTAAGTGTGGTCACACTGAGTGCACAGAGCAGGTAGTTCATTAGTCCGAAGGTTCCAGGTTTGAATCTTGGTTTGACTTGACAAATTGTGTGGAAGCTTTATTGATCAAGACACTGAACCCCAATTTGTTCTCAATGAGTTTGCATGGTGGAGTGGAAATGCAGTTCACTGCTGTTATAAATTACCACATTAAATAGATAACCTGCTTAAATGTTTAAACAATCTGCTTGTTTTGCTTCTGCTCCTATTGTCTCTTAAATGCAGACTCAACATCTTTTTAATGTCTTCTCTTTGTTGCTGCAGTGGAGCCTTTTGTCTGATGGTCCTATAAAGAAACATTAACTCGCCGTTTTTTCCAGGTGATGTCTTAAAAAGAAGCTAAAACTAAATCCGAGGCCTTTGTGGAGCAAATGTTTCCATTCTGTAATGCAGGATAAAACTGGTGTAGATTTTCCAGCTGCATCGACAACAGCAGTGGTCATTAGGACATTAAAGGGAATAATCTTTAACAAACAACCAGTCAGGAAAACGCTGCATGATTAATCCCTTCTGCTTTCATGATTATTTCCTGATAATAAATAACTAAATTGAAGATTTGATGGAAATATTTTGGGGCTGATTTGATTCAAGAGAAAAATGGATGTTAATTTACAAGAATATAAAACAACTGTGGCCAGCAGAAACGCTGATTTAAATCTAATTTCTACAAAGTAAAGCACAGTTATATCAAATATTTGCTGAAATCTTTATTTGGTCTCGTCTGTTCAGTGAAAGTGTAAAACTGAATCTCCGTGGGCTTTTCAGACACGCCCAATTGAACTTTTCTTGCTGCTTTAGCAACGATTTTGAAGCATATTTATTCTTTGAACACTTTTAGAAAAGCGAAATCTGGTTTGAAGTTTTTTCTTTTAGCTTAAAATGTGAACTGACATAAAAAAGCACCAATTTCAAAGCAGCTGCAGGTGCTGTACTTCGTTCTGCTGCGTTCTCACATTTTAAGAATAATTCAGTTAAAAAACATCCAGTGATAACCTTGATGCTCAAACATCGGCGAGTATTTTTCTGTCAGCAACAGAAACATATTGATCTTATTGTGGAAATCTCAGTTCATTTCATTTTTAAAAACCCATAGATTCAAATAACAATCTTTGTATTTAAAGGTTTAATTAAAGAATAATTTATTAATACATCTCAATTAGAAAATATCTAAAAGTGAAGGTACGGTCATGAAGGTAATTCAAATCAAAAAGGGAAACTCATACATCATATAAATTTATTGCACACATTGAAATATTTAAATATTTATGCCCATTAATTTAGATGAATTTGGCTTACAGCAGATAAAAACAAAATAATAAAAAAAGGATGCTTCAACAGAACAAAAAAAACAGGATTTGAATCCAGAAATGTGGCATGGAGAAGATCAGCCTGTGGTTCTCCTGATGTGTCCAGAAAGCCCAGTTCCTCTTGACAACAGTCCATTGATTCTGTGTGCTTGGGTCAGATCAAGCCCAGTAACACCATGGTGGTCACTAAAGCAGGTACCCAAACCATCACACTGTGGAAACTTCTCACTGAAGCTCCAGCACCTTGGATTCTGTTCATCTCCATTCTTCCTCCAGACTCCCTGAGGATGGTTTCCACATGAAATGTAAATTAAAACTGTTTCTGAATTTAGGGTTTTTAAGGTGATAGTAAAATATTGGTTAAAACTTCAGCATGTGAGCACCTGCTTAGTCTTTGGTTTTAGAAATCATCCATCATTATTTTAGGTCTTTATATTGTATTTTAGTAATTCTATTTATAGTTTACAGTAGTGATTTTTATATCTCTAAAGCCCAGCCTTAGACAGGTGTCTGAATACTAGCTGTAGCTAGAAACATCTACTTTGTATTCTACATATGAAGAAATGTTTGTTGCATTTGTCCCAGTAAAATTAACAAATAAAATAAAATTTACTTTGACCTGAATAGAGGACTTTGGACCACTAGGCATAATTTTTCTGCTGTGCCCTGGTAAGATACTTGCAACTTTTGTCTTTGCTTCTCATTTGTTCCACATTTTCCTTCCACTTAACTTTCCATGAAGATCGCTTGGATAAATCACTCATCGAACAGCAAGCTTCTTTAGCCGTGACCTTTTTCTGGCTTACCTTCCTTGTGGCGGGTGTCAATGACAGTCTGCTGGACATAGATAGATGTCTATCTATATGACATCTGTCAAGTCAGCAGTCTTTCCCTACACTGTGTATACCATATAAATCCTTTATTGGTTTGATGGAATGTTCTGTTATATATATCATATATTGTCATGTGTGTAATAAATCTGGGTTTCAGTTTTTGAAATTAATGGCTGAAATCCACAATATGTTTGACTATATTTCAACTTATTGAGATGCACTGGTTTTACTGTTTGTGTCTGAAATGTATGTTTAGAGAAGACAAACCCTGAAGGTAGAGGGTGCAAGTGTTTTCTGTTTGTTCAAAGCGTTGATGTGTTTTGCATCCATTGTAGATTCTCTCTTTGTCACACAGACACTCAGATCCCATCTCCTCTATCAGAGCTCGGCGTCATCATTTGCCAGCGATGACAGCTGCCTCAGTTTAACCGCTGCAGATCAGCGTGTCACAGCCACCGTGTTTTCTAATCATCCTCACGCAGAAAATCTCCGTCTTTGTTGGCGCTCACTGATAGCGTCGGTGTTATCCCTGACTCTCCCACCCGGCCAATATCGGAGATTGATTGTCTTTGTCTTGTTATCGGGGTCGTTTAGGTGAGATTGACACATACTCGTAGGATAAGGAGGCTCTGAAGGCCCCTCAGACTCTGTGTGTGTGTGAGGTACAGTATGGTGGTGTGGTTTTAAACATGCATGATGACCCAAATGAATTGTTGATGATGAATAATCAGCTGCATCATGGCGGCTGTAAATAGGTCAAAACGACTTCTCAATGCTTCACTTTATTTTTTTAGAAATACAGAAAAGCAAATTCCTTTTTTTAGGGAAAAGGGAGAGAAGCCTTGAAATGTTGCTCTATTCTCTAAATCCACTGCTGGCTCTGTTTGCTGGAAGCCAAACCTCGATCTTTCACTCCACCAAACTGATGCGGAGAAGAAGAAATAAAGATCTCAGGCAAGCAAATGTTTGTTGCACACTGAAATTTCTTGGCCGCTCTGCTTGGCGGTTGCTAGGCGGGGTGGCTTCATGCACTGCACACTCGCCACACATCCTAAATAATTCACACTCTACTTGAGAATTCTCCAACGGACTCACTGCCGCCATTAGACAATCTCTGGCTGCCAGTTTTTCTGTTCTTATTTCAGGGGGGCTCCGGGTGTTTTCCCCTCCACACTCTGACTTCCATCCTCGCTGTGGAGAAAAAGAAGAAGACAGCACCGTGTTGAGGAGGGGAAGAAATGAAAAACGAGCAATATCGCGGGTCGATGGAAGTTCATGGACAATCCAATATATAAAAGCAGGTTTACATGCATAACGCTTCAACATTAAGATTTTTCACAGAGTTCAGCAGATTTGCCAGAACTCTCCCTCAACTAGTTTTCTTTTTTTTTAATCTGAGATGCCTCTTTGACAATGTCTCCCTCATGCAAAATGCATGAGCGATCACAGATCGATATGGGCCCTTTAATCTCTCCACATAGACAGCTCACGCGCTCAGGCGTTGAACCCTCAGCCCTGGCTGGCACTGCTGCAGCACAGATCAGAGGCCAGGAGGAGGCAGAGCCATCAGCCCCAGCCTCCGGGGGGTCTTTGGTCCCTGATGTGGACACGCTGACGGTGGGAGACACAAACTCTCTGGTGTCCTCTGAACTGCAGAGCACGTTCCTGCATCAAGCTGCTCGCAAACGTTCAGGAAAACAGGTTCTCATTGGAGGGCAAATCATTCCAGAAATTTCAAAAGAAGCTTTTTATCGCTTGTGTTCGTTTTGCTTTTAAATACGTAAATCCACAGGATCTGCAGCTGCTGTTATCCAGCCAACTGTTGGAGTCTTCTTATTTAAGAGAATGCAGGAGGACTTTGAAACATCAAAACACCTCCAAGAACCTATCTGACAAAAACACTGCGAGTCCTCCTTTGTGCTATATATCTCCACTGATGAGTCAGTCCCTTTTTACAATCGGCCCGCTGACCCAAATACTGAAAACAGCACCAAATGTGGATTAAAAATAGTCCCCAATAAAAGGAGGCTCTTGTCTCTGTTTGAACAGTGAGCTGCTGTTTGAGAAAATGTAAAAAAAAATACATTCAGTCCTTGTAATAAGGCGTGTGAATTCTGTGAATCATGTTTATTTATTTTGTAGGTTAGTTGGGGTTATTTTCCAGGAAAAAAACTGAAACATGTCTCCAGCAGGAGAACCGATACGATCAGCATGTCAACACGCATCCAATGATCTGAGTAACAAAAACTGGGCTGATCCAATGAAGAGCTGCAGAATTGTACCTATAATATCGCAGAGAACTCCTTGGATGCAGCTTTTAAATGTGATGCATTCATGCTCTGCATGTCCACCGATATACAGTATTTGGCCACTTTGATTGATCCTTTTCTGCCAACAGTTGTAGATTGTAGTAACCATGAAGCTAAAGCTCAAAGAGACTGAGGAGGACATTGTGTAGTGGGGGAAAAAAGACAAAAGTAGAAAAACTTTGGTTATTCCTCGTTGATAGCTCAATATTCAGCTTTATCAAAATCATGTCTCAACAAGAAATCAGTACAATTTAGTGTGTGGATTCAGCTTAATGTGATTAATTACTACAAGATACAGAAAGATGCCGTGCAACTAAATTATTTAAAAAGTCTGAAAACTGCAGCATGCACTTTTATTAAACCCCTTCAAATCTAATAATGCTAAATAAAATCCGGTGCAGCAAATTGCAATCAGAACTCACCTAATTCATAAACCAGTAAATAAGTAAACCTGTGTGTCATTTAATCTTAGTCTAGCTCCATCTGCTCTGTTGCTGGCCTCAGAGGTTTGTTAGAGAACAACCAGCATCACGAATGCAAGAGAGGTCAGAGAGAAAGTTGTGGAGAAACAATAGCTCAAGCTCTGACCATCTCACAGAGCTCAGTTCAATCCATCATCTGAACATGGAGAAAGGATGGACCAACTGCAGACCTATCAAGACATGAACATCCACCTAAACTGACAGTCTGGGCAAGGAAGTGGATAAGAGGCCCTTAACTCTGGAGAAGCCATAGAGATTTACAGGTCAGGTGGGGGAATCTTGATAGAACAGATATTAGTAATGCTATCTACAAATCTGGCCTTTATAAAAGCCAGAAGACATTCTGTTTGTAGTTTACTATAGGCCATGTACGAGAGGCAGCAAACAAGTGGAAGAAGGTGATCTGCTCAGATGAGACCAGGACTAAAACTACCACTGCAAATCATCTATCCTCATGTCATATTACGGTGATGGCAGGATCATGCTGTGGGGCTGCTTTTCTTTAGCAGGGACAAGGAGGGTGGTCAGAGCTCGTGGAAAGATGATGGATGATATTCAACCTACAGGCCATTACCAGACGGGGATTATTAAGGGGATCCATTAGCTGATCGGGGTGAAGCTGCTTCTCTTGTTGCTGTTCTCCTCATAAAACGAATGGTTGCCGAAGAGTCTAACATTCTTTATTCACAAATATAAACAGTTGTACCTTAATGGTTTTATCTTCATGCGGACATTCATTTAAGTAATAAATGTGTCAGAAGTAAATGATGCAAACGTGCAAAATGAACTGATGCTTGTAAATTTCCTCCATCTAATCAGGGTTGTTCTACTGATGGCCTCACATCGCGCTTCAGAAAATTGCGCCCTTTTAATTTTCTTTTTTTTTTTACTTCAACTCTAACCTGAATATTTAATGAAACAGGAATTTTTTTCTGCATTTGCCCATCCACACCAAATGTTTTGTTGAACTGTCTCCAAGATGGAAGATGGTCCACTCCAGCTTTCAGAGGTAGAAACCATAACAATGATGGGATAAAATCTGGTGGGTTCCTTCACATCCGTCTCAATTTTTCCCAACTCTGCTCCCATTAAACTTTAAATGTGGGCTGAAGAAGTTGATGACCAAGAGGAAAACATGAGCTGCAGTTGTTTAGCAGGTACTTTAGCTTAGCATTTCTTTAGTCATGCTCTGCATCCATCGTCTTTTGAATTTTAATGCTATTAATGTTGGCATTATCGCTACCTGTTGGTGCAGCAGAGGTATTACAGCTTTTTTAAGTGGATTCCCAAGAAATCATGTTAAATTTATTCAGATTAGATGGAGCCTAAAACAGATGAAACTTCTTCCTCTATTACACAAATGTTAGACGGCGTAAAATGTGCATCTTGTTAATAAGAGGAAATGAAACAACAATCAGAGTGTCTTCCTCCAAAGCTCTGAGTGTAAACCAGAATCCTGTGATTACATTTGGATTAGCTTTTTTGCTGATGCATTCATATATTGTTGGAGCTCCTCTAGGAGGAGCTAATTTGCAGCTGCACTTAACTACAGCTTGCTAATGAATAAACTGACTTTTTCATTCAATCTCTCCCACCTTCCCTCTTAACATTTTACAAGTTTTATTGCAATGGCATTTAAAAATGGATGAGGAGAGAGGATTGCATTATGTTTTGTATCTTAATAAAAAAAGGGACAATCTGTTCTGGTTAGTGGAGTTAACTGGTGCGTTTATCCTGATGCTTCAAAGGGAGGTGGAAGTGTAGAAAGTTAACTATTTGGAGCAGGAACATTAGAACAAGCAAACTAAACCCGTAGGCTGGTAGCGTACAGCTGTATTTGGGTTAAATCGGTGTATTGTTAGATGAGTTTCAGATCCAGATTAGTTATGTGGGATTTTACACACAAAAGAAGATTGCAGTGGCTCCTCTTTTGTTTACTCAGGATGCGCCAAATGCAGGATTTAGTGTCACATTTGTCTGAGAGTCAGGCGCCTTCATCCAGCTCCCTCTTCAGCTGCTCTTATTATCAGCCATTTTGAAGCCCTTACTTATTTTTGCCAGTCGTTTACTTGTTTCTTAGTCATTGTCATTTCCGTGTCGAACAACGCGCTGTGTGTTGCTTTGATCATGTTTAGTACAAACAGGTTCAGGAAACAAAGACGCCGTGATGAAGGTTTCTTTAGAACTATGCTCTTTGTAAATATTAAATTAGAAAGGAAGCATTATTATATTTCAAATGATGGTTTTGACACAAGAAAGAGGAAAAAATCTGCATGTCTTAGTGTTTTTCAGATCAGGCAAAGGCATGGATGAGCTTGGATGAAACAGAGGGCTATCAGTTAAGTGGAGTATATGAAGGCCCACCTTTGGTTTAGAAATCATCCAATATGGCTGATGCATCAGCTCAGGCTCCTCATTATGCCCCCCCTCCCTACAATGCAGCGCAGATTTTGTTCACTCATTCTTTTAACAGTTTCTTTGGGTGCGAGTTGTCATGGCGGGACAAATTAAGGAAGCGGTAATAGGGTTATGTCAAGTAGACAGAGGTGCCGGCTCTGTGTGGATGCCTCCCTTCTTCTGTCTCTGTGAAACGTTACTACGCTCGCCAGGGTTTAGTCTCCCCCGCTGTAATGAGAAAGGCAAAAGACAAGCCTCTATCAGTCCTGCAACACCTACTGACTGATAGCATTTGGAGAGTGGAGAAAAAGAAGCATTAGGGAAAGAGCAAGAGAGCGTCACAGGAAGTAATACGGAAGTATGAGCATGACTGATCAACGCAGACATGCTTGACCAGGAAAAACAATCCTTCTTGCTGACAGAGCTGCGGCGTAACATTTACCTATATGACACCTTCACGTCTGTATATGTATGTTTGTAATTTTCTCTCTCCTGGATATGCAGCTTGCAGAGTCTGACACTTTAACATCTCCCTTTGAACTATTGGTATTATAGCTTCGACGGGGCAGCATAAAAACCAGACATGTTTTAAAATATTGAGCAGAAATCGCAGCATTATGGTTTCAGATAATATTACATTCATGATTCCCACTCAGAGATATTACACTCACATTTCTTCCACGTCCTTTGGGCAGATTTTCTAAAACTCTTTCTCTTCCAGTCGCCATCGTCCCAGAGGGAAGATATCCGAGGAAAATCTCTGTAAATGTAAGGGCTCCCTGTAGCCATGATGACAGGGGAAAATTGCTGGAATGCAAGAGGATGGCGGGGTCAACGTTATGCATGTTGCAAGTGATGTGGTCAGAGGGCAGGGTTGGATGTTAGGTAACGACAGCAGACGCTGCAGGCGCTTCATTCGACAACTGAGAGTTTTATATCTCCACAAAAAACCCATTTAGAGCCCGAGACACAGCAACAGAGATACAAACACTGAGAGAAACACACTGGCAGTGAAGCAGAGGCAAACACCCACTCAGACTTTATATTTAGAGCTTCTATTTAAGTTCCCAAAACACAAGAGGACCTTACCAAACTCTACAAAAACACACATGGTTAAAAAGTGCTGCATATCACACTCAGCAGTCCCTTTATGAGAAGGCGTTTTGGTAAAAATGGTGATGAAGAGGTGATTCAGAGGACAGCGTTTATTTAACCACAGATGTATCGACAAAACCAAATTTAGAGCAAGGACCTAAACAGTAACATCAATAAATGTCCAACTCTAGATATTTTACGATTTTAAGACCTGAGTCCAGGCCTCATTTAAACATGGGTCAATGTTGAATCTCTAGGTAATATGTTTTAGGCACAGATAGCTGATCAACATTCAGAGTGATCAGTTTTTTCCTTAATTTCATTTAAACATCCCAAATAATCAAACATTCATAAGGACCACAAAATAAATCTACAATTTGAGCAGAAATGCCAGAAAACACAAACTTATTAATTTGAACTTGTTGGCTTGTGGTTAGAAAAATTAAATTGTGTAGAAAAAGGTTATCCATTTTTATTTTAGGGGGAAAAAATGAAGAAAATCACATTTTAATATGAAGAAAGAAAATGTACAAACTCTATATTGCCAAAAGTATTTGTCTGTGTACTTCTACATATACAGGGGTTGGACAATGAAACTGAAACACCTATCATTTTACTGTGGGAGGTTTCATGGCTAAATTGGACCAGCCTGGTAGCCAGTCTTCATTGATTGCACATTGCACCAGTAAGAGCAGAGTGTGAAGGTTCAATTAGCAGGGTAAGAACACAGCTTTGCTCAAAATATTGAAATGCACACAACATTATGGGTGACATACCAGAGTTCAAAAGAGGATGAATTGTTGGTGCACGTCTTGCTGGCGCATCTGTGACCAAGACAGCAAGTCTTTGTGATGTATCAAGAGCCACGGTATCCAGGGTAATGTCAGCATACCACCAAGAAGGACGAACCACATCCAACAGGATTAACTGTGGACACAAGAAGAAGCTGTCTGAAAGGGATGTTCGGGTGCTAACCCGGATTGTATCCAAAAAACATAAAACCACGGCTGCCCAAATCACGGCAGAATTAAATGTTCACCTCAACTCTCCTGTTTCCACCAGAACTGTCCATCAGGAGCTCCACAGGGTCAATATACACGGCCGGGCTGCTATAGCCAAACCTTTGGTCACTCATGCCAATGCCAAACGTTGGTTTCAATGGTGCAAGGAGCGCAAATGTTGGGCTGTGGACAATGTGAAACATGTATTGTTCTCTGATGAGTCCACCTTTACTGTTTTCCCCACATCCAGGAGAGTTACGGTGTGGAGAAGCCCCAAAGAAGCGTACCACCCAGACTGTTGCATGCCCAGAGTGAAGCATGGGGATGGATCAGTGATGGTTTGGGCTGCCATATCATGGCATTCCCTTGGCCCAATACTTGTGCTAGATGGGCGTCACTGCCAAGGACTACCGAACCATTCTTGAGAACCATGTGCATCCAATGGTTCAAACATTGTATCCTGAAGGTGGTGCCGTGTATCAGGATGACAATGCACCGATACACACAGCAAGACTGGTGAAAGATTGGTTTGATGAACATGAAAGTGAAGTTGAACATCTCCCATGGCCTGCACAGTCACCAGATCTAAATATTATTGAGCCACTTTGAGGTGTTTTGGAGGAGCGAGTCAGGAAACGTTTTCCTCCACCAGTATCACGTAGTGACCTGGCCACTATCCTGCAAGAAGAATGGCTTAAAATCCCTCTGACCACTATGCAGGACTTGTATATGTCATTCCCAAGACGAATTGACGTTGTATTGGCCGCAAAAGGAGGCCCTACACCATACTAATAAATTATTGTGGTCTAAAACCAGGTGTTTCAATTTCATTGTCCAACCCCTGTACATCAACTTTGATGACATCCTTTTCTTAAACTAAAATGTCCAGTTTGTAGATGGACTCACCGTCGCCAGCAGTAGCAACTTGAACTAGTCTGTAAACATCTTCCTCAAGGTTTAGGAGTGTGTTTATTGCTGGATGAGAAAACCAGAACTCCAGCCTCCGCTTTAATTCAGAATCAGAATCAGCTTTATTGCCAAGTTTGTACATACAAACAAGGAATTTGACTCCTGTACACTTTGCTCTTTTGTTCTGTTTTTGCATTACAGAATAAACATATTTATAATTTACAATATACACATATCTAATAGAAAAGGTGCATTTGCAACATCTGTATGCTGTTGTTCTGTACTCTATTAAATGTTCATCAGAGAAACAGCCTGGGGGAAGAAACTGTCTCTGTGGCGGCTGATTTTAGTGAACAGTGCTCAGTAGCGCCACCTGAGGGTAAACTCTGAACAGTTTATGTGCAGGGTGTGTGGGGTCTGCAGAGATTTTGGCAGCTCTTTTCTTGACTCTAGACCTGTATAAATCCTGGATGGAGGGAAGGTCAGCTCTGATTATTCTCTCTGTAGTCTTGATTATTCATTGCAGTCTGTACCTGTCCTGTTTTGTGGATGATCCAAACCACACTGAGATGGATGAAGACAGGACAGACTGAATGATGGCAGTGTAGAAGATGACCAACAGCTCCTGTGGAAGGTTGAACTTCTTGAGTTGCCTCAGGAAGTACAGTCTCTGCTGGGCCTTCTTTCAAACAGTGTCTATGTGTGAAGACCATCTCAGGTCCTCAGAGATGGTGGTTCCTAAGAACCTGAAGTGGTTCACGGCCGATACAGTGTTGTTGAGGATGGTGAGGGGGTGTATGGGGGTGGTGTTCTCTGAAAGTCCACCACCATTTCCACAGTCTTGAGTGGGTTCAGTTCAAGGTAGTTCTGACTGCACCAGTGGACCAGCCGATCCACCTGCTGTCTGTATGCAGACTCATCACCGTCCTGGATCAGTCCAATGACAGTGGTGTCGTCTGCAAACTTAAGGAGTTTCACGGACGAGTCCGATGAGGTGCAGTCATTTGTGTACAGAGAGAAGAGGAGTGGGGATAGAACACACCCCTGGGGGGCACCAGTACTTATTGATCTGGATCAGGAGAAGATGCTCCCCAGTCTCACCTGCTGCTGTCGGTCCGTCAGGAAGCTGTTGATCCACTGACAGGTGGAGGCTGGGACGTTGAGCTGGGTGAGCTTCTGGTGGAGGATGTCTGGTATGATGGTGTTGAAGGCCGAGCTGAAGTCTACAAACAGGATCCTGGCGTACGTCCCTGGGTGGTCGAGGTGTTGCAGGATGAAGTGTAGACCTAAGTTAACAGCATCATCTGCCGACCTGTTTGCTCGGTAAGCAAACTGCAGGGGGTCCAGCAGGGGGCCTGTGATGTCTTTCAGGTGCTTCAACACCAGCCGCTCAAAGGATTTCATGACCACAGACGTCAGGACTACAGGCCTGTAGTCATTTAATCCTAGAATGGTGGGTTTCTTGGGAACCGGGATGATGGTGGATCGTTTGAGGCAGGAGGGGACCTCACATTTCTCCAATGACATGTTGAAGATCCTTGTGAAGATTGGAGCGAGTTGATTTGCGCAGGCTTTCAGACATGATGGGGAGACGTTATCAGGTCCTCTGGCTTTCTTTGTTTTCATGCGCTGAAAGAGCCTGTTTACATCTTCCTCTGAGATCTTTAGTGCAGACAGAGGATCTGAAGGTAGGGGGTTGGTTGTTTTACGGGTCAAATTTGTTCCTGAATGGGATGTGGAGGAGATGGTTTGAGGTGTGAACAGCTTCTTGTCATGTCTGAAGTAGAAGCCATTCAGACGGTTGGCCAGGAGACGACTCTGTTCAGGATGGGTGGGGGGGCTCCTATAGGCAGTCAGGTTTCTCAGACCGGTCCATACAACTGAAGTGTCACCAGTAGAAAGGTTGTTCTTCAGTTTCTCACTGTAGCTTCTCTTAGCTGCTTTGATCTCCTTTGTTAGTTTGTTCCTGGCCTGCCTGTACCGCGCCCAATCTCCACTGCTGTGAGCTTCTTCCTTTTCCCTGCGCAGATTCCTGAGGTGTGGAGTAAACCATGGCTTGTTATTCCCAAAGGTGCAGAAGGTCTTGGTCTGCACACACATGTCCTCACAGAAACTGATGTATGATGTCACCACATCAGTTAGTTGGTTTAAGTCAGTGGCTGAGGTTTCAAAAACAGTCCAGTCTGTGCATTCAAAGCAGGCCTGTAGCGTCTGCTTTGATTCCTCAGTCCACTTCTTAACAGTGTGAACCTTGGGTTTGGAAGCTCTTAGTCTCTGTCTTTAGGTTGGGATGAGGTGGATTAGATCATGATCTGAAAAACCCAGAGCAGCCCTGGTAACAGCATGATATGAGTCCTTTAAAGCTGTGTAACAATGGTCCAGTGTGTTTTTGTCTCTGGTGGGACACTTAATATGCTGTCTGTATTTGGGGAGTTCATTTGAGAGGTTTTCTCTGTTAAAATCTTCCAGTATTATGATGAAAAAGTCCGTGTATTTTTTCTCCAGGTCTGTAATCAGCTCAGCAAGATTCGTCCCAAAGGTGTTCAAGAAGGTTGAGATCAGGACTCTGTGGAGGCCAGTCGGGTTTCTCCACACCTGCAGCCATGTCTTAATATTTGTTATAAAACAGATAAAAACACGATGAGAGTAGCTGCATGGCTCAGCTTGTCAAGATGGTAAATTTGTATCTGAGGTCTTGGGTTTGATTTCAGCATATCTCATTTTTATGCTTTTTGGTTAAAACATCCACATGTTTAGATCACCAATAAAAGTATATAATTTGAATTTAGTCATTTTAAACATTTTAATTTTACACCAAATGTATCCCAGTTTTATCTTAGACATTTACTGAGAAAATTGATCGCCATAAAATGTTAGATCCTCCTTAAAGGTGAGCTACACCAGCTGGTTTCATCTA
Organism: Girardinichthys multiradiatus; assembly: GCF_021462225.1. Lineage (NCBI taxonomy): Eukaryota > Metazoa > Chordata > Actinopteri > Cyprinodontiformes > Goodeidae > Girardinichthys > Girardinichthys multiradiatus. The sequence continues at coordinate 38,572,465 of NC_061818.1, read as the reverse complement.
CTCATATTGGAATTTCTGTGTCTGGAGTCGGGGGTAAATCCACAGAAGAATTCAAATACCAACTCATCCTGAGAATCACCTTGAAGTCGGGCCTGATTCCCACATCCAAGTTCTGACTTCCGGAGCAAAGGGAAATCTGCGTTAACATAGCTTTGTTACATGGTGGTTAGGGCTGCACAATACCAGGAAAACATGTGATAATAATGGTCAATGTTGCAGGAAGGATATGACTTGGAATAAAACAAATAGTTAAAAAGCGTTACTGTCTTTCTGCTTTACTGAAAAAAACAAAAAGGAAATTCATTATTTCCATTTGAAGAACAAGGTTTGATTGATAAAGGTGCTATGGTCTGACGCCTGCTTCTTTGTTAGTTGCAGTTCCTTAAAGAAATTAACACCATCGCTTTATCTCCTAAAACTTTTTATGGTGCATTAAATAGCACAAAATATGTCACAAAATATATCACAGGCATAGAAAGCCTGAGCACGGTAATGGAACAATTAGCTAAAACTTATAGAAGTCCAAGCAGTTCCTCCTAACATGCATATTACTTAAACTGTTATTGCAATAATGATCCATTTTTATTCTTTTTACAAATCAGATTTGTTGTATAATAATTGATACATATGACATTTATGGTTATTCTTTAATTATTTTTCCAACCAAAGACATGTATAATACATGCCTTAACCCAGAATGTACCACCATGCATCCAGTACAGCCGGACATACAGTTTTAAGGAAAGTAACAACCTGAAAACATGTATCGAAAAAATGATCTAAATGGATCATTTAGAAATAAGGCAGATGTTTTAGATTCAAAATTCACCGAAATTATGAAAGGCTTACATTTTTATAATTTCTGTCTGAACAGCAAAATGCGACAATTTCAAAAAATCCTTCATAAAAAGTACTTTATTAGTAATAGTGGTATTTCACCTATTTCCAACAAAACCATTATAAACATTGTTGTATTTAACCTCTCATCGGTAATCTGATTTTTGTCAAATAAAAATGTTTAATCTATGTTGATACATTTGGACATCATATAATTATTCAGACACAAATGGAGCTCTGAATTCCATGTCTCAGCAACAGTGAAATGTGTCATTTATCGATCTACTTCAGAACCTTTTTCTCTTGCAGCAAGCTTGTTTGACCGGTTTGGTCCTGTGCATGAACTGTAAACTTGTGTGAACTCTGCAAGGCTGACAGCGATGATATGTTTTTCTATCCTTAAAGCTTGTAAAGGTAAGCTTACAAACTTCATTGCTAATGCAAAAATTTCTGTCTGAGGGCACAAACCAAAACATGGGAGCCTACAGACATGAATTTTAATGCACAAGTTGGCAGAACTACAGTTTTGGATATATATGAATATAAAAAGTCAGAGATTAGATCCAGATTATAAAACGTCTTTATTTTGCTCATAAAAGTGTTGAAATGTGGGTTTTAAAAAGCATTTGTTATATCTTGGCTTCATGCAAGGGTACTCTGTCAACCTTTTGCTTTTTCAGGTAATCTGCTGATAACATTTTAACTAACTGATTATTTATTAGAATATTTAAAAAAATGTCTACCTAATAAATAATGGGTTTCACTGTCACAACATTTCACACCAAAAATATTGAGCTATAAAGGTTAATGGATAATTATAATTGAAACACCATATTCTCTCTGTTTATGTCAAAGGCAAAGCAAACCAGTAAGAACCATCAACAGCAGCAGCTTCGAACGGATACGTTTTTTAAAGGGTTTTTAAAGGTTTCAGGGTGAGAGCATCAATCTAAAGACCTCGATATGTTTTAAACTTCCAGCAAAAACACATTCAGCACACTCAGTCGAGGCACGTCAGACGCTGCTGTTTGTAGATCCACAAACTTACGCATGTTCACACATTCCCCGACACCTCCCGGCCCGGCTGTGGTTTGTTACGCTCCGTTCTAATATGATATGTGTGTGCAGGAGGCCGCTGTGGCCCAGTGGGGCTGACAGTATTGATGTACCATTTCTCACCTGCCGCTGCTAAATATGAGAGCATGGTTGCTGCAGCGTGAACCCCTGACCCCTCTGGGAGACACGCCGGCATTCACAGTTGTGGGAAATAGGTCTCTGGTTCCCTAAATGCCTGTTTAGAGTAATGGTCAAAGGTATGCCTGCTGGAAGGGAACATTACTGGGCATGACCAATCTGCTCCCAAATGGAATACACTTTATGTCACTGCACCGATCTATGTAATTGACTTGGCGTTGGGCTGAAGCCATTATGGTTGAGGGTGCTTTTTTTTTACAGAATGTCAATGAAAAGTGAAATGCATGAGGATGGTAGATTCTGAGAATGATTGCTTTGGACAGATCTGAATTGTGGGACATTTTGTCCATAAAGAACACCTGATATTTTAAATGTGCTCGTCAGGCAACACATCCTGTCTGCCGTCTCGGTCCCCGGGATCCAAAGGACTGCTGGTTTGCACAGCTTCCCGGGAGTATTCAATCTATCCACCGAATCGGGGACTGATTTAGGGCTGAGACAACAGGTGAATGCAATTAACTAGGTGGCAGAAGAAGGAAGCAGCAGCTCCCAGGACCCTGAGGATTGGATTGGAGAACATTGGTCTGACTTATTGATTGGTCCTAAACTTAGCAATGACATGATTACAGCGCTGGTTGTGTGGGACTTTCTGCTCCTGGCTTCTAAAAGTGAAAAAACATAGTTTATTTGGTAGGTTTCAGTTCTGTGTGCACATCCTTAAGGGTTGGACTTTATTCAGAGCTAAGGCTGGTTTTAGGGATAATATATCAGAAAAAACATGTTCTACACTTTCAAGAAATAACCACATTAGAAGTCAACATTTAATTTGTAAGTTAGGGATGACACAAATTCCTGTCTACAGTGTTGCAGCAACATGAAGCTGTGCAGGCTATCTACAGGCAACAAGATGCATCTGCAGTGTAATAAGATACAAAGTTTAATTTGGGTTTGCAGAGGAATAATGGCAGTTATTTAGCATGTTATCTAATCTCTGACCCAACCTTTTAAAACAAGACTTTTTACAGACTTACGCAATGGCGGCACCAGTGTCCCGTTGCAGGTTTGCTCACAACTGAAGAAACAACAATGTGTTGAAAAGATGTCTCTAGGAGAGTTTAAACAAGTTAATTTTGAATAAAAACAATTAACAATAATCATAATTGTTCCACCAATAGTGCACAACATTATGATGTTCAGCCAGGTAACTCGCAACACAGAAATCTCCAATTCCTGACCTGTTTTTGCCAATCTTGTTTACACTTAAACATCTTAACACATTTTAAGTTTCTAAAACTTGATTCTAAACTTTCATTTTAATGCTAATTTTATCACAACTTCTCTGGACAGTTTAGATGTTAGGATATGTTCTCCAACAATAATGCTCACTGAGATATTCTCTCCTTCTTTGTCATTCCAAACAAATCACTGGTTGCACTAAGACTGGAGTGAGTATTCTAACTTTAATTCATGCAAATAATAGAAGATATGTTTACCTACATGTACATGGGTGTATTTTTCATTACAGTATTTAAAGCAGTTTTTGTATTTTAAAAAATCATGTCTGATGTCAAATGTAAAGCCATACTAGCAACAGCCAATGGGCTGGATTCATCAACACTTCTAGTGAAATACTCAATATTTATTTCCAATAATGAAATAGTGACACTATGATTGTCTCCCAGTCAATGTACTGGTGGGTCTTCTAATTATAATTTAGTTTGTGAATAGAAATCAAGCCTCAGATGTATTATTGTTTATGTATTTATATTCAGAACCCATCATTTTCTGGGCCAGAAGTGATGAGAACCATGTGGTTGATGTCGCACTGACCGTGTCCATCTCTTATGTACAGTGTTTGTAGGTTTAAAGATACCATCATGATAATTACACATACACAAGGATGTTTCTTTAAGAGCAGCTTTTTGTTTCACTTGTCTTGACTTTCCTCCACTCCTTGAAGACATAATGAGTAAATGCAAGTTTGCCAGCTAACACATTAGACTCTCCATGTACACCCAGGAATCACACGCTTACATGCACCATGTGACATCATCCCCACAAGCAACTCTTGCCACCGCTGAATTTTTCATCATTGATCTGATGTGATTTCCATGCTTGGCCGTCTCTCTGCCTTGTCAGCTCTCTTTCCTTCATAGCCTCGCTTGGCCTGCAGGGCTAACAGGGCGTGAGCCTTCGCCCCCGTTTGTTGTTCCCCCACCATGCTCCAACAGCACTCTTCCCTGTCTTCCACCCACCACCTCGGGCGATCACACGCACCTTAGCTTGGATGCTTTGTAGCCACAAGCATGCTGGACCTTTGGATAAGAGGGTGGTAAAACACTCAATGTATTGATACTGACTGTCCACTGCTATAAAGCTCCATCACCCCCCTCCTTTTTGTTTTGTCGGAGCAGCCGCAGTAGCAGTGGCTGGGTGTGTGTGTGTGTGTGTGAGTTTGTTAGGGGTAACTGGTGTGGCATGGAGGGTTGATATATGACTGTGTGGGAGGCGCAGTCATTGCCCCTCCGTCTTCTATGCCCTCTCCAATTGAAGCTTTTGAAATGTCCTAATATCTGGCCAGAAGTTGGTGAGTGATGGCCACAGCCAACCTGCTGATCTTAGCACCGGCTGCATTAGTTTGCCATAAAGAAGCCGTGATTGTGAGATGTAGCAGGCGAAGACATATGAGGATGAATGACACCATATAAAAGGCAAGCTCTGTTTCAAAATACATTAGAGAGGCAAGAGCCTGAGCTCCAAACACGGCAAAAGCTGGGGTCTTACATCCAACTGAAACTCTTCCTGCTACTCTCCTAACTGTCCATTTAATCCAGAATTTTAATCAATGCATTAGACGTTGACGGCTTCAGGGGGAGAAAAAGAATACTTCACTCTGTGTCAGTTATTGGCATCTGAAGATAGGTGGGAGATGAATGCAGCTCATTTGGTGCAAAGAGTGAAGAAGAGCGCTCATGTTCTCGTGCATCACATGTGTGACTGTGTGCTAGTTTTCATTGTGTTTGTGCGTGTGTGGATGAAAGGTGCAGCCCCCCTGTGGACTGCTTCCTAATTACTCAGATCTGCGCTCAAAGTGAAGAAATAATGAACGAGGGCTTTAATTATGCCTCCAGACAAAGGATCCCCGATGCATCCACAACACCGCTGGCATGCTGAGATGGGTGAGAGCAGGTTAAACAGAACCCCCACCCAACACCTCCAACCACCTCTGGGTGCACAGAGCTGGACAGCCTTGAATGCAGACCAAGCCTGCAACACAGCATGCTTTTCAGAGCAGACATTGGAGGGTAAGGCTTTAAAAAATAAGATGAGCAACATCGGTTTGTTATCTCTAACAGATATGACACAACCTTTAATTAATGGGGATCCCTGAAGCTCTGGGCCTGAGATATAATCAGCGGACCTTTAGCGAGAGCACAACCCTTTCGCTCTCTGGGTACCCCGAGGGCAGGCTGATGGAGGCATCCTCGCGCCCCGTCCTACAACAAGGCTGCCTGGCACTCTGGAGATGCCAGATAATGAGGAAGCCTGTCAGAGGGGCACTTCAAGAGTGCCCCTCCAAAGGCCTAGGCGCTTCTTAACAAAATCCACCATCAGCAGACACTACAGCTTTGTTTTCTGTACAAAGGTCTGAGCTGAGCGTCCTGCAAGGTAGAGTCTCCCCTTCTGCCTCTGCAGTCTGTTAACCAACCAACCAACCATATGGATGATTTCGTTAAGAACACATATACTTACTTATACAGTGCCTTGCTAAATTAAATACATCCCCTTGGTTTCTTATTTATTTTGTTACATTGCAACCTGTACAGAGGTAGAGTTTTAAATCTGTTTTTAAGTTTTATTTTATGTGATGGATCTACACAAAATGGTCTAAGTTGGTGCAACCATTTACTTTCAAAAGTCCCATTATTAGTTAAATAAAGTCCACCTGTGGGCAATCTAAGTGTCACATGATCTGTCAGTATAAACACACCTTCTCTGAAAGGCCTCAGAGGCCACAAAGCAGGAGACATCACACCATGAAGACCAAGGAGCTCTCCAAACAAGTCAGGGACAAAGTTGTTGGAAAGTACAAGTCAGGGTGGGGTTATAAAAAATATCCAGATCTTTGATATTTCCCCAGGGCACCATCAAATCCATCATCTTCAAATGAAAAGCACATGGTACCACAATAGACCTGCCAAGACCGAACCACTCACCACCAGAATTCACAGAACTGGCAAGGAAGGCATTAATCAGAGGCACCACAGAGACCAAAGGTAACCTTGGAGGAGCTTTAGAGTTCAACAGCAGAGCAGGAGTATCTGTCCATAGGACCACAACAAGTCGTCCACTCCATAGAGCTGGGCTTAATGGAAGAGTGGCCAGAAAATAAAAAAAAACATTAATTGGTGTTAAAAATAAAAAGGCACATTTTGAATTTCCCAAAAGACACATGGGCGACTCTGCAAATGTATGGAGGTAGGAGTTCTAATCAAATGAGACTAAAATTAAAGTTATCAGCCACCGGGGAAAACTCTCTGGTACAAACCCAACATATCCCATGACCCCAAAAACAACACAGTAATGTGGGGATGGTGGTGGCAGCATCATGCTGTGGGGATGTTTATCAGCAGCAGGGACTGGGAAACTGGTCCGAGTTGAGGGAAAGATGGATGAAACGATATACAGGCTTATCTAAAGCCACTTGCAGCTGGAATTGCTGCAAAAGGTGGCTCTACAAAGCACTCACTTTAGGGGGGTGAACAGTTATGTACTTTTATATTTTGTCATTTTGTCCCATTTGTTGTTTGCTTCACAATAAAAAAATATTACATCTTCAAAGTTCTAGGCATCTTCTGTAAATGTGATGGTGCAAACTCTCAAAAAATCCATTTTAATGTGAGGCAGCAACACATGAAAAATGCCATGGGGTAAATACTTTTGCAAGTCACTGCATGCGCAAGGCCGATATGTGTGCATGTTGCCGTTTAATGTCCAGCCTTGCTCTGTTGTGCTGTTCAACCTCTGGTGCTCGTCCTGATGGGGGAGCTGTGTCCATGTTGAAGCAGAGAGAGCAGAGGTGGGAAGGAGCTGCAATCTTAAGATCCTCACCAGCCGGAGCTTCTACTCCGCTACATTCAACAGAGGAATATTACATGTTTTAGTGCATTAAACTTATTTATTACTGTTAAACTGGATCAAACTGGGGCAATAATAAAAATATTAAATAAGTAAATAAAAGAACTCAACGCAGCAGGGGACCTAAGAGGATGTTGCTGCTTATGTAAAAAGTTGATGTTAAAAATTGGGAAAACTATCGGAGCCCAAAGTGAAACAACTTTTAAAACTAAGAAACTGAAATTATACACTTAGAAAAGGTAGCTTAACTTTCTTACAGATGCATTAATAAAGTTGCAGTAATATTGAGAAATGTTTCCGTTATCACGTAGCAGTCTCAGTTTAACAAAGATCTGGTAACTTTTATTGCAGAACTACCAACTAAATCAGGTCTGTTGAATGTTTTTAACAAGTAAAAAATCGATACTAACAGAAGCTGTTCTGGGTGTGGCCTGGCTGTGAAGGCTTTGATTCTCTGACTGGTTTAAACATAAAGGTCTTTGCAGTCTTGTGTTTTCAAAGAGTTTGGCGAGCTTGTGGTTGTTCATACATATTGAAAAAAAAGATCTTAAGAGCAGCCCTGGATTCTTCCAGACCAATTTGTAGTCTAGAATGTCCAACATCTCGGATCGAACTGGTCGTCATGCGTTTGAGAAACGATTTCTCTTCCGGCAGAGAAAGTTGGCAAGTTAAAAGTTAAAATGTCTTTAACAGAGGTGGGATTTAAAAACTACAGAACTTCTTAGTTTATGGTGGCAGATAACTGCTCCTTCCTAAAGGTTATAGAGACTTTTCAGGTGCATCTCATTATAATAGAACATCAATGAAAAGTTAATTTGTGTGAATAATTCATGTCTGTCCTTCATAATACAACACTAACTTGATATACTTGAACACTGATTGTTTTCCAGCAGATAATCATTAAAATCCTACACAAAAGGTTTTTGCAGAAGAAGCTGGCTGTTCAGTATCCAAAGATATAAATAGAAAGTTAAGAGGAAGGAAAAACACTGGTAGAAAAAGGTGCAGATGCAACAGGGATAACTGTAGCCTATAAAGGGTTGTGAAGGAAACTCCATTCAAGAGTTCAACAAGGACTGCAGCTTGTGTCAGAGCTTCAAGCCACACTTGGCCTGCACCAAAAACAGCCCATATTCATGATGTGAGCTACAACTGTGACTCTCCTTGTCTTAAGCCACTCCAAAACCAGAGACTCAGAAGAGTTTTTCCTGGGCTAAGCAGAAAAAGAACTGGACTGTTTCTCCGTGGTCCAAAGTCCTCTTTTCAGATAAAAAAAGTAGTTTGCATTTCATTGGGAAAGAGTGGAGATGAACAGAATACAAGTTGCCTGAGGTCAGGTGGGAAGTTTCCACAGTCAGTGACTATTTAGAGGAGCCATGTCATCTGTTTGTTGGGGACCTAAACCAGCAGAACCACACACTGATCTCCATGCCACGATGCAATGATGGACTAATTCATGCAAAATGAGCCCACACCAAGTACTCAGTGCAGATACTGTACAGAACATGAACATTTGTATCTAGCATGAGATTTCCAGGAGTTCAAAAAACATATTTGATTGTTTTGTTTGCAAGGCACATATGTGCATCTAAATAAATTAGAATGTCATCGGTTCAAAACGTTTTACGGTACGCAGACACATTGCACATATGGTTATGTATTTTAAGTGTTTAATTTCTGTTAATTTTGATGACTCTGGTTTATGGATAATGTAAACCCAAAATACAGTTTCTCAGAAAACATGAATATTACATTAGATTAAATGATTTTTAATATAGAAATGTGGTCCTACTGAACAGCATGTGAAAAATAAAAACCTTGTATAGTTAAAAAGAAGGCGGAGGCATCAACCTGCAGGAGAGAGTTACTGAATAAAACTGTTAGATCTGGAAGACATTTTTGTTGTTGTAATAATAGTTATTAATTATTTTCCAGCACATGAAGCATCACTGATCAACATCACAGTTGAACAGTAAAAATATAATCAATTTTACAAATTCACTTTAACTATTTTTGCAGCTGAGCTGACGTTCCTCTAATCATGTTAGTTTTTGTACCTTTCCCGAAGCAGCTGAGGGGATGTTGCTTACAGAGTTAAAGAAAATAAACGGTCATCCCTGCTGATGATTAGTTTGAGTGTACCGGTATTGATCAACGGTCACACGATGAACAGAGGAGGACCGGAATGTGCCGCCGATCGTTTGGGCCCCATTAGTCGCCGCTTGTAATGCCTGTGATTATTGCTTTCAGGGTGTGTGGTGGCTTTTTACTGCTAAAACTGCTGTTTTTGATTTTGATTTTTGATTTTGGAAGAGCACAGCAACGGATCTTGTCTCACTAAAACTCCGTCTTGAACACAGAAACATTGGGGGATAATTGAGAGGAGATTAAACCCAGATTTAAAAGCTTGTAGCGTGCACACACCTGCTAAGATGTGCACACATGTACACAACCCTGCCTCGGGGGTGAATCCTGTTCTGCAGCCGGCCGGTTAACACGTGCTCAGAAAATGCATGCTACAGTCGAGGTGACAGTGATGATGATGGTGACTGTGGTAATAATGATTATGCTGATTATTACCAGCCTGCACACAGCAATGTGGTGATTGCACGACACCCAGAAACAGAAGATGATGAAGAACGATGGTAAAAATTATGATAAGGATCACCCCTTCTTTTAGTGATCAACTGTGAGCTGTTTGCGGTTGTTGTTCATCTTTCTTTAATTGGCAGAGCTGCAGTGTGGGGAGTTAACTGAGGATATCTCTGCTGCGTTTGAGGGCTTTGATTTCACATGACAAAAAGAAAAAGGCACAGTTGAGAACATTCCAGCAACTCCCTTTGAAGGGAGTGATCTGGCAGTGCTCATTTGAATTATTAACTGGGTGAGAAAGACAGACGTGGTGGAAAAAAGGGAGCAAATGAGCGAGAGACAGAAAAACACACAGACGGACAGACAGGGAGATGGATTCCCATCTTTAGCAGGCAAAGCGCTCAGCCTAAACCAGATCAGATATCTGTGATGACTGATCTTCTGCATCAAACATTCAGGCCAATTATTCCCAACCAGAATGTATACTTGCAAGACGGCTGCTGGTGAGCTGATCTTTTATTTGAGTTAATGGTGTTCTATTATGGGGTTACTTTTTTAAGAAATGTTTGAATGAATAAGTAACTACAGTCCAATCGTCACCCTGCTGCCTGCTTGTTCACTCTGCAGAGGGAGTGTCCCAGGGAAAGTCAATTCTCCGATGAGAAACACCCTGTTATTACTGTCGCTGGAGCGTAGAAAGTCCAGGTAACAACAAAAAGACAAGAGAGACTGCAGATGAAAGCTGTGAAACAAGATGTTACAACGGCAGCATTTCACCAAAAATGATCCTGACAGATGTTCACTTTAGCATCCAGAGCACAGAGGCATGTTTAAGTTGAGTCAAAGAGATGGTGCAGAATAGTCCATTCTGTGCAGCCATTCTTCTGGCTGTGCCATATAAAGATAACATCCATGTTTAAACACAGCCTACAGAGCTCAGATGAATGAGCGCAACACCAGAAAGAAAATGTGGACAGTGATTCAGAGGCTAAAAATACGCCACCCTAAAAATGACATAAATCTTAGTAACTGGCTCACTCTGCAGCCCTCCTTTTAAGCCTTTCTCTTGGTTCTGGGATCTAAAGATGGAGCCTTGTACTTTGTGCATATTCCTGAAGCCCACATGGACATATTTGTGATTTTGGCCTTGATGAATTAAACATGTCTCGACTATATTAACAAGAATTACAGGCTCAGTGGTGGCGACACCTTGTTGTACCCTGGTGGTGACCTGTGGTTCTCCCGACTCTGCTGAGACATCACGGTTATGAAACCAGGTTGGATCAGTTTCAGGAAAGCCTCTCCTCCCGAGACTGGTCACCAAACTGATGCACAATGTAATGAAGCTGTCTTCTGCCCTCTCTTTGTCTGCCTCTGTTAAAGCTGTATCAAACAGAATTAATCAGGGAAATGCATTAAAAGGAATCTCCAAGTTGTTTTTCTCATACGGTAAAGCTTGCGCTACAGTGCATGTTTAGCTGGTTGAGTGTTTACAGCTCAGTGGATGCAGAGGGATGTCACGACTAGGCCTAACGCGCTGCTTTCTTGTTTTCATGCATCTAGTCCTGCCTTCATGGACATATCTGCCATACATGCATGTCCTTGAGTGCACAGGGTGAGGAGTGGGAGGTGGTGCTGGCCACTGAGTATGGGGGGGCAATTAAAAGGCAGCATGCAGTGTCCCACAAGGTGCTAATGCCCAGGATCAGCTGTTCTAATGTTCACATTCCCTCTACCATTCAGCCGGCCCGTTTGATGTATGAATCCACCGGAGACTTCATCAGCACCCCAACCCCCCCCATCCTCATGTTACCGCCACCTCTTTCTTACCCCCACCCTAACCTACCCAACCCCTAGTCGTCTCTCCAACCCCTCCTCCTCCTCGGCTTGCACAGAACCTCCCCTTCTGTGTCTGAATGCTTATGTTGGCTTTTATCGCACACAAAGTAAACAGAGTGGAGGCAGCAGGGATAGTGAGAAAGAGGCAGAGAGAGAGCAGCAGCGATAAAGGTGGAACATGAACATTGTCTGCGCGCCGCTCGCCTCCGTGCCGCATCTTCAATAGAGACACAAAAGCCAGCAAAAAAAGGAGAATTTTAAAAGGCGAGAGGAAGGCAGGGGGAAGGAAGTGATCCGAGGAGAGAGAGTGAGTGGGAGCCAGAGGAAAGAAAGAGCGAAGAGCGAAAGGATCTCCCTGCTAAATGCGCAAAGCATCCCGTCACCCCACGCTGAGCTCCATGGCCAACTCAGGCTGTCTGCTGCTCTCCAGCTCCGGGATGCTGCCTCACTCGCTCCAGTGTCCCCCCGCGTTCCTCTACCTGCCAGAGGTAAGAATGAATGAAGCTCGCTTCTCCCTCCTCCTCCTCCTCTCCATCCGTCCTCTTTCATTTCTCTGTGCGATTCTCGGCAGCACGTGATAGCATCGCTCTCGCTTTGTGTTGTTACCCAAAGTGCTTTTACTCCCCCCTCCCTCCCTCCCACGTAACCCTTGACCCTCACCCTACCTTTTGTGGAAGGAAGAAAAAGGGGGAGGGTGACGCTTAGAAAGTGTTTAATTTTCCCCACTGAAGCATCCGGCTCTTCCTCTCTCCGCTGCCCTCCTTTTTAGAGTGAAATTAAAGCGGTCAATTACTGTGACGTGGAGTCACGCAGTGTTTGTGTACATCCCTCGTTTCATGACTCATTGTGCTGGGAAACGTTTCCTCGGCCAGTTTGCTGCGAGCTGTCTCCTTTTGGCTGCTCTCACTTTTTACACTTAGCTGTGTGAAACATTTCCTTAAAAAATTCTTTCTCATCTTGACTTTTATGTGCAAATGGCTGCCAACTTTTCCTTCAGCGGTGTATTAAACAGAAACTATCTAGTGCTGCATGCTTCTGTTCGGTTGGTGATGGCAGATTTTTGTTATCATACACTTTCATTTTAGTTTAGTGTTTTTGTGACACAAATGTATGTGAATGTTTTTCTTATTCCATGTTTTAAAAGGTGACACATTGTTTGATTGTTTGAAGCTGAAACTTCAGGCCTCCAGAATGTGACCACCACAAGAAAGCACTTTGAATAATTATATCTATCTGTGCAAACCAACATTGATTTTTCCATCTTTTTTGTTCTCCTCCTTTGGAAATTGATTCTGCCACTGATCTCCTCATTTTGTGAAGCCCAAAGGCTGCAATTTTTCAAAAGGCAGGTGAAAAAATCAACAAGGTGACTCCTCGGGGCCGTGTGCCTGTCTGTCTGCTGAATTATTCACATGTTTTAATTCAGCGAGTTGGGGACGGGGACCGCCGTTAGTGTTGGGATAATGGGAGGGTGGCTGGATGGGGGTCGAGCGTCCAATTCCGGTTTTACTGCCGGCCGCATGTGTCGCAGTAAACAGTGTGTTGCTGCAGTGATTGAAAGGGGAAATAACGGTGAAGCTGCTCCAGATTGAACTCCTGCTTCCCTCATTTTGAACCATTCCCCCCCCTCAACATCATGGTAATGGCTTCGACGCCCTCCCACCCATCTGTCCAGAGCGGGCACACCCTGCCGGCCAGGCGGAGATGTGGGAAGTACCAGGTGCCACCAACTGTAAAAGAGCCAAAACCATCTCAACAGTTTTGTTGTCCCTTAATGAAATGAAGCTTCCAAACTCGTTAGTTGGCGTTGGGAATTTCTGTCTAAAAGAATCTGTCTCCATGTCTAAAAACGTTTCATGATTCTCCCTACATACCAGTTACGCTGCTTGTGTATTGTGGCTCCTTTCTTTTATATGTTAGATATTTGTGTAAAAGCTCCCTAAGCCCCTTCCTACCTACCTGTAAAAATGGCAATGAACTGAGTGAGTTTAGGTGGGTTTACCTTCCACTACATCCCTGTTACTCCCAAATCCTCAGGATGCCACCAGTGTGTGTGTGTGTGTGTGTGTGTTTACATCCAGTCCTTTAAAAGACCGAGACAGCTGAAATTGAAACTTCCTGTGTGCTATTTTCATGAAACATCCCTTTCTGTTTCAGACCCCTTTCATGTCTCAGCAGCTTTTGTTCTTTGGCCTCTCATGGATCTTTTTTCTTCTTTCCGGTAAATCCTCGCCCTGCAGCGCTGAGAGGGGAAACAACCCTCTGAATCACACTGTGGTCAGCGTCCCGTCTCCTCCTCCCCCTCCCCACCGCCTCCATCTCCTCCTCTATTCCTTTCCCTCCCGCATCACCCATCATGCTGCCTGTGTTCCCCCTCCTCCCCCACTTCCTCCCCTCGCCACAGTGCAGAACTGCAGCATCGGCTCATGTAAGATGACAGCCAGTGAACAGAAGGGGAATAGATTGAGGTGATAGCCTCTGCCTCACAGTTTGTTTGCATTTCAAATAAGACACTATATTAAGTTGGGCTCCGAACAGCTTTGCTTATTATGTACCAACATGGTGCAGTGTGATATCACAATAAGAAAGGACTTTATTACATAAAAGATTAGCACAGCATACCTTGGCTTTATTTGTGAGCAGCAGTGTTTGGGTGTGTGTTTCCGGCCAGTTTACTTTGATGATCTTTGTAGTCGACTGCGGCGCGTATATATCTCCCCTAAATGTTTGTTTTTATTAACACGAGGAGCGGCTCGCTGCCTTTTGTTGCGAGAATTGTGGGCTCCTGATTACCAGGGAAGAAACGTGAAGGGACCTTCAGTTAAACCACCACTCTGGGTGCCAGCCTCATCCCTCTGCAGGATGATGTCACTCTTCTTCAACCCTCGGTTTGGATTGTGGAGGCTCGTTCCGTGAGTTATGGTGCTGGATATTGAGGGAGTTATGAATTACAGTGTGCTGAGGCTTTTATGGGACGCGCTGCTCACTGCCCGCTGTAGGCCTGTATTAGAGTATAAATTTATTTATGCTATGCGCCGAAGCTGACGGGGTAACTCAGGTTTGCTCCTGCTAGTTAGTAGCTGTCTTCAGAGTCATAAAAACATGGCATCTCATGGATTTTCTATTTACCAGGCGCTGGGTGGGCATATGGCACGGCTCGTAAATGTAACTCTATTATCTAAGACGATGCTGATGGGTGGGAAGCATGGTGTTACTTAAGTCTTGTTATTGTCTCCATGCCACATCTCTCTCTCCGTCTTTCCCACAGACTTATCTCCACATCTTACATTTTCTAAAATTGCCCTCCTTTGCTTCGTAATTGGATTTTCTATCGTGGCATTCCACTCTGCCGATGTCTATTGTTGTTCTTGCATCCATTGATTTTTTTTTTTTTTTTTGTGGCTTTTTCTGTCTGGCTGTTTTGAATCCCTCACCCCCCTTCTTTTCAACTGCATGCAGCTTCGGTGTCATCCTAAGTGGTTAGGTCACTGAGAAGGGGCGATCCCTTCATGTCGGTGGATCCTGGGAGGAATTGCCCTGACTCTCTGGTTTCACCAGCATCCACCTCCTCCTCCTCCGAATCTTTTTACACATGCTGATCTCTTTCTTCCAACTGCACTGGTACAATCTCACACACACACACACACACACACAGATAGATCCGGTTAAGGGTGAGGGACTGCAGTGAGGGGAGTTCTGGGAATACTTGTGACACTTGATCCTACCTCCCACAGCGCCACCATTCAGGTATTGAAGGGTTCAGGTTGGAGCCCTCCTGAGGACCAACTTAACACAAACCCTGTAGAGCTGGATCCTTCCTGGGGGATAATTATTGTGGAAGAAGTTGTACTATTGGCAGCAGTAAACGGAGATGCTTCCACTAACTGGGGAGACTTAATATGTTTTGGGCCAAACACAGACTCCTGTGGGTGCTCTGAAGTTCAGGCCCTGGACTCCTGATCAATAGTTCTGGTTCTTTTGTTCTTGTTTCATGTTGATCGTCTATAAACTATGTTGACTTAAGGCTGCTGATCTTTTATATTTTGTCAACTGAACAAAACAACTCTGATAATATTTATTAGTATTAGTGCAAAGAAATTCACAGATCTCCTTTTTTACCCCAAATCACTTAAAACCTTTATTTAATCGCTGACAGCCATGCTGCATCATCACCATAAACATGGCTTCCACTCAGTCTGACATCACTTTTAAATAAACACGACTACAATAAGTGTGTCTCTTTCTTGGAGGAAAATTGTGATGACACCAAATTTTACAGTTTTTAACAGTATAATAAAAGATAAAACAGGAAAAAACTGATGAAACGCCCAATTTTTTAATTCAAAATCAAATTTCCAGAGTTCTCAGTCCCTGTGGCAAATTTTTAAGAATAAACAGAAGTTCTCTATGAAATTACTGTAGATGTTTCGACAGAAGTCAGGCTTTAAATATCTGGGATGGATGGATGGATGGATGGATGGATGGGTGGGTGAATGGATGGATGGATGGATGGGTGGATGGATGGGTGGGTGAATGGATGGATGGATGGGTGGATGGATGGGTGGGTGAATGGATGGATGGATGGGTGGATGGATGGGTGGATGGGTGGGTGGGTGAATGGATGGATGGATGGGTGGATGGATGGGTGGGTGGGTGAATGGATGGATGGATGGATGGGTGGGTGGATGGATGGATGGGTGGGTGGATGGATGGATGGGTGGGTAGGTGGATGGATGGGTGGATGGATGGGTGGGTGGATGGATGGATGGGTGGGTGGATGGATGGGTGGGTGGATGGATGGATGGGTGGATGGATGGGTGGGTGGATGGATGGATGGATGGATGGGTGGGTGGATGGGTGGGTGGATGGATGGATGGGTGGGTGGATGGATGGATGGGTGGGTGGATGGATGGATGGATGGATGGATGGATGGATGGATGGGTGGGTGGGTGGATGGATGGATGGATGGGTGGATGGATGGGTGGGTGGATGGATGAGTGGATGGTGACAAAAGAATAGATCGATTGATGATAGAGTAATTAATGGAAGAATAGATGTAAAATGAAAACTATTGGCAGAAAACTGAATAGATGGATAAATGGAAAATAAAAATCTAAATGATTTTAATAAAAAAGATCTAAAAAAAACACTTTAATAAAAATTCCCTAATTTCCAAGACTTTTCCAGGCTGTAGAGGAACATGGATTTGATACAGTTTTAGAATTATTTCTAATAAAAATGAAGGAAAATAAACCAGAGTCAAACCCAGGTCTTATGATTATTTCCTTTTTGTTGCATTGTTATAAACACTGTGTTTGAAATATTCCCATTATATCATGAGACAAACACCGGGTTTGTTGTTTATTTGCAGTCTGTTTAGTTGAGAGCAATTCACTCAGATTCAATCAGACATAAATAAAAAAAACAACAAAACTTTAAACCCAATTTCATGGGCTCCAGAATGTCCCTCTCAATATGTTGTGTGTTTTGGTGTGAAATCATTCAGAGTCTCTCTCCCGCCCGCTGTTCAGCTGTTTTGTCCCTTAAACAGCTGATTCATAGCAGCATAACAAAGGCGGAGGGGACTGATTGAAATGTTTTCTCACTTTTCTCTGCCCCGGAGGAGAATTGTAAATCACAGCTCAGTCGTTTATTTTGAAATTTCATTTGGTGTGTGAGCGAGTGCCGCCTTGTTCTTCACAGAGACTTCACAGACAGACTGCTAGTGTGTGTGTGTGTGTTTTTTTTCTTAAGGCTACCCAGCGTCTTACTCCACTAGACCTTTGTAAATGGAACAAAATTAAATTTGTTCCCTGTATAGACGAATGGCACAAACGGTGCAATAGGTTTACTCGCTAACAAAGGTTTTTCCACCGGGGGGTGGGGGCTCTGACTGAGCTTTTAATGTGCACCTACATATTTGAGCTGACGTGTCTATATTTATGTTGGTACCTGTGGGGAATTCTTATCATCTGGAGGTGGTGTTTGTGTATGCAGCCTGCTGTGCGGTGCATCAATAGATGTGTGTTTACATTTTGCCAATAATGCTAAATATCCCCCGGTCATTAATGGTGAGCGTTAGCTTGGAGAGCTCCTGTCTATTCTCTGAACCTGTGGTGTCAGGATATTAGCATTCACAGAGCTGCTGGTGCTAATATACTCCACTTCTGGAAAACAAAGCTGCAGTTGCAGATGGCCTCACCTTGCAATAATTATAAACCTGTTTCGTTTTTTTTACATGGCAAATATCTAATGAAGCTTTTAATTAACATCAGTGCTGAACATTAAATGTTGCACACCTCATAGGACGGAGGAAAGATGAAGCCACAGGAGATGTTTGTGTGCTTATTTGATGGAAAGAAATGATCCAAGTTATAAATTCAGGTCTTATCTTCCACCTTAGCTCAGAAACAGAACCGGCCCAGAGTTGGATTTGGAGACTACTTCCAGATTAGGTCATCATACAGCACATATATAGTTTTGTTGGATATTTAACACCACTGGTTTATGGTTTGTTTGTTTAAAAAGGACCAATTTAGCTGGGATCTTACAAGTTTCAGTAAGTTAAGTGAAAGACTTTCAAAATGTTGTTATGATGTCAATGTTTGGATCTTTGCGAATTACAAAAATGACTTGGGCTACCACAGGAGCTTACATAAATTTACCTTATATAAATTAAATATAATACTGACTTAAGTTACTCCCGTCCTTTAACAAGACACTGAGCCTGAACACCTTCAAGCACAATAAGCTACATCACTATTATTGTCAACAGGTTTCAACCAACTACTGAAATCTTTGTTCCCAATCCAAACCTTTTTAAATACTAACGTTTTCATTGCAAAGAGCTGGGAATAGATAACGAGAAAGATCTTTAGTGTTTTCATTCTCTAAAGAAAGTTCAATAAGCCAGGTAAGGTTCTAGGAGTAGAACATCTTTCAGGGGTTGGCTGGGCTGTTTGATGACCCGTATTAACAGCTTCGTAATTTTGTCTAAGTGTCAAAATGCCCCAAATTTTCATCCAGGCTGAATGAACGCTGAAAGAGTATTTCTGAAAAGGAGTTGTTTATAAACGCTGACAACGACTGCTACATTTTTATTATTTTTTTTGGCCTGTCCACTTGACTGCCTGAACCAGATGTGGACTATCATGCCGTTAATTCCCTGAAATCAAAACTCTGCCCTGACACTGTCAGGAAACCCGACTCGTCACACCGTCTGCCAGAGCTACCAGGACAGGCAAATATAAAACAGAAATCTTGGTTAAATAAATTTATCCAGCAGTCAGGATTGAGCGTCAAAGGTTATTTACGTGTGCTTACAAGCACAGAAAATTATTTATATCTAGATGTAACTGAATTTGCAGTTTGCATAAATATGAACCCAGCACACAAGCAGGAGAAATTATTAAACTAATGACATTAAATTATGTCATTAAATTAAACAGCTACCAACTATCATGATTTTCTTCTGCATCATCATGACATTTGTACATTTCTGTTATTTTAAAGAGATCTTAAATCTAATAAAATTCTTAATTACTTTTTAATTTAATATTTAAAAACTTTAGAGCAATTTTTAAAAATAGTCTTTACTACATGAACCTAACAATGATTCAGAAGTTTTGAGATCTATTTTCTATGAGAGAAGCTCTTGGGTTCCCCCTGCTGGCCTGGCTGCTTGGTTTGTTTATACCTTTGGCCTGGTCTTCTCAGAAGCTTGCTTCTCCTGGAAGCTTCTTCATGCCACACAGTGGAGAAACATCATCTCTCCATTTGGACTCCACATCACTTCACACTCAAAGCAGCAGAAATTACAGTAGTGCAGTTTAATCATATCTCCGTCCTGATAAATTTAGGCCCAAAGCTGCAGCTTAGTTTGCCTTTGCCTTGGGCCGGCTCATCTCAGAAATGTGCTTCTCCTGAAAGCTGCTTCAGGCCAGAAAGACAGGGGGAACAACCCCTTCCTGTATGGACTCCCCATCACTCGTCACTCACATGCAGCAGAGCTAACCCTGCAGTGGAAACCGTCTGCAGCATCTTTTTGTTTCCCTGCGAGGACCTAGTCTGACCTGAGGTTAGGGTTTTTTTAATTCAACAAATGGCACGCTAAAATGCCTAAGCAGTCAGAGCAGCTTGAGTCCAATTATTCCTTTACTGCAGTATCTTAGCCAGCTGTGATTATTATGTTTATAATGTAGTGTCACTCTCATACTGTCCTTCAAGCATTCTTCCCGCAGCGGGATCCTCTCAAATGAGACGTATTACCCTGTGTGCTGAGTTAACAGAGTGGCCGAACGACTGAAAGCAAAAAAAAAAAAAAAAAAGCAGGCCATTAAAAGCACCGCACCTTTTTATCACCAGCAGCTTAATGGCAGTGGCGAACAGCAAAGCATTATTCCAGTTGTGCTCCTGCAAGTCTGTTTTCTCCGCTGCCAGAAGGCATGCTGCTTCTGCTGCGGCTGACAAATGGATCTCCAGGCCAACACTGAAGTTTTGTTTTTCAAAAGGTCATTATCTGTCTTCATCAGAGCAGGGGGCTCGTTGCATGGGAACCAGGATGGGGGAAATAATTTTTCATATGAAAAAGTAGAGGAAGTTTCTTTTCCTCCACCTTTTCCTAATCCTAGTATCATTTTTTGAAGAACAGCATCTGAGATATGTGTTTGACTACTAAGAAGCACCCTGGGTCGCCTTCAGAAGAAGATCAATATTTGAACTCTGCTGTTGTGGGTCAGCATGTAGAGGTATATAAAATTAAATGGGGCTTGAAATTGATTTCAAATTCCCCTTGAAAAAGTCTACAGGTATTCTGAGATGAAACTGAGAGATGAGGTTGAGCCATGCAGAGCAGATGACCTCCAACCAGGCTTCTACATATAATTATTTTTGTTTCTCCAAATTAAATGAGCCCTTTTATTATTGTTATTATTTTTATCATTATTTCAGACTGCAGAGTCGGGGGGTGAAGCTGCAGTAATATAAAGTAATAGCTGTGGTTACTTTCACATCTCCACTGGCTGCTCCCTTTTAAACTGGGAAACAAGCGACTATGGGGTGGACTTAAAAAAAAAAAAAAAGCACCTCAGTCGTAGTTAATCTTAGCTCCGTGTTGCATGATCAAAAGCAGATGAAAAAACAAAATGCAGTGGAAGCTCACACTTTGTTTTCTCTTTGTCCTCGCAGGCAGCCAAACAGGTATCCTTCTGATTACTGAGGTTCACTTTGTGAAATGGATAAGAAAGGAAAGAAGCTCAAGTAATTTAGCTCAAATCAGCGTCCTCCTCCCTCCTTGCCTCCCTCCTCCTCACTTTTCCTCCGCTCAGATGGAGAGTCTAAATATCACTGCTTTCTCTCGCAGCAGTTTGTTAGTGGAGCACGCCTCTGTGTTTTTCTAAAATCATCTATCAAGGTGAGATCTGTGGGAAAGAGCAGCGCCTCGGGCTTCCTCTCCGTGTGCTTATGAGGTTTTATTAGGTCCCACAGGACCACTGCTTTTGTGTGTATTAAAAACAAATGGAACTTACAAATTACACATTACAGCCTCCACAGGCTCATGCATCCACCTTTCTGTGTGTGTGTGTGTGTGTGTGTGTGTGTGTGTGTGGTGGGGGGCAGAGGACATGTGTGGCCAGTAAATGAAGGAATGTGCTTATTGCAGAGAGGTGGCGCTAGCAGCTCTGCGTGAGTTCTGCAGCCGTGGTGTTGCTGTTAAAGGCGGGTCACTACTTTTTCTTACCTAATTTTATTGTTTTTGGCCTAGATTTATTGTAAAAAATATTTCCCATGCCACATGTGCTC
Organism: Girardinichthys multiradiatus; assembly: GCF_021462225.1. Lineage (NCBI taxonomy): Eukaryota > Metazoa > Chordata > Actinopteri > Cyprinodontiformes > Goodeidae > Girardinichthys > Girardinichthys multiradiatus. The sequence continues at coordinate 38,551,063 of NC_061818.1, read as the reverse complement.
AAAGAAATGCTATTACACAGGATAAAGTATTATTATTTTTAATTTTAATACTTAATATCTTGCAAATGTTTTCTGCATTAAAATAAATGAGACAAATACATGCATGTCTGTAGAGCCCTGAAACCCTCCTCACTTTTAGCTGCACATGGATAGAAAAAATTTAGTGGATGAATAATTTTCATATGAAAGAGTTTCAAAAATGCATTTCTGTTTTTATAAAATCCATAACTTCACAGAATGAAATTTTTAAATTTCTCAGTTGAATCCAAGTCAAGTTTACTTTAGATAATTGGATATTTCTACCAGGCTGATGCCTTTTGTATGCATGCTGCTAATTCCAGGAGATAGTTTCTGCCTCATGGAGAAAAACTGACATTTGGTAGAAAAGGAGAGGAACAAAAAAACTAAGCCCAGTGTTTTCAAAAGGTCTGGTTCTAGTCATTTTCTGTTCTAACTACTGAATTGGATTTGTTGCATATTTCTCCAGACAGGATAAGCCGAGAAAAATATGACGTAGATGTATATTTAGACTGTATTCCCTGTCCTGTTGTCCTGTTGATGATGAACATACATTTTTAACAAAGGTTTGTCTTACAGTTTTACATACAGGAATGATTGCTACGTCTACTTCATCATGTCTGAGTTTACCAATTTAGAAACGGCTTTCTTGGTTTTTATAGTTACTAACTAAAGACACACATGTAGGTCAGGTTATAAAACAATTTAAAACTGTTTAGATCCAATTACTTGAACCATGACAACTATAGAAACATCTGCAGGGCCTACCTAGAGTGATTTTACATTAAAAAAAATGAATGTTTACAGAAATATTTTGGAGGTTTAAATTTTGATTCGTGGAGATTAAAGTCTGGAAACTTAAATGTTTTTTCCAAATGTTACAATAGTAAAATTAAACTTTCACATTTTTCCATCTTATTTAAGACCCAGCAGGAACTCTGGATAATAGTTCAATTATTAATATCAGTGAACTGTTCAGCAAAGGAGGAGAGCTGTTTTTAGCAAATGTTACGTTCGGAGACCCGCTGGAGAAGTGCTGCAAAGGGATTGTAGCTTATTTTGGTGTGTTTGGCTCTGGAACCACGGGACAAAAAAAGATTAATGGAAAAAGTAACGGAAGCAAGTTGATCTGTGAGTTCAGAGCCACACAAGACAAAAAATATGTTTAGACCACAAATGTTGAAAATTAAAAGAGAAACCAAGAAGTCTGATATGACTGAACACCCACTCAGTTATTTACAATGTTGTTTGTGGAAGATGAATAGTTTTAACACTAAAAGATAGATTAGAATGGCAATAAGAAATGCAGATTGTGTAAAATTGGCTGTCACCTTAGTTTTCATTTCCTCTTCACCTTATCAGGCTGGTTCCTCAAGTAAAAAACATAAGCACACGATGAAAGGCTGCAGGACTGGAGTATGCATCAGTTTTTTAGTGTATGCACAGTGAAATTATCTCCAGTTAGTACAGAGATTTATGTTTTATAAGAGACAGAAGTTATAGATAAAAGTCAAGTGATGTTAATGTTGCAGAGTCCAGCTGCACTGCAGAAGTCCTACGAATTTTCAACATTTAGAACAAACCAAACTGGCAGTCAGAGCACAAAGTTTAGCTTCCTGATCAGAGAGCTATTTATTGAAGCAAAGAGAGAAGTCAGATGTCTGAGTAAGTAAAACTGTCTCCCTTTGAAATTTCATTGTTCAAGTTTTTAAGAACATTTTTGCCTCAGAGACACAAGAAATACAACACAATAAATCCAAAGATTGATCCAGTTTCTATTTGAGATTCTGAGCAGTTTCTTTTCAGCACAATTGAGTCAATTTACCATCGGTATCGCAAGTATCTGCATGGTTAGAGACTACAAAAATTGTCTTAAAAAAAGAAAAATATTAATTCCACTTTGGATGAGCCACACATTACACACAGTCGAGGCTCAATGCGGATGAGGATTTTCCATTGCCCACCCTTTCTATTCATCCCCTTCCTTCTAATTTAATGACTCAGAATTGTAACTCCAACGTTGTTATCATTCAGCAATAGCGAGTAATGAATAGCAATTAAGGTTTTCAAAGGAGGGAGTAAAGCTTGAGAGACGCTGCTTTTCACCCAGAGATGTTGAAGCGGTGCTGCTGGTGGAGAAAGGCTCTAATTTATCCATCCAGCTGTTTTTGGTAAATAACTTTTTTTTTGTGTGTGTAAACACAAGTAATCGTTCTAATATCCAACACATTCTGGCTTCCTCAATGAACTGTAATAAACGGTAATAAATTGCTCTGCACATTTTGCCCAATGATTGCTCTTTCTGAGGCCAGGCAACAAAGTGCTAATTAACTGGATATGAATGAAATTCTGGGGCAGCACGGCACCAACGGCGGGGGGAGACAAATGCGATTTGGTTCTGTCATGAGCGAGTGGAAAATTGCTGTGTAAATTGGAGGTTGTTGCTGCAAAGCGTTTTTCTGTGTGCTTACATTTCATGGGTGAGAATCCAATCTCACAGGACAGCATGTGTGGACTGCCCTCTCTGATACACTCCACCGTCCTCCACCTACTCTGTGATAGTGCTCTAAAAGCTTCTCCAAATCTCTCCACACACACTGCTGGCGACACAGAGAGACACAAACACATATTTTAAAAGGTAAAAGCGATTGTCAGGCCCAAGATGAGGATGAGGAGGGGGGTGAAGATGTAAGCAGGGAACGCCTGGAAATTTGACTCATCTTCCAATTCACCAAATTCCCTCGACGTTTGATTTCACACAACGTAAAACAGAGCAAATTCTAACTGTCACACTTGTTCCCTCCTTGTACTCCTCTTTCTACATATTTGCATGTGCTTTTAGCTGCGTGTAGTGGCCACTTGAGTCAGAAAATTACCCCCGCTGCCTCTTCCTCCTCCTCCAGACTCGCTCATTGTCCGTTTTCGCTTCTTTGCACTTTTTCATCTGTCTGCAGTGGCCGTTTTTATCTATGGATGCGGGCAGTTCGGGGGGAGAATTACGGTGACAGAGCCATGGAAATGATAGGCCAGCAGTGAGATATCTCTGCCTCATAAATTCTACATTGCTCAAGATAATTTACGACGGGAGGTTTGTGTGCGTAAGACAGACAGTGCTCCACGGTATCCATCCACTCCAAAGCCTCCATTCACTTCAGCCCTGCAAGTGCACTCGATTTATCGGATTTATTTTCTCTTACGTTCCTCTGGTTTCCAAAGCATCACTTTGAATGATTAGGATCATTTTTTTTTTTCCCTCTCACCTTTTATTTTTTGCTCTGAATATGCCTGGGTATTATTTGTTCTGTCAGGATTATTACAGATAAAAGAGCAGACTAATAGATCTTGTGCGGCATGTCTACGGCTTTACGATTGAGAGGCCTACACCGTGAGGGATTCTGCCATCAGCAAAGGTCATCAGCTCCCCTGATTGTGAGCTATGTGTGTGAGGCCAGGCCAGGAGGCAAGAGGGCTCAGAGATTAGGGATCAGTCTCCATGAATATGTCTTCTTCAGCTCTTTGCATGAATGAAACCAGATGACTTTCAGCCAATTTTCCCACATCACATTTTGCAATTATATGTTTCTTCTGAAAATGTAACTTTTCCTGGTGGCTAATACTTTCTTGACTTGACGTTTGGGTCTGCGGCAGACGGTTTGGATTTGTTCCTTTAGAAGAGTCGATTGACAGTCTGCCTCATTTTTATATTCATTTATTGTTAAGAAATCAGCTTGTGGTAACTCATTTTACCCAGCAAATTATCTTTGGATTTTAAAACTCCAGACTCTAAATTTCCTGGAGTTTCCACTCAATTTTTGGTTCAACCTGAAGAACATTTAATGATGGTCCACAGAAGACAGAAAGCAGGTAACAAAAGTTCTGGAGGGTTCTTATCTGTTTATGTGAATTTAAGCTCTTCAGCTTCATGATTACAACATATAATATTCATTAAGGTAAACAATGTCCCTAATTAGAGTAAAATAGGTAGAGCTGCTCATTCCCTGGAGTGTGATCCCAGCTGTGATTGACAAGTCAGTCCAAAAAATGCAATGATTAATAAAAACCAGATCTATGTCTATGTTTTATAAATATGTGGAATGAAACTAGACCCTGTGTTGGGCATTTTTTAATTCATTAATCTTGACTTTTAGAAAATAGGATGGTAAATAAAGTCAGGAAACCGAAATGCTTTTTTCATACATATTTTCTGTTCCATGCCTATCCAGACGTGGAAAAAATTAGAACAAATGTCTTTCCAAGGTTGCATGGGAACGTTGGATGAAACTATATTTCCATATGGCTAATAATATGGATATAAGATACAAGAGATGCAAACACAGCAAAGGTAATTTGTCTGGCCAAACATCCATGTTTGTGGGAACTGGACTTTTAATTCTAATTTGTAAACTGGGAAAAACATGCTGGTGCTGTGGGTCAGTTAGAAGCACTCCTGCTTACATTTATTATCTCCTGACCCATCAACCCTCCTGATTTTCAATTCAGACTCTGAGATGGATAATAAATATAATATGTACAAGAGTAGAAAACAAATCCTAAAATTTGATTAAGACAGTGACGGACACACTGCTGGTTGCATCTGAAAAGGGAAAATGTGTTCTGTCAAGGATGTTTCTGCCCCAATAAGTCAAATCGTGTATAAATGTAACGAACACCCAAATTTGTCTATATTTATTTTCTTATTTTTATGTGGTATTAAAAATTTGTACACTTCTGTGTCTGGATTTTAATATAAATCTGTATTAGATTGAACTGTATAGGTACAAAACTGGACTGTATGTGATTTGGACCTCCGTTGTCCCATAAGATGAGTTGGCCCTATATGAACAAACTGAGCTGAACTGATATTAAACTGCTCAAGATTTAAATTCTAATTTCATGTAATCTATAATTTATTTATTGTTGAGACCTTCAAGTAAGTAGAAAGAAGCTGTTTGTCAGATCCTAGTGTCGATTTATTATATGATTCATATAAACGGACAAATTGTCTTTTAACGTGTTCCAACTCAATATAGATTTCTTCATTTTCTTAGTTTTGCAGATTCAAATGTTCTGATATTTTTGGTAGTTTGTTTAAGTTTAAACATTTGTAGTAAAGTTTCCATACATTTTTGATTTGTGGTCTGTATGCTGCAAATGCCAGACACTATAGGAAAAAATAGCATTCATTAAAACGTTAACTTATTAATACAGCACACACTTCTTGTTTCGAGTAAAGACTCTGCAGATCTTTAGGGCTGATATGCTTCTAGTGAGTGCAACCCTAAATGATCTGGACATTGTTCTAAACAGTTTTCAACTGTTTTCTGTGTCTTAGTCGCACTTTCATACTAAGCTGCCATCATCAAGCTTAACTTTAAGTCTTGATATACCAGAAGGTAACACTGTGGTCATTTGCTGCACTGTTTTTATATCATTGTGAGCACAACCTGGTGGTTTGAGCTTTAACTTTTATGTGTTTGAGACATCCAGCGAGGTGTTAGTTTGACTACAATGACTCCTTCTTCTTCACACCAATTCACTGACAAGACTCTCAGTCCTCTTCGAAAGGACATTTATCTAGTGGTCAGTGTACCTCCTGCTGTATTTAGTTCAAGATGATGGCTGCAGGCCCCGTGGCAACAGAAGTTTATAACTCAGCACTGAGTTTAGATTTTAAGGGTTTATTTGACTTGAGCGGCTCTTTATATGTAAAACCTCACTTGGTCTTTTCCAGTGTCAATGTCCTGCTGTCTTCCACCAAGCTGATTTACAAAATGGACGTCTTAGCAAGAAGAAACACCCTAGGGGGCCAAGCAGAGCCTGGCGGCCCTCAGGAATCACGCTCCAGATCATCATGTAAACCATTGGCTCAGAGGTGTAGAAGCTGTGCGTCAGACGTATGTTTGTGTTTGTAGAATCCTCTGTGGGGTTTCCAATCAGCGCCGCTATTCCTAACACGACTCTGATGTCAACGCACCTGCTTATTGCCACAGCATACCTGTGTCGTTTTAACTAGACAGGATGCACAATGGAAGCAGACAAGGCTCTTTCACAGGGGAGTTAATCTAATCTACTCGCACTCAACTTGGACATTGGCTGTCACTGACGTGCCTGCGTCGTCTCCAATAAACCAGGTGAAGGCAGAGCACTTTGGCTGCAGCTCTGCAGGTAACTGGGGCTGGCACTCTGCTGGGCTTTCATGTTAACCCTCCCCGGGTTCCATCCAATCATTAAACATGAGCGTTCATTCTCAATTTGGGGCTCCTCTTCAATTCAGTTACTTTTTCTGTCGTCTTGTTTCAGAAAGGCAACCGTGATGCCGCTGACAGCAGAGGCTTCCAAAAATATGTACCCGCTTGTGGCTGCAGTGTTGTTTTGTCAGGCGTTCTGAGGCCTAAAACCCCACCAGGAGGCAGATGTTAACACACCTCCTGCTTCTTCTTTCCCCTCATGCTGCCTGTAAAGGTGTGTGTGCACACAGGTGACGAGTTAGTGCTTCAAGTGCTCAACAGCAGGTTATTTCCTCTGAACCAGGGCCCTTATTTAATGGTAATTGTAGCAATTAGCATGTGAATGAGGTAAGAATTGGATAATAGAACTAAGATAAATATTGATGTTAATTCACATCGGTGAAATGGTGTTTATGTGTGCGTGTTGGGGGGTGCGGGTGCATAAGTTCCCGTAAATTTATCCCGAACTCTCATTTGCATGCATTAAAGCTGGAGCAATTAAGACCTAAAAAACACATCTACGCTGCTGATGTTGTTGAAAATAAATCAATTACTTTTCTAAGGCGACCGTGTCATATCAGGAAGAAAGTATTTACAACTTTCTCCCCTCAGCCTTATTTGCTTTGGTGAGTGAACCAGTAAGCAGCTGCTAGGAAGGTTGAATGACATCCATCATGTGTCTGACAGCTGACCTGAGGATGAGGCTCTTCATTCTGACTTTGTAATAGCAGCAGCTTCACTCACAAAATGAGACAGATGACCTTGCCGGGTCCATTTCGTAGGTTCCCCAAAGCTCGCTCATTGCAGGTGTATAACAGGTGATGGGACCGTGTCATTTTCACTGCAGAAACATGGTGGTAGTTAAAGGGGTGAAGGGAAGAAAATGGCGAAGACACAGCGCCCATTTTTCCAAGGGAAAAAGACTTACTGGCATACTAGCAATGGCTGATGCTGGGAGGTAAACAGGGTCTTGGTGGGCTGCTGGGACCAAGAGGGATTAGGGATGGAAGTAAAAGAAAGCACTCCTTGAAGCCGATTACCATCTGGACGTTGTGTAGGAAAGAGCCTCTTCAACCCCTCATGAATCGTACTAAACATTTCCAACATACGCTCCCACCTGAAAATATACCCCAACATTCACGAGTCGCCCTTGTCCCCCCTTCCCCACCCTGTCGGCTCTTTGTGAAGGAAAAATGTGAGACGGGGAAAAAAAGCAAAGGGAAGAGTGCAGTGCCAGGGGCGGGCGGTGGAGAAAACCTCATTTCTTCCGGCGTGCTGCAGCGAGTGGGTTATTGAGGTGGCTGTAATTTGATAAGGAGAAGAAACTCAATGGACTGTGAGCAAGTCAGCAGTTTGAGGCCAGTCACATTTCAGATGTGATGTGGAGGAGGCGGTGGTGATAGTGGAAGGGCGAGTGGCAGGGTTCCCAGACACTGTCGGCTTTTGCTTCTCTTCTGCGAAAAGAAACTTAAAGAAGAGCTATGTTTATCCTCCTCAGGTCCAATTGTCTCCAAATCTGAGTCGGAGGTGCATTCCCAGGCAGATGGGCCATACACATTGGTCTGATCAGTCTAATCTGCAGATCTCCCCACCAAAACCCCTTCCCCTTTTTATTTCAAGCGCTCCCGCCTTTATCCCCACCTTTCCCTCCGTGCTCTGAATTTTAACTCTCCTCACAAAGTCACTTTTTGTTGTTGTGGCTGTTTCTCACTTGCTAGATAAGAGACACAAGTGTGATCAGCGGATCCTTTGAAGTTCCCATAAATAATCGGGCGGCGTGGCCTGCTCCGGAGCCCTCAGCTTCCAGTTCAGATCAAAGATTAGCCTCACGTCGGCCTCAGCCCTGGAATAAAGCACTTTATTGGATTCCAAAAGCTGGGCAGGCAGGCCCCCTTCCTCTCTCACCCAGGGTCCCTCGTCAGACACAAGGCCCGAAGACTTTCACACGCAGCCTATTGAGCTGTTTGTCCTCCCAGGATCCACAAGAAAGAGAAAACAAGAAAGCCTGAACATTGCTGACTTTTTAATCAACAGCACGTTCAGAGGCAATCAGCAACCAAGGCCTGATGTCTGAGAAATCTCTTTGTGGAAAAAAATGGGACAGAGGGATTTTTGAAGTTACTGTTAAACAGGCTGTAAAATGCTCCCTCAGACCTGCGGGGCTTTTGGAAGTAGTCAGAGCTGTTCACACATGAGCAGACTCCCTCATCTGGCTGAAGGCAAAGTAAATCTGTGGCGCAGTGTGTGAGAGCGGAGGTCCACCATCTGAAAGGTCGCGCTGGCCTTCTCTGGCTCGTTGTCACTCATATCTGGATGCATACTCCAGGTTAGAAACCTGCCAACAGCAATCAGGCGTCTGAGCTGGTGTGTGTTGTTAGCCGCTTATAGATGCGGCTCGCTCGGCCTTTTGTGAGGGGATGAAAATTGACGTTCCCTACATTTTAGATTGCTTCCAGAATGACGTGGCTCATAGGGGCGGTGAGGGCGGCTTCGAACCCTCTGAAGTATCTTCTTCCGTGTACCTCCCACTCACAACCTTTCAATAAGTGTCGCGCACCACTCAACAGTAAGAGTTATTGTCAAGACTTTACGGGTCTACAGGAGCATCAACAACACTGTGTAAAACATTAACAGGCCTGTTTAATATCCTCATCCTCCGTTGCTGCGACTCTCCTTGCATTGCACATTTTTGACAATAGGTAATACTCAAATCGCTCTTGCAGAGCCTAAATCCCCATAAAAACACATCTCATCATGGCAACTGTATTCTCCGGGGATTTGATGCTCATGTCATGAAAAGCCATACTGTGCGAAGCACACAGTAGCGCCCACGCACAGATTAGGCTGGTCATACCAGCTCTCTCTGTTTTTACATTCCTTTCTTTGATTTTTTTTTTCCATTCTTTTTGAAATATACTTGGTAAACAGCTGAGGATTGTACCGAGGGGACGGCTTTTATGGGCAACAAAAAAAAAACTCCTTCGTGCTAGATGGAAATTGTTTCAACCTGAGAAGCTGTTCAGAGTTGTACAATGAAGAGCTGACTGAGCCAAAGATGAGATGAAAAATAATTCTGTCAGCAGACACTTTCTCCTCACATCACCCCATTGCTCTCCTAATTGATAAATGATGTCCGTTGGTTTCATCAAGGTCAGCGTACAATTAAAACTTTCACGATTTATCAGCTGAAGAGCAGAAACCGGAATCAGCAGGGATTGATGTGTGATGACTCGAACGTGTAGCCCGTGTAGGTTTTGACCTGAGCGGCTCACCTAGGACACGCTGTGTTTCACGACGTGGCAGACATGCAGGATTATTCTGTTGTTGCACAACCGGTCCATATTTCAATATATGCTAATGTTTTTGTTTCTGCCACTGTGGCTTTTTGTTTTCATGCATCAGCTAAATGAGAGGAGACGTCAGTTTAAGCTTCCTGCAGAAACTTTACCAGAGTTTTCCCAGAAATCTTCAGAAACCATTATAGTTAAATAATTTCCTGTGCTGTCTGTCCACATAAAATTGGAATATTTTAATAGTAGTAAAGAACTTTTTTAGAAAATGTCTATTTTTTCTACCCTAAATCCAAAATACTGGAGTTTGCCAAACGTGTGATGCAGTGACATCTAGTGACACGAATAGCAAACTGCTACCAAATAAAATGCCAGCTAATGGCAGAAAAGGCCCACTCATTCTCTTCTGGTGAATGAGTGGGCCTTTTCAGTGATGCTGAGATGTCTGGTTTTGATCTGGTTATAGATCATTTCAGGATGATCCAAGCTTGCAAAATGAGGCTGAAGTAATAATAATAATTTATATTTAGATAAACTGTAATTTACAGGCTTGCTGCACATTTTTATTTTCAAACTCAAATCTTAAGATTTTTCACCCAGCATTTGGGCCACTTTTTTATGTGTGGGGGCACAAGTGGCCTTTATTTTGTAAGTTGACTGACAGGAAATCAGGTGGAGAGAGAGGGGGAAGTCATGCAGCAAAGGTCAACAGGCCTGGACTCGACCCCTGTGCCACTTGTAATGACAACAAATATTAAGCAGATGGTGGTACACTGAAGCAACTTCCACATTTTTTTAGACTGTGTAAGAATATTGAATTTATAGAAAGATATATACAATTTTAGATATAAAGAAATAAAAAAAAAATAAAAAAAACTTTTCTTCATCTTCCAGAAATAAAATTTAAATAATCGGACCAATGAGTTTTATTAAAAATCCTAAGGAAAAGTAATTTTTTTGTCTGGTTTGAGGTCGGATTACTGCCGCATCCTAATCTGAGAAATTAAAAGAAGCACATGTCCTCCATGATTGGCTGTGAGATAAAAACCAGGATCATATCTGCTGTAACATGAATTCAAAGATCCTGGCAGCTGTGAAATGGGAAGCCATGCTCTGCCAGGCCAACACAGTCAGGATATAGCCTCCAGTGCTGTGCTTTTGGGCGGATTTCCATATACAGAATCTGCTTTACCTTTGCATATGAATTAAAAAGGTCATTACAAAGTCTCCTTTTTGATGTCTGAGTAATAAATAATATATATAAGCTTTTGCAAGATGTGCTCTTTCAAGTCCTATCTGAGGATCTTTTCTTAATGTATGCACTACATTACTGTGCATGCACATCCTTTGGTGCACATCCCCCATGCATACTCGAGACGTATGTTAATGACTTTAATGGGCTGTTCTGTTTCCATTTAATCAGAATCTAAGTTCTGGGATACAGCTGTGTGCTCAGTGGTGTCAGGGAATCGTGTTCAGGCCCAGCTGAAAGCCAGCATCCCAGGGATGAGACTCAAACGGCGGCTTGATTGCACTCAGCTAGGATGTGTAGAAGGAGAGGTGTCAGGTGAAGTTTAATGTTGGTAGGAGAGAAATCTCAGCGTGAGAAAGAAATATGAGAACTGTGCTTGATGTGTGGCAGCTGAAGTCTTGCAGCGTTCACCTGAGATGCTTGGTGGATGTTTGACGACGAGACGTTTTTTTTGGAGTTCCACATATGCCCTGGGTTTATGGGCTGAAAAAGAACAAAAGACATAAATGCATTTTGCTGATATTCTATCAACTGTAATGAGTTTCATCAAATTTCAGTGTTTACTTCTGTTCATCTCTCTGTTCCCTTGCCTGTTTCCCTTCTATCCTCCCTGCGGTGTTTCATTGGCTTTCCCTCCTCAGCGCAGAGCAGCCCATCTAACTGAACCTGATACTGAGATTTGTGCAGCTAATTCCCTGCACTCACACAGCTCCGTGTGGTGTCATAATTGGCACACCATTGATTTATGTCTCCTCTTACAGCGCCCTGAATGGCTGATGAGTCGAGCTTCCTGTCATAATAGGCCTTGTCCAGGCCTCTTGCCACTCGGCTGCTCACCACACTCCTTCCTGTCCTCAGCTATGTGTTGTGGCTGAAACTCGCCTGAAACTATGTTAATTTCCTTTTTACATGGGGACAACATGGGACAAGCACTCGTATATTACCTTGTAGTTAATAACGTTCTTTACATTTCGGGTCTTTAATGGGATTTGAAACCACATTTATCCACGTTGCCCCAGCTATGCTACCCAGTAATTACATTGCAGTTGTCTCGTAATGTGATGCAAGACTACACTAGAGGTTAATGGCTTGGCACATAGATTTTTCTTTTATTTAAAAATGAGAATCTTTATCAGTGTAACCCAAGCTAAACCCAGGGAGCCATGCTGAAGTGCGCTCTCTTTCTCAGGCGAACCAGCAGGAGACTCTGGCGCCTGCTGGGAGCTGGCTTCTCCCCAGGGGCTTCTGTAATCTTGTTGTCCCACAGTGGGGAATGCATATGGGGGGTGGAAAAGGAGGGCTACATCCCCCCGAGAAGCTGCAGAACCGCTTGGAACGCTGTGCACCATCTTCCCAACAAACTCTGCACTCCCAAAATTCTCTAAGTAAGCAGTAAAGGTGCATAAGTCATCACAATCCCCCCTTGCAGACTCTGCCCTTATCGATTTGTTTGTTAGATCCAAAGAGAGAGAGAAGGAAAAATAATGCGGCTGATGAAATTGAGTCCGTTCTTTCGGCTGTGCGTTGATGATTTTGTGACATACAGTTATCGTCTCTAGCTCTGCTCTGCGTTACATTTGCATGTAAACAAACAACACAATCCATATTAAGCCCGTGTGAAATGAGAGATGTATGAAAAATGTATCGAAAGCTTCAAGCTGTTTCTTTTAAGAATAGCTCAATAGTATATTCTGTCCTGATGTTTTTAGTTTTGTCTTCTTGCTTGCATTTCATTAAAGTTTTAGTTGGCTGGCTCTGGGAAATCAGATCACAAAGGCAGGAGATGCACTGCGATAAGACCAAGGAAGGCAGGGAGGCACAGGAGCGACAGAGCTGAGTCAAGGGTCACCCGGGGTATGAGTGGTTAGCTGGAGAGCGCGCAAAGCTAAGATCAGTGGAGGGCATTAGCCTGGGGCGCAGACGTCCTGCATTCAAGGAGCTGGAGATCGGACAGGCGGGGCACAGCCAGATGAGCTGTCAGGCAGGAGTCGGCCCAGCCACGGGAGGCTGTGTGAGAGCTGCAGCACGTGGACGGGAGTGGAATAAAATGGTGAGGAGTGGCAGGAAGGCAGGCAGAAAAACCCCAGACCTTGTGTTTCTAAAGCCCACCTCATACATTGCTAATGCCTGGAGTAATATGGGTCTCATTCATAATGGATAAACCCTTGGCCCCTGCTTGCAAAGTATATCATGCGCACTGTAAAGAGGTTAAAGATTGGGTTATGTTTGCCGGGAATGTGGCAACCACTTCTGACCCAAGCATGAGTGTATGCTGTTGTTGTGGATGTGAAAAGCAGGGAGGGGCCACTGCAGTGGAGGACCGGAGTGCCTGAGAAGTGTGTGTATGTGTGTATGTGTGTGAGGGGGGTGGGTTGATGGTGTACGAACATTTTGAAGTGACCCTGTTGACAGTGACCAGTACTGCTCAGTTGTATGTGAGGTAACAAAGTAAGGCAGAGGGCGTTGGACTCTCCAAAAGGTTTGTGTGGTGTAACAGCCAACCTCAGATCCACAGGGTGATGGTGGCCGAAAAAATAAAACAATATTCCCAGAGGCCACGTTTAACTTTCGACCCAATGAACGCTGTCAATTAAAAATGTAGCAGGCAGAATTTAGGCAAAGTTGAACCATTGCCCTGCAGCTCCTCAGTGTGTCACAAACACTTTGTGTCTTGTAATAGTTGAGCCAAACATGCTCAACTGCAGATGAGGTGAACTGCTTTTTGAAGATAGAGCATCAGTGAAAACACTTCTTCTTTCCACTTCTTCCTGCGTGACTGTGCACATAAATCAGCAGTCCGGTTTGGCCCCATTACAGAGAACTTCTTCCACCACCATCCGGCCCGCTTTTCCTCTCCTTGCTGCCTAAACAATGCATGAACCTCTCAAAGGGGAAAAATGCTGTACCACTTAGCTAATGAATATTTTAAGGTGTGTAAAACTATGTACAGCTTCTCTTCAGACTGGCCCATTTTTTGTTGCACCACCCCTTCCTGTTGTTGGGGGCCCAAAGATCATCCCACTTCTCCCAAGACATACCATCACTTGTTTAAGTAGCTGTCCATTCGGTTCCTTTGATAAAGGCAGTAGAGCTGTGCTGAATTAAATGTGTTGTAATTTCATTTCATAGAATCGAATCAAGCCACTGAAGTCCTCTGTCAGATTACATGCAGTGGAGTCCAAATAAGGCGAGGGAGGAATGTAAAGAGTCCAATAAAAGCTGAGAGACCTTATGAGAATAATGCGTCACTGAACTGAGGCTGTGGCTTCATTTGTGCCCACAGGTCCACCCAGCCACATTCTGCACTCCAGCAATCATCCAGAGGCCATCTTAATGCTCTGCGTTTCAGGCAGGGATCACAGAGCATCTTCTGAGGTCACTGGTCTTTGGTTTAATGATCTGACTAAGGCGCCACAGCTTTCAGTATCAGATGTCTGTTTGGAAGCGATTGAGACAGTGTGATCCCTTATCCTTTTCACACCTTTTTGTTGATTTCCTGCTCCTTTTAGTGGCTTCGTTTATCAAAAAACTTTCCATGTACAGCAACTTACCCACAAATCTCACCTCTCTGGTCTCCATTTCCGCTTTTTCCACTCTCTCTCTCTATCTCTCTCTCTCCCCAATTCCCTCCTTTCTCTGTTTTCTTCCTCCGTCTCCTTCTTTCAATTTCTCCCTCCCTCTCCCTCTCTGTGCTGATCGATATTTGGGGCTGAATTGGCTGAAAGGGGAAAAGAGGCCTGTAAAATTGAGGAGACAGGCTGTTGGAGGGCAGCCAGCCTATCTCGCTGGCTTGTTTATGCTTCAGGAATGATTCCCAATACCAGATAACCTGCAGTAACGTCAGCATGTGTCTGTCTTGAGGGATGGCCATGATCCACCAATTTCTAATTATCGGCCGGCTGAGCACTTATCTGAACAATATTTATTGTTATTAAAAATCTTACTTGCATTGCAAATGAGGCAGCTTTTTATGTTGCACCCAGAAAGGTAGAAGGTTTTATATAAGGCAGTAAAGGAGGGAGCGCAGTCTATGCACTATGGTGCTCTGTATCTCTGCGTATGTGCACAATGGGGCCCCTTGGGGAGTTTGTCTTCCTCTATTTTGTTTGTCAGGGGATTTTTTGTGGCAAACACACACTTCATCACTTTGACATTGATTAAAAATACATGGCCCTATTCTCGAGGATAGTCGGTGCACAAATCAGCACAGTGTTCAGTTGAGCACTCGGCGTCCAAAGCTCTCCGGCTTCATCTCCTCCGGTCCCAACATCCAGGCCTGTGTTCGTTTAATTGCGGTGCTGCTCTGGGCAGGGTAACGGCAGCTCGTGGGGCTGCGGGTGCACATCCATCCGTCAACGCTCTGCACCACGGCCCACTGCTCGCGCGTACTCACCCACACCCACACACGCTGGATTCAGCTGAGTTCAAAATAATGCTCAGTGTGATCATTATTTTAAAAGCAATTAAAGAAAGTCGTCTGCGATGAGCATATTTTCCTTTACACACACTGACTGGTTTCACCTCAAGCTGACACAGACACCCATATGCTCCATTTAAAACGAACTCCTGCTTCTTTATTATTCTGACAGTTGTTTTGGTGCGTTGTTGATTCGCCTTCTCGGTCCCCACGTCTTCTTCGTCCCCCCCTACCCCTGGACTCTCTCCGTTCGGTCCCTGAGTGACTCTCTTGTTTCTTTTGGCTCATCTGTTAAATGGCAGATCAACCACAGCTTGTGTGGAAGTCTCTTCAGTGGGGGGGGGGTTACATGAGACCAAACCGCCGTCTGAGCAGCGATCTGCTGTGCTGCACTGTGTGTTTGTTCAAGCAGAAATATAAACTCGCGCTTTGTTCACCGTTGCGTTTTAGTGTACCTACTTCCTCCCTCAGCTAATTCGGCCCCTCCCACTCATTCCACTGCCCTCCGCTCCCTGAGCATCTGGTGTGGTCATCCATGCCTAATGGGCTTACAGCAAGGCCTGTTTTCAAGCTTTGCCAGCAAAATTGTTGCTCCATCAGTTACTATAGGGGCCATTTCGCTGGGATAGCTGGGTGGTGGCTCAGGCAGGGCAATTAGAGGGTATATGGAGGGGTATCACATCTACTTCTCCCCCTGCCTCCTCATCATGCCGCTGGGGTGGTAGAGCTGTGGATCGATGGCGGGACCTGGCGGGGGAGAGAGCTTCTTGATTAGGGAGGGATCGCTTGGAGAAGCCACAGCCACTTCACCCTGTTCATTTTCCTCAGTCATTCCCTATCTCCTCACCTCGGACACTTCTGCCTCCATTTGGGGGAAAAGAAAAAAAGGGTGTATCTGAGTGTGTGTGTGCGTGCGTGCGTGCTACCTTTACCCTGACATCAGTGTGACATGGCACTTAATGGACTCTGCCATGTGAAACAAGCGCCCTCGGTTAATTACCTTGCCAAGGCCTTGGCCTTTCTGGAGCAGTTCATTCCCACTTGGGCAGAAGCCGATCCTGCATGATTGTGTGTGTGTGTGTGTGTGTGTGTCAATGCACATTTGAGCTTTCCATTGTTGCTCTAATCCTCTGAAGTTGAATCAGATTTAGGCTCTTCGCTCTAAAAAACAAGTGTTTTGTTGTCGGCCTGTGCAAAAATGCAGCAGGCGGAGACTCGAGGCAAAGCGCTAACAAAGATCCAGTAAAGCTGGGGGCTATTCTGGGAGTGGAGGGGCTACAGCGGTACAGTTCCTGAATAATCCTGCCTTCATTCAGATGTCTATTAGCATTGAGTCTGTCTTATAAAAGCTCACATATGACTGGAACTGGCAAGCACATTGTTGTCAACTGCACAAATGTCACTTTTTCAAATCTGTCAGTTTTTCTTCAAGTGTTCCATGAGGTGTTGAATTCTTAAACATTTTCCCTAAACAAAAACTTGACTTATTGTGTTTTTATCTGTTTTACTCCCTGGTTGGCTCGGCCGACAAAGCAGGTGGACGTCTGAGACTCTGGGCGGCAGCTTCATGTTGACTGCCCAGCCGCTCTCTACTCAAAACAGGTGGTGTGGAATAAAATATTTAACAGCGGTTCCAAATCTACACACGGCATTCAGTTTCCTGTGCAGCCCAGTCCATATGTCGCAGCAATAAACGCGTGCCACAGTTTGGTGGGGATGTACAGACGCCGCCCACCAGTGCTGCGTACTACCAAGATGTATTTATTCATGAAGTCAACAGCAGCCAACTGAAACAGGTTTGACTGTTTTCAGACAGATCGTCAACATCAACAATGTAGGCTTTGAAGATGGCTTCGCACATTTTATTATTAATTTCCTTTCATGTGTTTTTCATCCATGTGTGAAACAAACTTATTTATCCGCTTCCTTTATGGATATTTCCACCCATCTCAGCCTAGTTTTAAGACCATTAATTTGAAAACCAAAGAAGAAGAGCATCTTCCATCCCTGCTGAGCTCAGATTAATGTCAACACCGAACGCTTCACAGATGCTTCAAGTGACAGAATTACACTTAAGAAATTATATCAACAGGTTACTCTTCACATTAAGGGGACATCAGTTCCCCTGAACTCCTACACGACTTCATGCATGAAGACGCAATAATTAATTTCTGTATAACCCTCATCAGGACTGCACATCTCATGCTCGCTTTAATGCAAAAACAATGCTTTAATTAATACAACAACTAAGGATTTTCAGTCATTGTGATTCTTAAGTTATTAATCATGTTCACGTCTTCATCAGAGTGGAATCTGATGATGGTGAGATGAGCTGAGCAGCTGCAGGTAAAGTTTAAAATGTAGCACTTAGGAGCTTTAAAACAGGACTCGTGTTTAACTCCTACCTAAAATTTCACCATTCATTCCCATTCCCTGCCCCCTTATTTGCATGTTCACTTTTAAACAATGAAAAAGCGGTTAGTTATGGCTCTGAGAGGCCATCTGGAACCAAACTAATTTAGTCTGTGTTGACAAACTGCAGCTTAACTCAGACCTTGTAGTCTTGCTTTTTGTCACCAGGGTGTTTCATATTCAGCTGCAGATTTATAGCCCCGTCCCTCGCTTCCGACGCTTCAGTGGGGCTACCCTCGTGTTTATCTCTGAATTACAGGTTGGGCCTCTAAATATACTTTATATGTGGTTGTCACCTGCTTGCTGAGATTTCCGAGAAGTGGCAATTTTTCAGGTGAAATCAAAAAGCTGTATCGATTGCACCGACACAGAGTTCAGGTCCCAAAATGAAGTGTGGAGGTGATTTGAAGGCTTGGAACTGAACTGAACTGAGGTACTTTGATCAGAAAATCTGAGGAGGAAACAGCTGTGACATGGTTGTCTTCACAGCAGATGAAAGGAGAGATGTTTTTTTCCTACTGTCTGTATCTATTGTGCATTTACAGTAAACATTGTCTGACAGAAACTTCGTCTCTTTAAGATGCAAGTTATCCAGGATTCAATCAAATCTGAAGGAGGAAAAAGTCTCTTAATTAGTTCACTGTTCTTGGCTGCTCAGTTGAGATAAAATATCACACATAGAGACAGCAGCCTTCATGTTCAGAAGTTTCATGTGATGGATGCTTGTTGAATCGGTCTCTATGTTGCTCACTAACTTCACAATGGAGTCCAGCCCACAGTCAGCAGACCTCCATCTCCTGAGGTCTTCCATCCGTCATAGCTGATTATACAGCTATGACGGCCTGCCAAAGCAGAGCGAGGCCTGGCTTTACCTCTGTCATTACCATAGTGCGTATATACACTACATCGGTTCTCTTTCATGCTCTCAGGCTGGTGGAGGCAGCAGAGGCTTTGGCTGCTGGGCACTGCTGCACGGGGCGTCAACCGCCTTCATTAATGATACAGCAGACACTGCCTCTTCTTCTGCCAAGACAGACAGAGAGAGAGAGAAGAGATGAGCCCCTGAAGTGATCAGCCCCGTGGGTTAGCCTCTAACAACTGGCTGGCCCCAGTGCTCACCATTCTGTGTGCCCAACACTCCCAGCTTGCCTGCAGTCCAACTCCTCGTCTAGTTGGTCTCCAACCACAGCCAGGCTGAAACTGAGCTGGTCCCAGAGAAGCTCAGGGGGACTCAGGCAGGTGAGGCTGAAATAGAAGGAGGTCGAGTGACAGATAGCGGTTAAGGATGCCTCGACCGCATTTTGCTAGCTGGAGAGATAAGCGACATCCTGACTGACTGCCTTTCTGCTTTTACACGGATCACAGCTCTTCTTTTGAACTTGTCTCGTTATTTTTACCTGATGCAGTTTTTCCATCCATTTGTTTCAAGCTGAAGATAAAGTGTTTTTTATCCAGGAAAAAAGTGGTGCCAATTTTGATTAAAATCAACCACCAAAGCTTTTTGAAAGTTGTGCCATCACTGCCCTCTGGCCTTCCTTTATCAAAGCAGATACATGTACCAATTTGTAGCTCTGCCATTCTTAGATAACAAGACGCTGTTACTCTCAGAATATCATACTGGTAATCTTATGCAACCATATGAAACACAGACCCCTGCAGTGAAAACCTGCGAGGCTGTCTGGCTTGGAAGTGACTACCTAATCTCATAAAGCTGTTTTGTTTTGTCTTCTGGAACTTATCTGCACTCAACTTCCAAGTGTTTTAAATTACTCTAATATTGCGCATTTAACAGAAAATGTAAAACGAGAGCAATTTAGAATCTTATCCGCTAAGGGGTATCTTTGTGATGGATTCATCCCACACTTCACACTGTAATTATTTGAGAGGAAACTAAAACACACTTCAGTGGGGTTCTGTTGTGCTCACCACAAACTCTAATGTGGATTGCAAGACGCATGATTGAAAGGTATACTGTCCGCAGGAGATGGTGTCTTACCATGCAAACTATCCCTTTTTACTCTCCACCTCTTCCCCAACCACTCGGAGCAAAGTGGCATTTCCATTTTAAGATTGCCTTCCAGGTCCCTTTGTGAGAAGAATCGAATTACGGTGAAAAGCACCAATTGATTCTTTCGAAGCACAATAGTTTTCATCATTTAAGCCAATCCCAGCAGGTTTCGCTTTCCTTCAAGTACCTATTGAGTCCAGTCCAAGAAGTCATTGTGACCATTTCATTGTTTCAAAATGGGTAAATGAGTGAATGGGACCAGGAAACACAGCGGGGCGGAGGGGGGTCAGGAGTTTAGCCTGTACAAGCTCCGGGTCTAAGGCGTGCATTTCATTGCTTTAACACACCATTGGACTTGCCACAGAGTCTAAGCAGGACCAAAGAGTGCTATTTAATGGTGGCATTGAGGTCTGGATCTCAGCTCATTATAACGGCTAAATTAGCAGGACGACAGAGCATGAGAGAGAATGGGTTCAAGCTTAAAGAAAAGCTGGCGGAGAGGCTTTTTTCATGCACGGCACATTTTTGATGGGAGGACTGAGGTTATCCTGGAGGTGTTTGATAAATGAGCACCCACCATCCAGCTCTTTGCAGCCACCCACATCCACGCAGGCCTATCCCCACCCACCCCGGGCCTCTGATTACCCTCTGAGGCTGGCGTAATCTCAGAGCATACCCGGTACGGCGGAGCTAAGCAGGACGCACCATCCTATCCTCCCCACTTCAACGGTGATGAAAGGCATGGCAGGTGAGGAGTTCACATCTCCACTCAGGCTTTAATCAACTTTCCTGCAGACATGCAGTAATGTAAAACAGAGGATGAGAGGCTGATCGCGGCTCTGATGCTCTAACAAGCCGTGTTTTTTCCCCTCCACCACCTCCTCTTTAGCTGCCTTATTACCGGAGAATGGGAGCAAAAAGGAGCAACAACACTTTTCCAACCCCACTCAGCAGCTTCTGACATCAGCTGCCAGGTTTGCAGTAGATGGCAAGGAGGGGCCCAGCAGAAAGCCTCTGGACCGGGCTCAGGATCCAAGTCTCTGTGCTTTGACTGAGCTACCTGTGCTGACGGACAAAGCGAGCAGAGAAACTCTGGGTAGTCAACAAAGGGTTGGAGTTGGATCTGTCACCAGAAGCTGCTGCAAGTGATGTTCAGCCAATGATACATGGACAAGATCCATGTGCACTGTCACACCGGCACCGATTCTGCGTATCAGTAAGACACTCCAGCTCTCTTCTGGAGAAATGCCAGCCTGATGAGCTGAAAGCAAGGCAGATTTTTCTTTTTTGGACGAATTTTACTTATTTTTTAGCCCTTGCTGCAAAACACCAGTAACACAAAATCCAACTTGTCCTTCAAGGTTCGGTTCTTTCTCTAGACAAAGTGCGTGAGAGTCTTGGTCGTACCTGGCACCTGCTTAAGTTTTATCACTCGTTTAAAATCAGCGTTTGAGAACATTTAACAGTAAAGGTGCTGTGGACAAATTACTGTGAGCTTTATAAAATCCAGCTTAAAGGTAACAGGAATGTGTTATGAATCAGAATCAACTTTATTTGCTAAGTTTGTGACACAAACAAGGAATTTCAAGTTGGTCCTGCTTGCTCTCAAAGAAGACAGTTGAAATATATAAATACATAAAAAAGGAAAGATAAATATTCTTGTAAATATGTATCTACAGCACAGTGTTTTTACAAAAGAGAAATACAAGGTTGAAGTGGTGCAAATAAGACTGGTATTAATCTGAGCACTCTGAGTGTTCAACAGAAAGACCTGAGGCCTTAGGGAAGAAACTGTCTCTGTGGCGGCTGCTTGTAGCAAACAGCGCTCTGTAGCATGTCCAGGATGTGTGGGGTCTGCAGACATGTTAACTAGCTGTTTCCTGACCTTTGACCTGTACAAGTCCTGGACGGAGGGAAGGTCAGCCCTGAGGATCCTCTGTAGACCTCATTGATTGTTGTAGTTTGGACCTGTCCTGTTTTGTCCTGGTCTAAACAGTGATGGACGAACACAGAGAGACTGAACATGACGCCACCAGTAAATCATTCCATCTTCAAATCAAATGGTTCCTTATAAAATCAAACCTTTTTTTTTTTTTTTTACTTGAATGTCAGATTAAACATTTGTGTTGTTTATTATTTAACCTTTAGAGGTTCAAAGGTTGCCTTAATCGGGTATCTGCAAGTTATGCAAATCTGTTATGCAATCTCTCTTCTGCTAAACATTTAAAAACATTTTAAAATCTACAAAGCTACTAATGTTGCAGTTCTTTGTGTAATTTAACAAATACAATTTAAAAAACAATTATTGAATCTAACTGCAGTTTATTTATGCATCTGTTTGTTAGATTGTTAGTTTCTGTCAGAATTGTATAAATGTTCTTTCTGCCATCTGCAAAATAAAATAATCTGTATGAAAGGCTGACGAGAAATAAATACCAAAACATCAATGAGCCACCCAGAAACTACATAACTGGACATGTTTAAAATAGAGATTTTCACCTTGCTTAGAGGAAATATCCAGATGAAACTCTTGTTTTACCAGCAGGTGGTAAAACACTAAACAGCCTTAAATACTATAACTTTAAAGTGATACCCTAAAAGATCTAACTGCATAGAACTTGCAAATGTCCATTTCTGATTAAACAAGGCATAATTTGCTGAAACGTGTGTGTTCTGCGCTCCTGTAAGGAGTTATACCAACACGAGATGCAGGAAAATCTCCCGAAAGTGCTTTAATTTAATAATTTAGATATTTGGCATTAGCATATTGATGCTTGTGTCGTGCAGTGAAGGATGACACTATTTTGCATCATCAATATTTTGCCCCATTCTTACAATAAATTATTATTGTATCAGCAATGCGACTGAGCAGATGTACATTTACAGGTTTTGTCTTTCCTGTTTTTCACAGATGCATTAATTTTGATCAAAGCAATTTAATTAGAGACAGGCTGATTCATTGGTTAGTTAATTCAATGAGCCAGTTACTGAAAACCTGGAGTTAATCTGCAGCTAGAAAAAGTTTTACAATAATAAAATTACTGCAGGTGATCATTGCGCATTGCAAACAAATATAAATTTATACTTCTGACAATGTAGTAATTGTAAATAGGAGCAGAATGAATGAGAATAATTTATCTAGAATAAAGATTCCAACTGAGCCTGAGTGATCACAAGGCTGGAAGGAGAAGTGTCATTTCTGCCCGTAGGTGAAGTTTAAAGCATCAGCGGAAATAACTGAGCGTTTTCTGAGTGTGAGCTCTCTGTTTATGTGTTTATGTGGGATGTTTTATTAAAGGCAGCTGTCTATTGTGTTTTAAAATGGAGCTCTCCTGACCTCCGCAGGAACACAGAGGACTGCTGAAATATTTACCAGCAGCAGAAATTGTCGCGTTGCCCGTTGTAGCGCAATCAGTCATGTGGCCCGCGTGACCCGTGAATACTTTCTACCCCTTCTTCCCTGTCAGGCTACATGATCAGACCCTGGTGGCTCCTTTTGTCCTTTTTCCCTCCATAATGTAGTATTTCATGCTTTCTTGGGCGATGTGCTTGATCAGCACTATTCCCTCTGTCCCTCTGCACCTCCCACTTGTTCCCCTCGTCCATTTCCTCCCTCCATTGGTTGACACGCACGGCGAAGAGCAGAGGACTCGCTTCTCATCAAGGTGGATTCACTGAAAGTTTGAATCATGATGCGCTTATTGACTTTCCTTCGCCTCCCATCTCTGAAGCTTGTCTTGGAGTAATGGGTAATAAAGACAAATGTCAGGATGACCAGAAAATGATATTATACCTCATTCTGCGGCTCCTATCTAAGTAAATTTATTCCTGATATTGTAGAGCTGGTTGCAGGGCAAGTGGAATATCTTTTAAAACATAACTGTGACAAACTGTTTCAAAATCTGCTATTCTGCTGAAAAAAGAGAAGAATTAAAGTTGAACTAAAATGGCCAAGAGTAGAAGTCAATATGTATCATGAGATTCCTGAATGAGATCAGATAATCCTTCAGCTCTTTCCCTCCATTGTTGGATAAACAGAGACAATCTCCAAGCTCTCTTTATTTATATCCTTAAGTCTGAACCCAAACTTTGACTGTATATTTTTCTTTTGAAGATCCTTTCCACGGATTACGGTGCTCCTAATTGACTCAATTATCTCGTCCAGCCAAAGTTTGAAAAGTAAAGTGTGGGCTGCGAGGATTTTTCTGGCATTAAGTCGTCATTGAGGGGGCACAGGCCTGGTGTATTTACTGCCAGAGCCTGCGTTTATCCAACCTGATGCCTCTAATGCGGGTATCAATCTCCACAATGCGTTCTGCCTCCAATATGGGTCGTGTCATCTCTGGTTAGTGGAGTCTCCTGATGAAATTGTCCAAAACTCCACCGATCAATCAGGCTTGCCGGGGGGATTGATTTTCTTTCATCTTTCTCGTCTTCTCTTTCTCTTCCTGTCCCTCTTGATTGCGAGGCCTCCGATGTTTCTCGTTGTAAGACGAATGTCGCACAGAGGGTAAAGGATGCTTTGACCTGCACTTGGAAAACGTTTGTTTTTTGGGGGGGGGGGGCAGATATTTCTTTAATGCCAGTTTCTGTCCCATTCTGCTGATCCCAGCGTTAGTTCTCAATGATTTTTCTCTCTGCTGCCGGGTAAAATATATTCGTTGTAGGAGCAGAGCAGTGAAATAGCTACACTACAGACCGAATGCCCCCAGTTTCCCTCTTTAGCTTGAGACGGCACAGCTCGGCGGATCAACAGTCCCCGCCCCCCATTTCTATGGGCCTCACGACTTTCCCCATAATGAAATATTCACAGGTCACTGGTTCCCTGAGAAATGACGAGGGTCAGTCAATTGCTTTTCACCGAGTAATTTTCTCCCCCTTCAGACGGCCCTGCTTGTCGTGTTGACAGTCATTAGCGCATGAGGAAGGCTGGATCGAAGCGCAAGTGTGACACTTGTCAGACAGTAGCAGTCTTTAGCTCCGCTGCCTCTCCTTTATTTCCCGCAACCCTTTCTTCCTCTATTTTATCTGGCTTTTACGCTCCTTTTTTGTGCAGCAGCCTGCTGCTTTTCAGCTTGAAGTCAGCTGGATAAATCATGCCGCTGCTGTTTTTTCCCCCATTTTAAATTTTTTCCTTTAAATCCTTCCAGTGAATCCCCTTCATGTTATTATGTTAAAATTACCTGGCTGTTTTCTTCTAAATGTCCCTTTCTGTGTTATGAATCGCTGTGAAATGAGGCCATCAAAAGCCAATCAAAAGAGACACATTGGATTTGGCGATTGGTGATTAGACCTCTGGAAATCCCAGGGAAAGTTTAGCTAAGGCTCTTTTTTCTTTATGACTCTCAGTGACCTTTAAAGATATTAACATTTGACATGATGAATGGCGCGCAGGGGAGACAGAGACTTTTCCTATTAACCACCCCCCCCCCCCCCCCACCCCCACCACCAACACCACATCTCTCCTTCTTCAAAGGTGGAGAGAGAGAGAAAGCAGTGACACAGTGTTAAAAACAATGCAAGGTTGTTTGAGTGGGGGTCTCTGCTGGTAAAGGCACTGCAGATGGCTTGCCTGACCCCGAGGAAAACTCCAATTAGCTAACAGTAATGGTTGGGCCTGCTACAGTGTGTCTGCAGGCGGTGGTGGAGTTGACCCTTAGGCCTCACATTCTCTCGTTCTGCTAAGATGTGATGGAGAGCTGCATAGCAACCATGGCAATCTGTTTCCATTGTGTCAGCTTCAACACAGTTGCACACACATCCAAGCATGTCTGTGTGGCCAGGTTACACCAATATATCCGGCAGAATCCTTAAATAACAGCTGGATGTCACCAGACATGCTGCTCTGATGTGATGCGGGCATGTTTTGTCTGGAGGAACATTAATAAGGGTCTGGACCAAGAAGTTTCTGCAGAGAGAACCGGATCAATTAGCAGGCTGTTCTGGTTGTTAACCAGGCTTTACAATAAATATCTAAATCTGGTCTAAGTGGCTGTGATATCGTAAAAAACTTTGGTGGTTATTAATTCAAATGAGTTTTTAACACTTGTGTTTGAATCCAGATGCAGGGTGCAGATCGTCTCCAATTAGAAAGGCTTGTATTTCATGTCCCATCATTACTGGATATCTGACAAGCCCCAGTAGGGCTGCAGGTTGTAACTTACAGTATACAAACAACATTACAGTGCTAGTGTTTCTGTCTCTGCCATCTGGTAATGTGGCCCAAATATAATTTTCTCTGTATTGGCCTGTGGGGATAACCACACTGAAAGACAATGTTTTTATAAAGTATGACCAGCTTCACTTTTTTTTAGTTTGTGTTACTTTTAGGGAAGCAAGTCGGTGAGATCGGTTAATGCCTACATACCAAACATTATAACCATTTATTTCCATCAATTCTGTCCAAATAGAAACTGAGTACTTGGACACAAAACTCTCATATAAAACGTTGTAAACAATGTGTGCAGTGAGGCGGTATAATTTCATAACTGTATGAAACTGGTGTTCCAAGGTAGCTGATTTTGTGTTTAGATAATTATCTGTGTTTTTGTGGGGCTCTGGATGGATGCAGTGACAGATGTTTGCTGAAAAAACTGTGTTTAACAAAAAGATATATATTATTCGTTGTCGCAAACAAATAACACAAAATATTGGGGTGACATTTTAAGACCATATCCCTAGTAGGACACGGCAAAGGTAAAGACCTGGAGACCTAAAGATTCTGGATCTCTGCAGCTCCTCCAGAGTTATCATGGTCCTTCTGGTTGCTTCTCTGATTAATGTTCTCCTTGTCCAGTCTCAGTTTAGATGGACCTCCATGTCTTGGTATGTCTGCAATTGGTCCATCTTCTCTCCATGTTCAGGTGATGGATTGAACAGAGCTCTGTGAGATCTTCAAAGCTTAGGATGTTTCTGCTTTAATACCTGACCTGTCTGCTGTGTTCCTCGGTCTTCATGACGCTGGTCCTTCTCTAATGTTCTCCAACAAACAGAGAAAGAACAGCTGGGATTAAATACAAACAGGTTGAATCTGGTTGCTGAATAGGTGATTTCTGAAAATACATATGCATAAAACACTTTGAAGTTTGAGGTTGTAACATGACAAAACACATGATAATGTTTATGGTTTCAACATGTTTGCAAGGGTCTGTAAATAACTAAATAGAAATCTTCCTGTGACCTGCAGTGTCTGTGGACCAATTCAGGACTGCGACAACAGACTGGCGATCTTTTACTATCAGAGATTTCTTCTGCAGATTATTATCCTTTCTCGTCAGTATCCCAACAAGCACAACTTGTCCTGCTACAAACAAATAAAAACAAAACATCCCAAAAATTTCACTTGCTAAATAAATCTGAATTTCCTTTTTTTAATACATTTCTTTAGAGAACCACAAAGAAAACCCCCTTCGAAGCATCACTTTCATCAACTAAAACATGCAGAAATAAGAAAACAACAGCAGTGCGTCTCATGTACAGGCATCTATTATCTTGTCAGTCATGGTGTCTGCAGCAGGACGGTCAGACTGTCATCAGAGGAACACGATCACGGAAGAAAACTATAAATACACTGCAGGCGGGAAACACAACAACAAACTGTTTGGACATTTGACTTGCGCGCCACGTCAGTCCCGTTCTGATACTACAATGCCGTACTGTCTTTGCTCCTCTCTTTACTAGCAGCTCCTTTTCTTTAAAAGTCTCATCCTCAATTATGTGGCTGAATGGAAAAAGATCGCAGCCGCGTCTTTTCCCATAATGCAAATCAATGTTTTTCCAGCCACTAGTTTTAGAAACAAATTCTCTGCACTGTCCTCAACTGTAGTAATTTCCCTTTGAATAAAAACATGACAACTTTATTTATTTATTTCCCAGCCTGCTTGTTTATTCATTCACTCCCATCGTTTTTCCCTCTTCTCGCCATCCAACTCATGTTTGCTGAGTGTGCAACCTCTTTTCCAGGCGTCGCCCTGCAGTCCTCTCACTCAGCCTCTAGCCGCAGCCTCACTTTTACGCCTGTGGCTGAAAAGCAGCTTCGTCTGTTAGCTGGTAGGTTGTGGGGTAAAAGTGCCTTGCTAATTTGTAGGGGGATTGTGTCTGAGCTCGAAGACAGACTGAGGAATTAGGGAAAATGTGTCTGACCATCAGGTTTCTGCTACCACTGATAATGAATATAAAAGTGATTTTATGAAAGTAAGATTAAAATGAGTTGTTTTGGTGTCGTCTTGTTAAAGTTTAGTTTTAATGTGTTTTCAATGAAAGAATAATGAACATTGCTAATATGTCCAGCAGCTAAAATCCTGGTTCCTACAAACGTTCTACTTGAAGAACAGTGGTGATTAATGAGGAAGGATGGATCTCTGCTTTCCCTCCTCCCTCCAGATGATTATAAGAAGTTGCAGTGCAGCAAAGCTAAATATCTATTTTCTATCAGAAAACCTAAAGATGGTTTGATCTGGTTTGGATTTAGATAAACATGAGCAGAATGTGAGCAGGCTTTGAAATCATAAGTGTGTGTTGATTATTCCACATGCACACAGAACCTGCTGTGTATCACTAATACAGCTTGTCAACATGTAAACATTGCACGGCATCAATCTTGCACTCAGCACAAGTGGACAGAGCTATTATGTTAAAAGCCCATTTGCCCGACATGTTCTTAACAAAGATGGCCTCCTCTTTCGGTGGGTGGAGCCTCTTCCAGCGAATATCGATAAGCTCATTGATTGATTTATAGTCCCTGGTGATTTATTGATCTGCCGAGGTTCCAAATGAGCTTCGAGTGCTTTGCTGCCCAGGGGGAAACACGCACACAAACCCTGTAATGAGAATTCAGCAACTTATTTTGAGCTGCAGAACAACACCTACAATTCTCTTTTTTTCCTCCTTCCAGAGGGGAGATGTGCTGTTTGAAATTGAAAATGAAAATTGTTGCATGGTGTTGTGAGATTTAAAGAAAGATTCACTCGGGCAGAGCACTTCAGCTGATAACTGTACAAAGTCAATCTCTTCCTCCTGAGGTTTTACGTGGACTTTCCGGGCGTCCTCAGGTAGTTAAAAGTGCATCGGCTGTGGATAGCGAGTGGGATGTGTAGATTAATGCCGTGAAAAGCCATCCCTCAAAGTGCTTAGAATAATTAGAGTCAGGCTTCCAACAGAATGGGCATGTCACTGGAGGAAATTGTATTTTTATTTACTGTGTCGGATCTCCCTTGGCCTCCCCCTCGCTCTGTCTCTGCCTCTCCCCATTTGTACGGTGGTGGCAGCGGCGGCGCTCGGTATTCAGAAGCCGAGTGTTTCTCAAAGTGTCTTAAAGGTGTTGTCAGCGCACCATGATGCATCTCTCGGATTTGTATCTCTGCGTGTTGCCACGTATGGGCACGCGACATTTGTATTCGGGACTGGATCAGAGTTCTGTAGGTGTGCAAATACTCAACTGTGTATGTAAATCTGCAGCATTAGCATGTGCTTTTACGACTTTGAAGGAAAGTAACTGAATACGAACGTGCTAGTAATCAACTGAGGATTCAGGTGCTCAATTTAATCTTCTGCTTCAAGTATTTGAACTCAAATGGTGCTAATCTTCTGCTTCGTTTGCAGCATTTAAGAAAGAAATGTCATAGTTTTTTGTTGCTGGATACAAATTAATCACATCACATTTTACCAACACACTGGTAAACCTGGGATAGTAATTCAGAAAATGTCACCAACTCCTGACACACAATGGAAGATTTAATTACTCGATTGTGTTTAAAATAATTAAATCTGCAGCCCTACATGCAGCTAGCTGTCTTAGTAAGAAATCCAGAATAATTAAAGACTTAAATCAAGCATTTTTCACTTAACCAGTAGCTTAGTATAAAATGCATTTTGCTGATAAGTTCAGATAAGACATGTTGCTGCAGCTTGAGTTTAATTCTCCCAAAGTACTTCCTCATGCCCTGCTCCTATCTCCGTCCTGCTGAGGCATTTCCCGTCTCGGTGCAGTGGACACTGCAAGACAGCAAGGCGACCATTGATAAATTGATCAGAGTGAAATTGTGGAGTAGTGAGACATGCTCTGATTTGCCACACATCTCACGGGCGTGCACGTTCGGACGCACGCCGGCTCGGCATCAATTATTGTGGAATGCGTGGTTGACAGAGTGTAAACCAGGTGCCAGGCCTCAATCCAATTAAAGAGATTTAATTGGGGTAAATAAATGGAGTGTCTACAAAGTGCTAGCTTACGTACATTTAGAAGATTTTCCATACCTTTTGAAAATTGAGCTTTTGTTTATGAAAGACTGATTGAATCTAATAAAGCCTCAAGGCTGTTGCTTTTTCCCAGAGTGCCTTGCTCCACAGGTCAGTAATGCAAACAATCCAATTTCTCCAGAGCAAGAGCTACACTGGCATGCAGAAATGGGATTATTATTCCAAATGGGCCCAGAAGTGTGATTTTAGGAGAGACTTTCACATGCTTTAAATTCCCTGAGATGCTTTTAAAATGGCATTAAATAAATGCGTCAGCCTAAACGCATACGCTGATGTCTCATGAACTGGTATGCGGATCACCTGCAGGGTTCTGTATGAAGAGGCGACCATTACAGTTTGAGTTCACGGAGCTAAAGACAGACATCAGAAGCCAGGCAATGCTCAAGGTGGACCTGAGTCTTCTACATCGAGGTCTTTTCTATCCAAATTTGTCTCTGGGGATAAGAGTGTGGCTCATTCCAGCCCCTACCTACCCCACCCAAAACTCCTCACAGGGGATGGACATGCATAATTCAGGAATGTTATCCGTCTGTTGCTAACCCCTTTCTTTCCACACACACACACACACACACACACACACGCACAGATCTGCAATGAAACAGTATGACTGCACATCAATGATTCACCAGACAGCACCTCCTCCTCTCTGTTGAGGGAATCATATGAAGCCGACAGGGACTCCACAGGCATGCAACTTCCTATAATTGGAATGAAAAAAGGGTGATCCGGGGAAATGCTGTATCAGGGATCTGGTGAAAGCAGCATAGGTGTTCAAACAGCCACTCAGCAGTGTCAAGCAGCAGATAGGCGACTGGGTGTCAATGTAGGCCCGCTCGTTACCAACCAGGAAGAGATGGAGAGGGCGATACCGTGCTGAGTGGTTTTTAAAGAGAGAGAAACATTGTTTCTCTGTGAAGAAGGCAGATTTTAACTCTCAGAACTGAAACAACACTGGGACTGCATACGGCCTTAGCCTTCCTCTGGGCTTCCCGCTCCTAGTTCTCAAAACACTCACCTTCTTTCTTAAACATCACAGGAGCGAATCAGCAGACGAGTGATTGTACAAGTTTTCTCAAGCTTTCAAGAATTACCACCATTTCATCATGGATAATCACAGTTAATAACCCTTCTCATTAAGGAGACGAGAATCACGGGTCATTAATATTGTTAATATCTTCTCCCTTTCCTTCTCTTCTATCCCTCTTATTCCCTTTCCCTACATGCCAGAGGGAGTGGAAACAAAAGGATGACTAAAAAAGAGCTTAGCGTGACAGTGATTAACCGATCGGGGTAGATGGACTGTGATGAATCAAAGTTATCTCTCAAATCTTAATAACTGGAATTAGCCCCTGATTAGATGAGCTTTGGCTACAGCAGCGAGTAGTTGGCTTCTTTACTTCAAAGAATTCCTGCCTTGTAAACCCGTCTCTCCTTTCAGTGCATACTGAAGGCAAAAAAAATGAGGCAAATAGACCACAGAGGCTGACAGAGACGCAAACACAAAAGAAGCGAATAGAAGAGATAAGGGAGAGTTACACCTGTTTTCCTGCCAGCGTTCAGTCATTATCAGGGCTACTTCTCTGCTTCTTTCCTCTCCGAACATGCTCGGGGTCCACAGGGAGGTGTCAAACTCTCCCTGACAGGGGTCATAATGAGAGTGGCACTCTCCTACATTTGCATATGTTTGCCTTTGTCACAGCGGTCAAAGAATGTCATGTTGAGATTCCTGCATGCTTAAGTAATGACATTTTGTCCCCACGAGGAACTCTGGCCCCCGTATCATAACCTTAGCACACGAGGAGGGGGGACTGAATTAACATGACAATCAGCTGGTACTAAAACAAATGTTGTCATTTTGTCCCCTGAGGGGTCTCAGAAGACTCATCTGTAGTCTGAGGGCTCACATGACAACACAGTGGAGCAGCTTTACGTGTTTATATGGCCAAAATGACGAGCGTCCCACCGTTCAGACCCTCCTTTTACCCGGGTCTTTATCTAGGGGATCAATAGCAATCTGAAAGCAGTCATTGAGTTCTGAAGTTTTTAATAGCATTTATTGCCTGTATAACTTTGTGTTGACTGATTATAGAAGAACTCAGAAACAAAAGTAGATTAAAAGGTTCTGCGGTTTGTTTCTGCTAAGGTCAAACGAGAGCGCTTGTCTTTTCTCTCCAAGTCTGAACACCAAACTGGATGCATCCCACAAGTTAATCCAGATTTTGACACCCAGTGTGAAGTAATTAGTCCCAGATGTAAATATCTGTTATGCAACAAAAGAGGCATCAGCACTGAAACCGACAATTATCTCCTCTTATGGTGTTGGCAAAATGCTGTGAGTCTAACCAAGTGGAACTGATGGCTTTTTCACAGGGCCTGTAGGCTTTATTTGGTTCTGTTTTCCTTTATTTATTTATCTGCATTTTTACCACGCGGCACCGGAGCCCAGACAGCCCTGTGTGGTTGAGACAGACAGGTTCATTACATGTCACCGGAGTTCAAAGTGATCCTCTGTCTGCTCTGTTTATTAAGAGGCGCTGCTGCGTCTCTAAGGTATAGTAACACTCGCGCCACTAAGAGCAGTCCCATCTCGATGCGAGGTTCCGCATGCAGCCTCGGCTGCAGTGTAATGAAGAAATCAGCAAGGGATTGAGGAAAATGAACTCTCTTTCTAATACCTCCATCCGAGACTGTGAAGCAAATAAGTGCTCCCAATAACGAGGAAAAATCAGGTTAGAGAGGATGAAACATATGTGACACGTGAAAACGATTAAGCCTCTCAGAAAAGCGGCAGAGAGAAATGCACAAAATCCAAATTGACTCGGACGCATTGCGAAGACACTCAGTGTTTATTTTCATGAATTGATTTTTCCTCAAATGAGATGGAAAAATGGAAAGAAGGGAGTTTGCAGGGGAGGAAATGTGAAACAAAACAATAACCCGCTCCCCAGCCTATTTGAAATCATAAACCTACAGTGTTGGAGCGGTGGATGTTTTGCTGCTGGTGGAGGGGGGCAATCTGCATTACATTGGGCTGCTTCTCCACATCTCCATTCTCACTTGCGTTGCTGTAATTGGTTGACTTGGAGGAGGGGAATAGCCGCTGCACCAAATATGTGGCTCATCATGTGAATCTCTGCTGAAACTGTTTTGTTTTGTTGTTGTTGTTTACCTCCTCTTCGTCTCCCTCTCCTGGCTCACCTTGGACTCACTGTGTGGCATGTGGTTGTAATTAACACATGCTGCAGCCTCTGGTGAGTGTGAACACAGAGACTTAGAATAAGATCATGTGGCTTTCCTAATTAAAATGGACCCGGCTAGACGGCTTTTATTTATGCGCCTTCAAGATAAAATGAATGCCAGTTGCCTGCAGAAATCATCTCAGGCCGTCTTTTAGCCCGACCGTTGGGGTGCGGGGCTACAATTAACCAAGCACCAGAACCGGGACAACCAGAGGCTTTCATGTAGTTGGCTGAACACCACTCAGTGTTTCGCTTGTGTTGCATCAACTGAGAGCTGTGCGTTGGCCTCTGCTGAGCTGCTTTTCTCAGTAAACCCTGCTCGGGTTTGCTCTGTGGCGGCCCTGCGGGATTTATCACAAGTTTGCCACCATCACTGTCAGCCAGTCATTAAAACCAAAATGACTGTTTTTCTACAAAGCCTTTGGAGAAGAGCGATTTTCAGATGCTGAACAGCTTAAGGTCCATTTAGGAAAATGTTGTGTCATGTAATTTGACGAGGTGAGTTGCCTACTCGTGTTCTCTGAGAATGAACTTGACAGCGATTCAGTCTAGATCCTCCACAAACACTGCACAGCTGCTTAATGTATGTTTACTGCTGTACAGCAGGAAGCATGTAAGGTAGAAAGGCCTTTGGTGAAAAATGATCCCAGCTGCTTGTGAGCGTGCTGAAGCTATAAAGCTGCCCACTCCATCACGGCTCCTATCACTAAGATTGATCAACCCGCTCCCATTTGAGTGATTTCCCTCTGGATTCAATGCAACGCAATTAGTCGCCTGCTCTATTTTGCCTTTGCGTTACTCTTTTGACCCTCCATTGCACGTATGAGTCGGTGCAGCACTCTGCTGTTATGAGTTCCTCCTAACAGCTCCTGTATTTCTGGAGCTCTACTAAAGAGGATCACAGATTGCTGGCGAGCAGCCAGGACGTTGTACCTGCTGAGATGGAGTAAAGCTTTGACCATGTATAGCGGGGTTAACACCAGTCAAAGTGTCTGAGTGTCTCTGAGACGGGCATCCTCAGCACCGGGCATCTCCATGAGGCCCCTCTGACCTCTCTGGCTCCTCGTGCAGACTGTAAAATCAAAAAACTCCACTCTAGAAGTGATCTCCTTAAGTAAGGGTTTCCAATCCAATTTTACACGAGGAGAGTGCTTAAGATTAGAGATAGTGTTTTTATTGTGCTCTTCAGTAATAGAAGGAGTGAAGGGAGAGATTGAGGGAAGGAAAGGATGGCAGATCGATGAGGGCTGTTCCCTCTGCTTGCCTTTACTCTTCGTCATTGTGCCTGTGGAGATGAGGTTTAGGCGGCTCATGGCTGCAGGCCATGTAAGGAGGGCATTAAAGTGTCGCAAAGGGAGCTGCTCTTCTCTCATAAACAGGTCTGCAGGTGGAAAACCCTGCCAACAGAACAACGACTTGTAGTGCAAGTGAAACAAAGAGGAATCTCTTCAGCAGAAAGAAACATGGAGCATACCTGACTGCTGTGTCAGAGGGCTTTTCATTAGGAACTGACGATGTTTGCTGGGGCTGAGCTGACCCATTGAAAAGGCCTCGTGGCCGCACTGGGACAAGTACAGCTCGCCTGATTTGCATGGGCCTTTTTTCTTTTCCCAGTTCATTTCCAGTTGAATAACTCGTTTGTCACATACATCAGAGGAAGTTGAAGATCATACGAGAGGCAGTGTTATTTTGTGTTTCACTAATGAGGCCTGTACTCTCCGCCTCCTTGCTTTTGCCTTGCTGCCCTTTGAAACAGAAGCGACATGGTGCTGCAGCACTTCAGTCGTTTTCTTCCTCCGATACGAAGCTGCAAGCAGGGATGCTGTTTGTGTGTCACTTGGTCTTGGC
Source organism: Girardinichthys multiradiatus (assembly GCF_021462225.1). Taxonomy (NCBI): domain Eukaryota; kingdom Metazoa; phylum Chordata; class Actinopteri; order Cyprinodontiformes; family Goodeidae; genus Girardinichthys; species Girardinichthys multiradiatus. The sequence goes on along the minus strand of NC_061818.1, from coordinate 38,516,095 downwards.
CGTTTTTACGCTTTTCTAGGAACCCGACTGGTGAGTGTATAATGAGTCCAATCCTGACCCGTCCACGGACACTTAAAGGCAGATGATACTTGAACAAGTTTAGTTGAAAATGTCATTTGGAGAACTGAGCATGATGAGAAACAAACACTACATCACAGACTCGTCTAAACTTACCAGCATTCAAACAAAAAAGTGAGGATATAAGAAACAAGAAAGCAAAGCTAGAAGCTTCGCCATGATGAAAGAAGAAAGAATAAAGCTCCGAAAAACCGCCGGGATCTTAAGGAAATAAGAGTTTCGGTTCTGGACAGAAGGATTCCCTGAAAACAAACTTTCAGTCAACAACAAAGTGTGTTTATTCAGACATCTTAGGTCAGACTGGCCTTGATTCTCAATACAACCTGCTTATCTAAACAGTTTAAGATGACAATAATTTGGTTTCTGTCTCTGACTTCACTTCATGCACCACTCAGCTTGACGGGCATCTAATTGTTGTTAATGGCGGACAAGAACAACAATATTTCTGGAATTTCAGATCATTATTTTTCTTGCTTTATTGATCAGCTGTTGGTTCAGCTCACCTGTCTGCCTGGCAGACCCAGAGCAGCATCAATGAGAAGATGAATATCATGCTTCCACAACTCCATCATCAGAAGGTGCATGCCTCAAAGGAATGCACAGAGGACGCCAGCATGCATGCAGTGCAGCATCGTATGGCAGGATGACGTTGCATGGCCTTGTAGGAATCGTGTTCTTGGATGCAGGATTAAATCAGGTTATTCCACCAGAATCCCGAAGCATCCTGAAACCAGATTAGGATGTGTGAAGACGTTTTGCAGCTGTAGGTGTATGCCCTTTTTCTTTTTAAATTGTAAAAAAACACCAACAGCATTTATAGAGAGGTGTGTTGTCAGTGACTAAATAAAAGAAATGCCTACAGCTTTGATCTCTTTAATGATGTGAACAGTGTTTGATGGACCAACGCAGCAGCTTTGTCTTGTTTCCGGGGCTGCTGAGCTCTCTGCGTCTGCTGGACTGGTGATGTGTTGACGGCTTGTGCAGGCCGCTTTAAAGGAGGACACAGGATCCAGTGGTACTTTGAGCTCATTTACCGGGAGGTGCATCCTTTTTTTGAGGTAGCAAACCCCATTCTCCTTTTAAAATGGGCGCTTAGAAGTTGAAATTTGCCAACATCAAGAGCTTCCTTGAATTAGGATGCCCTGCACTGCAAGTGTGTTATATAATGCCATGACTGGAGGCAGAGAAAAAGTAGAGCACAGGGGTAGAGATTAAAAAAGTTTCTGCATAAAAAGAGAGGAGGGAGCAAGAGATGAGCATAAAAGGGAAGGAGGGGGAGGAGGATTGAGGGAGAGAGAGAGAGGAGATGGAGTAATAAAAAGTAGCAGGAGGGGGGTTTGGGTCGTGCAGGAGCGAGGGTCCGCTCCTCCAGCAGGGGCAGCCTGGAGGCCTGGCAGGAGGCTGGTCAGCTCCTCTCAAGGCTTCTCTCTTTTTTCATTTAGATAATGGAGCAATTCATTAATTGGCAGCGTACAGTTTAGGGCGAGCTTTGTTTGCCAACACGTCAGAGCAGAATTATTTCCACTACATTTACAGCAGAGTGTTGCTCAGCTTCGTCTCATTAAAGAATCCTGCCCAGATCGAGCTTTCTGTGGAAATCTGCAGGCAGAGGCCAAAAACCACTGCAGCAAAATAAAACGGAGAGGAATAAAACCCATTTATCTACTATCTCACCATCCGCAGCCGGCTTGTAAAGAAAGAGACAGAAACTTCTCTATCTGTTTACCGTTATTGTTTTTTTGCCACTCATAAAGCCTCACTTCTGGCTGCTTCTTTTCCTCCTCCTCTCTTATCAAAAGAGTTATGCGTCGCACTCGCATGATCTGTATCTTTAAATTTGATTGAGGGTATTTGCAGGGGGTGTTATTGGATTGTGGTGTTATTGTCTCACCTTTTCCCTCAGTGTTTTTAATGCCGGGATGGATATCCGCTCCAGCAGCACTGATCTCACTGTTCTGCTCATTAGGCTGGATTCTCAGAGACTAGTGCTTCCCAACAATAAGACACGCACTTCTGTAGTCCAGCCATTACCGAGTTTAACAATGTGCACCAGCCAGAAAAGTCCATTATTTCTGCAGCTCATCATCCCAAGCATCCACACGAGACAAAGGGGCTGTGAAACCGCTTCAGTGCGAAGGCCCATCTATCACTAAAGTCAGGAATGGAAACGGGAAAAAAAAAACATGTGGTGCAGATTCCCCATACTGGGAGTTCTGGCAGCATATGGGAGCAGCTGTAAGAGTTCAGCAGCTTCAGGGGCAAAATATTGTCTTAAAAATAAGTTTCTGACTCGAGATTAAAAATAACATTTAAAGCAGACTCTGGTTCATAACTACACAAACAATAAAGCAAATTTTAAACAACATAAAAGAATAATATGCACAAAAACCCAAAACGAATGTGAAATAATACCACTTTGATACACGCCGCTGGATTTTTAAACTTGCCGTGTTTCCACATTTAGTTTAGAGACCTTTTTACTGTCAAAAACCTGTGGTCATAATTACTGGAACCGATTCTTGCATTTAAAGAGCAAAACAACTGCACTATTAGTTTAATCCATTATAAAACCATAATCATTTTATGTATGTTTAACCGTCCTCCTATGTGTGTTTTTCTTCAAGGTGGGCAGTGTGGGGTGTTTCTAAACCACTTATTACTTTTTTTTTTTTGGGTTAGTTTTATTGTTTTCTTTATTGTTTGGAGCCAAAATCAAACTGGATACAAATCTGCTAAACATTTACAGCCCTGCCAGGAAATTATAGAACTAGATTCCATACATCTTCCCAATTTTTAAGACGGTTCCTGGAAAAGCAGGACAATAATTTTTTCCTGACAGGAGCATAAAAGCTGACTCTAGAGCTTGTTTCTGTGAGTCTGAACTGCTAACCTGAGACGGAAACGAGGGCAGGCGTAGTGAGAGGTAGCAGAGCGAGAAGCAGCTTTTTGCTGGAAGTATTAAAGTGAATCTCAGTGAGGGAGCAGCTGGTTGTTTAACAGACCTGTCACTGAAATTAAAGGGCTTAATCAAAATTTGATCAATTAATTGATCTTGTGCTTTGAGATTCCCCTGACTCTTGGCCCTCCAACTGTAAGCCACGCTCTACATTGTAAACTTTGTTCATTAGCGAGGATCAAGGATTCCTCTAATGTAAGCTGAGACCTGATATGATGGCTGTTTCCTATCAGCCCTAAAGCTTTGCAGGACAGCTCTCCCCAGTTGACCTTTCAGTCTCACGAGGGAACCGTTACCCTTTAATGCTGCTCATACAAGCCCAACAATATACTTTAGATTGAGTTTTCTCTCCCTTCTCACTGTGTTTCTCCCAGGGTAACCAAGAGGCCACCAACCCTCCTGAAGCGATGGCCCAGCCCTACACCCCTGCCCAGTACCCGCCTCCCCCACAGAATGGCATCCCCGCAGAGTTTGCGGCACCGCACGCGCTCCCATCGCAGGACTACACCGGGCAGAGCCGGGTGCCCGAGCACGCCATGACCCTGTACACGCCCACACAGACGCACAGCGAGCCGGCTGGCACTGACAACAGCACGCCCACCATCACCGCCACCACGACCGCACCGGTCAGTGCCCTTCATCACCTGCAAACACTGTTCTCAACATGCTGTCAGCAAGTAAAATATATTCTTCTTATCAATTTATACCTTTCATAAAATAACTGATTGTAATTGTTTTGTTTTTTTTGTGCAACCAACATAAGATGAGAAATAGCTGGATAGAGTTAAAACTCCTGACTCAGTTTTATCTTTCAGTGTCTGTCTCTATCAACATGGAAATAGTTTCTACATTTTAGGGACAGGAGGAAGAGTTTTTGTTCCAGAAACTTTCTGGTTTGCAAATGTGGAGGTGCATCCAAGTAAATTAGCAAATCATTGAAGAAAAATGAATCCAGTTCAAAACGTTCTACCTACAGAGTGATCTGTTAGTTAAAGTTGACTAATGATTCTGGCTTACAGCAGGTAATCAGAATATTATATCAGATCAATAAAGAGAGGATTTTTATTACAGAAATGTGGGCTTGCTATACAGTATGTCCAAGTACGGTACAGTGTATCCACTCAGTGCATGGTCTAGGCTCCTTTGGCTGAATTACTGCATCGATGCAGCGTAGCATGGAGATCAGCCTGTGGTTCTGCTGGTGTTCAGACTGCTTTGATAACAGCCTTCAGCTCATCTGAATTGTTGGTTCTGATTTTTCACAAGTAATGAACTTTCCAATGATATTGTAATTTATTTAAGATGCTCTAGCCTGAGCAAAAATGAATGAGTGGTCTTTAGTTGTTAGCAAAACAAGCCCAGATCAGATTGGGTTTACTGATAAAGCTGCATAGCAAGTGAAAATCCAGTGTACTGGACAAGCTTGACACAGTAAATATCATCCCTAAAAAGGGTCTTTGGTACTCAAGCGGCCAATCCCTGGATCCCCAGAGCTCTGCTGGTTTCTGTCTGGTTTCTACCTTTGAAGAAATGCTTAACTTTGCTGAGTCCACCATTAAAATGACCCGTATTCAAGCTTTACATTAGCTTTAATTATGCATCACATACATCATAATATAATGTGTTTGTACATGATTTTAAACAAGGTGTGCAAACAGATTGTTTCAGGAGACTTAGGAAAATTATTTTCTGCATAATTTAACATGCACATGTGGCCCCATCTGTACTACTGTAATATGCATTTTTAATTGTCTTCACTGCCCACCATATTGTAGCTTTATTATGTCAACATAAGTTGCATACGGAAGTCATGCACATTGCCTCAGAGAATTGCCGGTTTTTGTACTTTCCTTTATTTCTTATGCATCTAACATGCCCCAGTAAGATTTCCCAAGCAAACTGTCATGACTGCAGAACAACAAAATGATGAACTTTATAGTATTAAAGCTGCTTGGAAGGAAAAAATGCAGGAATATGGATAGACTAAATATTTATGCACGTTACTATTTGTGTAGAGGAGATAGCATTCAGAAGCGCAGTATATTTAAAAATGTACCGTAAAAATTCTTAATATTTAACAAATTTAGCCACAAGTTAGATGAAATGTCCATTTCAGCTCAATACGGTTTTATAAACAGATCATGTCGTACTGAAGAAGACTCAAAGCCTGTAATTTAAGCCATAGTTGTTTGTAACAATTTTCTTTTCTAGTTTATTTGTGGTCCAGTTTCTTTTTTTGTTTGTAAAATATGGTTAAAATATATACAGTGCAGAGAACAAGCATTGATACACTGCTGACTTTGCAACTTTTCCCACTTGCAAAGCATGTCTTTAATTTTTATCATTGATATTTTTCAACTTTGAGTGACTGAATCTATGAGAAACATCCAGAAAATCACATTGTGTGATTTTGAAGTAATTAATTAGCATTTTACTGCATGACATAAGTATTTGATCGCCTAACAACCGGTAAGAATCCTGGCTCTCTCAGGCCTGTTAGTTCTTCTTAAAGAAGCCTTCCTGTTCTCCACTCATTACCTGTGTTAACTGCACCTGTTTGAACTCGTTTTCTGTATAAAACACACCTGTCCACACACTCAATCCAACAAACTCCAACCTCTCCACAATGGCCAAGACCAGAGAGCTGTGTGAGGACATCAGGGATAAAATAGTAGACCTGCACCAGGCTGAGATGGGCTACAGGAAAACAGCCAAGCAGCTTGGTGAGAAGGCAACAGCTGTTGGGGCAATTATAAGAAAATGAAAGAAGTTCAAGATGACGGTCAATCTCCCTTGGTCTGGGGCTCCATGCAAGATCTCACCTCATGGTGAGATCCCAGAACTACATGGCGGGACCCAGTCAATGACCTGAAGAGAACTGGGACCACGGTCTCAAAGAAGACCATTAGTAACACTACGCTGCCATGGATTAAAATCCTGCAGCGCACACAAGGTCCCCCTGCTCTAGCCAGCACATGTCTAGGCCCGTCTGAAGTTTGCCAATGAGCATCTGGATGATCCAGAGGGATGTGAGAAGGTCACGTGGTCTGATGATGAGACAAAAATAGAGCTTTTTGGTCTAAACTTCACTCGCCGTGTTTGGAGGAAGAAGAAGGATGTGTACAACCCCAAGAACACAATCCCTACCGTGAAGCATGGAGGTGGAAACATCATTCTTTGGGGATGGTTTTCTGTAAAGAGGACAGGAGGACTGCACCGTATAGAGGGGAGGATGGATGGGGCCATATATCAGGAGATCTTAGCCAACATTGGGCATACAGGTCCTTCTCAAAATATTAGCATTTTGTGATAAAGTTCATTATTTTCCATAATGTCATGATGAAAATTTAACATTCATATATTTTAGATTCATTGCACACTAACTGAAATATTTCAGGTCTTTTATTGTCTTAATACGGATGATTTTGGCATACAGCTCATGAAAACCCAAAATTCCTATCTCACAAAATTAGCATATTTCATCCGCCCAATAAAAGAAAAGTGTTTTTAATACAAAAAACGTCAACCTTCAAATAATCATGTACAGTTATGCACTCAATACTTGGTCGGGAATCCTTTTGCAGAAATGACTGCTTCAATGCGGCGTGGCATGGAGGCAATCAGCCTGTGGCACTGCTGAGGTCTTATGGAGGCCCAGGATGCTTCGATAGCGGCCTTTAGCTCATCCAGAGTGTTGGGTCTTGAGTCTCTCAACGTTCTCTTCACAATATCCCACAGATTCTCTATGGGGTTCAGGTCAGGAGAGTTGGCAGGCCAATTGAGCACAGTGATACCATGGTCAGTAAACCATTTACCAGTGGTTTTGGCACTGTGAGCAGGTGCCAGGTCGTGCTGAAAAATGAAATCTTCATCTCCATAAAGCTTTTCAGCAGATGGAAGCATGAAGTGCTCCAAAATCTCCTGATAGCTAGCTGCATTGACCCTGCCCTTGATAAAACACAGTGGACCAACACCAGCAGCTGACACGGCACCCCAGACCATCACTGACTGTGGGTACTTGACACTGGACTTCTGGCATTTTGGCATTTCTTTCTCCCCAGTCTTCCTCCAGACTCTGGCACCTAGATTTCCGAATGACAACGAAAAAAGTACTTTGGACCACTGAGCAACAGTCCAGTGCTGCTTCTCTGTAGCCCAGGTCAGGCGCTTCTGCCGCTGTTTCTGGTTCAAATGTGGCTTGACCTGGGGAATGCGGCACCTGTAGCCCATTTCCTGCACATGCCTGTGCACGGTGGCTCTGAATGTTTCTACTCCAGACTCAATCCACTGCTTCCGCAGGTCCCCCAAGGTCTGGAATCGGCCCTTCTCCACAATCGTCCTCAGGGTCCGGTCACCTCTTCTCATTGTGCAGCGTTTTCTGCCACACTTTTTCCTTCCCACAGACTTCCCACTGAGGTGCCTTGATACAGCACTCTGGGAACAGCCTATTCGTTCAGAAATTTCTTTCTGTGTCTTACCTTCTTGCTTGAGGGTGTCAATAGTGGCCTTCTGGACAGCAGTCAGGTCGGCAGTCTTACCCATGATTGGGGTTTTGAGTGATGAACCAGGCTGGGAGTTTTAAAGGCCTCAGGAATCTTTTGCAGGTGTTTAGAGTTAACTCGTTGATTCAGATGATTAGGTTCATAGCTCATTTAGAGACCCTTTTAATGATATGCTAATTTTGTGAGATAGGAATTTTGGGTTTTCATGAGCTGTATGCCAAAATCATCCATATTAAGACAATAAAAGACCTGAAATATTTCAGTTATTGTGCAATGAATCTAAAATATATGAATGTTAAATTTTCATCATGACATTATGGAAAATAATTAACTTTATCACAATATGCTAATATTTTGAGAAGGACCTGTATGCCTACCTATTGGTGGCCTATTGGAAGACCCAGCCAAGACCCATTGAATGACCCGAAGTACACAGCCAGGGCAACTAAGGAGAGGATCAGTAAGAAGCATCTCAAGGTCCTGGAGTGGCCTAGCCAGTCTCCAGACCTGAACCCAATCGAAAATCTGGATCTGGAGGAGTGTATGGAGGAGTGGTCCAAAATCCCTGCTGCAGTGAGTGCAAACCTGGTCAAGAACAACGGGAAACCTCTGACATCTGTAATTGCAAACAAAGGTTTCTGTACCAAACATGAAGTTTTGTTTTCTGATGTATCAAATACTTATGTCGTGCAATAAAATGCTAATTAATTACTTAAAATCACACAATGTGATTTTCTGGATTTATGTTTTAGATTCCGTCACTCACAGTTGAAGAGTAGCTATGATAAAAATTAAAGACTTCTACATGCTTTGCAAGTGGGAGAACCTGCAAAATCAGCAGCATATCAATTAAATGTTCTCCCTACTGTCCATTTTAATAGATACACCTTGGTTGGCTCAGGTTGGACCCCCTTTTGCCTGAAGAACTGCCTGGTTCTTCATGACGGATAAGGGGTCAGAAACATTAATCAGAGATGGTATAACCTAAACCACTGATTCAAGGCAGAAGGGATTCCAGCCTTTTATGTTAGGCCGAACTCTGACCCAACCATCTGATTGCTACAGCTAAAACTGAGATATTCATCAGACCAGGCAACATTGTTCCAATTTGTTATTGTGAAGTTTTGGTGAGTTTGTGTGAAATGTTGCCTCATTTTCCTGTTCTTAGGTGACAGGAGGGACACCTTGTGTGGTTGTCTGCTGCTTCTAGGTTCCATGTGCTTAAAGGATGCTGTTCCACACACCTTGGTTTTAACCAGGGGTTATGTGAGCTGCTGTTGCAGTGTTTCCCCTAGAAATGCCATCTTGGAGACCAACCAACACAAACAGTTAATCCTATAAAATAGTTTATTTTTTTAACTAATAATAATCCCTTCTTCATGTATTTATTTATATTTCTTTGTAAACATCTTTCCATGTTCTTCTGTTTCTCTCCATATCTCCGTCCTTATCTGTTATATACTGTATATACTTAATTACATACTTACCACGATCAGCCAGGAGGGATATTTTCCCCCTGACAGCCAAGTTGGGTCAAAACCTGTCCCCTGGTGACGGGTGGATTTCTGATGGTTGCAAGGGGTGGGGCCTCAAGCATTTAGTTGGATTCGGAACAGGAGAGTTATGGCAGCAGAGTGAGTGTTGCTATCCTCACAACTCTTGGGGCCAATAAATGACAGATAATTAAGCTTGTTATGCAGGTGGTTGTCACATATTTTCCAGCTTGATTGGTTTATACTGGCAAAGAGTGTGTTGACCTGTCCACGGGTCTGTGGGTTGGGGCAGAACTTTACCGCGAGTGATTCAGGGAGCAAAGTACCATAAATGACAAGATCATTTTGTTTCTCTCATAAAATGACCTGTTTTATATAGGAAAGGTAACCTTCAGTGGCTTCTGTTGTGATCCACGTTATTTAGAAAATAAATCTGGAATAATTAACTTGACTCTCTGGAGGGGGGAAACACTGCCTTGCCTTTCTACCATCTGTGACCAGTCTGGTCTGACATCATTAAACCATTTTCATCCACAGAATAGTTTTTTTTTTCAGACTATTCTCTGCAAACCTGAGAGATGGTTGTGTGTGGAAAATCCATGCAGATCAGAAGTTCTACTCAGAACAGCAAGTGATCTTCAGCACATCTAGTTGCCTAAAAGCATCGACTTTCTGCCATGTGATTGGCTGAATTGGGTAAATTAAACTGGCTTATCTAATAATATGACCAACGAATGAACACATGACTAAATTAAAATGGAAATCTGGGTCTTGGCCTTATTTATATTCAGATCTTGTTCCCCAGTATGACTATGTTTAGCAGTGCCCCTGGCACAGCTCTTCTTCTGCTGAGGTGAATGCTTTTCAGTGGATAAAGGTGAGCTCATAGTGGGAGTTATTAGGGACCTCCCTGAATAGAAGCTGACTTTAATGTCCAAGAGAAGCTCCGAACCTGGAGATATCTGAAGATGCATGTTGGTCTCCCTGTGGAACAAGCAGAGGTGACCAGATTTTATTTGACATGAATGATTCAGCTCTCTGACAGACCGACACACCCTTCACCCTTTCTGCCCTCTGCCTTTTACTCCAGCTGCTGTCCAGTGGGATCAGTTTAAGACCAACGTCAGCCCGTGAAGGCCGTGTTCCTGCTGTCTTCCACTTCGTCTTGAGAGTGCAAGTGTTGGCAGCGGCCAAAATATACATTTCTTCTTTACTTTGAATTCCCTCAACTAGGGATTTACATCCAAAGTTAGAGATAAAAGTGAAGATGACTGGAGTGGCTCCCATGTTTTAAAAAGGTGGATAATGCTGTTAAAGATGAAAGACCTTCAGACAGTCTGTTCTCCTCCTGCATGAAAACACCTGCTGAGGGGGGTCACGGCAAGGCCACAGCCCCCCTGAGAGGGATCCAGGTCACCCATAAAGAACGTTGCTAATACTTCCATTTTCCCGGCCTCACAATTACTGCACAGCCATGAATATTTGGCAGCAGAAAAAGTGCTTAGGCAGCACAAGCAGAGCAGCAGCGCATTATCATCGCCTTGTAATGTAGCAATGTTTGATTTGAAGATTTGTGTGACGTTCTCCAACTGCGCCACAGTTATATCCTGCACTTACAGTAATGGCTGATATGGAGGAGAGTTTACAGTGTGTGTGTGTGGGGGGGGGGCTGGCAGGCGGTTCAGTCCCCCCCCCCCACCACTCCTTCGCTCGATGGCTCCCTGTCTCCCTTCTCTCTCCATTTCACATTTGATTTCATTTCATCTGTTTCACCCGCTGTGAGAAAAAGCCCAGAGATGGTCGCCGTGGAGAGATGAGAGCTCGCCTGGCTTTCCCTGCTCTCCTCCATCTCCTCTCCCCGCATCTTGCCGTCTCTTCTCGGGGAGGACAGAGGGATGAGATTAGTGGGGTGTAAACACAGAGCCTAATCCTCGGGGGCCGCTGGTGTAGTGTCGCCCACTGCTGTGTTCCCTGCCTTTAATGACAGGCCCAGCCTGTTTGCTCTGGGTGCCACAGACGGGCCCGGGTGCCTTTGATTAGGACACCCTGCAGAAATACAGATTGAAGGAGCAGATCAGCTCACTGTAAATCTCCCCCCTCTCTCCTGGTTTGACTCTGCTATGCTCAGCTCCTCCACCCCACGACGACGCTTTGCTCTGCACATCTTCTTGACTTAAAGACTTAAAAAGAGTCAAGTGAGTGAAAATTCAGCGAAACGTATGGATTCTCTGTCAATTCCCCAAAGAGAGCGCAGAGTGTGTATGTTTTAATGAGGTGCAGAGAGTGCTCACTCCTTCCCTCTGTGTCTGCTCTTGTCTACCAGTCTATACTGGGAAGGTGGCACTGTCCACGGCTGGATCTCCGGGACCACTCTCTGCTTCGTGTTCAAACAAGCTGACTTGAAAGCAGGCGACTTGAGGAAGAGAGGCAGCGCTGAACTTTTCTCCAAATCCTTAGAGACGAGGGTAGCAGAGGGCTGCTGGGGAGCGAGCTCGTTATCTGGCTCGGCTCAAATAGTCTGAGGTTTGGTTGAATTTCATGAGTAATCATTCTCTTTTCAGATAACAAATTAAGGCAGTGGCATTAGGGCAGCACTCATTTCCAGATTTTTCACAGCCAGTGTCAGCGGCATGAAGACTTTCCATAGGGTATTCTGGGGGACTGTGATAACATAGACACTCACACACTCACACACTCACAGGAGCATGCAGAAAACATGGACGAGCACATGCAAACACTCACACATGCTCTCTCATCTCTGGAGAGCTGTGTTTAAAGGATTGAGACACCAGCAGGGTGTAGCTTTCAGAGGCTGTACTGATGGCATGCAGGCCACCATTAAAGGGAAGCTGACTGGGTTCTCTGGGCGTGGGAGGAGTTTGAAACTCTTGGATGATTTAACAATGAGTAACATTCTAGTTCTAACTAACCACAAGTGAGTAAACTTGCTTCGAACACAGATATCTGCTTTCACCTCTCAAACCGTTGGATTGTGCCAGTAAATCAGGAAGTGGAGTGGATTTGTTAGGGCCAACTTTCTGCTGCGTATTTCCACATCCACCGGGCAGACATTTAAATTATCTCCCCTCCATCAACAGTTTGGAGGACAAAGATGGCGTTTTGATCAACCAAAGTTGAATCACGGCATAGTTTTAGATATTTTTGAAAAGCAAATTGTTTTAGTGATTCGATTCAAAAAGTAAAACTTGTATAAAGAATTATTACACAGAGTGATTTATTTCTAGTGTTCTGCTGGTTTTGGCTTACAGCTAATGAAAACATAGGCTCTAGTTCCTCTGAAAATGTCAATATTACATCAGACCCAAAAAAAAAAAAAAAACATTTTAATACAGAAATGTGGGCCTACTGAAAAGTGAGTCCATGTACATTCAGATATCGGTGAGAGCTGGTACCAAGTCCTGCTGGACAATGAAATCAGCATCTCTATGAAGCTGGTCAGCAGAGGGAAGCATGAAGTGCCTTAAAATGTTCTGATAGATGGCTGTGATGACTGGACTTTAGAAAACCCAGTGGACCAGAACTAGCAGATAATTCATCTGAAAAAGTGCTTTGTACCACAGAGCAAAAGTCCAGTTCGTTTTCTTACTTACCTGTTGTTTTCTTATCCATGTTACTCATCCCCCTTTCTCTACCGCACTTTTTCCTTCCACTCAACTTTCTCTCAATATGTTTTAATACAACGCTCTGTGAGCAGTCAGCTTCTTTAGCATTGACCTTTTCTTGTGGAGAGTGTCAATGACATCTATGATTGTGTTAGACATAACATAACATTTCTGGGTAAAAAAAGTTTTTTTATGTGATGTTCAAATGTTCTGAGAAACACATTTTCATGAAAGTTGTGGGATTTCATGAGCTGGAAGCCATATTTATCTAAATTAACAGATATAAACACTGTTTAAATAATCTATCATATGAATTTCACCTTTTGAAAAAGAAATTGAAATAAATATATCTGCCGACATTTTTATTTATTGAGATGCAGCCCTAAAAGACCTACTAAGAGTTGAAACATCTTACACTTGAAAGACGCAGAAGGGACTAAAGCTTCATTTTTCATGAACGAGATATCATTAAAGGCCAAACTGTAAAATAAACCTGCTAATATTCTGATATATATTCAGTCTCGTGTCTGTTATTACGAAAGCAAGAGATCGATTGGCTCTCGGTGCCATGTCAGATGTTTAGAGTTTTACGGCTCCTTGGGTCTGGGGCGATGTAAACACGGCACCAGGCAGGACGCGGCCATTTTTACTGAATGATTTCTGAGCTCGAGGCTGCAACAGTGACTCAGGCCCTAAAACTAAATTTAAAGCCAAAAATTTACAGACCAAAGTCTCACGCATGGAGGCTGAAACTCACAAGAGCACCATTCGTTTTGCCAGTCTGTGCATTGAGGGCTGCCTCTGAATGTGAAATAATAAATAAAAACTGTAGCATTTCTCAGGCATAGGAAAGAAAAATTCCTCCCTTCCTGTTGTCTGCAGGGTTTTCTTGCCCTGTAATACAACAATATAGATATATCCATGCAGGGCTCCTACACAATGTTGAAAAGTTTTACTTTTTCTTTCACCGTTTTCCAAAACCGGATAAATTCAAGTTGAACTGGACAAGGACTGGACTTAAACTGGGTCTACATCTCAAACGGATCAGTGAAACTATTTTTTGGAAGGACAGAAGGAAACCAAAATACAAAATCTACAGACCAAAGACTCTGCATTTAGATATCTCATTTTAAAACTTCTGTTGAATTAGATCTGTTGAATTAATTAATTAACTTTAGCTGAAATGTCCCACATTTTATTAAAAATGGACCAAAAAACCCATAAATTTCAGTGTGGAAAGTGTCAAGTTCCATCTAGTGAAATGTGTAGGAACCCTGGTCATGATTTTTTTTTAATGTATCACTTTATGGCTGAGGTCCATTTGGTCTGGTCCGACAGTGGAGGACACTTGCTGTCCCTCCTGAAAGCTTTGCCTGCTTTACAAGAGTGAGGGGGCTGAGCTGGGTCAGAGCCGCCAGCCATCACTAGCTACTCCTTCAGGTGATGGAGAGCTTATATTTGCAGCTTCTCTAGAAAAAGAAAACAAACCGTGGAGCACCAGAAGAGGAAAGTAATGAATTAAGGTTTGGACATTATAATTCTTGTGAGCGAAGACTCTAAAGCCCCCCACCCCGGCTCCTATTTAATCGGATGTAATCTACCTGCTTGGCAGCATTCCAATCAGATAGTTTCAATTATGCTCTTGTAATGCCACTCTGTGAGGAGGGAGAAAGTGCTGAGCAGAGCACTTTGCAGGCGATTTGCAAATAACAGCAAGGGAGTCTTTTAGAGAAATGACTGAACAGGAAGCCAGAGAGCTGCAGGAGTTGACAGCTCTCTCACTCTTAGCTTTGCTGGCTTTGGCGGTGATGGTGTGTTTTGCATCCCACCTCCTCCTCCCTGTGACAGCAGCTGTCGGGACAGTAAAGTGCCACTGAAGGTGGCCTCCTATGGTAATACGGAGGTAATTATTTTCCACTGCTACACCACCATTTCACAACCAGGCAGGCAGGTTGGAGCCTCGGGAGCAGCAGCGCACAGGCAGCATTCCCGGATCTCAGTGACACTCGAAGTTATTGAGTTAGTAGTTTGCAGTCTGGGGTGCTCGGAGTCAGCAATTCAGCATTTGTGTTCTCAGAATGTGTGCATGGCCCTGATGTCAGCGGGCTGCTGGTCTGTCTGAGCACCGAGTGAAAGTTAATCTGGATGTCTGCAAACACGCGAGCGCGCCTGCCGTGATAAAAAGCCCGACAGACAGAGCTGGAGGACAGCGGTGCTCGGGAGTCTGGCAACATACGCTAAAGGTCGAAAGTGTCATGTGTGACCGATGAAACAGATTGACCTGAGGGGCTCTGGTACCTTGTCACCCTCCACGGTCCCAGCATCTGTCTGCAACGTGTCACCCCTGGGCCCAACATGGCTACTCAGGCTATTAACCTCCAGCGCACGAGGACACAGCAAAGTTAGAACCCCTCCCCTCGTCTCTCCCTGTCACAAATCCACTCCTTACTCTGCAAAGCGGGAGAATTTTCCTGGTCCAGTGTCCGGACGCTGCCATGCTCAGGTGAAACAACCTGGATGGCTGCAGGGGAGACAAAGTGGGACCTTGAATCAAACAACTGCCACCGCTGAAAATGTATGTCACCGTCTCCGAATGGGCCATAAAAACCAAATAAATGACGACCATTACAGTGGAGATTGTGATTATGATAATGAGAATAATAAAGGCGATCATCATTACGATCATGATGATAATGATAATACTGTGATGATGAATTATAATGAATAAATCCCAAGCCCATTTCCTAAATGGTGGGAAATGTATCACTAAGAGAGGCCTGCAGCCATGCAACGGGCTCGGAGCGGCTGACGCTTATCAGACTCTTCGAGTCATTTGAACCGTTTGGACTCCGGCAACATCCTCCTCTCTTTTCACCGCTACAACTACAAGATTGTGTCTGTGTGTAGGTTTGTGTGCCGGGCTCAGAGAGCGCTTCCCAGGAGACCCTGCAGTTTACATATCACATTCAAACAGCTTTTGTGCTCAGTATCTGCCACTTCCACTCCCTCATTTCTCATCCCCCCTCCCTCCACTCTCTGTTTCTTTAGCGTCACTAAATCAGGCTTCATTTCTGTTGCTTTTATTCATTTGTTTGCAGTTGTAAAACTGAAACTGTCCCTGTCAGGAAAAACCACAGCTACTGGTGCAAGCTCAAACACCCAAAACAAACTTTATTTTTTCCTGATGAGTGACCTCTTGTGGCCAAGATTGTAATTACTTGTGTCTCTCAAAAGTAGAAAACTGTGCAGCACTTTTGTTTCCAGACGTTAAAATACTGGAGAGGAGGATTGTTTTATTTCCAGAAACTACCCGACATTGACTGGTTTTTTTTCTTTAACCACAACTCTTCTGAAGTTCAGCTTCAAAAATTCTCTTCAAAAGTTGTTTTTTTTTTTTTATATCTGCACATCGACTCGACTGTTCATGCATATGTCTTTACCCTTATACATATGAGCAATTCCAGCATGAGTAAGAAAAAGAAGCATGAGTATTTGTATAACCTATAAAACGCTATCAGAAAGGTGCTGTTTATTTAAACCATAAAAAAAACATTTCTAGATTAGATTAAACATGTAAATGAACAGTATCAGTATCACTGAAACATGACATTAAGCAGCATGTTACTGTTGTTTTCTAATCTTGTGTTAAGTTGTCATATTTCTTTTTCCTACCAGAAAAATGCACATAAACCCCATCGCAAGCAGCCCAGAGCAGAGATCCAAAACAAAGCAGAACACCTTCACAGAGTGTACTGATCCAGTTTCGTAATCGCATTTAAAACCTTAATATATGTGTGTCACCATGATCCATTGCTGAGGGACGGATGGAAAACATTTGGTACCAGAGATTTATGAGAGTAAAGGATGCTAGATAAGCTTGGAGACGTTGAAGGAAAATCTGAAATCGGCCTGATTGGAGCATCTCTAATTTCTATACAGTTTTTATAAACAAAAAGGATATTTTGGGCCAATAGGGTTTAGCTTTTCTGTGTTGAATAAAGTTTTAAAACAAGTAGAGACATAAAAGATGAGCAATATTTTGACACATGTGCTTTTGGCAAAAGGAGGAAATGTTTGCAAGGTATTTTATTTATTAAACTAAAAAGAAAACTAACTACAATTTAAAAAGCCCAGAGTAAATGTTTAAGTAGCACAGGATGTAAATACTAAAAGCAAAGTCATAATTGGCTCAAATTGGACTGAAATACCCACCAAAAAATACACACTAGTATTTTTCACTGCTTTCCTTTAAATAGTGAGCAGTTTTCCCCACCGTACAACAGAGTTAGGCTTTCAGTTTTAATGCCACACTAAGCTAATTACCATTTGGCTCCATACTTAGAGCTCATGTATTGATATTTGCGTTTGTAATTTACTTCTCTGAAAGAAAGAAAATAGTCCCATCTTTTAGGTTTAGCTGATAAATAGAAAACATTAGCCACAGAAAGGCAGGACGTCTTAAAAACATTGCCGAAAACAAAAACTTCTGCCAGAACATTGCATAAGGGAGAGGATAAACTGTGTGTTTGACCAATGAGCTTTTTATCCACAGAAAATAAAACAAGGTCCATCTAAAGAGACAAGCCAGCAGCAGGCTTGCTGAAATCCATCACCGGTGTCACACTGAGAAACAAGTGGAATTTGTCACTGACATCAGACACATCATTTATATAGAAATGTCAGCGTCGCATTCGCATAATGATGGAAACAACAACGCTGAGGGCTCTGAGCCACGCACTCTGATGGCTGTGTGCAAACGTCACCAATAATGTGTCTTTAGTCTAGACATGTCAGGGCTCTGTGGGATCTATATCCACGCCTTTTTGTCAGCGCCTTCAATCTTCCCTGTTGCTCAGGAGCTAAGTGCAAGAGATTAATAAGTGGATTTGTAATGCACAACCTCAGGTTTGACACTATAAGTCATCGGCTGTTTATCGCTCAGGCTTTCTGAGTAGATTGAAAAATGGCAGATGTGGAGTTAAGTTAGTCAGTCAGGCTTCCCACCCCCTCTCTATCTCTCATACTGCAGGACCAGGAGGTACAGTACGCTGTAGCAGCAGTTAATGAGCAGCTTGTGTCTTTTCTGTGTTTGTTTCCCTCTGGCAGACAGATGACGTGACGCAAACAGAGGGTTCTCAGCAGCTCCAGCTCCAGCACTCAGACTCTTCAGAGAAGCAGCAGCCAAAAAGGTTACATGTCTCCAACATTCCCTTCCGCTTCCGGGACCCAGATTTGAGGCAAATGTTTGGGGTGAGTAGCTTCAAGAACCTTATTTAAAGAGGGTTTTACTACAGGCATACCGCAGCAACACTCCCACAGTGTCACCAATGACTTAAACAGCTGTTCACAGATTTTTCCAAGTAATCCAAACTGCCTCTTCAAGCAGATTTTCCAGTTAGCTACGTCTCCACTAAGATCAGAGGAAATTATTATGTGTTTATAAAATATAGGAAAGGACCAACACTAACTGGAGCTGCTTATTTATCGGGTGTTGCCATTGCTGCAGCTGTCATCTAGTTAATGCATTGATTACTGTGTTGTCTGGGGAGAAAAGAGTGGCTTGGAAGATTTCGCAGGTGATAAACAGCTCAATCAGTCACAATCAGCTCTTGAACTCTGAGCTGCTTCTGGTCAGACATGAGGAAGGAGTTAGCTGAGCAATGAAACCTGCAGGTGATCATCTGACTTTTCATAAGATCTTAGCCAACTTTCATTTTTTTCAGCTGTTAGCAGCTTGCAAACATTTTGCTAAAAATAATTTTTTACAGATTTTTACCATCAGATGCAATCGATTGGGTTTATATGTCAGGATCTTAGGGATCTCTAGCGTTTCCTGGCCATTTAATGATGCAGTGTGCAGGTCAACGGCTCACCTTTGTGTCTCACACAAGCTTCAATACAAAGTGAACCAAACTCAATAACAATAATGGATCTGAATGGAGACGATAGCCAAAAATGTACTTTAAATGTTAAGCGCTAATTGGACCATTAGAAGCCAGAGGCGTTAATTTTCGCCGTTATGAAGACAACATTGAGCTGATGATATTAATTACCAGAGAGGCCTAGCTGTGGCTTTATAAATTGCGCACAACATGGCTGCTTTCTCTCTCTGATTGTTGGCTTTATTGTTCCCAGCTCTGGTGCAGGTCGTATGGAATCCAAATCACCCCCGTAATTAGCTCGGAGGCTTTGTGTGCCTGGCCGGTGCATGCAGATATATGATGGAAAATTGATTGCAGCCCACACAGTCTCCCTCAATCACCCTCCTCGCTCACATGTTTCCCGCTCCTTCTCGTTACTCTCGCTCTCGGTCGTTGGCAAGGTGGAGAATTGTGGGATTGATTGTCCTGGTTGGAGCTTGGCAAAGAGATAGCTGGTCTGCTCCACCCTCTGACATGGCCTCCACAATGAGACCTTTGTGTGATCAGTGCGTGCAAAGCCTCATTCCTCCAGCTCTAATGGCTTCTGGAGCGCCACCGGCTCAATACGCCATTACTGTTACGCATGAGTGAAGCCCACAGACATGCAGGCGGGAAGACGGAGGAGGTGCTGCACAGGCTCAGAGAAACCTGCAGCAACAGTTTCAGCCCCAGCTGAAAGCAGGAATCAGGAACGAAGATGGGAGGGCCTGAGATGCCCTCTGCGCGCTGCCGGGTTGAGGGTGTGGGGAGACCTGTGAGCTTTTAACGAGGCGCTGAATGAAGGTCTCATTAGGGCATCCACAGCGGACGTTAATCAGTAATTAGAAACTGTGATCTCTGAGAGCTAGTAAGTGCACGGGAAATGAAAACACTCCAAGCGCGAGTGAGCTCTGCGAGGAGCCCACGCTGCGCCGCTCGAGGGTGCCCTCATTTGCGAGACTGGATTCTTCAGCAGTGCTTCTCTCAGTGGATATGAGGGCTCTTACAGCATTCCCCAGAGCAATCAGACCCCCACCACCACCGTCCCACTGTCACACCGACTACTGAGCTTCAACATGCTCTGAACACACAGGCCACTGCAGCCAAATTATGGGTTTCTGAGGAACGCTAAGATATTCAGGCTAATCAAAGGTGAAGGCACAAGGGACACAATCCTGTTTGGAACTTCCACACTCGAAAGCTGAAGGCCAAGGAGAAGGAGTCTGTCTTCATTTTATTCAGGGGAAAGGCTGCAGGTCCTCATCTGAGAAGGAAAACATCACTTTGTTGACAACTCTTAGCTCCTGAACTGTAAAACAGAATAGTATCAGGATGTTTATTCCGCCCTTCAAGGTAGCTTCTGGTTTCTAAGTGTGTGCATGAGCTTGGTGATCCATTTCCTGATTTTCTGTAATGCAGACTGTGGAGGTTGAGTGAAAATATAAAAAAAAATGGAAAACACTAAAATGCATCAGCATTTAGATGTTAAGTGATAAATGGGTGCAAACATATGAAACCACCGGTGTGGTCACCGAACTTAGAGATGGATGTGGATGGACCTGCAGTCTCACACTGTAGATGACATCAGCCTATCCCTCTGGAGACTCCTCCTATTGAAGCAATTGTTTATCGGTGCTGCTGATGCAGCTGTTTATCTATGTGTGTGTGTTTGTGAGAGAGTGAGTGGGGGGGGGATAGGAGTGCATGAGATCAGTGGTGAGCAGCGAACAGTCCCCAGCGCCATGTGGAAATCCACAAAGACGACTTCCTCTGAAACTAATTAATCGACGCCACAAGCCCATTACACTCGGTTAAAACAATTAGCATCTGCACGTTGCGTGGGGGAAGCATTGTCTTCTCGAGCGAGAAAGGGGCCGTCACGCTGGGATATAAATGCCTGCGCATGTGATCGAGCCTGCATTCCCTGTTCGAATCAGTGGAGCTGAGCGCCATATGAGACAGATGTGTGGATAGGATCTATGGAGTCTCTTTCCAAGAGGAAGGAGAGGATGGGGTGGGGTAAATAACTCAGCCATTTGTTTCTTAGTGGGCTGAGATGGCTGCATTACCCTTAAAAGGAGCAAAGAACATAAGTTTTTCTGCTAACCCTCAGCTTCTCAAGCCCACTCCACTCACAGCAGCCAGATAATAGCCAACTCCTCCTAACCCCTATTAGTGGCTCAGTCAAACGATCCATCCATTCCCATTGAGGGTCGACCACATAGAAGGCCCATTTCTTCCATGTTGTGCTGAAATGAAGGCGATGCGGACCGCTTGACAGGGTAATTACTTTTAATGAAATAATACGGCCATTGCAGACAGCAATTAAAAGTCGCACTCGCTCCACTCATTAGAGGAACTTACAGTTTACTTTCATTCCCCTGTTTTCTAATGATCCAAAGGCAGGCCTGTTAAATCGAAAGGCTGGAGCGTGTTAACCCCCGGGGACGGGCCCTTAGGTTCTGTTGACCGTGTAAGCACACAAACACAACGCAGAAGTGAGAGGAGGCAGAGAGATAGAAGGAAGTTTTCCATAGATGATGACATCAAAATGATGCTGATTTTCTCTTAACTGCTGAAATAAACAAACACTGATCAGAAATGCTGTGAAATAATGAAAGATCAAGAATTTTTACAAACACTGTCATTTCATTTCATTTCATTGATACAAACCCAGAAGCATTAAAGCAGCAGCGATGAGTTCTTTTTTAAACCACGCCAACAACCTTCAACAACTGTTTGCTAAGCTAACAAATGCAAATTGACCACCATTTCCATCTTGCATTAATGGTTTTTCTCTCTCCAGCCTTCCTCCTCATGAATTCACAGCCACTGAAGCTTTCTAACACCATCTCTGCTCTTCTGTCTTTCTTTTCTCTCTGCAGCAATTTGGAAAGATTTTAGATGTGGAGATTATCTTTAATGAGCGAGGATCCAAGGTAAGTGAACTAGAACGCCAGCTGCTTCATTACCATGTACTTTTTCTGTTTCCTAATGATGGCATTAGTGAGGTGTGTACATTGGCGGAGAGTAGCCATCTCTAAGCCCGGTCCTGGAGAGCTAAATTCACCCAGCCCCTCGCTCTCCGTCTCCCTCCCTCCCTCCCTCCCTCCCTATTGTTTTTGTTGCAGCTCTCACACAAGTTGTGAATCATTAGTCCTGTCAATCAATTTATTATTGAGCTGTTTCACATTTCACCTAATCCACCAGCAAGCTGCAGGTCCTCCAGCAGATGGGATTGAACCTGCTCCTTCAGGGACCTGAACCCGTTTCAGACCTGAGCATTGATTGAGGTGGTTTTACATTATTCAGATTTATCACCTTTGTGATGAAAAGTAGAGGTTTAACAACACATGAGCTGACAAGACGATACAGAATATTTGTTTATGTTACAAAAAGTATTACAAAATTACAAAAAGTATTTTAAAGAATCTATATTCAATGTAAAAACCCAACCTTAGGTTTTGACTAGTCTATTGATCACCCATTTTTGTGTTTTCACAAATCACAAACTATGTTTCAAAAAAACTTTGTTCAGTGCAGAACTCTGCAGGTTTGAACTATGAGACCTGAACATGAAAAGCCGCTACATGAAAACGTACTACCTGCTCACCAGGGTGTTATTCTGGGGTAAATGTCTACCCTGGTAATTAGTTTTTATACTGGTAAATGCCGTGGACAGGCAGAGGGAGTAATAATGGCCCCAGAAAACCATCTAGCTTCCTGGAAAAGGTTCCTGTAATGGAAACGCTCCTTCAGACTTTGAACTAGAAATGACTCATTAAAAACTGGTGAAATAGCCCCACCTCAACACCGTCAGGAAGCGTGGAGGCACATGTCAACTTCACCATTACAATTTTTTTGTACCTTAAATGATTGCATTTTCTTTATCCAGCGAGTAATTAAAATGCTGCTAAATAAACCGTTTAAACAGAGTAAAGGTTTCATCAGTGCTGATCCATCAACAGTAGGACAATGCCACCGTCAGAGGAGAAGTCTGCAACATTCAGGTGCATCTGAATACATTTAAATATCATTGAATTATTTTTATTTCAGTAAATAAATTCAAAGATGTTAAGGCCAACACAATCACTGGGAAGACTGCTGACCTGACAGTTGTCCAGCAGAGCCTGGACTTGGTTCTGGCCCACTCTGCCAAAAATACCAATACATGCTTTACCTGACCTATATCCCATAGAGAATCTATGGGGCATTGCCAAGAGGAAGATGAGAGCAGCCAGAACCAACAATGCAGATGAGCTGAAGGTCTCTGTTCCTGAACACCCCATCAGAACCACAGGCTGATCGCCTCCATGCCACGCCGCATTGATGCAGTAATTCATGCACAAGCAGCCCAGACCAAGTACGGAGTAAATATGCTGTACAGTACGTGGACATACTGTTCAGTAGGCCCATATTTTTATTGGTCTGTTGTAATATTTTCTGATAATTATGACTTTCATTGGTTGTGATCCATACTCATCCACAGTAACAAAAATAAATGCTTGATCCCAGTCTTTATGTAATCAATATACATACAAATGGACGCTTTAATGAAATTTTTATTTCTTCAGATGCAGCTGTATGAATGGGGTTTGGATCTTACAGCACTCCTTCACATCCAGGACTTTTAATATCAGCTAACATTTGTTTCTCCAGATGCAGTCAAAGTGATAACCATGGACCTCACTTAGTCAGCAATCATGGCGGTTAGCGTTGTGAGATCTCGTTCCACTATTAATGAACCGGACAGAACAAACGTGCTTCATCAGTTTAAAAATATTTAGGCTATTCCTCACAAACTGGACACCATTTTCTATATGTTGAATAAATTATTTTAAAGGAGTCAGATGAAGGATGAAGTTGGCCTTATTCTGCATTTCTTCTTGTTGGATACAAAATATCCAATAATAAGACCAAAACTAACAATGTGCTACCACCTTTCTCAGCATTTTCTGACTTCCCCTCAGACGCGGCACTCGGCCCCGAGCTCGCTGGTTCCTACCTAGGTTGTTAGTCTTTGTAAAAAGGTCACAAGTATGCAGATTTATTTAAATAAGAAGCAGCTCAGCATTTTCCCCAAACATAAAGCTGCTATAGTTTTAAGTAAATAAAGCTTATAGTAGGAGGTAATAGTGCAAGTGTTGGGAAATATTTACAGTAGGTTACTACTACTTTAAAACTCGCCTGTAATAAGCACCTAGAATACGTATGACTGAATTTAACCCCTGAATGTTCTACAACGAGGATTACATTAATCTGAAAGACAATTTGAGTCCAGAAAAGCAGGAGTAGCTTGGAGCCAGGAGGAAAAATGGCCCCAGCATTGAGGCATTGCTGCAGTATCAGTCTCCTAACCACGTAGCAGGACAGGTGAAGCCTGCGGTGGTGTGAACAGCCGAGTGCTACTCATCCAGCTGTTCATTTAATAGAGTGTACTAAGCTCCATGGCTTTCCATTCATAAAGGCGACAGGCTCCCTGGCTGGGTGTTGAGGCATGAATACTATTGATTCCCATTCATACCTGGGAGTGCTTTTGGGCTGGTATACGGGCACGCAGGGAGTCCAGGAACCAGCCGGTGCTGCTGCTTCTGCTCTCAGCCCCTTCTGCCAGACAAGATTGAGCACCGGATAAACCTGCCTCCTCCGCCGTAACAAGCATTTATTGTTTGAGCCCCACAAAGCCATTACCCATGATGCCTCTCTCCCTCGTGCACTCTCTGTGCTATATAATGAACCTATCAGGCCATTAATAAATAATCTATTTCCTATGAAGCTTTGGCAATTTGCATTCAATATGTTTGTCTCCAGTGAAAAATGGTGCCTCCACTCTCTCCTCTTGTAAGCTAATTATTTGTGCATGATAAAAAAAAAAGAGACCACAGTTGGGTGAGTGTCCAAAGGATTAATTTTGGCCTCAATTCCTTTTTTGAATTTATTTCTTTATCTACGTTTCCCCCATGGACAGGTCCTGTGTTATTTATGCTAGAAATAGCAGCCTGGGGATCCTGTGTATGCATGCAAGATCACACTGCTCGCCATCTCTCACATGTATTACATCCTCAAGCAATTATCAGGCAGCACTGGCCATGCTCCCTGCTCCCCTGCACATACCTCTATACGTATATATAGAAACTAAAGGAATGGGACTTGTTTGGCCAGAATCTTTTAATGGCTCCACTACAGAGCTCAGGTCCAGTATCCCAGTCCACATAACTCAGCGAAGTGACAAACCCCCCCAGGGGAGTGTGGTGGGGGACGGGATGGAAATGAGAGGTTGGGTATATTTTAGTCAGGGTCTAAAGTCAATATAGTTTCTTTAGTCTTTATTTGTAGTTTGTGCTAAAATGTTTCACCTATTAGCATGGTGAATTAGAAGCAGTTGGAAATCAAGTTATCGTCTTTCTAAGGAGAAATCCTCCTCAGTTCTGCTCCTGCATCCTCAAATGAAGGGAAGGCTGTAGGAGCAGCCATGCTGTTGAAGTTGCGCAGATAATTAAGGTACTATAATGGCAGCCAACAGTGTTTTGCATTTGGTGCTTCCTGACATTCACCCATGCCACCACAGCTGTTCCATTTAATTGGGTAAAGCGGGCAGGTTTGTTGGTGTTGCTGTGTGAGGTCATGTCACTGTTCTCCTCTCTTCCTCGGATCTCTCTGTTTGCTGTTTCCTGACGCCTCACTAACTGCCTCTAATTAATCTGGCTGCTTACAACTCGACTCCACCGCCATAGCTGCTCACCTTCTCCTGTCTTCCCACCTCTTTCTCCCCTTTCTTCTCCCTTTTCTCCCCTTTGTGTGTGTCCTTTTTTTCTCTACCTGTGGCTAACGTGGCGCTCTCAGGGCTTTGGGTTTGTAACTTTTGAAACAAGCACAGACGCTGATCGTGCACGGGAGAAACTAAACGGTACAATCGTAGAGGGACGCAAAATCGAGGTGCTTCCATTTTTTCCCCTTTTCACACATTTTCTCTTGTCCTGCCTGCTGTGTTCTCAGTTTATCGACTAATCCAAGTATAAGCATGTGGCTACTGCGTATGTGTGTGTGGATCTGGTTGCATGCATGCATAATGGTGCGTGTAATTCGTTCTCAGTAGAATGTGGAATCCATACGTGTCCACCTGGACGAGCCAGTTGTCCATCATCACCTGACAAAGCTGAATGAATGCATGCCGCCATCCTCCGGGTTCCTATCAAATCTGAGGAGACCTGCATTCCCCCACTCACCTTCGTTTAAGGATGCCTGCTTTAATTCTGGTTGTGTTTAGTCCTTCCCATCAGGTCGATGGGTGAAAACTCAGAGCACAGCCTGATGTTTCTTTTTTTTGCATATATTTGGTTATTCATCCAATTACTGAAACTGGAAGATGGTCCTTTTTGCCCAACATGTAGGTTAATGATGCATGCTCTCATCTCTTTTTTTTAGAGCAGTAGAACTATTTTTGATGGAAAAAAAAACATTTGCAGTCATGTGAAAAAATATTTTCTTCTGCTGTTTTTTCCCACCTAAATGCTTCAGACCATCAAACCAACTTTAATATCAGACTAAAATAAAATTCACAGTTTCAATGATGCTTTCCTTGATTAGGAGGAAAAAAGTGATCCATAGTAACTTGGCCCTGTTTGGAAAAGTAAGTCCCCCCCATGTTAAATAAGATGAACCACATTTTTTGAAAAGCAAACATCTATTTTATTCGACACACCCAGACCTGATTACTGCTTGACTGTAGAATCCAGCAATTAGAACCTGCCTGAAAACATGAAGTAGGTTAAAATATCTCATAAAGCAAAATATCAAGTCCTGATCTAAAGACAGTTAAGAAGAGATGAGAAATAAAGTCACTGACATCCATCAGTGTGGAGAGGGTTATAAAGCCAGTTCTAAGCCTCTGGGATGCATAAAACCACACGTGGATAAAACATGAAGCAGTGGAGAACCTTACTTTCACATTTGGTGAAAAACTCACACACAATTAAAAAAAAAAGAAAATCGTACTTACAGTTAAACATGGTGGCAGTATTGTGACGGTCTGGTCCGACGCTGCTTTGCTGCTGTTGTGATCGATGGAACCAGGAATTCTGCTCTCTACCTAAAGAAGAATGTCCAACTATAAAAAAAATCTGATTTTAAAGTGGTTTAATCAAAGCCCAGACTTAAATCTAATTCAGAAGCTGTGTCATGACCTTAAATAGAAGTCATCATACTTGAAAAAGCTTAATATGACTGAATAAAAGAAATTTAGCAAAACAGAGTGGGCCACAATTCCTTCTCAGTGATGTAAAAGACTTATTGGTTGTCTGTTAATTAATAATTACTTTTTCCACATGGGGCCAGGTTGGTTTGGATTAGGGCTGCAACTAATGATTATTATGCTCTTGATTAATCTGTTGACTTCTTTTGTTAAACTGATTAATAATTGGATAGCTTGAAGTGCTTAATAGGAGAATCTTTACAGAATTTGGACCAGGTGAGTTCTGGATAGAGACGTTTTTCATCTTAAATACAAAAGGTATATATTTTTTGTACAGTTTTGTCTTAAATACTGCTCTGAGTAGGTTGTTCTTTCAGCGAATGACATGTTTTAGAGCCTGTATATTCCAGTCAACACTTATTTGATTACTATGTTAGTTGACGATTATTTCAATAATTAATCCGATTAACTGTTTCAGCCCTAGCTTGGATAGCTTTTTTCCCTTAATAAAAGCAAATGACATTTGGAAACTGCTTTTAGTTTTTACTCAGGTTATCTTTGATATTAAAATTGGTTTGATGATCTGAAACAGGACTGATTTAAAAACATCACAAACAGAAGAAATCTGCAGCAGCACAACCTTTTCTTTATTTTGAGAATGTATTTGAGTTCCTCCTGGTTTGCTGCTTGCTTGTGGCCCGGCCTGAATGTTAGGGTTGTCTTGTTAACGTCTGGAATCACAGAATGTGTGTTCTCCTGCTTTGAACAGGTGAACAATGCAACTGCACGAGTGATGACAAACAAAAAAGTCACCAACCCTTACACAAACGGTGAGCGCCAAACTAACTACAGTCTACAAATCAAGTTCGCGTTAAGCTGATTTGTTCTAAGCAGAGCTTTTCTTTGTTCCCAGGCTGGAAGCTGAACCCAGTAGTGGGAGCTGTCTATGGTCCTGAACTGTATGCTGGTAAGACTGTTTTCTTATTTTTTCCCAGTTTCCACCACATATCTGAGACCACTATCAGCCACAGCCAATCCAAAGCTGACCCCCTGAATTTCTACAATCTGGTTCATCCTGAAGCAACTGAACATGAAATTCCCCATAAAGCAAAGTGAATCGGAGAGCGGCTCCGATAAGCAGTGGATGATCCAAGCTGCTCTGAGTGGCTAAGGGGGGCCTGAGCCATTGTTTGCGCAGTGTGCAACTGTGAAGCTTAAAAAAAAAATGATTTCAAGAGCAAGCGCCCCTGCAACTGTTATCAGATTGTGGAGGCTGCTGCTGTGGATGGATTTGCCAAGTGCACCAGATTGACTTTTACAGAGCTAACCGAATAAGAGAGATTGAGTGAAAGATATTGTTGGCACCCACCCTACGAAGGCCGCTATTCCTTCTGGTCTCAGTAATGGAGGAACGAGATGAGCTCAGTGGGGTTTTCCCTATCTCTCTCTGCCTCGACATGCCAGCTTTATTGCTGTATGTTATATGAACCCTTTGCATTTTAATGAGGGGGAAATGGTACTATTTCATTTGGAAGAAGTGCTGAGCACATCGCGCCACTTTAACGGCTTTCCTTTCTGCTCATTAGACTAAAATCTGTTCATTCCCCGGACAGCTTTACGGCGAACCTCTAAATAACTGTCCATGACAGAAAGGAGTCATCTATCATTTTTATTTCAGCCCCAACCCCTCACCCTCATCCAAGCCTCCTCCCCTGCCTCCCACTCACCTCCTCCCCCCAGCAGCACTCCTTTCGTTTCAACATCTTCCTCTGATAATTATTGATGCAAACAAACATGCTCGCTTCCCACTGTAGCTCCTTTTACAGCCTCAAACACACTCATTTTGACACGTTCAGGAAGAATTTTCTCCAAACTAAAGATCCTAATATTGTATAAGCCTCAACTTGCGCGAACAATCATGTTCTCGCCCTACGTGTGCGCTCAAAGCTTCACCACCTGCTCCGTTTTCTTACACTCAGACCAAAGCATAGCAGCATACAGGAATAGATAACCTATGTAGAACACAGACGCTAATACGTGTCTCCTCTTCCATGCACACTTCCCTTCCTCTATTTTCCTCACACAGACACACACACTCACACTTCCCAAATCATCTCATAAATCAGAGGGAGTGTGGTCCACCACTCCAGGCAGGGGAAGCAGGAGGGGCTGCGTGATTTATTGGCTGCTAATTTTTCAAGTCGTCTTGACGTGGCGCTGGAGTTTGCCAAGCCTAAACGACAACATATGCTTGCCAGCTGGGAAGATGGGAAAAATAAATAAGAGATACATTTTTGAGACAAAACCTCCGTAATGTGTACAAAACTGCTTCCTTTTTGTAAAAAAAAAAAAAAAAACAGCCAACCCTAACCTAGGCTTATAATGTTTTGGTCTATCATGTAAAAAAAAAAAAAAGAATCATGTTCCAGAATTTTCCAAAATTGTTATAGTTAATATACTTTCGGCGGGAGTAAAATGGAATATAAAGGCAATTAATCACTGTTTATCAGTCCTCATTTCTGTGCAGGAGATCAGTGAAATTGGGAGCCATAAATCCTGGCTCGGTGACAGCACACTTCGTCTCCATTCGTCCTGGCGCTACAGGTTTATTGTCCTCAAAACCCATTCAGGAGAATGACGGATGAGAGCCTCACGCCGGCTCCCCGTTCTTAACCTCTTCCAGGGAAGATTGGCTCCTCCTCCTGATGGAGGAGGGGAGCCAGGAGGATCTGGTGGGGTCTACGGCACTGGTCCCTGGCTCCATATCCTCCCCCAACTGAGGGTTCCCAATTAAACGAAGAGAGCTGGCAATAAAAGTTAGCGCTGGCACAAATTATGGTGTGCAGTAGCTGGTAGGCAAACAATAACTGTGCTTACCTTTCTCCTGTTTTAATGTGCACTAATGTGATTTTAAACTCAATAATTTATGCAGAACGGACTCAAATGGCCCTACATGAACACATGGGTGTGGTGCTGAAACTGGTACCAATGTGAGTGGATGAATGGAGCCCTGATTCAGGCTATGTTAATGGAAATGATTAATTATATACGCTATACACGGTTTTAGATTAGGCTTGATTTTATTATTCATCAAAATAAATCAGATGCAGGTGTTAGAATTGCATTAAAATGGAAAAGAGTGAATAAAATAAATAAGAGAACTCCTCTGAGGCAGATCTGCATGCAGCGCACATTGCACTGTTTAGCCCCTTGTAATATAATTGGCAAACTTTTCTTCATTACTCGCGTTGGAGGCTTTCAGCGCCACAGACAGCTGTCAATTAGAACTGCCGTCATATGGCCACCCCCTCAGGCTACCACTCAGAGGCTCTTCTCTGCAGCTAATTCCAACAGAGACAGGAGATGAGTGGCTTTTCACTCACCAATTCATATTTTCACTTACTAAGGTGGAGTTTTCTTGAGGACTCATGGAAATCTACCAGCTGTGTAAATGACAGAAAAGAAAGGCTAATTGCCATCTTAATATATGTAGACAGATCCTCTCATTGTTGGAGTGTACTTTAGGGGGATAATTAAGCTCCAGACTCTTGATTAGATTAAGCTGTTTTTGGTCCCTAGTGCGTGGATTAAATGCTCAAGTATTTGAGCAGGAAGTTTTAGAGAGATCAACCTTGTGGAAAATCAGATCTTTCTTTATGGGAGCCGGTTATGACCCCATCACTGGCACAGAGCTGGATTACCTCAGGTCCAACTGGCTCTGCAGGTATTGAGCTTCTCTCAGGTTGACACATATGACATATGAGGTGCAGCGTGACCCTGCCGCCCTCCAGCACAAAACTCATATTTTCTCCTGCGCCCCTCCTGGAAAAGGTGTTTGACTTTGGTGGCTCGACCAGGTTTGTGCTTTCGTACGCCGCGGCTGTTGTTACTTTTCACGCGCTTACCAAGGTGTGACAGTGTCTTTGATTTATGGGTTATTATTGAAGCAGTGTAGCCTATCGCCAACTCATTATGAGTTTACATTCACATACATCACTGTATGTAGATTGCATACAAATTTTCAAAAAAGAAAGGAAGAAGCATAATTTATTTTGCTTTGGAGGTGGGTGGGGGTAACAAACAGTAGTGGGAAAACACCTTAGAACGAGGGTTGTATGTGCCCTTTAGCAACTGCATTTTCCGACGTCCACTGCTCCAAAAAAAGGAGACTAATTTAAATGTCAAGGTCAGAACTATAAATCACTTTTGGGTGAAAGGGGGCACTAGTTGGGAACAACGGCAGTAAACAAAGTGCTCCGCATGTTAGTGGGTGGGTGCAGTGGGGTACGTTGGGCGTCACCTGACCAAATGAGATGAGAAGTTTGAATATGTGTCTGGACTCACTAATGGAGCATGATGTTAATGGTAGAAGACATTAGACCTGGCTCTCTGTGTTTTTAAAAGCACCACTAATCTGTCTCCCTGTCAGGTTTATTGAAGCAGCAGGGCTGGAGTGTGCATTGTTCATTACGATGCTCAACGGTTGCAACCAGCTGCAGGGTTAACGCCACAAACGCCAAGCACATTCATCTACACTGGATTCATGCTTTTAACCTGCGCTATTCCACCCAACGAGATCAGACAACTCTGTGTTACAGAGCGATCTCTGATTGAATTCACTCAAAACACATCATGGAAATGAGTAAAGAAGAAGAAGGTGAGGAGAGGGTGACAAAGGGGCGTTTGCTGAGGATAAGGAATAATGGTGTCGACTGTTTTTTGATGGACTCAGTGGAGGGGGGGTGGAGAGAGAAGCGAAGGGGGATGTGAGGGAATTACAATTGCAGGAAGAGTGGAGACCAACTTAATCATGTCTGGAGATCAGTGTTTGTATGCACCTCTGCAGTCTGTAATCAGACAGCCACTGGACTGATTGAAGGTTAAATGGAGACCTGAAGCTTCCATTAGCTGTCTTCTAATCTCGCTGTGACCATTTTGTAACAACAGCCTTTGCTTTTCACCCCAAGAAACCCTTTCCTCTCCAGTTGCATCCCATTAGGTCCAGAGTTCAGCCGATTCTTGGTCATTTCTGAACATCTAGTCAGGTTGTCCTTGGCTCCTAGAATCAGCCTTTACCATCTGCGTGCCTCAATTTCAGCCCATTGGGTCCAAACTGTGTAAAAGCCATGATGCAAAACTAGTGGTACTGCATCCATTAGCCGCCCGGACTTCAAGTCTGCCCCTCGCCAGGCATCAGGGAAGACTGCATACAGCAAATGTGGATCTGTGCTGAGTACGACGCAAAGCAGCGGACAGAGAAAGGGGAGAGTGCTCGATGAGGCGCACCTAGAAAAGATTAAATCTATTGTTTCCTTGTCTTCCACATAATGCATTCTGTCATAGGGAAAGCAGAGCCACACATCTCTCTCTAATGTATTCTGTCATAAGGTAAGCAATGCCTAGTCGAGGATGTTCTCTGAAAGTCATTTTCT
Source organism: Girardinichthys multiradiatus (assembly GCF_021462225.1). Classification (NCBI taxonomy): domain Eukaryota; kingdom Metazoa; phylum Chordata; class Actinopteri; order Cyprinodontiformes; family Goodeidae; genus Girardinichthys; species Girardinichthys multiradiatus. The sequence continues at coordinate 38,483,920 of NC_061818.1, read as the reverse complement.
CTCTTTTCTCCGCAGTAACAGGGTTTCCCTACCCGGCCACAGGCGCTACGGTGGCCTACAGGGGTGCTCACTTGCGGGGAAGGGGACGAGCTGTGTACAACACATTCCGCACAGCTCCACCACCTCCACCAATCCCTGCTTATGGAGCGTGAGTATTTACTCTATAACCTCTGAATACATCTATCAGCACATGAATCTAACGTCACAATTTTAAAAATGCTAATTTGTTTTGAATTAATTCAATTCAAAAGTTAAATTCCTACTATATAGATCAATTAAACACAGAGGCATACATTTTGAGGAATTTACTTTCTTCTGGCTTACTCAGGATACCTGCAGGTTTCAGCAAATCAAATTTCAGACTTTTCATGACCTTTTTAACGCCACCTTGAATGAAATTTAAGCCCCCAAAAAACCAGTAACTATAAGGAATGGTTGGGGGATCCTGCTGTATTACAATCAAGCACAGCATGTGTGTCACACAAGACACATTCATGTTTTGTCTTTGTCTATTTATGAATACAACAATTGAACCAGAGAGTACTTTTATCACTTTATACTCCGGTCAAATCGAAATATAATTTTACTATTTATAAATCCTAAACCATGCCTGAAGGCTGAAAGAAAAGAAAAAGGACATCATGACAACCTTCTGAAGGAGGAGAGAGAAGCTGCACGTAATCAGACTACTTTCATTGGATCAAAGTTTATTTGTTTTTATTTTGTGCTTAATTTTTTTTCAAGATTACTTTAATCTACAGCCTTAACCCCCATAGTGCAAATCTTAAAACGTTTTCTGCATCGAAGTGGCGAAAACAAACTTCGTCCAGCCAACTGGCAATAAATTTGCACTTACCCATAATAAACTCAAAACATCTTGCTGGCAAGAGTATATTAGCAGCTAGAAGGCCAACTTAGATTTTTGATGAGCGGACACCCTGTTACTGCTAAATAAAACTCAAAATTCAGTTTCTCAGAACATTTGTACGTTGCATGAAACCAATAAACAAAATGATTTTTTATGCAGAAATGTTAGGTTAAGGCCTACATAGTCATGGGAAAGACTGCTGGTGTGACTGTCCTCCAACATACAGTGACTGACACCCTCCAAAAGGAGGTCATTGCAAAATAAAAAAAAATGGCTGTTCACAGCAATTTAACAGAAAGTTTATTTAGGAGTATTTAATATATCTCAGGTGGTTTTCTATCACTATAGATCAGAATCTGCACATCTGCATGTCCACGTTCTTCTTGGCATGTGGTTTTTGACAATGCCACGCTGAGAGCTCGCATAGTGTACAAGTGGGCAGATCTCCCTGGACTGTGACTAGACCCAGTGTTGATCTCCTACCTCACACTCACCTCTTATCACTTGAGGTCTGTGTGGCCATGGGAGACGTCTAAAGGAGGACGGCCAGGAGCCTGGTGTAGTCGTCTATCTGTGATTAGATCAGGATCCGTCTTACTGCAGAGAGACTCCACACTGAAATCAGAAGTTGAAGTCCCCTCCTTCCCACCCACTTTGAGGACGTTTGGTACTGATGGCAGCTAGTTGATTTATACAGCAGAGTCATGTGACAAAGCTGCCTTCACTGCTTTCTACTGTTCTCCCCTCCTCTCTCCAACAGCAGCAACTGGAAAGACAAACAACTTTACCAGAGCAGAAAATTGGAAATGGTTGCACCTTTCAGTTTAGTGTGTCATTCATTATTTGTGGTACAGTGTGCTGAAGCTGCCAAAAGTCTGACCTCACCAGTAAGAAAGGCCAGGGCCGAGGATTCAGCAGGTTACATAGTCGACTAATTCCTCTTTCCTGTTCTACAACTTCACAGGGTGGTGTACCAAGATGGCTTCTACGGTGCAGAGATCTATGTAAGTACCGTTGTTTTTTTCCTTCCTGGCTGCTTGGTTGAAACAGAAGTAAAGCAGACTCAAGGCTCAGCCCTGGAGACAAAAACGTGATCTCCTCAGCCCCCAGCTCTCACCCAGCGTCGCTGCCAAGCTGGCGTCGATTAGGCTTAGGTCTGCCGTGCCAAGAAACCCGACAACAAAATTTAAAACCCCCTCAGCTCCGCCCTCCTCTCTTTCTTCCTATGATCTCAGACTTTGGCAAAGAGGCAGACCCTGACTCAGTGTCCCATGGTCAAGTTAGGTCATTTACTCCTTTAGATTTGTTTGGGTTTCTGAAGCCTGCCCCAATCGCTCCTCTCTCCTGTTTTGTGTTCACTCAGAGGGCTTGGCTGGGATATCCCTGCCTGCCCCAGGGGGGTGTGCGTGGGCCTGATTGGAGCCAGTTGCCCCTAGCCATCACCGTGAGGGAGATAAGAGGAGCAGCAGATAAAGGGATCTGCCATCCCTCTGGATCTGTCCATGCAGGCAGGGTCACAGCAGAGGTTGGCCCCGCTGCACATCGCCCTTGACAGAGAAGAGCATGGAAGCTGTGGAGATAATGCTGAAATTACCACGTTGCCCCACTTTGACATCAGTCCAAACGTGTGTGGGGGAGTGTAATTCATCCCTTTGATTTTCCTGCCTTCTTTTCCCTCTCTGCTGAGACAGCGAGATGACAGTGGGCACAGCAGCAGTGACAGCTGCTTCTCACTTTCAGCCCGACGAAGACCGGTGTCTGGGAATGAAATGCTAAACCCAAGTGATATATGACTTACACACCAGCCCACATGATAGGGCCGTATTTCACTAGCTTTTATTGCATAGACACCCACCGCCATAGAAGAGACCTGGGCTGTGGTCTGAGTGATGTTGTTCAGCCACAGCTTGCTAACTCGTGTACACCGACCAAGGCTTGGGCGGTTGATCTATACCCCCCCTCCCCATTAGTGTTGGCAATCACCAGTGCACTGCCAAGCTCAGTGTGCATGAAGGTCTCAAGTGACCAACGGGAAGCTGTCTCTTAGTTTTCTGAACAATCATTCAGCCAACACTAGAGCGCTGTCAAAAACAGCCAGCTGAGGTCTGAAAACGTCCATGCCTGCACATATGATATACAGCACCAAGATTACATGTGCTAATACATATGCATGCTCCTCCATGTAGAAACACGCCGGTGCGCACGCACACGATTGCGCTAACACATACTCTCCATGACAAAATAACAAATGTGCAGCACTGCTCGGTGCAGGATTTGACAATGTGGTGATTTATTAGCCCCTGTTTGTTCGAGCTGTTGCCGTAATCAGCACGGTCCCAAGGTAGGCCTGTCCCACAGGAAGTCATCTGCTGTGACTTCCTGTCCCCCTGGAAAACAATGAAGACAACTGGGATCGAATCGACACGGCTCCGTCTTGATTTCATGCGTGGATCGAGATGCGAGCTCTCAGTCGAACGACTTTCCCCGAGTTTAAAAATGAATGAAAACATGCATTATTAAAAGCCACCTATTCACCGTATGGACACAGATGGGCACACACTCCAGTGGCACTAATAGAAAAACAGTGGGAGAACAGCTTCATTTTTCAAAGAGAGTAATAGCAGCATTCCACAATGAGGTCTTTAATTCCTTCCCCACTCCGGCAAATGAATACAGCAGTCCTGACTCCCCAATGGTCCAAACGTCTTCTGCCTTCTTACTTCATTTGTGAGCCGGGGGGGTCGTGTAAAGGAAAAAGCAGATCTTCTATAATGCAGCTGAAGAAAGTCTAAAAATTGGCAGAGTTTGGGGAGTTGGCTCCTGTGATGCTGTTGCTCCAATGAGCTTGTAGTGTGACAATACGTTGCTCCCAAAATGTGCTGCTTCCTCAGAACATCACTCATTCTCCTAATGCTACCTCCTGCTGAATGCACCATATATCAAACAGCACCCTCTGGTGTCTCTAAGGGAACCTGCATCTCAAAGTTGTGGTCTCAGGACCAAAACACTGTGCAGTGACATTTAAAGCTCTGAGTCTGTATTGTTGTTTGCTTGTGTATCTGAGTTCTAACCTTTCTCTGAGCAGGTTGTGCTTAATCACTAATTAATACTTTGGTATTTTAACAGGGCGGCTATGCAGCATACAGATTTGCCCAACCCACCACCACCGCTGCTTACAGTGACAGGTGAGAATCCCTCCGAGGCAGTAAACACTGCACTTTCTTACTGCTCAAAGAATGATCAAAAAGTCCAAACCATGGACGGGGTTCCTATAGTTTCCATTGAAAAATATCTCAGCCAATTTTTGGATCATTACAAGTACAACAAATGTTTAATGCTGCTTTTTGATTGATTTCATAATCTTGACTTGGAAAGATCTAATAACAGTTTCATTGTGTGATTATATGGAGACAACACTTCAAGCTTACTCTATCGTGATAATTATCAGTAACTGTTTTATCATTTTACAATAATAGATCTCTGGCTCTTAGTTTTGAATACAGCTGTCATAACATTCAGGTCAGGGATGCTGGTTTAGGCTGAAAACATTCATAATAGACCAGTGCTTTACTTCTATAAGTTATTAACATGAAAGAGGCTGTTATACAAGCACTACTCATTTCTGCACCATCATGTTAACAAGAGTAAGAAATCCCATTAAAATGTACATTGTTACAGCAGGTACAGCTGCTCTCAGTTTCATTGATTACTTTTAGAAATATGTATTCAAATCCTTAAATACTCACCTTGTTACGTTTCTCCTGAGTCCTCTTCCTAATGTTCTTGTTCTGAAGATAACGGGACACTCCATCCAGATTACACAATCAAACAAACATTCGCTACAACCTTAATTTCTGTTTCGTACAAAAACACGGAAAACTATTGTATCGTGACTGGTAGAAGATGCCTTTTTCTTCATCAGCAGCAGGTCTGACAGATGGGAGCATCTATACTATTTTCGACAAGCTATCTTTGGTAATGAGAACGTTAAAGACTGAAGGACTGGCGGAGGTTGGACTTTAGCTTCACATAATTAGTGTTTTCCTAACAATAAGGAACATATCTGCAGGCCAAACATAGCGGTGATGAATGGTGGCTGCTTCATCAGCATTTTACAATATTCTGTGAAGGTTATTTAGGGTTTCCTGAGGTTTTTCTTACTCTCATTTTATCTTATCCATTAGGCATGCCGCCATATTCTTTTTTTTAGCTCGGAGCTAAAGAACATGCAGAGAAAAAAGGCTAACCTTGTTGGACTCGATGAGAAAAGCAGTGATATATGTCATGACTCTGCTTGTGATGGGAGAGTGGGTATATCACTGCGGTATTTATGAATGGCCTCAGGTCTGTGAAGGGGAGCGGGGGAGATGGACCAGCAGCAGGAGCTCCATCTCTTCTGAGTGATGTCACTCTGGTTCAGGTGTGCTCTGTTTGAGGAGGCTTCGCTGATTCATTTGTGCCCCTGAAAGCTGTTGTCAGCCGGGATCTGGGCTGGTTTGGGAATCTAATCTGGAAAGGATTGAGCATGTCACTTGTGATAACGTACACCCTGCCCGAGAGCCTGAAGATCATATCGATAATGTAAGATTTATCAGGCCTCGCTGCGGTTCGAATTATGAGCAGCCGTGCTCGGCGAGAGCAGAATTGGACAGCAGCCTTTTTTCCTCTCTTTCAGTGATTTAATTCCTGTTTCTCTTGCCCATACCTTTCCCTGAGATTTAATGTAATTCGCGCCCAGGTTGTTTGTTTTGCTTTGTGTTTGTTTCCGTTTGAATAAGCGGTCATGCCCATTGGATCAATAGGCGTTTGTCTGCATTGTCTCAGCAATACCTTATCGGACTTATCTGTGGAGCTATCAGCCAATCATAAAAAAAGGTCACCAGGATTGTGGAAGGCGTGTGAAAGCCCAGTAAAATATGAAACATTTATTATCTGAAAAGCCAACAGTGCTCACAGGCTGCATCACCAAAGCCTTATAAGTAACTGAACAGTGAGAGAGGTGTCTCAGCGAGGTCCTGTTAGGAGCCTACCTCTGAAGCACTGAGGGGCTCCATGACATTGGACCGAATGTCTGACCTGCTGCTCCACAGCATTGCTACTTTGGTGAGAGCCATTTTGTAGACAGAGGGACCATCTCATTGGCAGAACCTTTCTGCCTTCATGTCCTGCATGCCGACCTTAAATGAACATATTTACATCATACGTAACTCAACATACCTCATGCGAGAGGCATGAAAGCTGTATGTCTTGTTGTTTCCTTTAGGGGCTTTTCCTCTCCCTATTTTTTTTATTCCCAGTTGATTTGGCGCCCTTAGTCCTTGGCTGGGTGTGCCTTATCTGCTCCGAGCAGACCCTCATTTGCAAGCAAGCGCAGAAAAAAAAAACCGAAGGAAAGTAAATAGAGGAATATGTGAAGTCAAATAAATAAATAAATGAGGCAGCCACATCTTGTCCTGTCTCAGAAGGAAATTGGAAGGATTAGTTCCATACCAGCAGCAATGAAAAGACAAGGGCGTGAGCCCAGTGTACAGCCTGGGTAAACAAGCACAGGGGAAGAGACCAAGCCCTCCAGCTCCAACTTTCCTTCCTCGCATCTCCCCCCGCTTGCTCTTTACCTATTCCATTCAGTTAATCAAGATGACAGAGAAAAGACGAGTATAATTCACCAACCTTTGAACTTTCCTTTGTGAACCACCTTGTATAATGCAGGAAGCCCATGAGGCCGAGGAGGGAAATAATTGATTGTATGAGAAACTTGAAAGAGTCGACTTGAGGGGTTGAGCATTAAACAAGTATGCATAACTGTTCTGCTGCTCTCGTCAATGATAGATCAATGACCGTCTTCTCTGTGCCTCTTGTCATGCAGCTATGGCAGAGTCTATGCAACAGCAGACCCCTACCACCACACGATTGGCCCTGCTGCCACATACAGTGTGGGGACCATGGTAAGTCTCTGAGAGTGCCGTCTCTTCCTGTCTGCGCCCTGACTCTAACATCATGACAATAGCTAGCACATGCTGTAAAATAAAGACCAGAGGCTACAGCGGTCACTGGTTTTTATTCACCTATTTTTTCATTAATTGATTTAGTTTTTGTCATGCTCTCTGGCACACCCTAGTGGAACTGAGCACTACTGTGAAGCCCCCGGCATGTGGAAGTTGGCTCAGATATTTAGTGCAATAAACGTATGTTATGCCACACAAGCTCACCTCATGCATCTTTGATTTGACACGAGTTCCTCCTGTAATGATCACTGCTTTGTTTTGCTTTCATTTGACAAACTCTGCATTTTCAAGCTTTTTTATTTTTATTTTACCTCATTCAACTCACCGTCGAGTGAGTTGGCTCATCTTTTTGTTTTCATTCAGCCAAACCTACCTAAAGGGATGAAGTTCAATTGTTAATGTCTGTTTTTAGCTAGCTTTTGCAGCTACTGTAACATCAAAGATGAAAATAAAAAAAAATAAAAGCTCACCTTTTTTTTGAAACTGACAGTTTCTTTTTGGTTTGTTTTATGGCGAGGAGGGGATGGGACCGGGCTCGCAGACCAAACCCAGAGATTAAGGGCCATCAGACGCATGCAGCAGCGTGCCGTGGGACATAAACAAGAGAGCAAGATAGAAGGGGGTGGGGAGTTGCCTCGCCCTCCTCTTCTGCCCAGTAGCCTGATTGGAGGCGTGCTCTCTCCTTGAGAAATAACTCAAATTTCCGGCATGCATGCGAATTTTCAACAGCATAAAAAGATATATATATATATATATAAAGCTTTAAGTTCCCCGGTGCAGCTGCTAGCTAAAAGCTTTCATTAATTAAGACATTTTTCTCCCTCTTCATTTACTTAAAAAAAAAAATGTGCTTGAATGTTTTTTTTATTCTTTCTTCTTTTCCAAATTTCCTTCCTTTTTTCCTCTCGATTGAAAGTAGACGATGGGATCTGGCCACTAAAATTATCGGAGCTGATGTCTGGTGTGTGTTGGGAGCTTGGGAAGCTTAACACAGACCCAAGAGAGCATGTGTGTCCGTGTGTGTGGTGTAAATAGGAGAGCTGCTCTGCACAGAGGCCAACATCTAATGCAATCCTGAGTTAAAGAGGAGAGACCCGTTTGGTTCCTAATTCTTTAATCATATTTGATTAATGTTCCTCCAGCAGAGTTTTTGCATTTAAAAGCTATACAATAATGACTTCCTCTGAGGTTGGAAACTCTTTTCTCATTTCCAGCTTGCAGACGCATCTAATATGGATAAAAGTTTTGCACAAGCAAGAGAACTCCCTGAAATTAGGCAAAATTAGCCTTTGAAGACACACACTAGCCTTTGGAGTTTGTCTGAATTCCTAATTGCAACAGAACCACATAGAGATGAGAGGAGGGACTGTGTGCGTGCGTGCATGTGCAGGTGTGCATGCACAGGCCCACTTGCATGCTTTATGTGTGTCTGCCCTAGATATCCTGAGCATGGTGCTAAATCTAAGGGCTAATATCCTGTAGTGGTTTGCCCCTCCAGAAAGGTGCAGGCACCTCTGCCAGACATGAAAAGGAGCTGTGATTAAAGCTCTCTGAACTTATTCTGCATTCGGGTGAATGTCTAATTTAAAGCCCTGCAAGGAGTGATTTTTCCAGCAGAAAAATACTTATTTATTTTATTCTAATTAGAGTAACTATTAAGTCCGGGATTAGTGTTTCTATGATTTTCATTTAGGAAAGTGCTCTTTTCTTTCTTGCTCCTACAGTTAATAAATTACATCGGCTCCTGGTGACCCTGTTCCTAACACACACTCAGAGTATCCAGCCAGGCAATCAATTCAGCAAAAACAATTATCGGCTTAAATATATCAACTATCAATCTGCCTCCTGACCATTCCTTTCCGGAAAGTTGTTCCAACATGGAAAGTCAATAAGTTTCAAGGAAGGAAATTTGCAGAGAAAGAGAATCCAACTAAAGCTGTCACCTGAATACTGATTGGTACTTTTTCATCTTTGATGTTGCAGGCTAGCCTGTACAGAGGAGGGTACAGTCGCTTCACTCCCTACTAAAAGAAAGAAAAAAAGCGAGAAAAGACAGAGAGACATTGCCCCAAACAAAAAACTATCTTTAGAAGAAAAAAAAAAAAGTCAAACACGTAACAAGCGAACAGCCGGTCCTTGGTGGAGAGCTAAATCAAACAAAAAGCTTCCAGGTCCACATGCTGAGCCCCTCCCCTGACACCCTCTCAAGCAGATATTTCTACAACAACCTCTTTGATGTCATCATTGGTCTGCTCTTGTTTTGTATTCATTTTGTGCTTCTGGTTTTCTTTTGGAAACTTTTATGCACATGTGCATTATCTTGATTGCAGTATATGGGTGCTGTGTCACCATAACCAATGTGAGCCTACTGCAGCAAGCATGGTGCATGCTCAGAGGTGTGTATGCAGCTGCTGTCATCTGACTAAGAATATACTGGGTTGTTTCTTTGTCACACTCACCCAAAACATGCACGAATCAGGGCAACACATGCTGTTAAAACCCTTTATCAACAGACATAAAGCTAAGTGAACGCATGCCTGGTAATTCTTAGTTCAAAGACAGCACTGCTCTGACTGCTTTGTTTTTCCTTTTTTAACATTTAGTGTCCTACTGTTGTGCACTTGCAGTGGAGGCCTTACAAGCTGTACAATGTGGTATGACAGCATGCAGAGTTCAGGGTCATGAAGGTCAGATTTCTGTTTTTGGACTCGCAGCGCTCACATGGTGGCTCTGTCTTCTGCAAATCACCGTATATCCAACTGTTCTGCAGCAGTGCATGTGTTTTTAGGGGGATGTAACGCTGGCAGGTTGGTTTCAGGGACAATATGGTTACAGCCAAAGGTAAATATGAAGGATGAGCATTTGCTTTGCCCACCAGCAGCCGCTATTCACATCTTGTCTCATGCTCAGTGGTATTTTTAATATTTTTTTTAGATGCACTTTAAGCAGCCTAAAACAGCTTTAAGGGCTGCTTCTCTTTTTACTTGACCTTGTTTGGTAAATGTCTCCAAGCTCAGGCGATAACCATCAGAAAACAGCTCTTACACGTCATAAACCTCCACCAGATCCTTGCCATCTTGTCAAAGCTTCCTTGATGTCAAGTAAACTGAACTTTAAGATCAAGATAGATGGAGTTCTCTTGAATGTTTTAAAGACACAGAAACCGTAGAAACAAGCTTGTGAGGAATGGTTCTGCCTGCACTTGGTTTTGTGTTGACGTGTTGTAGTGGAAGGCACCAAGGTGTGGAGGAGCAGAATCTAAGTTTTATTAAATAAAAACCATGGAAAATCAGTAGAGACTGTAGCCTGTAAATAAGATTTATTACATGACTGTTGTAATGGATTACTGTAGAGAAATTAGATTAGTGGATCGACACAAGTTGCTTTAAAAACTTTGCTTCGTGTTGTAATTGCATATTGAGCTTCTCTGGCTTTTGATTTTCATTAGAATGAAACTGGCTGTTGGAAGACGTCACCTTTGACTCTGGAAACTCAAGATAAGACTTCTCTACTATTTCTTCACACTTCACTGACTAAATGAGTAAACTGGTTAATGGCATTAGCATTACAGGGTGCAGGGGTTTGATTGTCTGCAGCGTACCTTCCCTTAAATCAGCGTCTGAGAGCAAAATAGTTGCATGGGGAGTGAATTTGCAGCAGACTTGGCCACATGTCCTCACCAATACACATTGGAAGTTAATTTGAACATGGACATTAACATCAAGTCACACACACAAGGTAAAGACACGGCACGGACGAGGGAGAACCCTTCTACAAGTCACTGGTATCTTTTCTTTAAGCATTGCACAAAATGTTTTACCTCAGGATAAGCTAACCAAACTTTACAAACTAGGATCCAGAGCTGCTCACCCCTCAGCATTCAGGACAGTTCTGTTGTTACGCAACCAGCACGTTCGACCTCTTTGCAACACAAGAGGAGCTGAGATATTATTTTCTGTTAGAGACCCCAGGAGAGAATGATAAAATAAGACTGTGCTGAACTACAACTTCTGTATTATATAGATAGACATATACTGTATAACACATTTTACACTGTATACACAAACACATGAGTACAGGAAGATATTATCCAAAAGCACCCAGGCGTTGGGAGACGTAGATGTGTGTAGAGAGCCGAAGTGCTCGCCTCTTAGTCGACATCCAGTCATTGCATTGGCTTCTATTTGTGCTACGTGAGTTGGATTTAAAGAACATCTGTGTAGCTACTGTTAGCTGATTTCAGTGCAGCTATGGAAAAAATCTAAGCTATTCCCAATAATATTTACTTTACATGTACTCACAGAAGTGTTTGTGGTCTCAAAAAATGTCTGTTGCACTTTGTTTTTTATTTGTTTCAATACTTTGAGATGTAACATATTTATGAATCTCTCATATACAGCTAGTCATGTTTAGTCAAAATGTTAAAATGACAGAGTAATGTTGTATATCAGAAAAAAAGAAAGTTAGCTCATTATCTAATGAGTCAAAGAAAATCTTTATGTGGATATAAAAAAAAACATTGTTCTTCCTTTTCTATGCTAGTATGAATGCCCCCCATCATTCAGGGGTTTTATAAGAAGCAAAACAAATTTTGAGAGTTATTTTTAACATTTGCAAACAGGAGAGTTTCTCAGACAAACTCTGCAGCAGAGTACATGACTGGGTGACCACTATTAGTAAGCTAGACTGGAATGAAACCGACTTCTTTGTTTTTCTGATCTGAATGTGTGTGCCTACGATGTGCTATATACATACATAGATATAAAAATATATATAAATATGCATCAGAATGTTTGACTGTGATGGAAGCTGGAAAGAAGGAAATGCAAACAAACTGTTTTCTGCAGGAAGGGAACATGACTTCACTCAGAGTCCCCGTAATAACATCACTGCATCGCTGCCACTGAGCTCAAACAAAACCCCCATCGACTGTTTCATAATGCACAACTAAGAGTCACATTTGAGTTTCCGGATTCAGACGCAAATGTCAAAATTTCTCTAGTGATTCGCCATTTTTTTGATGCTTAAATATAAATGCGGGTTTTAGAATAAAATGGCCCCCACTGCTCTGATTATGTCATTTTAGGGATAAATGTTGGCCAGATAGTTCCAGACCGGGAAAACAAACCTTATCTGTGAAATAAACCATATACAGGTCCTTCTCAAAATATTAGCATATTGTGATAAAGTTCATTATTTTCCATAATGTAATGATGAAAATTTAACATTCATATATTTTAGATTCATTGCACACTAACTGAAATATTTCAGGTATTTTATTGTCTTAATACGGATGATTTTGGCATACAGCTCATGAAAACCCAAAATCCCTATCTCACAAAATTAGCATATTTCATCCGACCAATAAAAGAAAAGTGTTTTTAATACAAAAAACGTCAACCTTCAAATAATCATGTACAGTTATGCACTCAATACTTGGTCGGGAATCCTTTGGCAGAAATGACTGCTTCAATGCGGCGTGGCATGGAGGCAATCAGCCTGTGGCACTGCTGAGGTCTTATGGAGGCCCAGGATGCTTCGATAGCGGCCTTTAGCTCATCCAGAGTGTTGGGTCTTGAGTCTCTCAACGTTCTCTTCACAATATCCCACAGATTCTCTATGGGGTTCAGGTCAGGAGAGTTGGCAGGCCAATTGAGCACAGTGATACCATGGTCAGTAAACCATTTACCAGTGGTTTTGGCACTGTGAGCAGGTGCCAGGTCGTGCTGAAAAATGAAATCTTCATCTCCATAAAGCTTTTCAGCAGATGGAAGCATGAAGTGCTCCAAAATCTCCTGATAGCTAGCTGCATTGACCCTGCCCTTGATAAAACACAGTGGACCAACACCAGCAGCTGACACGGCACCCCAGACCATCACTGACTGTGGGTACTTGACACTGGACTTCTGGCATTTTGGCATTTCCTTCTCCCCAGTCTTCCTCCAGACTCTGGCACCTTGATTTCCGAATGACATGCAGAATTTGCTTTCATCTGAAAAAAGTACTTTGGACCACTGAGCAACAGTCCAGTGCTGCTTCTCTGTAGCCCAGGTCAGGCGCTTCTGTTTCTGGTTCAAAAGTGGCTTGACCTGGGGAATGCGGCACCTGTAGCCCATTTCCTGCACACGCCTGAGCACGGTGGTTCTGGATGTTTCTACTCCAGACTCAGTCCACTGCTTCCGCAGGTCCCCCAAGGTCTGGAATCGGCCCTTCTCCACAATCTTCCTCAGGGTCCGGTCACCTATTCTCGTTGTGCAGCGTTTTCTGCCACACTTTTTCCTTCCCACAGACTTCCCACTGAGGTGCCTTGATACAGCACTCTGGGAACAGCCTATTCGTTCAGAAATGTCTTTCTGTGTCTTACCCTCTTGCTTGAGGGTGTCAATAGTGGCCTTCTGGACAGCAGTCAGGTCGGCAGTCTTACCCATGATTGGGGTTTTGAGTGATGAACCAGGCTGGGAGTTTTAAAGGCCTCAGGAATCTTTTGCAGGTGTTTAGAGTTAACTCGTTGATTCAGATGATTAGGTTCATAGCTCGTTTAGAGACCCTTTTAATGATATGCTAATTTTGTGAGATAGGAATTTTGGGTTTTCATGAGCTGTATGCCAAAATAATCCGTATTAAGACAATAAAAGACCTGAAATATTTCAGTTAGTGTGCAATGAATCTAAAATATATGAATGTTAAATTTTCATCATGACATTATGGAAAATAATGAACTTTATCACAATATGCTAATATTTTGAGAAGGACCTGTAGGTTACAGTTTCCTTATTGTTTTTTTCTTCTTCTTATAAATAACAAAATACTTCATCTTTATTCCTTCAATGAAAAAGCTTCTGCTGATCAGAAACCCTAAAAACTTTATGTCTGTTTAGGAAATATTAAAAGTTGCAAAATATTTTTTATTTATTCATTTGTAGTTTATTTCTTATCAAATGAGTTTTTTTTCCATACAGAATAAAAACATAATTTCCATTGTTAACATGGGGGGAGGATTAAGTTCTCTTAGTCTTGAGTAAATCTGTATTTGAAGAGTATCTGGACTTTCTCAGCAGCTTCAGAGCAAAGAGCTTCCACTGTAAGATGTCTCCATTAGAAATATTTCCTAGCGCTGATTTGTTGCTTTCTAAACATCTTTTTTTATACAACCCAATTCGACTACGTTGAAGCTAAATGTAGCTTGTGTTTCTCAGCTTGGTGCCTTAATAAATTTGATCTAGATTTATTTTCTATAAATGAAACAGAGTTAAACAGTTTTAACTTTGAAACATTCTGTTCATGTGGAACCGCTCAGATGTAGTTTTACTTAAGTAATTATCAGGTTTTTTAAACTAACTGTTTCAATAAGTAGTCTATACTCACCAGACCAGGGATGAGGATCTCCCTTATTTGCAAAGAGCTGGTATGTCTAGAATGGCCACAAGAGGGTGCGAACCGTGACATCCCAAGTGGGCGGGTCAATGCTGGATAGTAACAAGTATGGCAGCAAATTATTCTTTTCTGTATTAACTTTGATGTTCGGCTGCTCTGTTTTTGCATTAAAAGGAACATCTGTAAACACAGAAGAAACCCTTGCGGGTCATCAAGCCCCGCCATCTTGCTACTACGTTTTCCATCCGTGTTGATAACGCCCACTGCTAATGACGTATGCTTGGTTCCCTAAGAAAGAAATCTTCAGTTCAAAGGCACCTGAACCAAACCGGATTAAGAACGGGAGTTCTGTTGGGGGGCGTGGGGGGTACTTTCTACATAAATTCTTTCTACCTCCAATAGGTGCCCACAAGTACCATTTTAGACATCCCAGCTCTTTGTATTTCAAATCATCACCATACGTATAGCTTGTCTGAAATTGGACCTTCTAGACACAGAACGTTTTTTAGCGAAGAATAATGTCGGTAGTAATTGTTTCACAACAAGCTAGTCTTCTCTATTGATATATGAACATCAACCACCGGTTTCATGCAAACTTTAAGAAAGATTATGGTAGAACACTTAAATCCATCTGAGCTCATTCATCTAATTACCAGAGCACCTGTCAGACTGATACAAAGACTAAGAAAGGGAGTGTGTGTAGAGTGTACGGAGAGACTGAATACATTTTAAACCTAATTTAATATCAAAGCAAACTCTAATCTCCAACATGGAGGTAGAATTTATCACAGGACTGGCTGTAAATCATTGAAGTTGTCTATCAAGCATTCATGAGCTAATTTGAATGACTACTTTTTATACATCAGAAGTACAAATTTAGTATTAAGTATTAATTTTCACTCAAATATTAAAAGAATGTAAAATCAGAATAAGGATTGAGGTTACTCCTTCTGCAGTGACTCATTCACATTTTAATTCTGGACACAAATCTGTGTTCAAACGCTCAGATACGGTGACTGCGCCATACTGAAGAGCGCACGTTGAATTTTATGGAAACTGTTGGATTTGTTGCTTTGATAATTTAAAAGGAGCGTAATTAGTTTGGAGATGTTTTATTTTGTAAATAGATTATGGCTTTAATAGTTTCTCCAAATGATTTGTGATTCATACTGCCGAAATGGACTTTTTAATCCATTATGGTCATCAGAGTGTGGTGATACACTAATTTGCTTTTGGTAATTACACTGAATGTTAAAGCATTAGCATTTGCGATGCAATTAAGAGGAAATGGAGATCTGTTTGTGAATGTAAGTTATCCCGACAAACATCTTGCCACAAGCAAAACTGGTGACTTGAATTTTTTCCTTGATGTGATGTTATTTCTGGGACGAGCCTGAGTGTTGTTGTCAGGAACTGCTCCTAACAGTCTGCACGGGTTTGTCAACAGTTTACAGAAATACTTCAAATTAGCTGTTACAGTGTCAGCTTATCAAGGCTTAAATGTTATAGTTATAATATTAATTAGCATTCTGTAGTGTATAGATCTAATGCATTTTATCATGCTTACAGTAAGTCAAATGTGAATTTTTAGTACAAAGACTAACGTTTAGGTTTGTTTGCTTTTGTTGTATTTCATAACCAGCTTAATATGCAACCAGTCTTCTATTTGATCCACTTGTTTACACGTATTAATAGTAGTACTGAGCTATGTTTACATATGAGAAGAAAATACTCTTTATGCATCATTTATATTTACGAGTATTCACTAAGCCCTGATAAGCTGGCAGGTGAGTTTATTAATCCACCTAAAATATTTGTACAAAAGAAAACCAAGCAAAAAAGTTGCAGCACCTGTAAATACATTTAAATGTATATACACACACAAACTATATCATGATTCTCTGAGTAACTGTTTTATATGTATTCCTATATGAAGTGGGGTTATATGTGTATTTTCAATTTAGCTCAACTTGTTCTTGAACTCTATGTAATTTCTATAATGAGAATATATTGTCTGAAAGGTGTAAAGTAATTTTCTTTGGAATTCATTTCATAAGTAAAAGGTTTACTATTATGACATTTTTAGTTACTTGAGATCTTTCTGTTGTCAGTATGTGACATATAAGTAACCACTGATTGTTTTCTGGGTGTCAGAATAAAGCAGTTATAAGAACATTATGTCTGCATTCACACATGGATGTTTGGTATCTATTGTTGCAAGAAAACCTGATTTGGTTTAGTATTTTTCTGTTATTTGTTTTAGTTTTTTTCTCAGAAAAAAGGGAAATATTAATGCCTGGATGTGTCTGACGATGCAGATAGTGATAAATCATCAAACAGTTTAGCATTTACACTTATGGAGATGTTTCATGACTAAACTGTCATTATGAACAGCATCAGTAAAAAGATTTAAAATTCACAATGAATTAAAGTTAACACGAAGTAATCTGACTTTACAACATTCATATTAAATTTTTTTATCCACATTTAATGGAGGCAGTTTTTGGTGCTTTATTCAAAAAACAGAGGAAATAAGCTTTTTTTAATCACCAAGTTTAGTTCTTCACAGAATTACATCATATTAGATGCAAACCCAGCACCAACAGCATCTGAATAATATGCAACAAACTCAACTGAGTGGAAAAAAAGCTTGTCATCCTCCAGCAAATCAACAACAATCCTCTGATCACCAGAGAAATAAACAGGATGCTGGAAATGTCCCAGCCCTGACTGCACGACTCCAGATAGGCGGACATTTTCCTCTAATTGAAAAATAAAGTCTTCCCGATTAGAGGAAATCCTCACAGAAACATAATAATACTCCAATATGACTAGCAGTAGAACATCAGAGCCTGGAGATCCTACTACAACCGTAGCTTGTGTTTTCTTTGACATTTACCACCATCTCCTCTCAGTCCAAAAGTTTTTTCAGCACATATCTGACGTGTCCTGGTGGCGGAGTAAAAATGGAAACATAGTCCACATGAACAGTTTCTATGGTTACGAGTGGGCTGTTTGCCATAGTATGTTTTGTACGGACCCACGTTAACAACCCATGATTTACATTTCTGTAATATATTCAGTTTACTGTTTTGGGATGTGGCTAGAGGAGTTGGAAGTCGCTCAGCTATTTGGGTTAGGGTTAAAGGTCAAGTCAGCTCAACCAAACGTGGATCAGAGCCACAATTAATAACAATAATAAAATCAGTTCAAATCAAGAGATTTAAGCATTTAATGACATTTTTCCCCGGCATTCATTAAAAAAACAAAGCGCTAGGTTGGGATGAAATGGCAACAAGTGATGAGGGAATCGACCAAGAACCTTTACCGTGCCGTACACACATCCTGGGGAAGATGTTTCAATTTCTATGGGTTGGTCATTTTAGTGAATAAACCAAAAAAAGAGACATGCAGATGTAAAGGTTTACGTATTAAAAATGTATAGCTTTACATTGTGAGGTTTTAGCATACAGGAATGAATGGAAGTCTGGGCTAAAACAGGTAGGAAATGTACACCAGGAGGCTCTAAACATCTTCAAGATAGATTAGAATATGTTGGTGCCCAGAGTTTGGTCTGGCACCAAAATGAGCAGAACACGTACAAGAAAGCAAATGGGCCTGCTTGAACTAGGCCACTACATCATTTCTCTACAGCTTAGGTTTTCGAGCCATTAGCAGGTGAGCCAAATTCAAACGCATCCAAGAGTTTGTTTTAAAAAAAAAAACCTCAGTCTGGACAGGACCATAATCCTATTGTTGAATGAATTCTCTATTCCTAACCCTCCACCATAATCAGGCTTATTAATTACAATAAAAATTATACTTAAAACACAAATTTAAGAAAATGTAACAAACTTCAATAAACTTTGCAGTGTAAGGCCTTTATGCTTCAATAATATTAAACAAGTGTGATAGCTACCGAACAACTCGGTAATCATAAATATTTACCACTTTAATGGTGTAATTGACTATAAATTACATAAATATAACATCAAACAAATAAAAACCACTGAGGTTACGTGGCTGCAGAAACAGATCTGGACGGCTCAGACCTACCAGGTTTTAGCAGACTTCATAAAGAAGCACAGACTCTAACACCTGAACTAACCCTCTCCTGAATCCTTCAAGTCTGCGAGTGATTAATATATTTGTGTCTGCAGCCCTTCCAGGACTAGGCTGCCTGTCAGCGAGGACTATATGTAGCTCCAGCGCTATTGTGCTCCCTCCCTGCTGAGTTGTAAGACTGCGTGTGGATATTTTTGTATGGCAGATCCCAAGTGAGCACACAGTAAATCTAAGGTATAGAACGGAGAAAGGTGGAGAAAAGCTCAGGTCAGTTCTCCTCTATGAGAAGAGATGGATGGCTGGATGGAGTGGCAGATGGATGATGACTGAGCACGCCACTTCTCTGACTGTTTTTCTCCAGGCTGGAAGTTGAACTACAAAGCCATTTCGAAATCTTCTTTCATTTGCCTATTTTTTTATCAGAAGCTCCAAAGAGCTGCTGAAGATCACTGCAAATTAGAGAGCATCTGTCATGACAAGGGTCCTGGGACGCTCGCTTGGCCCCCAAACCCTCGCACCACGCCCTCTCTCCTCCTCTTCCATCCAGCCCCATTACGCTGAGACTTTTCACTGTGCTCTGCCAAAGGGCCGATCTCCACATGTATGATTACAGCTCGCTCTGATCTTTATTCTGGCGAGAGCAGGAGCAGTGTTGTTTTGGCAGGCAGAAGGCCTCTGCTCAGGCTTCTTTTATGCTACATTACAAGAGTGGGATGAAAACTGAATGAAGCTGTTGTCTCTTAGCTTTCAAACTTTTTGCATCAGAGCTCCTCACCGGTGTTACGATTCTGTGCTCAAGCCTCATCTTGAACATCCCTCCTTGTAAAATTGTACATTATATAAATGGGAGAAGAAGCAGGGATGGAGGACTTCACAGAAGACGTGTTGTTTGTTGCATGCTTTGCTCCATATGTCTTTTCCGTGACAATCTCCACAACCATGAATGCTTAGTCCAAAAGTCTTTCCACAGAACCTCTCAATATACACATCTATCAAAATAAAACATCATATCCTGCATATTTACCAGTTTTCCTACTTCTCTCCCCTGTTTCTAGTAAATACAAAACGAAGATCTGTACTCAGTATTGATGGACATCACAGATGAAAACAACGAAGAGAGGAGAACTAGCTTTAAGAAAATAACACAAGAAGAAGAAGACGAGAAGGAGTCCCTCTACTGAGGCTGGCGAGGGAAGACGGGAGGCGTACAAAGTGGCGCCGCAGCAGTGGTGTCAAACCAGCCACAAACTTGACAGATGGAGTGAGCCAGTTTCCACCAGGGACCACATTTTTGCCGGGTAGAAAAAGACAGAGAGAGAAGGAAGTGTCCCGTTATTATAAAACATTTTATTTTTCTATACTTTTGTGATTTACAATGGTAAAAAAAAAAAAGTGTGTACAAAGCAGTATATATGTACAAATCTGTTTTTATGTTTTTTGGTAAGGGAGATGAACAGTTGGCCCTTGATGCTGATTCTGTGGTATGCAGGAAGGAGGAGGGAGGATGTCCTCCCCCAACCCCCGCCTCCTCTCTCTATGGCACACTGCTCTGTCACCGAGGTCGTGTAAAAAAAATAACTAAATAAAAACCAGAAAAGAAAGAAAAAAAAGGTGGCAGGGAGAGCTCGGCATCCAGGCAGATGCACTTTCTACGCTGTACTTCCTGTGGTCGGAGTTTCACAGCTCCGCCTTTTTCCTTCCAACCTCCTTCCTTTCTTCCTTCCTTCCTTCCTTTTTGGGCCAATGAAGATGACGCCACCGTTTCCTCCTTGTTGTGGCATCATCGGCCCGCAGCGCCTACTGTTAGCAGCGTCCCCCGTGGATACTGTCGTGATGTCACTTCCTTTTTGGCAGCACCATTGGGAATCCCCGCCCTCCCCAACGGGCAGCATCACTGGTTTACAGCTTTGGGGAGTGGGGGGGTGAGCCACGGCGGGACGGTGAGACGGTATACAGCCGAGCCTCCCCGTCTGCCCCTCTCCACGCCCCAGCAGAGGTCACTGACTTAAGGAACTACTTAGAGAAAAATGGCGCTGAAGCCACTGACTTTATTCACCTGCCAGACTCCGAGCCCAAGCCTTTGTGTCACTCTGCATCGACGGATGAACTGTCAGACCAACACGAAAACTAGGTGCGTACAACTACCAAGGATGCACGTTTTCATCCGACGAGAATAACTCATCAACATTCATGTAACAAATTGAATTATAATCGAGTAATCCCATTGTACTACATCAGCAGGTGCATAACCAAAACACAAGCCTGAGGCATATAGATAAAACATTATAGAAATACAGTAGTGCCCATCCAACAGTATCAAGGAACGAGGGCTGAATATGTGATTTCTTTTGTCAATGTATTCTGAGAATATTTGTGTTTTTTTCAGCACTCAAAACTTTTGAACAGAAAAAAAAAGTTTTAATTTTGTGAAAGCAGAACCTTATTTCTTTATATCAGGAGTCACTGTAAACGTGTTTAATCAAGAATGTTGGTTCAGTTTTTGAATGTATTTTAATGTCTAGGGTGTCCAATAAGTATGTATTCTTTTTTCTGTATATAAATATATATACATATCTATTATATGGGCTGTGGTGATGTCAGGGAATAGAGGGGGCGGCAGGAAAGCCTCCGGCCCCCCGAGCATAGTTATCAGAACCTCCTCCAACTAAATATGTCCCTGATATTTACTGTAACATGTGATCATGTGCTATATGATTGAAAGTGTGACAGTGCTAGTGTGAACTGATCTCTCCTGAATCCCACTTCTACCACAAACACACGCACTGTGTAGATTCTCACAGATGAACACATGCTGGATTTCAGACACAGCCCTGAACATTGTTGCCCCATTCAGAGCAAAGCATCATATTCCACTTTCTAACTGATCCTTCAGAGACAAAGGTTTACATCTGCAGTAACTCTGACCCTTCACTGGCACTGCAAAGACTTCCTAATTAGCGTAAGGTGTTGTGGGTGTCGGATAAAAAGTTTATGAATATTGATTTCTCTTTCTTACTTGAACCAAAGTATGATTTGAACACACAGGCTCAGTGCTCTTTGATCAGGAGACAGCGGGACTCTGAGATGATGGCGGAGCCGGATGCATATTGACGTGACCCAGATTTCATTCACTCATCGCTGCAGAGGAAGAGCTCACTCTTCAGCTGATTTAACGAGCTGTGCTGAAGAAGCCTGGCTCACAGCTTCCTGTGGCGGCCTCGGTTTACGAACCACTAGTCTCATGCTGACCCTGGTGGGCAGGCGGGCGGTTGGTTTTACTGCATATTGGATATAACCTGCTGGCCCTGAGGAGAAACTTTTTACTCTTTTTAATCAGAGGTGAGCAGGTTTGGGTGAAGCACAACTTAGTTTGAAAGTTCAGGGTACACTACTTGGTTAGTGGTGGTTTGTGAAGAGGGAATGAATAGATTAAACTCCTGACTTCCTGTACAAAACTACACAGTGTACTGTTAATATTCTGTACAGTAAATCTCAACTCACACTTCTTGATTAACTTCATCTTCTTTCAGGTTAAAAATAACAAAATATAGACTTGTTCTGAATCAGGGCTCCTACCCACGCGACCTCTGCTCATCTGTAGACAGCTTCCCATATATTACAGAGAATCTATATCATGGCAACTAACTGTTGTGAAGTCTAATTGGGGTAAAGTCGGTCATTTGCTCTCCCATATAGCTTTCATCTGCAGATTTAGCATCTTCATACCTGTTGGTTTGTTTCTGAGAGTCAACTGATTGTTCTGGCCTACTTACAGCTCCACAGACTGGAGGAGGGCCAGAAAACTCAGGAGCGGGTTGGAGTTTTAGTTTGCTGAGAACTTCCAGGGAGCCAGAGATAAAGAGCCACAGTTTGTTTCCTCCTCCTCCTCCTCCTTTGGTTTTGTCACATAGTTGAAACTTGTCCACTGAATTATCTATGCATTCTGCAACAAAAACACTTGATGTCATGTGTGATGGGCACATTTTCTGAAAGAACACTGTTGTGTACTTATTCTAGTTAGCTACTAGCAGATCAAATCTGACGGGATGAAGCTGGTATTATTACGTGTTTTAGTTTTGTCAACAAATCGAAGAAAAAGTGAAAAAATTGTGTGTTTGTCTCAGTACTCTGACTTAGTTACACTGTTTTTACAAACTAAAAAAAAGCAAAAAAAAATGTGTAGTCTTTAGCGAATGTTACTCAAATAGTAAATAAGCTCAAGTGCATTTCTTGGGGACTATTTTCAGCAGCGGATGAATTCACAAAAGGTGCTGTTGTGAGTATTTGTGGCAGCAGATGTGATAAAGGAACATTTCACCACCTGCAGCAGTGTTGATGTATTTTCTTTAGGGAACGATGGAGCTCTGTGTATCTGTTTGGGTTCAACCTTTTTAAAACAGTTTTTCTTTATTCATTTTGTTTGAATTTAAAGGACGTAGCATTACTTTGGAAGAGTGATGCAAAAAAAAAAAAAAAGCATGTCAGATATGAAGCTGCCTCTGCTTTAGTTTATGCAAACCAAAAAAAGGTTAACTAATTTTAAAGGTTTGAGGTCTGAGAATAGCAACATTTGCAGTAAATTGTGCAAAATAAATGCCACAACCTTCATTTGTTTCTCGTATTAACTGTTGTAGATGTAGGATTAGGAAATAGGGGCTGTGTGCAATGTTGCCATTCTAAGTATTCTCCTGATGTTTACCTACAGCTCATTTTGATCCACAGTTTACAGGTAAAGCAAAGAAAAAACACTGAACCAATGACACTTATGTCACTTCTTCTACAGTACTTGTTTCAAACGTATATGCAGCTTTGCAGCTAACTTTAAAGTGCAGGTTTTGTAAAAAATGAAAATAATAAAATAAAAAGCAAAAACAACTGAAGAGACGTGGTCATGCAGAGTCCCATCCTGCTTACAGGCTAGCTCCTGTACTACAGCTCTTAATGCATGAAGGTATTTTGTTATATTTTTTCCATTTACTCACTACAGCTCCCATGAACCGTCGCTGACAGTCTGTAGCTGCCACAGCCTCATGTGAGCTGTAGTTGAAAACCAAGAAAACAAATGTATAAAAGATGAATTTTATTGCCTTAGAATTTTTATCCAGTTGATATGAGAAATACTAAATAGATTTTAAATGTTTTAATGGAAGTAGTTAGATGTTAGTAGTCTTGACAGCTGTACGTGCAGCATTGGTGGGGTATACATTGAGAAAATCCTGTTTTTAACTTTTAGGGCCGTTTTGTTTCCACTGTGGTTGTTTGTCTCTGCTCGCTGGCAAAGACTCTGAACCCAAACTGCAGTCCTGCCTTTGAGAAAAAGAAAAGGCTGATCTAAAACTCCAGCCTGCGCCGTAGCGGTGGGATGGAGCGGGGGGTGGGGTTACAGCAACCCTCCCTTCCTTCCTTCAGATGCCTTTAAGTTTGAAAAACTGGTCCTGATCTTCCTGAGCACAACTGCTTGAGCTGTGACACTCGCAGGATGCCCCTCGCTTCCATCACACCCCACACAGCACCCTCCCATCCCCAGCCTTCAAGTATGTGAGTCGACCGGCCCCTTTTGTATTCCTGGTGTTCTGTACATAATAACCTTCACCCAACTGATCTCTTACTTCCTTCAGCTGTTCTTTCAGGGGGGAAATGAAGAAAAAAATACATTAAAAAGAAAAAAAAAGACCATCCTCTGACTCCCGAAATCTTGTATTTTGTTCTAATGATGACAAAATTTATTTATAAGGGATTTTTTTAAATCTATCTCTTTCTCCTTTTTGTAAATGTTCCAGTTAAATAATGTTTAATAATGTTAAAAAATTAAATGGATATATTGAAAGGTTAAAAAATGTCTCTAGAAGTCCCTGCCCACTCCTCTGGCTCTGTACTCTGAACTTTGTGTTTTTGTTTTTTCTCTTTCTGTATGCTTCTCTTTACGTGCTTCAGATGAAGAGTTCTATTTATTATGACATTAACGTTATTATAATTATGACTAATTATTAATATTATCATCCTCATCATCCTCATTATTATCATTAATAAACTTGTCTACTTCAGCCGCAGTGTCTCTGGGTTGTTTGTGGTGAGTGATTGCTGTGTGCTCGGGGTGGACTGGGACTCGGGGTAACGCTATGAGTCCCACCGCACAGCTGACCCTAGGCGCCGCATGAGACAAGGCAGGTGGAAATGGGCGGGGCCTGTTCCTACACTCATTTGTCTTATACCAAACCATTGTGGGGCTACAAGATGGAAAACAGCGGTCGGTTGCAGAGGCCGGCATTTACCTAACCAACTCTCCCACTGAAACCTGTGAGCGGAGAAATACAGACGCCGGTCTTTGAAGGTTCAGACACAGAAGCAAAGAAGAAAAACAACAAGCAAATGTAAATATTATAGAAGATCAGTCCCTGTCCATCATGGTTGGCTTTTATAATCCTCTGAGCCTCTGCAAACAACAAGAAATGAGACATTTTCTATCCCAGTATTGGAGATCCAGGGATATTTGTGATTCTCCAACACCACATCAACATTTACACAATGAGACCTCTGAAAGCTTCATTCCAGCAGGCATGTTATGTGTGTCTATTTTAAATGTCAGATTTTCTTCTAAAGGCCAGAAGTTGCATCTTTGCCAGCAACAGTAACTGCTAGTACTAAATGAGTACTTTTGTCAACAACCGATCCAAAATCAAACACATTCAGTAATCCATTTCTTTAGGGCTGAATCAGGGCTTCTGAGCACAACCAATTTGGTTGAACATGCAAGTTTTTCCTTTGAACATTGTGGTCAGAGCCAATCAAAAGGCAGAAAATTCACTCATTTGCCATCAACCCTCACAGATTCACGTTTAAAACAACCATCCTATAGAAACTCAGTGGGCAGCAGAAACTCTCTGGAGGAAGGTTAAGTGAATAACTGATATTTTTTATCTTTTTACCCCACTCTACTCATGTAGGACTCATGAAATCTGTTTGTATAGTATTGAATTCCTCTCTACTGGCAGCTATGGGCGAATTCTGTGAAGTTCCACATTTGGTTGTGGATTTCATTGTATTTCTTAAATTTTAAAATCCCCTCAGTGTTTTCCGCATTGTGAATCATTCGGTCCAACATTTCTCTGTTGAGCCCCAGCTTTAGGGAAGACAGTTTTGGGGAAACAATTTGCTCCTCTCTACAGGTCCTTTTCAAAAAATTAGCATATTGTGATAAAGTTAATTATTTTCCATAATGTCATGATGAAAATTTAACATTCATATATTTTAGATTCATTGCACACTAACTGAAATATTTCAGGTCTTTTATTGTCTTAATACAGATGATTTTGGCATACAGCTCATGAAAACCTAAAATTTCTATCTCACAAAATTAGCATATCATTAAAAGGGTCTCTAAACGAGCTATGAACCTAATCATCTGAATCAACGAGTTAACTCTAAACACCTGCAAAAGATTCCTGAGGCCTTTAAAACTCCCAGCCTGGTTCATCACTCAAAACCCCAATCATGGGTAAGACTGCCGACCTGACTGCTGTCCAGAAGGCCACTATTGACACCCTCAAGCAAGAGGGTAAGACACAGAAAGACATTTCTGAACGAATAGGCTGTTCCCAGAGTGCTGTATCAAGGCACCTCAGTGGGAAGTCTGTGGGAAGGAAAAAGTGTGGCAGAAAACGCTGCACAACGAGAAGAGGTGACCGGACCCTGAGGAAGATTGTGGAGAAGGGCCGATTCCAGACCTTGGGGGACCTGCGGAAGCAGTGGACTGAGTCTGGAGTAGAAACATCCAGAGCCACCGTGCACAGGCGTGTGCAGGAAATGGGCTACAGGTGCCGCATTCCCCAGGTCAAGCCACTTTTGAACCAGAAACAGCAGCAGAAGCGCCTGACCTGGGCTACAGAGAAGCAGCACTGGACTGTTGCTCAGTGGTCCAAAGTACTTTTTTCAGATGAAAGCAAATTCTGCATGTCATTCGGAAATCAAGGTGCCAGAGTCTGGAGGAAGACTGGGGAGAAGGAAATGCCAAAATGCCAGAAGTCCAGTGTCAAGTACCCACAGTCAGTGATGGTCTGGGGTGCCGTGTCAGCTGCTGGTGTTGGTCCACTGTGTTTTATCAAGGGCAGGGTCAATGCAGCTAGCTATCAGGAGATTTTGGAGCACTTCATGCTTCCATCTGCTGAAAAGCTTTATGGAGATGAAGATTTCATTTTTCAGCACCACCTGGCATCTGCTCACAGTGCCAAAACCACTGGTAAATGGTTTACTGACCATGGTATCACTGTGCTCAATTGGCCTGCCAACTCTCCTGATCTGAACCCCATAGAGAATCTGTGGGATATTGTGAAGAGAACGTTGAGAGACTCAAGACCCAACACTCTGGATGAGCTAAAGGCCGCTATCGAAGCATCCTGGGCCTCCATAAGACCTCAGCAGTGCCACAGGCTGATTGCCTCCATGCCACACCGCATTGAAGCAGTCATATCTGCAAAAGGATTCCCGACCAAGTATTGAGTGCATAACTGTACATGATTATTTGAAGGTTGACGTTTTTTGTATTAAAAACACTTTTCTTTTATTGGTCGGATGAAATATGCTAATTTTGTGAGATAGGAATTTTGGGTTTTCATGAGCTGTATGCCAAAATCATCCGTATTAAGACAATAAAATACCTGAAATATTTCAGTTAGTGTGCAATGAATCTAAAATATATGAATGTTAAATTTTCATCATGACATTATAGAAAATAATGAACTTTATCACAATATGCTAATATTTTGAGAAGGACCTGTAGACCTTTTCTGGTTTTGCATTTTTGCCATCACAGAAATGTTTTAGATCAATCAAATCTAACCACATTAGATACAAAAAGCAGTATTTAAAATGATTATTTCATTGATTAGGAGAAAGAAGCTATCCAAACCAACATGGCCCTTGTGTGAAAAAGCTCCTGTAAACCTAATAACTGTTCGAGCCGCTCTCTGCAGCTACGGCTGCCGTCAAGCGTTTGTGATCACTGTGAAGCATAATTCTCAGCTCCTGGAAACAAACTGTTCTGATCTCTGATCTCCCAGCAGCCGTTACTTCTGTATATGCTGCCAGATGGCAAACACTGAGAACAGGTTGTGGTTCGGGCAGACTATGGGAATTTCCAGGTTTGTCTTAATAATTGGTTTGTTTTCGCTACACCTGAATAACCCAAAGAAATTCTCAAAATCAGACAAATGACAGGCCCACCTTTAATGTCTCCTCCAGTTGATTAATAAATTACAAAAGGACAAATGAGCTACTGCTTCAACCAGCTTATTCAGCCTATTGCTGCACAGGTTTAATGTAACAGAAAATTTAAAAACTCTGATCAAGAAGCAAAAGAATTAAGAGACAAAAACCAACATTTAGGCAAATTAAAGTAAATTTGATCTGCCTAAAATATTGGCATCAACACAGTATCGTTTACATTCAAGGTAACACTTGACATCTCAAACCATGCTGCAATCGACTCCAAATACCAACAAGCTAGAGAAGAAACAATGATGAGTATCATCATAAAACATCCTAATGTAAGTAATACATCTTTGCCAATTATGTCAATAAGCGTGACACTTTATGTTACGATTTAAACCACTCTAAACATATCCTAGAAAACAATCTGATATACACTGTGCCATTTTGGGCTGTCACAGACAAAGGACGAGGATTGTAAGAAAATTGTGGAGAAATCTTTGGTCATATGTCGCACCGAGAGAATTAAGGACAGCTGTTGTTGGTGTGTTGCGACCAAAGATACCCTGTGATAAATATATGACAGTGTCACAGCTGCTACGACCTACGTCTACTAATCCACCAATAGAGTTGCAGCATAAAACCGGTGTTGTGTGAAATTCGGTTCCCCTGTAATAATGTGTTCCACCTGGTCACACAGCCTCACACCATGGGGGCGCTACATGTTTTTCACCATCTAGTTCTTTAGGTTTAGGAGTCCTGTGAGGTTAGTGGATTGCAGACTGGTGAGGAGAATCCATTTGTGTAAAGGGCAAGGATATGGTGGTCACAGAGGGGGAACAGATTATTTCAGGGGAACCGAATTTCACACAACACCGACATCCCAATTTGGCCTCTTTCCTCCAACCACGACCGTGTCCACATCGTCCTTGTCCTTTTCTTTATATTTATTTCGAGGATCATAAATGCCGTGCCAATAAGGGCTGTGTTCTTCATTGTGTGTTTGTTGAGGTTGTCTCTGGTGGCACAGATGTTTGCGTACGCTGATGACGTTGCCGATTGCCGCAGTAAACGATTGATCATTTAACGGTCATCGTACAATGTGCACACATCAAACTTGACGTTGTACCGAAGTTTATTAGATCCACATCATGTAGTGCGACATGGAATAAAATGACAGTGTAAGAAGGCCTTTAGTCTGGGGGGAAGAAGGCTCTGTTATGGTTTATATTTTGTTTGTACAAATCTCTGGCAAACATTTCTGCCACAGAGTTTCAGAACTGGATCACCAACTATTCATTGACATGGCAACAGATACAATGCAATATATTTTAATAGATGGTGCTTATGTTTTAACACATGTTCTTTATAGATTGGTGCTTTACAGATCTACAGAATTCAAGTCTTTAAACAAGTTCAATCCATATTAAAGGATTTTATAAGTTGGGGTAACACTATTAAAACCTAAAATTCGTTCATTTTAACATTAGGATATCTAAACCTTGTGTTTACTTAAAAATCTTGCTTGATTTAATGTAGGTTTATTCTAGTTTAAATGTCACAGGATGTTCTTTTTCCTTCACAAGTTATAATCTGTAACTGCAATGTATTCTACCTCCCACATGGTGGCATAATTCATCAGTCGTATTTTCCACTCGGCAGCTTCAGCTGTCTCTGTTGTTTGTGTTAAGTCGGGTGTTTGATCTTTCCTCAGAGCCTCGGTGTCTCCCTGCAGCCTCTCTCAGACACCTGATCCGCCTCATCACTAAAATATTATCTCCCTGTTTTATTCATACATGCAACGCTTGATTAAGGTCAAATGGGGATCTAAAATATGATAAAAGCATCTGTTGTGCTCAAATAGAATCTGTCACCCCAACTACAGCAATTGACCATAATCACACAATTATGAAGTGATGAGACACTTTGGCTTTATGGGGAGGGTGCTTTGCTAAAATGGCCCACGTAAAATCCCATCTGTACAAATGGGCCTTGGATTTGAGCCAAAGCAGGGGCTAAAAGAGCCAATATATCAAGTCACGGCACATCTAACAGAGGGGAACATAGAGCGGCTGACAAAACCAAGAGTCTGTTGGTGTCAAAGAAAAACACGGCAGAGATATTTGTAAGTGCCATCAGTTCTGTAGAGGGATCTTTTGAGCATCTTTGATGCATTTAGATTCATGAGCCAAATGATGGCTGTGCCCTGGTAACAGCTTAGTCCACTAAATCACTTGTATTACTCTCAGGTAACAAGTTATGTCTGTGCATATAAACACACATACACAAGTACATCGGGTTCAAAAATATCTTTCCATGAATTCAATGTCATACGAATATCAGACGTCGAAATAAAAGCAGCTAATCCAGAAAGCCAAAACAACCTATTAGCTCTAGTCACAAGGCATAACAGGAAATAATAAAAATGATGTATTTACCGGGTTAAAAAATTATTTAAAAAGTTTAGAAAAACCAATAACCGATTCCATCCCATCGTCATGTACTAAATGCAAGAAGCTTGAAGGAAAAGGCTGTCTGTGAAAACTAAGTACATCCTTGCTGCTCCAGTAAGATTAACCAGGTGCAGCTATTTAAAGGTAGTTTACAAACTGATCATCATCAATGTGACCCCCAACAATCTGATTAATCCCTGCAGTCATTTAAATTTACAAAGTCTCTGCTGCCCCAGTAACCCGGTCCCGGAGAAAGCGGACGACGACGAGTACGAGTCTCTGTTCATTTTTAATAAGAAAAAATAAATATTGGAAATTGTTGGAGTATTTTAATCTCACCCTCCTTCACGTCTGAGTTAGAGGTGAGCTACAGGCTGGTTTGGAAAGAAAAGTGTCTTCATCTCAGCGTGATCTTTTCAGTCACGGAGCAGGAAGCTATAATTAATGGTTCATTTTCTTTTAAGTATTATAGCAGTGCAGCATCTCTCACTCATAACTTATAAAAATATACTGAACAAATAAAGTAGAAAGCTTTGCCTGACATTGCACTATTCAAGCTGGAGGCTACTGGTGATTTCTAAGTATCCTGCCATGAACTTTAACATGGTGACTGACTGAAGCTCCTTCCACAAAACACTTCAAGGCGGGATTAAGGCGTCCTTTTGCCCTCTCCATGGATTTTTAAAAGGAGTGATCAGTGGGGGGGGGTAGAAGTCAGCTGTTTTAAACACAGATCGGCCATAACATGCCGTCAATGCTCATATGCATTTTATTACTTGTGTTAATGGTATTTTAAGGTTCATGTTTGACTTTAAAGAAAAGTTGTAAGCTTTCCCGTGTTAGCTCCAACGCCTGATGCTAGCGCCAGTGAAGTCAGAGGTTTACACACGACTCATCGCCATCTTATGAGTCCACAGACGTTCCTCGTCGCCATTTTAGTAGTCCATTACCCAATGTGGTGGCTAGTTAATACATTAAGCATCAACTGTCTGGAAAGGTTATTGGTTTCCAATCTAGAAAATAATATTTCCTTAAATGTTATTTTACTAAATAAAGACAGCTAATTAAACAACATTGAGAATGAATTACACAAAAGGTCATTTTTATTCAGAAAATCATTCTTTAAAATGTTATTTTATTAAAGTAATGTTTTAACTGCTCTTCTGATTTTGCAATTGTGATTAGTTGTTTGAAGGTTTACCAATTATTGTTATTAGGTAGTTCTAAGACTAATTTAACCTAATTTCCAGGTTCCTCAAGATAATCCTTGGTTCTCAAACATAAATAACATTAAATGGTAATATTGCATCATTTCATTGGTCATGGTTTTAACCATTTTTATCGATTCCCTTGTTCCTTTATGTGTAAATATAGTTATAATTAGTTTTCTTATTCCTTCAGTTTGCTTGGTTCTAGTATAGTAAAGAGTTTGTTTATTGAAATATGTTTAACTTTGAGTTGAATTATACTTGTTAATTATATTCAAAAATATATAAATTTTAAGAAATTGTATGAATTTATTCCATGTGCGTGCAGAGTTTTGCTGTTCAGTAATGCCAGAGCACGGTTCACCCTTTTCTCTATTGTCCTTATACCACCACCATATTGGGCGGGTATTCACAGGACAACACTTAACGGACCAAATTATTATTTAATTAAATATAAAATAATATAATCATAATAATAATTACAACAGGTGTCTTAGTGTTAGCTTGTAGCTTTAGCACAGCTAGCATATAGCATCCATCAGCATTTCGTTTTGTCCCTGTGTGTCTGTGCCATAGAGAAAGTACCTCTAGAACAACACTCTGTGTTTGTCCTGGAGGCTGAAGAGTTTAGCATATGTTTGTTTTGTGGTTGTTCTCACCAAGTTAGCCGAGGTTTAACTTCCAACAGCAGCTTAGGGAGTCGAGGGACTGAGTGTCTCTGTTGTTGCAGCACCGCTGCTGGAAGAAATGCCACAATTTGGGCAAATCTGAATGGGTCAGTTTATATTGCTTTGACACAAATGATTATATTTGAGTAATTGATTTTTCTAGTATTAATTTTGATAACCCTAATTTCTATAAACCTAGACTTGAGTCAGTGTACTTTCTTTTAATGGACTGTTTATTAAATTGTATGAAGGAACAAATATATGTCTAAACCTGCCTATGAGAACATTTTCTTTGTTTCTGCTCTTTTATCAAACTAAACAAGACTCAACAAAAGGTTACAGTATTAAAATTCAACTTCACCATCCATTTAACTCTCAGTTACTGCACAATTGTTATGATCAATATCAAGAATTTATTATTGACATCGCTACCGTATTTCTGGTTTTATTGTTTTCTGTCACTGACACTCCCATATAAGGAATCTCCCGTTTAAAATCATAAAAAATGACAACCCTAAATCAGAGAATGATTGGTGCTGTCTGTTAAAAAACAAATATAAAATTGCTCGATTTTTCTGTCTATCATCTGAACGGGCTTATAACCAGAGCTCCATTTTCTAGTCCTCAACAGACTCTTTCCCATCAAACAATAACAAGTCCAGCGGGGCAGAATACAAACAACATTATGGTTCTAATAAATCAGGCACCAAACATTTATCAGCACTCTCTGTGTGTCTGGATGTTTGAGAGCTACCAAGCCTCGGCCTGTTCAGCCACTGAGTTTTTCAGATGATAGGGGAGCAGCAGGTTTCTTGTCTGGAGTTTTAGACAGAGCATCCATCAGCTCAGCACTCCACCATCTGCTGCAAACACTGCGGCACTCGGCCTGACTAGAAGCCATCTGCAGCCAGTTTCACCAACATCTCTGTGAGAAGTTATTGTTCTGACTAGCTGTAGAAAAGATTGAGCAAAACAAGGTCCAGATTAAACATCTACAATCACACAAACTGACAGGCTGAAAGGAAAGATTTCTACTCACTGAACATGATGTTAGGAACTTCTGTTAGATGTGAATCCTGCAAAGATATAGTTGTGTAACAAAACTAACTGTAGTTACATTGTTTAACCACATGGTGGAGACAAACCACTAAAAATGACAGGTCTGGCTATCTAGGGAGAGCATAGTGTGTCCAACACAAACATACAGAAAAAATACACCCTCTGTCACTCCAGGGTATAACATATAAATGCTCTGGCCTCTATCAGGTTTTAAAATTATTTACCTCATGTGTACAAAACCACACTGCACAGACACCTGTATTTATTAAAGAAAGATGAAGCCAAAATGAAAAAAACGAAAGCCTTAGACACAAAATACAGAAAACCCTAGAAATAAAAGGGGTTGTAGGTCATTTTATCATAACTGTAGCACTATTCCAACTACAGGAATTTTTTTTTTTTATCAATTAAAAATAATTTGTGGAAGTTCATGGATCTTCTAACCTAAATGTGTTCAGTGAGGGACGGCCAGATGTCACCAAAATTATAACATATTTCAAGAAAAATGGTTGATATTCCTAATGATGTAAAAAAGGACAAATACTAAAAAGAAAGAAAGAATGAATCAGTGAGAAAGTCCTGCTGGTAGCTGAAGGAACATTTTAAGAATTCAGCCAGTCATTGATATTTAACTTTACACCATGATAACAAAGATAACTGCAAACAGAAGGTCAAGGTAAAATCAAAGTACACCCCGTTTAACTTCTAGGCTTTTGCATGGGTGTACATACTTTTCATAAAGAAATTCTGTTTGGTTTAATCTGTTAAAAAAAAAATAAGTGTGGAATTTGTGTTGTGTGTTTGTTTACATTTGAGGTAAGATTTAAAAAGGATGACATTAGAAATGAATAAATACATTGTAAATATATGTATTTATATACAGTACTATGCAAAAGCTTTAGTCAGGTGTGAGAAAATACTGTAAATAAAGATTGCTTTCAGAAATATAAATGATGATTGTTTACTTTTATCAATTTACAAAAATGCTAATAAGTAAGTGAACCCAAACATACAGCCAAAATCATGAAGAACTATCTTCAGTGTAAAGAAGAACAAGACATACTGGAAGTGATGGTCTGGGCCCCCAGAGAGCCCTAATCTCAACATCATGGAGCGTGTCTGGGATGACATGATGAGACAGAAGGATGTGAGAAAGCCTCCATCCACAGAAGATCTGTGGTTAGTTCTCCAAGATGTTTGGAACAACCTACCAGCCCTTTAAACACTACAGCGTACCCGACTGTTGTTACTGACCCATCTGCTGATGGCTACTTCCAGCAGGATGATGCACCATGTCCCAAAGGTCAGATCATCTCAAACTGTTCTTTGAACATGCAGTCCAGTTGCATCCAAAGCTACCACATTTCAATCCAACAGAGCACCTTTGGGATGAACAGAAGATGCACCTCAAGGATATAAGCTTGAGATGACAAAATAACAAGAAAAAACTAATTATGGAGCCAACAGGATTTCCATTCTGGATCAGGTTACGTATTTTCTGGAAACACCACCACTGAGCCATGGAAATCAGTGCTTTACTTGCATCAATCCTTATAGTTTGGTGCAAACATTATTAAAGGCATAACCAACAATGAATATTTTAAATAAACCGTGTTTGGACACAGCTCTTTTCCCAAAGGTTTCTGTGTATAGGAAAATCTTCTCAAATCAAAATTATTGACAAATATAGTCAGTTTTATTTTTATTTATAAAACTGACAACAATGTTTACTGTCAGGAAAATATTCATTGATCACGTAATGTGTAAATGACTGGAATATGTTTAATAGAAGCCCACAAAAATCAGACTGAGTTAGAAAGTTTTTATCTTGTTTATAACACTCAGACGTTTCTCTCTCCTCAGTGATATGGCGCTTTTCTTTATCCCCTTCATCAGGAACTAAAACTGAGAAGAACGTTTCCACCGTCGCCTCCAGCCTCCAAGTTACTTCAACCCCCTCCGAAAATAATTCAAACTGTTTTGGCTCAAACATTTCGAATCCCTGAGGATATCTGGCAGCTTTGTAAAGTTTTAAAACGGCTCTAAAATAAGTCCAAAAGAAAAGAAGGAAAAACCTTAAAGCCGGACCAGTTATTTAAAAGAAGGAAAAGAAAAACATGACTATGGATACGTCTAAACTAGGATGTTTTCGGATAAACTCTGGGAGAAGAGAGGAATGAAGGAAAGATTCAAATTAAATATGTATCTGGTCCTCTGGTTCTACGGCGTTTGGCACACATATTTATACCAATTAAACTTTTTCACATTTTGTACATTGCAACCACAACTTTAAATGTATTTTATTCAGACTTATGTGATGGACTCAAAGTAGTGTAAATGATGCATTTTGTTTTTACAAAAAAAAAAAAAAAAGATTTTCAATCTGATTTCCCTTCATAAAATCCAGAGCAACCAATTATCTGAAAAGTCCTTGAATTAGTAAACAGAGTCCATACATCTGTCATTTAATATAATTTTATATATATTAGAAGGTCTCAGAGGTTTGTTAGAGAACATTAAAGCATCATGAAGACCAAGGACCACAGTAGACAGGTCAGGTCAACGTAGTGGAGAAGTTTAAAGCAGGGTTAGGTTCTAAAAGAACATCCCGGGCTTTGAATGAGTGTTGTCCCATAATGCAACATGATGATGGCAGCATCATACTGTGGTGGTGCTTTTCTTCTGCAGGGACAGAGGAGCTAAACAGAGTGGATGAGAAGAAGGATGGAGCTAAATCCAGGACAATCTTGAAAGAAAAGCTGTTAAGAGGCTGCAAAAGACTTGAGACTGAGGTGGAGGTTCACCTTCCAGCAAAACAACAAAGGTACAGCTAGAGACACAATGGTTTAGATCAAAGCCTATTCATCTACTAAAATGGCCTAGCCAAAGTGCAGATCTAAATCCAGCTGTTTCCCATCTCTACATGTGTTCAGCTGGTAGAGACAAGGCCCAAAGGAGCTGCAGCAAAACATGGCTCAACTATGTAGAGGCTCAGGAGGCCTGAAAACACATGCATGCCACTGTCAGATTTTTATTTGTAAAAAGTTAAACACTATATTCCAAGTCATAAAATTAAAATAAAATGCATTGATGTCTGTAGTAGTGATGAGATGTGAAGTTGAAGGAGTATCTTCGCACAGCAGTGTATCTGTCTTCATTTACAATCCAAAAGAAACTCCTGTCCAAATATGACAAGAGAACACGACAGCTTTTTCACCCAAAAACATCCGACTGTTGTTACCTGAGCTACACTGCTCCGTCTGGCCCACATGTGATCCACAGTGACGCCACCACACTGACCTAATAACGTTACTGTCTCTCTGTGTCTGCCTGGTGCCAAGGCGCTCAGGATTTAGAACAACTACTGGTGTCCATCTGCACACCGGATTTAAACTGTGGCTTCGCTGCGACCCGTCTGTCATGTGAGGCCTCTGGAGATGGAGGGAGGCGAGAGCGTTGTGCCAGGAAACACTCCCTCCCTAACACTCTCTGGAACCATGTAAAATTATGTTGCTGCTCTTTACGGAGAAACCTTTACCACAGAGAATAATCTTTTACTTTCGGGGTTTGGTTGAGACGAAGATGCTTAGGTCAACATCCGAGCTGTTTGTACTTCTGGCTTCAGTCTATTTGAGGGAAATATTTATATGTAATTGTAAAGTTGGTTTTATAAACAGTACTAAAAATGAGGATGTACATGAGAGAATCTGGGTTGAGTACAGTTCTGCTGGTTTGCTTTAAGGCAGCTTACTGTGAGTCTGCTCCAGCCAAATCCATTTTTATTCACCCTGTGGATTATACGATGAGTTGGCAGAGCTGCTCGTGGAACTAAAGCCAAATAAACACACGTAGGTGAAGGCAGAGCGTCAAAAGGAGAGGAAGACTCTTTACATGTTATACATGAAATTACTCTTTTTTTTAATTATTATTTTACATGAGAGGATTTGAAGACAAAACAAAACGATTGGTTGTTCTCTGGCCGGCCTTCAGAGGGCGCTGTAACACTGGTTATGAGAGTAGCTGCGTGCTGAGGATGTGCTTCTCTGCCCCTGCATGTGTGTGAAATCTCAGGGTTGGTGCTAACTAGTGAAGCTGGCCTGCAGATAATCCAAAATCAGTGATTCAAAGAGAAGAGAAGGAAAAAAGCTTCAAATTCACCAAGCCTTTGCTTCCATGTGCATTTATGAATATTAACAGGAGCTACTGAACCCATCTTTCAATGGCCGTACATGGCTCCAAAAAGACTCAAACACAGAGACTGTGTGGCAACATGTTTTGGGTGGGAGGTTTTCAGGCTGCAACGCAACAAACCTCCCAAGCATTGTTAAACGCAACCCTGAGTGAACGCAGATTGTCTCAACCCAGAGCTGGACCGTCAGGTGGACGCGGACTGTTGAAGAAAAATCACGGGGTCTAGACTTTCTGTATGGTTCAGTAATATTTTATGATCAATTTTTGAAGCCTAATGGTTAGAAATGATTTTCATTTTTTTTTTTGTGCCTAAAATTATTTGTGCCTTATATTTTTATTGGTTTAATTTTTGCAGACTTTTCAAATGCAGCCTAATTGAAGGCTTCACAGTGTTTAATTGTGAATGATTGAAATAAGAAAACAACACATATTTTCTTTCACATCAAACCACTATTAGTTACCTGCAGTATTACATTAGGCTGCTGGTTTTCATTCAGTATTACTGGCTTGATCCTGGCTCAGTGGCAAAATGTTTAGTAATTTCTCAGTAAATTGATCTCAATATTTTTCTGATTGTTCTACTTTTGATCACACAAACATTTGCTTGGAAAATGTTTAGGTTTGTTTACACTGTGTAACACTTTTTATGGATAGAAGTATTTATCAAATTAATATTTTAGGATTATTTTGGGGAATTTTTGGTGTTTTCTCAAATCCAGACAAGGTTTATTAAATCTTAAGCAGTATTTTTATTAGATGGAAAATCCTCCAGTTCAGGTTTGATCAGTCCAAGTATTTAGAAGGTGATCTAGAAATGATAAAATGCGATCCGGATTCCATAATAACTGAGAACAAGTCCTCTATTTTAGGACCGATAAGAAGCAGCAAAGCACATCCAAACTTCAGTATTTTAAACCAGTTGTGGTGGACGATATATAATCGTTCACATCTTGTCTGTAGCTAAAATGCTGCCACACAAATGATGCCGAGTCGACTCTGTCAACGCAAAAGGACAACTCAAGAGAAGGAGTCCAAACACAAAGATGGAAAAGGGCTAATTTTAGTCCTTATATCACTGCAGAGGCTCCTTGTTTGTAAAAGGATAGAATCTCAAACACTATTAATGCTCTACTAGTAATGGTCTCGGATCTAATCACATCTCAGAGTCGCTGGTCAGGTATGAATTATGCAAAGACCAAAGATTATTTATGACAGAAAACAAATGATTCTCTGAAACAAAACAAAAAAAAGACTAAAAAAACTATTATTTTTCTGTTCCGTTTAATTTCACATTTTGTTAAATGACAGGTGAAACTTCTTTGCATGTTTATACTGGTTTTTTGACTTTTTCTCTTTGGTGATGAGGTTCAAATATTTGAGGTTGGATGGCCTCCTTTCCACCACCCTAATGTTTTGCTCCCTCCACAACTTTACTATTAGATTAAAGTCAGAACTCTGGCTGAACCGCTCCAAAACAAAGAACAAGCATGTTGGTAAAAATAAAGTATTACTTTAAATATAAATCTGGCAGGGGTATGAATAATTCTGGGCTTAACTGCATCTGCTGACTTCAGGAAAATTTGAGGGTAAAGTTGTTTCAGGATGTTTCTGCTCCTGTTGAACCAGAGTTACATTGATAAAGAAAGGCAGTATAATGTAAAAATACGTCTAGCTTATCAAATACCTGATTGAAAACATAAAGCTTACATCCCAGGTCTTCAGTGTTTACATCCAAGGCATATTGCTGAATAGCCAAGTTAGAAAATTTACTCCTCGCTTTTATGAGCAGAAATAATTCAGCACTTAAAATGTTTCAGTGGAGTTCCAGTTAATCATGTGTGGACCAAAACTTAGAGAAAAAGCTGCTCTTAGAAACTAAGCACTTTTCTTTTAAAACCGTAAAAATTAATGACCCCTGTGAATTTTCCCATCAAGTTGCTCTGTGTGCATCTCTCTGCTACAACTGGGCCGTCTGTGAACAGCTGAGGTCAGAGAAGTGGAGACAACGAGACAAAGAAGTGGTAGGAGTCTCTCTATGAAAGTCACTTTCAGAAGTAAAAAGAAAAAAAGCTCAGATCTGACCTACAAATCCAAATTTAATCAATTAAAGAACCATAAAACTCCAGGATCTGCAAAAGTAAAGTTAACCTTGCAAAACAGGGCTGCATGTCTTGCTGGGGGTGGAGCATACTGCAGGCAACAGGAGCTTGGTCAATGACTACTGATACCGGTCACAACATAAATATACCTGGGATCGCAAATCCCTAATTTCAAGATCAAACCGCTAATATACAGGTCCTTCTCAAAATATTAGCATATTGTGATAAAGTTCATTATTTTCCATAACGTCATAATGAAAATTTAACATTCATATATTTTAGATTCATTGCACACTAACTGAAATATTTCAGGTCTTTTATTGTCTTAATACGGATGATTTTGGCATACAGCTCATGAAAACCCAACATTCCTATCTCACAAAATTAGCATATCATTAAAAGGGTCTCTAAACGAGCTATGAACCTAATCATCTGAATCAACGAGTTAACTCTAAACACCTGCAAAAGATTCCTGAGGCCTTTAAAACTCCCAGCCTGGTTCATCACTCAAAACCCCAATCATGGGTAAGACTGCCGACCTGACTGCTGTCCAGAAGGCCACTATTGACACCCTCAAGCAAGAGGGTAAGACACAGAAAGACATTTCTGAACGAATAGGCTGTTCCCAGAGTGCTGTATCAAGGCACCTCAGTGGGAAGTCTGTGGGAAGGAAAAAGTGTGGCAGAAAACGCTGCACAACGAGAAGAGGTGACCAGACCCTGAGGAAGATTGTGGAGAAGGGCCGATTCCAGACCTTGGGGGACCTGCCGAAGCAGTGGACTGAGTCTGGAGTAGAAACATCCAGAGCCACCGTGCACAGGCGTGTGCAGGAAATGGGCTACAGGTGCCGCATTCCCCAGACCTGGTCTACAGAGAAGCAGCACTGGACTGTTGCTCAGTGGTCCAAAGTACTTTTTTTGGATGAAAGCAAATTCTGCATGTCATTCGGAAATCAAGGTGCCAGAGTCTGGAGGAAGACTGGGGAGAAGGAAATGCCAAAATGCCAGAAGTCCAGTGTCAAGTACCCACAGTCAGTGATGGTCTGGGGTGCCGTGTCAGCTGCTGGTGTTGGTCCACTGTGTTTTATCAAGGGCAGGGTCAATGCAGCTAGCTATCAGGAGATTTTGGAGCACTTCATGCTTCCATTTGCTGAAAAGCTTTATGGAGATGAAGATTTCATTTTTCAACATGACCTGGCACCTGCTCACAGTGCCAAAACCACTGGTAAATGGTTTACTGACCATGGTATCACTGTGCTCAATTGGCCTGCCAACTCTCCTGACCTGAACCCCATAGAGAATCTGTGGGATATTGTGAAGAGAACGTTGAGAGACTCAAGACCCAACACTCTGGATGAGCTAAAGGCCGCTATCGAAGCATCCTGGGCCTCCATAAGACCTCAGCAGTGCCACAGGCTGATTGCCTCCATGCCACGCCGCATTGAAGCAGTCATTTCTGCCAAAGGATTCCCGACCAAGTATTGAGTGCATAACTGTACATGATTATTTGAAGGTTGACGTTTTTTGTATTAAAAACACTTTTCTTTTATTGGTCGGATGAAATATGCTAATTTTGTGAGATAGGAATTTTGGGTTTTCATGAGCTGTATGCCACAATCATCCGTATTAAGACAATAAAAGACCTGAAATATTTCAGTTAGTGTGCAATGAATCTAAAATATATGAATGTTAAATTTTCATCATGACATTATGGAAAATAATGAACTTTATCACAATATGCTAATATTTTGAGAAGGACCTGTAAAGTGGGAAAAATAAGTACTGAACACATTCTTACCAGAGGTCCATCAAAGTTCATGAATTATGTTCTGTGTCATGGAATGAAATGACACTGGGAAAAAGTGTTGAACATGTTTATTGAAATATGTTTCATACTTTGTACAAAAAGCCTTTGTTGGTGATGACAACTTAAGGAAGGCTGACATATTGTGTCAAGTGTGATTTTGGCCCATTTGTCCACACAAACCATCTTCAAATCCTGAAAGTTCCGTGAGCCCTTTCTATGAATTCATTTTTTTCCATAGATTTTTAGAAAAGAATGTTATTATTATTATTATTATTTATTTTGTATGGACCACAAGATGTGGTCCATACAAAAGACCAAAAGACTGAGACTACAAAAACACAGCAAATGAAAAAGCTTTTCTAAAAAGGCTCAAACGCCAATGAGTCCATAAAATAGAAAAGTATCACAGTGAGTTCAGTCCAGGGTTGGTCAGTGTGGCAATGATGCAGTTTACAGATTCAGACAGCCTACACTTGTACAGAAGAACAGAACAAGAACAAGAAATCTCCTTTATTACCATTCAGTGGAAGATTTCAGGAGTTTTAGCAGCAAAGTAACAGACAAATAAATGGAGGCATGCAGACTCACGTGAAATTAAAATAAAATTTTAAAAAATGAAATGTGAAATAGGAGACTGCAGTAAGCGCAAATTTACAACATAAGAAAATAAATGCTGTACAGTTATTAAAAATAGCAAACTTAGATTCAAAGAAATATGCAACTGAGTGGGAGAAATAAAAAAATGTACAAACTGGATATGCAGAAAAGAACAGACTAGAAACAGGGGCCAGAACGGGCGACATCAAATCCTACCTGAAACTGCTGGCTAAGGATCAGCGTAAATACAGTAAGATTGTTATTCACGCTGGCGGTAATGACACCCGGTTACGTCAATCGGACGTCACCAAAGTTAGTGTTGCTTCGGTGTGTAAGTTTGCCAAAACAATGTCGGACTCCGTAATTTTCTCTGGTCCCCTCCCTGATCTGACCAGTGATGACATGTTATTCTCTGGACCTTGTGATGACATATGGCATTGAGTGTAAAGTAAAATATTTTCTCATAACACTGTCCTGTCTGACCATTTTTTAATAACCTTTGAGTTTAATTTAACTGAGTACTCCACACCTGAAAGAAAATTTCATTATAGTAGATCATTATCAGGCGATGCTGTAACAACCTTTAAAGAATCTGTTCCACTTTTAATTTCCTCATTAACACTGAAAAGCACAGTGGAGGGCAATAATTGTGTTTCTGCCCCTTCACAAATTGATTCTTTTGTTCATAGTGTTACTTCATCATTGCGTGATGCATTAGACAATGAAGCCCCCTTGAAAAAGAAGGTAATTATTCATAGGAGGCTAGCTCCCTGGTTTAATTCAGAGCTGCATACTTTAAAGCACAATGTTAGAAAATTGGAGAGAAAATGGCGCTCTACACACCTAGAGGATTCCTACTTAATCTGGAAAAATAGCCTAATGTTGTATAAAAAGACACTTCGCCAAGCTAGAACAGCTTATTTCTCATCATTAATAGAAGAGAACAAGAATAATCCTAGGTTTCTCTTTAGTACAGTTGCTAAACTTACACAGAGTCATACAAGGGTTGGACAATGAAATGATATTCTTATGGCCTCAGATAATGGACTTGTGTCTGTTCTGGTTCTGTTAGATCTCAGTGCTGCATTTGATCCAGTCAACCATAATATTCTCTTTAAAAAGCTGGAATATGCTGTAGGGATCAGGGGAACAGCACTAGGCTGGTTTAAATCTTATTTGTCTGACAGATTCCAGTTTGTTCATGTAAATGATAAATCATCTTTAAACTCCGGGGTTAATTGTGGAGTACCACAGGGTTCAGTACTTGGGCCAATTCTCTTTACTATATATATGCTTCCAATAGGTCTAATTATCCGGCAGCATAGAATAAATTTTCACTGTTACGCTGATGATACTCAGCTTTACTTATCCATAAATCCTGATGAACCCAACCAGTTAGAT
Organism: Girardinichthys multiradiatus; assembly: GCF_021462225.1. Taxonomy (NCBI): domain Eukaryota; kingdom Metazoa; phylum Chordata; class Actinopteri; order Cyprinodontiformes; family Goodeidae; genus Girardinichthys; species Girardinichthys multiradiatus. The sequence goes on along the minus strand of NC_061818.1, from coordinate 38,440,922 downwards.
AGACTACAAGCATGTCTTGAAGATATAAAAACTTAGATGACTTTAAATTTTCTGCTTCTAAATTCAGACAAGACAGAAGTTGTCGTCTTTGGACCGGAGTCTTTAAAAAATAAACTGCTTCGTCAATCACTTAACCTGGATAGCATTAAATTGACCTCTGATAATAAAGTAAAAAACCTTGTTGTTATTTTTGACCAGGACATGTCATTTAAATCCCATATTAAACAGGTTTCTAGGATTTCCTTCTTTCATCTCCAGAACATTGCCAAAATTAAAAATATCCTATCTAGGAGTGACGCTGAAAAACTAGTCCAGGCATTTGTTACTTCAAGGCTGGACTATTGTAATTCTTTACTATCAGGATGTCCACAAAATGCAGTTAAAAGCCTTCAGCTGATTCAAAATGCTGCAACAAGAGTTCTAATGAAAATTAAAAAGAGAGATCATATTTCTCCTATTTTAGCTTCCCTTCATTGGCTCCCTGTTAAATCCAGAATAGAATTTAAAATTCTCCTCCTCACATATAAAGTCCTTAATGATCTAGCTCCATCATACATCAGAGATCTGATTGGTCCATATGTTCCTAACAGAGCACTTTGTTCTCAGACTGCAGGTTTACTGGTGGTTCCTAGAGTCTCTAGAAGTAGAATGGGAGGCAGATCCTTTAGTTATCAGGCTCCTCTCCTGTGGAACCAGCTCCCAGTTTTAGTCCATGAGGCAGACACCCTGTCTACTTTTAAGGCTAGGCTTAAAACTTTCCTTTTTGATAAAGCTTATAGTTAGAGTGGCTTAGGTTATCCTGAGTTATCTGTGTAGTTATGCTGCTATAGGCTTAGACTGCTGGAGGACATAATGACCACTTTCACCCTCATTGCTACATTCTCATACTACTCTCCAATTTTGCATTATTTGCTGTTATTTCAGCTTTTAACTTTGTTTTCTTTCTTTTCTCTTCCTAGAAGCTACACCTGGCCTGACTCTGTGTCTACCTGTGACACCTTTCTGGAGAGGGGCATCGTCCAAGCTTCTGCTGGCAACAACTTAATACTCACCCTCTACCGATGACCCACATGGCCCTGTCTTTTAGTGTTTAACCCTTTCTCTCTCCTAGACATGGCTACTGACTGAGCTTCTACTGTGACTAACTCTATGTTCTCTCTTTCAGACTCTAACCTTGAAAACTGGCTCAGAGTTGATCTGTTCTTTCTTTCTAGATGAAACGACTAAAGGAGCTACATCCATTAACATTTACTTTTCCTTCCCATAGAAAGTACTCCTGGATCAGTGCTTCCTTGTTCTCTTTGTGTCTCTGCTCTGTTCTCTAAAACCCCCAGTCGGTCGTGGCAGATGGCCGCTCACACTGAGCCTGGTTCTGGTTCTGCTGGAGGTTTCTTCCTGTTAAAAGGGAGTTTTTCCTCTCCACTGTCGCTACATGCATGCTCAGTATGAGGGATTGCTGCAAAGTCAACGCCAGTGACTGTCCACTGTCTCTACATGCTCATCCAGGAGGAGAGAATGCTGCAAGTCACTGACTGGATGCAATCTGCTGGGTTTCCTTGGACAGAAAATTATTTTATCCAATTGAATAAATAACTGAATCTGACTGAACTGTTCAATGGTTACGATTAATTGGAATGTATGAACCTGACTGTTGTGAAGTGCCTTGAGACGACATGTGTTGTGAATTGGCGCTATATAAATAAAACTGAATTGAATTGAAACAAGAAGTGGAAAAACTGCAAATAACCGCAGGGATGTAAACACTTATTGAATTTGTTGGAAGCAGTGGCCAGTCAAGCAGCTCTCTATGTTATTCTAACTTAAACCTACTTTGGCTGCTTTTGGGATCATTGTCTTGCTGAAAGATCCACCCTCATTTAATCATCATTATTATGATCACTATTATTAATCAGAATAATTATCATTATTCTGACGGCAGCAGATTTTCATGAAGAATGTCTCAGTACATGCGTCCATTCATCCCTCCTACAATTATGAGTTCTCCCAGTGGCATTTGCTGAAAATGATGTTCCCTCCACCAAACTTTCCTGTTGGTATGTGTGTTTGAGGTAATATGCAGTAGGACAGCACTCCATGGTTATTGCAACATTACTTTAAGTTACAGGCATATTGCAAAGAACTGTCTGGTTAAATGTTTATCAACTATTTAAGTACCATCCATCCTCTATGGTTGTAATATATGAGGTGACACTGCTTTAATACAGCATGGCAATATTTTAAATGTGATGGTAAGGTGGTAGTGTCATTAATTCTCAATGGTGTTTAATTAGCTGCCTTTATTTATTAAAATAATAGTCAAAGAAATATTATTAGTTATCAAGTTTAGTAAAAATAATAAAATAAGTAAAACTAACAGCCTTTTTGGGTAAATGATCTTTAGTAGGCAAGCACGTGTTCTTAGCTGTTAGCGGTTGGCGCTAACAAAAGAAGCTTATAGCTTACCATCAGAATCAAACACATACCTTTAAAATACCATTAATAAAAGGGTTAAAATGCATAAGCGTGGATGGCGCGTTATGGCCGATCTTCTGTGTTTAAATAAAGTTTGTCTTAACTTAAAAAAAAACACAAACACAGAACATAAACTGAGCACTTGTGCTGAGCAGATAATCTGCTAGCACTAAGATAGCTGAGTTTTCAACATAAACAAAACCAAACATCATAAAATGAAAAATGTTCAGATTATTTCATTCTAAACTATTTCTCTCTGTCCAAAACACAACCTCTTACGTGAACCGTCCTGAGGAAAAGTTGTTCGAGCGACGAAGAAGCATCCACAGTGAACAAAGGGTTAACTTGCAGCTAACCTCATTCCTACTTAACTTAGTGCACATGATCGCATGTCACTCTTAGATCCAGTCTGAAGAGTTAAGTCGGTTTGTCCCTCCATCCAGTTCCTCTGGGGAGCAGTGGAAGAGGTCAGTTTGTTGCAAAAGCGGGGTTTTTATTCGGACAGTGACGTCACGGGAAGTCTGCTGTTATTCCGTTTCTGGCTGTGCTGGAAGTACAGAAAAGTTATTACTGGCCTTTTGTAACCCATGGCTGTGGTCCCAACACAAGTTATGCTGACCTGCATGTTCTACACAGTTTCTGATAGGATGAAGTCACTGTGCAACATACTTGCCATTTTAAATTCCCAAAGCCTCATTTTGTCTTAATTTTAGGTCTATTTTGCACCTTTTTTGTGACACGTGGAAAATGTATTGAGGCCTAAGCAGTAAAAGAGAGCACCTCATTCATCAGGCAACAGGTCTCAGTTTGGCACGAGTTCTCAGAGAGCACAGCTGCTTAATGACTGAACAGGTTGGGTCCAGGCTTTCAGGCTGGAGCTGAACTGCTGCAGGCTGCTGGATCGAGACATACACCTGCCTCAGGACACCCAGCGGACACTCAGAGATTGAGATGATAGTGTCTGGTTAAAACAGATCTAATTACAGCACAGAGCTCAGCTTCAAGAACAAATTATTTCAGTTTTATTTTGTATGAATTCAACATCAACGTAGTTCCTAAGACGCATGAAGTTGCAAACCAATGGTTTAAGCAATGTGTTATCATTCTTACTACATATACATGCATGAACACATAAAATTATAAAATCAATCTTTGTTACAATAAAGATTGTACCTATGTATGGAAAAATATCAAAAAATATATATAATTTTTTTTTTAAAACAGTGGTTGGTTTCCCCTCTTGGTGCGGTCCGTTTGTTTAGATGTGAACACAGCAATCGCTCTAAGGTGCTGACCAAAACAACTGTACCGAGACTGCTTGGAGGAGCTGGTCTCAGTACGTCTCCAAACGAACTCTGAGTGGATCCTTTATGGTGTGAACGTGATCCGACACAGGTGAACCTGTTAGATGGAGTCACGTGTCCTTCTGCAGCCAGGTATGCATTGCATTGTGGGATGCAAACAATGCAATGCATAGAACAATAGAAGCGTGACTGTTTTGTAAAGCATAAAGCTTAAAGCAACTTTCAAGTCCTCATCTCAATATCATTCGATATACTTTCACAGAATTCTGCATGAAATAGTACCTAGAAAGACACTAATGAAATTCTTAGAACACAGCATCTGCTTCCTGTATTTACATCTGCAGCTGTTATTCCTCTGACCTTCATCTCATTACAGCGTTTGGGCTCATCGGATGCTACAGGTAGCCTTTCGGACCTCAGCAGATTTGTCTCCAGTATTCATGATGTTTACATTAACCTTGATGTTGTTTCAGCTGAGTAATTCAGATCAGTGCAGACTAAGCTACATACCTTATCACTGTTGAAAGATGCGTATGCTGACAAAGTTCTGGTTTGGTCCACCGTTTTTGTCACCACTGTAGCTGCATGAGAAACCTTAATGTTCCCAAATAGCAGAGTCCAGTGAAAGCTGGGAGTCCTCTTCTTTTGTTTTGGTGTTACTTTTAAAGTTGCCCTACAGAGCATTGCACTGAGCACTTAGTTCCTAACAAACATTCTGCATGTGAGGAAGCTGCCTCTCAAGTCACTTGTGTCCTGATGCTATAAAATAGATGTTAGTCTAACTACTTCAGGCAAAAGCCTTTTGCAGCCCTGTTGAATAGAAGGTTCTGCAGACCTCATGCCTCCAGCCAAAAGCTAAGATATCAGTAACTGCAAGGCTACTTGTGACATTTCTGTCAGAAACATCCCAAAAATGCAACTACGACTACAACGTAGTATCTGGATCAACTTTAACTGAATCTGTAACAAAGAAGATTTCTCCACATCTTTACATGAAGACAGGCACTAAGAAGCCCAGTTTGGAATAGAGAAGACTGGATTCAGACTGCAAGCTGAAACAACACTGGTTGATACTTTGAGACAACTGAGATATATTCAGCCACCCCACTGGGATAAACAACAGCCCAGTTTAGCCTTTTAACTGGCTGTTTTTTCATGGCCCAGACACAGAAGCTCTCCTGAAAATAGCTCAGAGCAATCTGAGCTACACAAGAGGAAAGGGAGATGATAAAGGCCACAGGAACGACCAAGATGACGATAGATTAGCCGTCTGTGAGGATATTTTTTTGAGTCAAATGCATGTTTCTGCCATATTGTGCAATGAAGCAGGAAGGCCAGGCCACAGAGCGAGGGAGCATATGTCAGCCTTTCTCTCTGCTGTCACCCTTGCATGTGGTTCTTCCTGCCGCCTCAGCCCACCTGCCTAGTCAAAGCCTTTCAGTTAGATCATAGTATCTCATAATGAGTGTAGATCAGGGACTCCCAGTGGCCAGTTACTAAGATTTAACATTTTAGTAAATTTAAAAGACAAATTTGAGACTGAAAATGTTTGGTTATACATCTATGCAGATCTTTCAGCCCTTTTTCTTTTTTCTTCTTTTGGAAAAAAGATGCGACCCAAATTTAGTCAAAACTAAACCGTTGACAGTCCAGCTTGAAGACAACTTTTTAAACTACATTTAGACATCAATAAACATCTTTATGGAGATGGATTTTTCACCCACACTTAAGTGTTTTCTTAAAACAAAGCAACATCAACTTTCAGGTCTTTTTAATAAGTTATGCATGTTATTTGAAGCAGATGGCCAGAGGTGTATTTCCTTCTCTATAACGGCACTATTATAATAAATATCTAGGGGGCACCTCCGTCTTTGTGTCATAATTACTTTGCTGTTGTGCTGGACCAGTTGATGGTGGTGATGGTGCCAGTTTTGCTGGTCTCTGCGGGATATATAACCGTGTTCAGTAAATTAGAAAATCCCATCTGATGAGGCTCATTTGTCAGATTAAAATTACGTTTTGAAAAAAACCTTTAAGCAGTAATCAAACACACTTTTCATTAAGCCAACATTTCTGTATTAAAATGTTTTTTAATGCTCTGATGTAATAATCAAATTTTCATCGTGTTTTAATTAAGCAGAAAATCACAATGAACAGAAATAAAGGTTTACAACATCAGTCTGAGTGGATTTTCATCTATAAAATGTTTCATTTAGTGAACTGAGCTACTGAAATAGATTAACATTTCAATATTAATCTAATTTATTGAGTATGACTGTATGGTTGGTATAGTGCTTCCATGAGATATTTGCTAGGGTATTATTCAGACCCTATTCAGGGTTCTCATACACAGCCACATTTAATACAAGTAAACACCACAAATAGTTTTGCTCTGAGCTCATTAACAGTTTACAGCAAATCATGATGTAAACAAAGGCCCTCCATGATGTCTGTAAAGGCAACACTGAATGTACACCAAGATTGTTTTCTTCTATCCTTAGAAACGGCTGCAAAACATGACGCTGTGAATAATCACGTCTATTTCAATGCGTTACTAACTTGACTTTACATTAAGGCTCAACTGTTCCTAAACACTAAAAGAAGCCAACAGCTTTAACCCAGAATAAGACTCTGAAGTTAGGTTCAAGATGGAGATTGTTAGGTTTTCATCGACTATTTCCTAAATAAGTAGTCAGGTCAGCAATTTGTGGACTCTGATCCAATCAGAAAGTGCAGCTGACCTACATTTGGTGAGCATTAAAAGGCAATCTGTTGAATTTGACATTCAGCTTAGTTTTAGATTAGTTTAACTAAATACTGTTTTAAATCTTAATATGTGGGATAACTAAAACAGTTAAAAATAATTGAAAGTGGTATTTTTAATGCTACTGTATCGAACACTACCTTCCCCTATTTTTATACCTAACAGTTGTCTGCTTGCAGTTTTATGTATGGCATCTTATTGCAGAGTCTCTTAAAAACAAAGATCTTTATTTAGCCCAAACGTCCCAAACAGAACTAAAAGTGAAACCTTCATTTGACTCTGGACTTCAACACAAACTGATAAAAACAGGATTACTGGAGTTTTTTTCCATACAAAAACTGCAGGACTTTGTGGTTCTAATTAATCGTGTATTGACCAAATTTATTGTGTATTTAATCAAATATTAGCATCATCTTTGAGTATTTAATTGTGTATTAGCATAGGATGATGTTGCTTCTTGAGGAGATTAAGGACTGGATGAACAGCAAGTTTCTTCACCTCAACAGCAGTAAGACTGAGGCACTACTTGTTGGCACAACTCACCAGATCACCAACTCTTCAATATCCCAGCTCTCCTTTGACAGCCAGGTCATTACTCTCTCCCCCTCAATAACTAACCTAGGTGTCAGGTTTGACCAACAACTCACCTTTGACAACCACATAAAGAATGTATCAAAGACCTCGTTCCACCTCCTTCACAACATCTCCAAGTTCCGCCCACTTCTTTCCCGCTCTGACGCAGAAAAACGTATCAATACGTTTGATTCCTCCAGACTGGATTACAGCAATGGACTTTTTATGGGGATCTCTTCTTAAAACATTCAAAACTTGCAGTATATTCAGAACAATCCCTCAAGAGTCCTCATGCAAGTACGCAAGTACGAGCATATCACACCCATCCTTTACTCCCTCTACTGGCTCCAAGTCTCATTTTGCATCCAACTTAAACTTCTCTGGTAGAGCCTTCCTCCAGCGCTGAGAGAAGTGCAGAGTCTGGACTTACGACACTCTTAATTAGGAAAGCTTTTAACTGCTAAATACTTATTGCACTCTAGTGTTGTTTTGTTCTTGTGTTTTAATTGTAGCACTCTGAGATTCTTTGGAATGAAAAGTGCATTATAAATAATTTTTTTAATTATTATAATTACCTAAACAGTTATTCAGATTTATATAATAAACCCTTCCATTTGAATGTAATACTTAATGTCAGCTGTCAGATGGGTCTCAGCTGAGTGTAATCGGACAGCAAGGTGTGGTCTTAGATTGATTTGTTTGGATCCAGATTGGATCTGGACTTTAAGAATAGCTGTTACAACAGGTTCAAAATATAGATATATTGTTATATTGAGAGTTTATGGATGTCAGAGTTGGAATGACTTATTATCTAAAATTCATTCATTCATTTATTATGTAAAATTTAAATCTTATTTCTAGACTTTATGAACACGTTTTAGATGCATCTCTCTACTGTTCTTTAAAAGATACATTGGGGCAATTAAATACTTGATTATTTTTACCTTATTGACTACTATAAAGCTAACTTTATAAGCAGTTGATCACAAGAGGTGGAATCGTTATTGCATGGCGATTGATGAGGTCATGAAGCACCGCCTCCGGCGCCGGCTGCAGAGAAACAAATATGGTCTCAATGTCACATCTTTCAGTGCAGCCCTGACATGCTCATAAAATCCCCACAAGTCCTCCAGCCTGAGAGAAAGGATTTATTTTTCAAGGGATTCATCCATATGGAAAAAATAAAATGTTGACAAGAGCACCTCAATACAGTTAGAAGAGAGGAAGGTAAAGAGAGAAAAATACTGTTTACAAGCTGCCTGGTTCATACCTGCAAATGTGGCTTGAAAACTGCACCAATTTATTCTCTGGTCTAAACTAAAGTGAACAAGAAGGCAGAATGAAAAGGTAGAAATGTGAGATGGTAGAAAAACAGATATGGTTTTTCTTTCCTGACCTTATATGGAGGCTTGAATGCCTTCAGGTTAAAAATTTGTCATGAGTCAATAGAAAAGCAGACAAGCTGTTAAAGTCAGGTGTCTCCTCAATAGCAGCCCGACCTTTTTAAAGATATCTGGGTTACAAACATCAGCACTGAGGTGCAAATAAACAGTGAGGTGAATGTTTTCCGAATGTTGGTAACAGTGGTAACAGTCAACCAAAAACTGATTACTCCCTTTAGGTAAATGCTTGCAGTAGAGCTACCCAAAAAGATGGTAGGTAAAGGTTTATAGCACTCCTGGCTGCAAATGGAAACTACATAGGAAGTCCAAAGTAGTGGACAGTACAGGTCCTTCTCAAAATATTAGCATATTGTGATAAAGTTAATTATTTTCTATAATGTAATGATGAAAATTTAACATTCATATATTTTAGATTCATTGCACACTAACTGAAATATTTCAGGTCTTTTATCGTCTTAATACGGATGATTTTGGCATACAACTCATGAAAACCCAAAATTCCTATCTCACAAAATTAGCATATTTCATCCGACCAATAAAAGAAAAGTGTTTTTAATACAAAAAACGTCAACCTTCAAACAATCATGTACAGTTATGCACTCAATACTTGGTCGGGAATCCTGTTGCAGAAATGACTGCTTCAATGCGGCGTGGCATGGAGGCAATCAGCCTGTGGCACTGCTGAGGTCTTATGGAGGCCCAGGATGCTTCGATAGCGGCCTTTAGCTCATCCAGAGTGTTGGGTTTTGAGTCTCTCAACGTTCTCTTCACAATATCCCACAGATTCTCTATGGGGTTCAGGTCAGGAGAGTTGGCAGGCCAATTGAGCACAGTGATACCATGGTCAGTAAACCATTTACCAGTGGTTTTGGCACTGTGAGCAGGTGCCAGGTCGTGCTGAAAAATGAAATCTTCATCTCCATAAAGCTTTTCAGCAGATGGAAGCATGAAGTGCTCCAAAATCTCCTGATAGCTAGCTGCATTGACCCTGCCCTTGATAAAACACAGTGGACCAACACCAGCAGCTGACACGGCACCCCAGACCATCACTGACTGTGGGTACTTGACACTGGACTTCTGGCATTTTGGCATTTCCTTCTCCCCAGTCTTCCTCCAGACTCTGGCACCTTGATTTCCGAATGACATGCAGAATTTGCTTTCATCCAAAAAAGTACTTTGGACCACTGAGCAACAGTCCAGTGCTGCTTCTCTGTAGCCCAGGTCAGGCGCTTCTGCCGCTGTTTCTGGTTCAAAAGTGGCTTGACCTGGGGAATGCGGCACCTGTAGCCCATTTCCTGCACACGCCTGTGCACGGTGGTTCTGGATGTTTCTACTCCAGACTCAGTCCACTGCTTCCGCAGGTCCCCCAAGGTCTGGAATCGGCCCTTCTCCACAATCTTCCTCAGGGTCCGGTCACCTCTTCTCGTTGTGCAGCGTCTTCTGCCACACTTTTTCCTTCCCACAGACTTCCCACTGAGGTGCCTTGATACAGCACTCTGGGAACAGCCTATTCGTTCAGAAATGTCTTTCTGTGTCTTACCCTCTTGCTTGAGGGTGTCAGTAGTGGCCTTCTGGACAGCAGTCAGGTCGGCAGTCTTACCCATGATTGGGGTTTTGAGTGATGAACCAGGCTGGGAGTTTTAAAGGCCTCAGGAATCTTTTGCAGGTGTTTAGAGTTAACTCGTTGATTCAGATGATTAGGTTCATAGCTCGTTTAGAGACCCTTTTAATGATATGCTAATTTTGTGAGATAGGAATTTTGGGTTTTCATGAGCTGTATGCCAAAATCATCCGTATTAAAACAATAAAAGCCTGAAATATTTCTGTTAGTGTGCAATGAATCTAAAATATATGAATGTTAAATTTTCATCATGACATTATGGAAAATAATGAACTTTATCACAATATGCTAATATTTTGAGAAGGACCTGTATTTTGAGAAACCAAGAACAGTGAGCTGAGGATGACCAGTCTTTGAGTACTTAAGTAGCATGAGTCAAATCTACATAACACCTGCTTTCAACAAGGGGTGAAAACTCTGAGAAATGATGAAACCAAACAAGTGTTTTCTCACACACGTCGACATAGGGCAAAGAAAGTTGAGATGAAGTGTGTGGTTAAGCAACATTTTTAGCAAGAAACTCATGAAACCATCTCAACTTTAAAGACTCCTTTCAACGAAACCCAGATCTTTGGTCTTTGTTTTGAGGAAATGCTAATAAATGGTTAGAACTAGCATGTCCAAATATCCAGTGGAACAGTCAGAGGGCTTTAGCCACTAATATAAGGCATGACTGACAGGACATTAAGTCCTATGGAGACGCGTTCTTATAAACGCAACCCTAAATTCTGTTTCCAATATGGCAGACACAAAATGCCTCGGCTATGGAGAGACGCTAGCCTGACTTTAAACTGATTGAGTGCCTCAAAAAAATTGACAGAGGAAAACAGACAAAGTTTTAGATTGCCATGGGACGTGTTGCACTTAGGTGAGCTAAAGGTGTAGATTCAGGTTATTCTTTTATTCAGCTCCAATTACCCTTCAGAGACCTTAGTACCTTGTTGTAATAACCTGTAAGCGGCTGCCACAGCCATTCTGACATCGTAACGATGGACAAAGGTCACAGTTAGCTTTTTATGGAAAGAAAATGTTGTGGAAAATGTTAAAATCAAGAAAAAGTATAAATGACTGAATTGTACTTCTCTTATTTGCCAGCATAACAGCAGCAAAGGATCTCACAGTGGAAACACTTTCACCTTGTACTTTTGGAAAATTAACTTTGCCTTGTAAACATTGGGTGACGGTCATTGCTCCCATTGGAAATGACAGAGCACAGACTGGGAAATGGAGGAAAACAATTGTGGAAGTCCCGCAAGCAGCTCCTCCGTTCTGCATATTTGTGTCGTTTACAGCTGTAATATCAATGTGAGGGTCAAGAGCAGCTTATTTAACACAGATTTTGCAACGTTCTATATATAATTTTAGAACCCCGTCAGAGAATATGTGCTACAAGTGAAGGAGACTGCGTGCTCTGCACCGAGCTAAAACACGCAGACAACAGCATTGCTAAGCAGAGAGCGGTCCAGGTAAGATTTCAGTATAGAGTTCACTGCTATGGTGGCTTTTTAAGTACAAAGAGACGTATGTTTTCTGTAGTTGAGTCGGATCGAAGCGAACCGCACCAGAGTTCGTTTGGAAGCAGACCATAACCACCTTAAAAAGTGGGTCTCGGTCTGGTTGTTTGGTCTGCACTTGAGTTCGCTTAAGTGTATTCACACCTGCACAAAGGGTCAGGACTAATGGCTAAGATGCAGTTCTCCAGTCGCTCTAGGAATATACCATGATCAACAGTGTTGAATGCTGCACTGAGGTACAATAATACCTCAATGCTACCAGCACTGTGGTTCTTCCACAGTCTGCATTTATGTGGATGTCCCCGAAACACTGAAAACATGTTTCTGTTAAAACATATCAGGATTATGCTCAGTAATAAATTCATTGATTAAATAAATCATGATAAAGATCCAATGCTTAATGGCGTCACACTTTAAGTGAGTTAGTGGCTGGTAAGATTTCTGTGTTAAGTTATGCATAACAAGGAACAGATTTTAAGTTTAATTTCTGTCTATTGTTTCTAATCGTATTGTTTGTCATGTACGTATTACGTTAGGTATTAGCACAAAAATATTACAATATTCTACCATCGGGTGCCCAAGATTTTCCTGGACATAATCACTGCTGGTAGTCTTATCATATGCGCCCTTTACATATCACACATATGTTTCTGGAACATCCTGACCACAAACAGGCTCGTCATGAGCTGGACATTGATGGGCGTTTTGTGGAGAAAATGTGGGATTTTGGCAGAGTAAGTTGTATTCCAATCTTGACAAGGTTTTTTATGTTGTCAGTAAAATCCAGGAGAGGGGAGTCTGGGCTTAATGGAGATAAGGAAGAGGTGGGTGGGGTTTGGGGGGAAGAAGGTTTTGGGTCCTTTGTTGGGGCTATGGGGGGGTTCCACTTGTCCTGCTGCAGTCTGGAAATATTTCATTTGTTATTGTGATGAAGAAGTCTGTCATTCATTTCTCCATGGTTCATCCTTATCTCAGCAGGCAGCAGTTGTCCTATCAGTTGTTTTGTTCTCTCTTGTCTCCTGTTTGTGACCGAGGCAGTTGATGTCTGATTCAAAGAATAGAAAATAAAGAGTTGTACTCCAGACCTATTAAGACAAAATCTATCTTTCTTTAAAAGATGCCTTCTTTCTGTGAAAATATTAAAGTTGTTGATACAATTCACAGATGTTGCAGCAGATACTTTCTTTAGCCATTTGTTGAGCATCAGCAGTCTACCGAATCTCTCATGTCAACCCTGAACTGACAGTAGAGGTCTGCTGAGAAACACCTTGATATTGAGATCTTGATCTTTGTGCAGCAACTGAATAAAATCCTCTTTCAGAATTTCTGAGTTTTGCATCACAACATCAAGTGCTCCTGTGTAAATGATGAGGTTTTTCACATTTGGATGCTCTTCCATGTTCTTCAGTCCTTTTTTGAGAAATCAAACAATGAAATCGCACCATGCTATTGACACAACAAAGTACTTTGGTGCTTTTCTTGCTGCAAAAGTGCTTCATCTTATTCCATCACTCACTATTAGGGTTTTTTGCCTGGTGGCTGGCACTTTCTGAAGTCGTTTAGGAGGAAACTGTTTATAATGCAATCTGTTCTCTTACCTCTTGCTGGTAAAAGATACGCTTTTCTTCGGGGGGTCAGAGTCTTGCAGAAGTGGAGCAAACCTGTTTTCCTGTGGAATTCCTGTGTTTTCAGTGGGTTTGCTCCTATCATTTGTTTTGAAAACAGTCTGTTTTCTGTTTTTTGCTGGGGTTGAAGAGACATTTCTGTTTCGGTGACCAATCTGTTTCATCTAGGTGCAGGGTTCTTCCTGTTAGCAGCTTTCCCAGATCTGAAGGATCTTCTAGCTGCTGATCCTCACGTTGCCACCAGCGTTGTAGAGCACCTGTAGGCTACTGTTTCATCAGGTCAGTGGGGCCGACTGCTCGACTCCACATTGGGCTGCTGCTTCATGAATCCGTACCCGCTGATCCACCCGTTGAGTCGTTTGGCCGAGAGAGTTCCAGTGAGGACTCTTGGTCAGTTTACTCTCATTTACTGCAATATTCTGTTTCTTGGTGGTGCTAGTTGTCTGTCTTATAATTGTTATGAATCATCGGCAGTGTCGTTTCATTACCATGCCCAGCATTTACATCCACATTCAGTTCAAGCTGAAAAATATTCATTTTCATCACTGTTATGAGAAGTTTGTCTGTAGAAAAGGGATGCATCTTTTTCAGATTAGCTTGAGCTGAAAGGTGCAGCTGCTCCTAGCATCATCTGGTCCTTCTCTTAAAAGCAATTAAAACGAAACATCCTTGAAATCCTTGAGTATCACTGATTTAAAGTAGTGTGGTCCAACTTTTCTGTATGTTTTGGCTGAGAGATAAGAAGTTTGGAGTAAAAGAATGCAAGGAAACAAAAAGCAAGGGGAGAAAGTGTTTGGTAAAGCAGACGTGGAAGCATAATGTGGCAAAAATCTGCTAAAATATAACAAATGTGAAAAATATTTTCGTTGCAAGCTCCAATTACAGCAATTATCTTGTTTAACCTGAATTACAATGACTGAAAGCACCAAAAACCATAACAGTCCCTCTTACAGGGTTAGACAAGATAGATATTCAGATATCTGAAGTAATATTTAATATATTATATTGATCAAACTGATTTTCTGCTTAATGAACAATCATTTAAGATTAGAATATTATATCAGACCCTTAAAAAACATTTTTAATATAGAAATGTGGGTTTAAAGAAAAATATGTTTAATACCTGCTTCAAGATTGTTGTTTTCAAACTTTTAATCTGACAAATGAGCCACATTTGAACAGATTCTCTCTCACTAACTTTTAATTTATTCAAAAAGGCTTTCCTTCATTTAATATTGGCAGAACAATTGCAACAAGAAAGGTTAGGATTTCAGATCTGACAACATCAATGTGCCAGTGTGCCTCTTTTCTTATTCCCGAGAGGACCTTCACGTGGTTTTACAAAGCCAAGACCTTACACTTAATATGGATCTTTGTAAAAGGTCATTCGAAGCCAGACTTTTAATCCAAGTTTAATGTTGGGCCTCAGTAAGTCCCTTGTTGCCAAAGTAAAGCAAACAGGCATTGCCAAGTTCCAAAATCCGTCATAAAGCCCAGATCCTGAAAGATTTGGTTCTCCAGTGAAACTACGGCGTGTCTTCAGACACACCGAGAAGGACAATCATTATGCTGCACTCTGGTGGATAAAATATGACACAGCTACACTGAGTTTTAATTATTTTCTTTATTTACTTGGTGAAAATACACTAAGAAGCTAGTATATGCTTGCTTACTGTACTTCACAGACAACAGAATGAAAAAACCCAGACTTTATAAAGGGCACAAGGACAGAAAGCATAAAAAAATCCCAGGGATTTTTTGAAGGACAAACCTGTTGAGACAGACACAACAAGGCAGAAGAGGAAGAAATGTTGCATAAAAAAGGAGAAGTGATGCATGATCACACTGTAATGGTTGACAAGGAAGCAACTACAGAAAACATACGTCTCTTTGTACTTAAAATGCTGAGAGTTGTAGGGTGGCCGGTGCACCAACAGTAGAGAGAGGAAAATAAACGGGATGGGTGGAGGGAGGGAAAGAGAGGAGGCAGGGAGAGTTGAGGATAAATCCTTACTACATAATGATTAGAGCTCACAAGCCCTTCCTGTGACATGGAATGAAGGAGTCAGGATTACAGATGGCTAGTAAAGTCAGAGCAGGAGCTCTGCTGATAGTGGGAGGAGGGATCCAGGTGGCAAAATGAGACGAAAGACAAAAAAACACAACTGAACAACAAATGCAGCTTAAAGAAGACGAGACCAAGTTGTGTTTTGAAGGAGTTTAAGAAGAGCATCCTATAATTTCCCAACTCCAGCAGCTGACTCGCATCTGGACCCCTGCTCCGACCATCTGTCACTGGCCGCTGACAGTCTCATCCCGGACAGCTGGATCATTTCTCAGACTCTTAATTTGATGGAGTGGCTGGTTTCACCAGAGGACAGGAAACCCTGGAGGCTGGGAAACACAAGCCAGGGTCACCCTGCAGAATCCATGAAAGATGGAGCACCAAGTGTGGAGGATTGTCTCACCCAAAGACGAAGTACATCTGCGTCTTTTTGAACTGGGCAGCGATAAACGAAACTATGGGTCAGCATCATGAGGATTCTTCTCAAACTTAATGTGGCTGATGTATTACAGCAGTCTGAAGTCTCAAGAGTGAAAAGACATCTCCCCAGATGTAACTAACTGCTGAGGACATTAGAAAACTACTCCTTTAATCTTAAAAATTAACAAAATTCGCCTCAGAGCATTCTGGGACAACTAACCCGAAAACATTCCTCTTAGGTGGCTGTCTCAACTTTATCCTGGAACAATTACCAGCCAAAAAGCAACTGGGGACAACCACAATTTGATAATTCTCCTTACTCCTTCCTTTTCGTCCTCCACTGACACCTGCTCACCTCCATCACTTCTTCCTTTCTCTTTCTCTTCCTGCTCCTCTTCTTCCCTCCTCCCCTTTAACCAGCGAGTGATAATGTGACCTTCTGCCAAAGTGCTGGAAACCATGCCACCGTCGCAGCAGGCTCGACTGTTGCTCTTACTAAAATAGACTCAAACAAGTGCAGGGGGAGGAGGAGGAAGGAGGGAGTGAGAGGAAGAGAAGAGGGGGGGATCCAGACGGGAGGAAAAAGAACGAAGAACAAGGATAGGAGGGGAAAAAAGAAAAACTGGGAAAGGACAGCTGAAGCCGAGGACACGGGATGAGTGGTGATGAGCCAGAGCTGGATGTGAATTGCCGCCGCAGGTAAAGATCACCTTCATCAAACACTTTGTGCTGCTTACATGTGTCACTATCACCTCATTGAGATGTGAGTTGTTGGAGATTGTAGAACGTATGATCAAATGTCTTACTGTCCAAACTGAGAGCTGGATAGAAATGCTTCTGCTGCTCTCCTAACTGTGTGCGTTAGTTTTGTCCCCCTTCCTGAGAATGATCAGAGCGCAGAGAATCTCATCATACATCAGGACCATCAGCCAGAATGTTGTCTTTGGCTTTTACACAAGTTGGAAATGTGTTTGCTGACTGTAACTGTTGCTTTAAGCCCCTCCACTCTGGGAAGATTAAGCATAGTGGTTTGAGGCATCTCTGTAAACAGTTTATTTTACATCTGACCGCTGGACATGAGATGCTGCTGCAGGGCAAATATAACTGCCAATAAGGCACGACTCTTCAGGATGGCAGATAAATCGGGGATTTGTTCTCACAGCCAAAACAACTGGGAAACAGAAAGATTTTCGAAACATAGAACTAAAAACAATTGAAAGAAAAAGAAAATTAAAATGAAAGATTTTTGCAAAATTAGATAAATGATTCTGTTTATGTTAATGTACTAAGAGACAGCAAGCAGTGGTGATAGTAATGCCACAGGAACCTCAGAATATTTTCCATGTACCAGCGATGAGAAGCTGGTACAATCCAGCTGTAACAAACACTGAATAGTCCACAACTGAGGGCATCATGTTCTATTATTACTTCCATTAATGACATTAAGGTCACAGGTCAGCAAAGGTTAGAAGTTCATATGTTTGAGTTGTTGAAAGAAAGGAAAGGTATGCAGCAGGATGAGGAATCACTGGTGAAGTCCTGTAGATCTGATCTGGTTCTTTAAGATCTGGGTGCCCCTCTTCCTCATCTTGGGTCACCACAGTGTTTGAAAATGTAAACCAGCAGTTTAAATGTGAAGATGTGAAGCAAGTTATTTACCTGAACCTCTGAAGAAAAATATACAGGTTCCATTTCCCAAGGTTGACCATAGATACATTTCATCTTTGGCTTGCTGCTATATTTTACAAATGGTGGCAATGTTCTCTTTTACCTCTAAGGTATTTATCCACATTATTTCAACTCCACAATCATATATATTGTTTTGTTTTCCATTGTTAATGATATTTCCAACCCCTATAGAAGTAACTCAACTACTGTCCACATTTAGTAATGGAGAAGAATTTATTCCACAGGTGGAATAAATTTTCCCTCCAATCATTCAAAGGAACAATAAAGGAGAATGAGAGAGAGACATGCAACACCCGTTAGGCTGCTGAAAAATGGCTCTTCATTATGTTATGCCAACCATATCCTGGTTTCAATAATTGGGTGTATGCATGCGAGTGTAATTCAAACACTCATATATATATATATGTGTGTGTGTGTGTGTAAGAGAGCAAAGAAACTCATGCGATAGAACACAATAAAATCTTACAGACACACCGAACCGGTCACTGCAAAGAGCCACACACCAACAAGCATGATGGAGGAATCTGCCGCTGGATGTCAGACAGAAGCAGAAACTGATCAATAACAGCTGATAGATTCTGTGATTAAATTGTTTTTGATTTTTTTTTAAACAGCTGATTCTGTACGATCTTGTGCTCACTCCTCTGACACAAAAACTCGTTGTACTTTAACAAAAATAAGAATCCAGATTGATTTAATACACACAAAAGACGTGAGGACAGAACAAACTGTCCTCATTGTAAAAGCTGCATGTTTTACTCACAAAGCAATTAACTCTCTTATTTAATGTGCACATCAGCAACCAGTTATCAGGTTCAACAGATGGCTTTGTTAACAGAAAATGCAGAAAAACCCATCATAAAGCTCTGAAGCTGCTCCATTCTGTCAGTCACTCCTTCCATGAGTCTGTCCACATGTTCTGGTAGTTTTTTATCATGGCGCTGTCAGTCTGCTTGTGCTGACATGTTTTGTTGATCATTTTCAGATCATTAAATGTTTCCATTTGTTGCTAAGACAGGAGGAACTAAAACAAATGTCCTGCAGTTTTATCCATCTTAGTTCTTCATCAGCCACCTTCTGATGTTTCACAGGAAACACTGGATGAACCAGTTCAGATGATCTACTGATAACTGATTGAGCTGCAGTCTACAGCCAACTTATCATAGATCAGATCATACCTGCTCACAGGAGCAACCGGCAGCTTTAAGAGCTGACCGATCAGCTGGCACAAAAACCCAAACACAATAAGTCTGAGGTGCAGTGTTGGTGAATTATCTGCATGACTGTGATTTCATTCCGCTGTCGGTTAAAATGTTTCCTGGTTACCAACTCTGGCTGATCAGTTCCCAACATCAGTCACTTGAAGACTGTCTTCTTGCATAGTTTAACAAAAACTCGATAACATGTTAATGTGCTTCTGTTTGCTTCAGTGTTTTAAATGGAGGAAATACTGCACATGTTGCTAATTCAAATGTTTAATTTAACTCATTGCTGACCTAAAACTAAGGACATTAACGACTTCAATAGAGGCCTAAAGCAACGGCTGGACAGAGCTCTTCACATGGAAAAATGTAATGAATGAATGAAAATTAGCATGTCTGCTATAACACCTAAAAATGTATCAGTCAGTCATTTTCTACCGCTTATTCCATAGTGGGTCGTGGGGGAGCTGGTGCCTATCTCCAGCAGTCTATGGGCGGGAGGTGGGGTACACCCTGGACAGATCGCCAGTCCATCGCAGGGCAACACACAAACAACCATGCACACACTCATTCATACACCTAAGGGCAATTTAGAGAGACCAATTAACCTAACAGGCATGTCTTTGGACTGTGGGAGGAAGCCAGAGTACCCGGTGAGAACCCACGCATGCACGGGGAGAACATGCAAACTCCATGCAGAAAGACTCATGGCTGGGAATCGAACCCAGGACCTTCTTGCTGCAAGGCAACAGTGCTACCAACTGCACCACCGTGCAGCCCTTAAAATGTATCTGGTTTATGCTAATGCATTTGTATTGTCAACATTAAATAAATAACTGTTGCTAAAATATCCAACCAGAAGGAGGATTATAATAACCAGAGATTAACCAAAGTGTCACAACACTTTAGTTGGTACATCTCCTATCCAACATGTTCTTTGGTTAGTCGGGTACTTTACACCAAGCCAGAGTCACAGGTATGTCACATTTAGCATGTCAACAAGGCTGCCATATTAGGAAGGTCAAAATGTCAGAACTATCATAAAACTACACAGGAAAAACAAACTTTTCAGCACAGAATACAGAAGCTACACAGACATTCCTACAGGCAGGGTTAGAACTTCTCAAGATTCAAAGGTAAGAAGGAAAAAGTTACATTTCATAAAACATTATATCTGAATAGACCAACAGTCAGGAAAATGACTGACCATATGTGCATGATTATGGATTTTTGTTCCTGATGGGATTTTTTAACAGATACCTTAGTGCTGCATTAGGGTTATGACCGTAACTGTCTTTAGATGGTTAATTGAACATTCTAAGAAATATTTGTCTCCTGCTGAAATGGTATTCTCATTTCATGTGAATACCAGCAATCATGAATTTTATTACACCAAAAATATCAACTAGTCACACAATCTTATTGTTTCTGTGTACCTTTATTAATGGTTCTTTCTAAAACTCAACTGTACAACATCACCATTTTAGCTTATTATTATATTGACTATTGGACCTATTATTACCTTCATTGACATCATTTCTTTCTTTACATATCTTGATATTTTTATCTTATTATTTATTCCTAAAATTTCTATAAAGAACGAGGGGAAAGTAAATCATCTGTTTAAAACATTTCCAGACATGAATAAAAACAGATCTATGCTCAGTTTTCTGTTAAAAATAGACTGTAATTTAGGTGGTTAAATGAGGTTTTCACTGCTACACAATCAAGTTCCAAAGTAATGAAAGATGACCTTACACCATAAAGATAATTCGTTTTTGAACAAAATATATATATATTTTTTTAGCAAAATAGAAAAGCTTAAGCTATACGATTTAATCAGATTAAAGCTGTAACTTCAACATTCAGTATCATTGAGCATCGTGGCCGACATATTCCTGAGACATTCAACGCAGCATCTGGTCCTGGGCTCTATTTTCCAGTTGGAAATTGGATGTGGGAATGTCATCACAGCAGATCTGTAAACGTAGTTGCTAGTCAGAAAACCAGGTAGACCTGCTAACTACTATTAGCAATACAATCATGAGTTTCTGCCTATTTCATGCATTTAAATGCCAAAGAACATTATCACTAATATTGTTTTTTTTTATATATATATAAATATTTTTATCACTGGTTTAATGAGACACAAACGGTCAGAATTACAAGTAAACTGTTCATTTCTGTAACCTTCAGGACTTTATATATGTGGCAGCCATCTTGAATCTGAACTTTGAGCAACTAGAGGAACTTGAAATTCAGTTCACAATAACATTTTTTATTTTTGTATCCAATTTAAGACTGTTTAAAAACTACAACAGTGTTAAAAAAATCTTTCCTAACCTTTTTGCTATGAGCGGTTTTCATCAGAGTTATATTAGGAGCAGAGCTGCTGAAAAACAGGGCTTACCACCTTAAAACAAAGACAAAACATTAATGGATTTGATATTTTAAACCGTTTTTAGGATAACATTTTCAAATCCAGCATGTTCTAAGGCACAGAGAGGCTGAAAGGTCAAAAGAATAAAACAGGGCAATGTTTTCTGTAACACCTTCCGGCATTTTGGTCAGCTCCATGTCAATTTGCACTTTTGTCAATTTCATGAAAAATTCTTTGGAGGAGAAGGAAATTTACATTAAAAAACAAATTCATGGTAGAAAAACAAAAAAACCTACAAAAGTACAACTTGTTGAAGGAGTGAAATGACAAACACCCACCTAAGCTTCACTTTCTGTGAAGACAGCCAGAACAAACATGCAATATGCTCAGACAAATCAGTTTCATTTTAAATATCTCATTACAGCTCATTTAATTTCTCTGACTTGATTTTAAAACACCTCTAAAGTAGTCAGCTTTGAGTTGTTTTCAATTTGTAAGGACTTCACAGTGAAGATGGTTTGGGTTAGTGGGACCTGGGGTTTCTTGGAGCGAGTTCACTGATCAGGAAAACATGAGCCAACGATTACATGTCAGAGCCAGTCAAATTGAAAATCATCTGTCACCAACCAATTCATCGATACATTTCTATATTTATCATCTGAAAGAGAAAACTTTCCAATGGTTCATCTTTGTAATGTCTTTTTAGAAACTGTATGCTTGGTTGACTTGTTGACTCTGTAGTTCATCACTGCCAACGGCCCTGCAACCAGCTATCCACCACTTTAATTACTGGAATGAATTATCTTTTTAATGGTATTGTAATTCATGAGGCTGCACCAGTAATATGCCTGGTGTCTTCATACCTCACACCATCTTCCCTGTCTGGAAACTAAGAAGAATTGGATAGGACCGACAGGGCATGTGTGGAAAAAGAATATCTGACAAAGTAGCCAAAAAGAATAATTCAAGCATAAACAAACGAGCACATGAGCCTGCACAGATATCTGCTTCTTAAGCTGATTGACAGCCAGCAGCCAGCATCCAGGACAGTAAACCTGTTACTGCAGGTGAGGGATGGCTGCAGGATATCAGGGCGATCCTCCCAAGGTCATAATAGAGGAGTTGTAAATCCCACTCCAAATCAGGTGCATCATCACATGATCTATCTGTGTCCAAACTGTAGAGATCCAGAGGTATGCTCCAGCACTGATCTGTCATATTATTGCTGTTACAGTGGTACTGAGAGCACTTTTCCACTTTGCAAGCTGTGTGATAAGACCTTAAATATGTGGCAGACAAATTGTAGCAGGCTGTGTTGCTCTTCCCTAAGTTTACGGCTGCTCTCACGGGCACAACAGAGACTCCAGGTCCATTTATATTCATGGCGCAGCACCGCTTGCACCCGTCTACCGTCCTGTCCCTGTTGAGAAGGAAAATTGACATGTTGTAGGCTGAGAAAAGAAGGATGGGGGTGGGGCGGGCATTGCATCCCTTTACTTGTCATCCCTCTACCTCTCACAGATCCAACCTGAGTGAACATGTGTGGTCCATGTGTGCACATGCGATTTGTAACACAGAAAATTGATTAGTCTTGTCGCTTTCTGCTCCCTCTTGCATGTGTGCTGCTTCATTTGTCACATTTAGCCCTGAGCTATGATACGGTGAGGAAGAATGATGACAATGATAACCTTAGAGGCAAAGTGAGGGGGGCTCACAGGACGCCGTCATTAAATGTTCAAACAGAACGAGGCGTTCGACTTTGCAGGATGCATCTGAAGAAATCAGGCCAACAAAAAGTGACACAAAATGTTCTGGTGTCTCAGCTGGCAGAGGTGACTTGTGATCGTGACGTACATTGGGCTTTATTTGGCTTTCTTTGTTACACACTTCTTCAGTATCGCCACATGCACCATTGTCACTCCAGAATTACACCCAAGATGACTATCAAAGCCTGAAAGATGGTTTTAAACTTTTAGCACAGGTCTGGGTCTAGAACCTCATCTAAACAATCCCCCAGAAGATGAAGAACTGTTTCAACTTTTCTACATGCTGTTCATTTCAACAAAATCAATACATAATTTCCACAGAAAGCTATAGGCTTAAAATGATTAAGATGAGCCGCTCTGATTGATGATATTAAAGAGTTTAGCAGGAATTAAACAGATAGTGGTAGTGTTATATTTTCTATTTATAGATTCTGTAAACCTAAATCCTAATTCTGGTAGAAATGATCAAAAATTTGAACTAACAAATATTTTCTTGTTGCTTTCCAAGATAAACTTTATTAAAAGGGCTTTATGTCAGTTTAAAGATGGCATTAATGAATATGTCCAAAAAAACATGACCCCTGTTAGAAACTGTAGCTTTAAACAATGACAAACTATAAATTGTTTTCTTCTGAAAAACAAGATGACAGGCAGGGAAACTGATGTTACATGTGGACATGTGGAGTATTATCATGTAAAACTAAGGGTGCACCGATTGAAGTTTTCTGGCCGATCACCAATCTTTGAAAATCCTCATCTGACCGATTTTGGCCAATAACTGACAGTGTCAGGTGTTACAAGGTCACAATACACCTTCAAAGTTACAATCTTTTTTATTAAAAAACATTGAACAATATCCGTGAAACAATACAAACTTGTTTTAACTGCACGAGGCAGTGGTCTCATATTAAAATAAAACATTTAGAGCATTGCAGTTGCATTAGTCTTTCATTTTTCATATAAAAAAAGCCAAACTTGCATAATATGTTAGACAGGTAAATAAGATCGGTGGATAAGATCAGTTTCACATGTAAGTATCGGCCTATCAAGATCTCTCAAAATTAAGGAAATCTGGGCCAATCGATTGGTGCACCCTTATGTAAAACCCTAAACATTTTCTTATGATCTGCTGTTTATGGAAGTAACATAAGCATAAAAACTGTTTTCTATTGTTTATTATTGTTGAACTGAGGAACATATAGCTGGAGTGAATCTCGTGGGTTTTATTTCTGTAATTTCTATGTTACTTTAGAGTATACTATTTAATATAGGAAAATATCACTAAATATATGTGGACAGCCCAAACAATAACACAGTGAGGGGAAACAATTTTACAGAATCCAAATCACTTCCAGTAAACTGGTGACCCAACCAGTCTGGGAAGTTACCAGAGTTCATTCTTTCTCACAGGAGGTGGAATTATTTAGTGATAGATGGTGAAGGGTTACAATGTGTTAGCAATCTGCCAGAGTACAGAGATGGTGTCATCAACTGTAAAAACACATTCTGTCTGTTACAGTTCTATACTCTTTCATGATTGCATCAGTTTTATTTCTCTCCTTTTTGTATGTGTATTTATTTTGATCTCCATTAGATGTAACAAGTACAGCTACTCTTCCTGGAGTCAAACAAGCAGTGTGTTCACAAAACAGTTTCTTCACCAGCTTTCACAATTCTACAGAAATTGACATAATTTTAACAGAAAAAGAAATAATAAAAGAAAACGCTGCACAACGAGAAGAGGTGACCGGACCCTGAGGAAGATTGTGGAGAAGGGCCGATTCCAGACCTTGGGGGACCTGCGGAAGCAGTGGACTGAGTCTGGAGTAGAAACATTCAGAGCCACCGTGCACAGGCGTGTGCAGGAAATGGGCTACAGGTGCCGCATTCCCCAGGTCAAGCCACTTTTGAACCAGAAACAGTGGCAGAAGCGCCTGACCTGGGCTACAGAGAAGCAGCACTGGACTGTTGCTCAGTGGTCCAAAGTACTTTTTTCGGATGAAAGCAAATTCTGCATGTCATTCGGAAATCAAGGTGCCAGAGTCTGGAGGAAGACTGGGGAGAAGGAAATGCCAAAATGCCAGAAGTCCAGTGTCAAGTACCCACAGTCAGAGATGGTCTGGGGTGCCGTGTCAGCTGCTGGTGTTGGTCCACTGTGTTTTATCAAGGGCAGGGTCAATGCAGCTAGCTATCAGGAGATTTTGGAGCACTTCATGCTTCCATCTGCTGAAAAGCTTTATGGAGATGAAGATTTCATTTTTCAGCACGACCTGGCACCTGCTCACAAGTGCCAAAACCACTGGTAAATGGTTTACTGACCATGGTATCACTGTGCTCAATTGGCCTGCCAACTCTCCTGACCTGAACCCCATAGAGAATCTGTGGGATATTGTGAAGAGAACGTTGAGAGACTCAAGACCCAACACTCTGGATGAGCTAAAGGCCGCTATCGAAGCATCCTGGGCCTCCATAAGACCTCAGCAGTGCCACAGGCTGATTGCCTCCATGCCACGCCGCATTGAAGCAGTCATTTCTGCAAAAGGATTCCCGACCAAGTATTGAGTGCATAACTGTACATGATTATTTGAAGGTTGACGTTTTTTGTATTAAAAACACTTTTCTTTTATTGGTCAGATGAAATATGCTAATTTTGTGAGATAGGAATTTTGGGTTTTCATGAGCATTATGCCAAAATCATCCGTATTAAGACAATAAAAGACCTGAAATATTTCAGTTAGTGTGCAATAAATCTAAAATATATGAATGTTAAATTTTCATCATGACATTATGGAAAATAATGAACTTTATCACAATATGCTAATATTTTGAGAAGGACCTGTACAGGTGTTTGTATCACATCCACAGTAGTGCTCAGAGGTAACATATAAGAGCATCTTCTAACCATTGAGAGACCTCTGGCCATTCTGTGCACTACTGTACTAATAGGCTTAGACCATGATAATTCTTCATTAACCTCAATACCAAGCAATCTGGCCTCTTTCACCTGCTGAACATTTATATCTTTTTACTGTAAGACTCAGCTTGAGTTCATTCCTCAACATATGTCTGGTTCCAAAAACAATACTTTTTGTCTTGCAAACATTTACTGGTAATTTATCATTTGTGATCCATTCGAATACACGTCTTAATTCTTCATTTAACACATTTTCAAGTTGTTGAACCATTCCATGTGATGAATAGTTTAGTCATCAGCATACATTGCTATTTTAGCCTTTTTCAAAACCAATGGCAAGTCATTTGTATATACAGAAAACAGGAAAGGTCCTAAACAGCTTCCCTGTGGTACACCACAGCAAACAGTTTTCACCTCTGATAGACTTTCATTAAAAAAAGACAGTTTGTCTCCTGTTTTCAAGATAAGTCTTTAACCAAAGTGATGCTGCTGGAGTGAACCCGAAACGCTACTTTTCTGAGCAGAAGGTTGTGATCAATGAGATCTGCGCTAAAATCTAGCAGTGTGGCTCCTGCTAGCCTTTTGTTATCTAATGCCTTCAGCCAATCATTTGTCACCCTGGCCATAGCCGTTGAATGACCTGCTCTATACGCATGTTGAAAATTTGTGTAAAAGTTATTATCTAAAAAATGTTTTTGAATTTGTTCAGATACAACCTTCTCAATAATTTTGCTTAGGGCAGGCAGGAGACTAATTGGTCTACTGTTAAGACCACAGAATGGTGCAGATGCACTTTTTAGTAATGGCACAATATTAGCCCCTTTCCAAACCTGTGGAAAGATACCGTGCTGAAAACTTACATTTACAATGTGAGCTATAGGAACCGCAATTATACTTGCAGCAGTTTTCAATAATTTTAAATCAGCATTATCAGCACACCTTATGGTGTCTCTTTGCATTCTGATAATTTCTCTACTTCGTCCACAGCAACATTAAAAATATCAAAAGTCCTCTCATAATACTATTCCTTATTAAAACTTCTGTATTTATGATTTTAGTTTGTTCCAGCTCTCAGCTTATTAATTTTATCGCAAAAGTATTTATTTATATTTATATTTTGTATAGTGGCTGTTTTTTGATTGAAAACCTCTGTTAATTTCATGTTTTACAACAATACATATTCTAAACAGCTAAAGAGATCTATGAAAAGGTTTCATGTATAAAATAAAAACAGCTTAATAAAAATAACAGTAAACTTATGAATTTCGTTTTCATAGATATTTAATGTATATTTAATAGAGAACAGAAACAGTCCTTTGTGTTAAACTAATATACTTCACATAATACTTAGATTCATACTAGATGAACTTCCACAGCGAGTTAAACTTTTACACGGATGTTTGCGGTCCTCAGAATCTTCTGGTTTCTGTTTAATTTGTTACCAACTCTTAGAGCAGCAAGGTTTCAGGAAAATATTTAATTGGAAATATATTGCTAAGAATTATTTGTCTATAAAACAAAAAGTTAAAATGTCCAATAAATAGCATAATTAGCATAGTAGAGATGAAAAACACAACCTCTGCATTCAATCATCTTCACACACGTTCTACTGAGTCACAACTAGGGGTGCACCGATTGATCGATACTTACATGTGAAACTGATCTTATCCATCGATCTTATCTACTTGTCTAACCTATTATGCAAGTTTTTTTGTTTTGTTTTTAAAATGTGAAAAATGAAAGACTAAAGGAACTGCTCTAAATGTTTTATTTAAATATGAGACCACTGCCTCGTGCAGTTAAAACACGTCTGTACTGTTTCACGGTTATTCAATGTTTTTCAATAAAATAAGATTGCAATATTAAAGATGTATTGTGACCTTATATCACCCATCGCATCCATTTGTGATATTGCACACGCTGATACTGTGGTGACAAATGCAATTCGATATAATGTGCAGCTCTAGAAACTCGTCAGTTTTCTTGGACAACCAGGATAGTACCTGAGGGTCTGCTTAAGGCTCGACATACCTTTATGCATCTGTAGGTAGTGTTTTACGATATGAAAAGCACTACAGGTCTGTTATCTCGGCAGATCAACTTGTAGAACATGAAAACCCAAGGAGATTTTGTAATTGGGGGTTAAGGGTTGTATGTTCATTGTGGAAATTGGATCTAGCCAGGTCAGTTTTAAAAATCTGGGCTGCACTAGGAAATAAGGGGGGAGTCCAAATGGATCCTACCAGGCAGGCAGGTGTAGTTGACGAACTTTATGTCTGACAGTAAGCAGAGTGGGAGCTATGAGTAATCTGAAGCCTTATACTGGGGAGGACAGCCAACTTATTCATAAGAGGAATAATGAGACACTTTGCCTTAAGCAATAAGGAAAGGTGTCTATTTTATGGGGTCAATGTAGTGAATGAACTGGGACAACTTCCACCGAGCTGTCATAACAGCACTAAGCACATATTCAGCTCTCTGAACTTCACCATATTCTGAAAGTAACTGAAAGCAGATTCCTCTCGCCACACGAAAACACAACAGTGTTAATGATGCGTTCACATTCTGATCAGGCAGCGTGACAGATACCATGTGATACAGACAGGACCGTGCATGTTAGGAAGGGTGATGAAGTGATGACACAAATAACGTTGATAGATTTTATGCTGATGACCGTGATTAATCTGCACTCAATAATCATTCATAGAAATGTTCATAATGTTAAATCCCTGCAGTATGTTATGATGCAGTAAGCCTGCACTGACATGGTGTTGTCGTTTACAATTTAAATTTAAATAATGTTTGATGAAACAAAACAGAGTCTACTTCATGTCGTAAGTATGTTAACGTATTTATTTAACGTGAGTAGGCTGAAAACATCTCAACCACGTTGTAATAATATCACGTCCTACATTCAGGTCAGACAAAACCTCGCACCATAAATGTATGTTGAGATTAAAAGTATGGTTACTTG
Source organism: Girardinichthys multiradiatus (assembly GCF_021462225.1). Classification (NCBI taxonomy): domain Eukaryota; kingdom Metazoa; phylum Chordata; class Actinopteri; order Cyprinodontiformes; family Goodeidae; genus Girardinichthys; species Girardinichthys multiradiatus. Next base: position 38,412,236 of record NC_061818.1, on the reverse strand, counting down.
TCCCCACGCGTCCCCTGTTACCTATTCACCATCAGTAGTACATAAGAAAGTGCGTTAATTTCAGAAAGTGATGTGGACGTAATGATAAAATACAGAACAAGGAGAAAACCAGAGCACTTGAAAGCACAAGACCATACACATACACAGGGCAGATTATAAAGAAAGTGGTATGCTTACATGTAGATTACAGCATGCGTGTGTGCATGTCAGAGGTCAGCTGCATGCATGGACAGACATCGAGTGTTCTGTGAGAGCAGGCTGGTGACAGCTGGATCAGTGGCAGAGGTGGCGGGGGTTGTTCAGGTTCTGCACCGGTAGGCACTGTTTCAGCTTAACCAGGGTTTTACACTGATCCCTGCTTTACATATGGCTGTACAGCAGAGGACCCGCCAAACAGCATCAGAGGACCCCTGCTCCAACCTCCTTGTCACCTGGCATGACAGGTTTACTCTCAGGTCAGGCCAGAGGGTCGAAGTAGGAATATTAATATCAGAAGATCATGTTGAGGACCTAAAGCCTCAGGTAAACAAACATGTTCTACAGCAAAATGCAATTCCAAGGAACATCTGATGGAATATAACGTGTTAAATCATACATGCATGTAAATATATACACACACACACACACACAGATTACACATCAGTAACAGCACTGCAGAGGACATGAAGCTTGTAGTTTTTGAGAAATAAACTTATCCCACTGCAAAACATTTCTGTTATATTAATTTAAAACAACTTCATAGGCTGGGTGGCAGATCAAGGGTATGTTGCATATGTGGATTTGGGAGATTTGCATAAGATCTCAAAGTTAAAATGGTCATATAACACAACTGGACAGCTTTCCATCTGTTGTGGCATTTAAAACCTGCTGATAACACCCCGTCCCCGATGCACAGAGATACCATCCAAAGCCTCAAGGCGTTTGATTGATTCCTCTAGTCATATGCAAAGATTTATGAGAAGTTTTAGGTCCCGCATCTCCCACCCCCACCCCATCCATCCAGACCATGGAGACATTTGTACCGCTTATCTGGGATTTACTGAGGTTTCACCTGGCCAGAATCTCATCGAAAGGCAGATCAATCATAAGTCATGTATAGTGCATGTAGAGGAGTACATGTCTTAAATATTTCTGTAGTGCTGTCGGCAACAGTGAAGGTAAAGAATGAGACAGAAAGTAATATCTGATGGAGACTGATCAATGTCCCTCCATCTCTGGGAGTCGGCAGGGAGATATAAATCATCAGGGGTTCAGATTCTACTGTCTCCATTGTAGATTCCCGTAGGGAGCAACTCACCAACAGACAATCCCAGACACAGACTTGGTCTTAAGCCGTTTCTTTAGACGGACTGCCGTTTGTCAGATGGCCATCTCAAAGAAGACTGTTTCATGAAGAATGGAGCAGTAAATTAACAGTTTATAGGTTGACCATCAGGAGAAGAATCAGTTGCTGAAGGAATCCTGAAACATGATCAATAACAGACACTTTGGTCTGATATGGTTTAGATAAGATTTTGATGTTCAAGCGTTATTATTGTCATTTAACGTGCAAATTTAAACGTTCAGCTCCCAGACAGGGGAGGCGGGGTTGAAATGAAACTGCTTGTTTTTAAAGGTAATGTGACCGTGTTGATATACACATAATATAAAATCCAACAGATTGTGTGCATACTGTTGGTCCCATGTCAATACACTGTAGCACTCCCTCGTGTCTGGATACAAGGAGTGATGTGATGCAGAATATTCAAAGTGCTGGAGCATCCTCTGTCGTAGCAACTCAGCCCTTAACTGGTAGAAGGTTTCTTGCCGTTAATGGGGGAGTTTTTCCTCTCCACTGTCGCTACATGCATGCTCAGTATGAGGGATTGCTGCAAAGTCATTGACACAATGCAAGTGATTGTCCACTGTCTCTACACGCTCAATCAGGAGGAGGGAATGCTACAAGTCACTTATGTAGAAAAAACTTTTAACCAATTTGAATAATATTAATATTCCTACTTCGACCCTTAGCACTGTTTGCTAATTAGCTACATACATTACAATTGATCTTGACTTGAAATCGATGATTTCTACTGAATCGATTTTGTAAAGTGCCTTGAGACGACATGTTGTGAATTGGCACTATATAAATAAACTCTAAATAAACTGAGCTTTAAGATCCATCACACTGGCACTGGGTCCGAGTTGCAGTCCAAGTTGATCCCAAACATACTTGAGAGAGAAGAAATCCAGGACCAGGCTGGGAACAGCAAGATATCTTCAGAAGTCCGATCCATAAAAATGGCTGCAGTAATATTCTGATCTAAACTTTATGCTAAGCTTTGAGTTTTTTTATTTCTGTGTTTCAGTGAGCCTTTTTGTCATGGTCAGCCGTTATTTTTTCTGTGTGTGTGGAGAGGAAAGCCAAGCTGAGACCTCCCTAACCAGGTATGGGGAGGTACAGGGAGCTGCAGAGGGCATAATACTTCAGAAACTACAATATACTACTACTACTATATATCTTTACAAACCTGCCCAAATGAGTCACTTCTGTGAGGTCCCACATTTTGCAGTGGACTCAATTTTGTTTCCCTAATTCTGAAACTTTTCCGTATTATGAAAATCAGGGCCCTAAGAATGCACTCTATGAAGTTAAGACACACTGACTGACTCACTTAATTAATTTGATGATTGTGTCAGTATGTGATATTGTGCAGATCTTGTACAGCAATGACATCATTTGTACTTCGCCCCGTTTTAATCACATAGATAACATTAATATCTAAATGAATCAAATTTAAACCACTCAGTCATAAATAACTATAGATACTGTTAATAAATACAAGTAATTTGTTAATTACAGTCACCATAATGTTTTAAATAAAGTTTTTAATAGACGCAGATTCTTTATCATTTGAAGTTAAACTTATGACAGAACTGAGACCTATCAGATTAATTTCCAGTTCAGTCTCATCTTATTTTTTATTTGTAAATATATAAATTCAATGGGATTCATTTTATTAATGATATTGTCCTCAGCACGGTTTATGTAAGAGGTAGTGTTTGGGCAGAGAAGATTAGTTTGAGCTAAATAATGTTCGTTTAATGACGTTTGTTTTGTTTGTGATTAGAAACTCAGCTACATTAAGTGCTAGCAGACTAGCACTCAGCTAAGGATGTGTTGTGTTTTTAAAGTTAAGTCAAACTTTATTTAAAAGGTGATTTTTAAACACAGAAGATCGGCCATAACATTTTATAAGTGGTATTTTAAAGGTGTTTGATTCTGATAATAGGCTGTAAGCTTCTTTTGTTAGCTCCAACTGCTAACGGCTAAGAACACGTGAAAGGTTGTTAGTTTATAGAAGTAATATTTCCTTAAATATTATATTACTAAATGTGATAACTAATTAAACACCATTAAGACCCATATATCCAGAAAGGTTTGATTCTTATTCAAAATATTTCCTTAAATATTATTTTAATAAATAAAGGCAGCTAATTAAACGCCGTTAAGAATTAGTCATCCAGTAGGTTGGTTTTATTCAGCAGATCATTCTTTAAAACATTATTTTATTAAAATAATGTTTTATCTGATCTTGCATTGTGAAGGGTTGTCTAAACATTTGCTGATTATTGTCTAAGTTAGTTCCAAGACTAACTTAACTTCATTTCCAGATTCTTCAAGATAATCCTTGGTTCTCAAACATAAACATTGCATAGTAATGTTGCATCACTCTTTAGGTCATGGTTTCAATCATCTTTAATCAACTTGTTTATATTGTACATAGTCCATTAGTCTTCATTATTCTTTAATTCTGCTTGGTAGTTTAGTTGGATTGTTTTAGCAAAGTAAAGAGTTTGTTGATTGAAGTATGTTTGACTTTGAGTTGACCAGGCTGGGAACAGCAGGACTTCTACAGACGTCTTTCCGATTCATAAAATGGCTGCAGTATTGTTGTGATCTAACCTTTGTGCTAAGCTTTGAGGGTTTTTTTTTTTATTTCTTAGAGGATGTCTGTGTTTCAGTGAGTTATTATTATTAATAAATTCTTGTATTTTGAGAAATTGTGTGAATTCATTGTGTGTGTGTGCAGAGTTTTGCTGTTCAATAATGCCAGAACTTGGCTCACTCCTTTCAATTTTGTCCTAATATCACCGTCTTACTGGGCTGGTATTCACAGGACAACTGTTAACAGACTGAAATATTATTTAATAAAATATTAAATTATTAATATTAAATATTAAATAACATATTCCTTTTCATAATCACAACACATCACATTAGATTACTAACAAGGACGTCTTCACAATAACAGCAACACTATAAAATATATGTAATGGCAATGTTGGTCAAAATGATGAGTAGCAATTAGTCTACATTTTTCACTCCTCTCTTTGTCCAATTTGTCATTTTTCCATGGGTTTATGCATTTTCATAACGGAAATCTATATCAGATTTGGGCTTCATCGCAATGAAAACCTGATAAAATGTTTCAGTATAATATTTGCATGCAGAGAATATGCCAAATATTGCATCCCTTTGAAATTAAAATATAGCACACATTAATACTAGATTGGCCACTAGTGATTCCATATATTGTGCAGCTCTACTGAGAATGGGACCTAGATTGGCTTTTTGCTGTTTGATTTCAGGCTACTTTGCTGCTTGTCCAGCATTTGTCTCGGCCTACAGGTCCTTCTCAAAATATTAGCATATTGTGATAAAGTTCATTATTTTCCATAATGTCATGATGAAAATCTAACATTCATATATTTTAGATTCATTGCACACTAACTGAAATATTTCAGGTCTTTTATCGTCTTAATACGGATGATTTTGGCATACAGCTCATGAAAACCCAAAATTCCTATCTCACAAAATTAGCATATTTCATCCGACCAATAAAAGAAAAGTGTTTTTAATACAAAAAACGTCAACCTTCAAATAATCATGTACAGTTATGCACTCAATACTTGGTCGGGAATCCTTTTGCAGAAATGACTGCTTCAAGGCGGCGTGGCATGGAGGCAATCAGCCTGTGGCACTGCTGAGGTCTTATGGAGGCCCAGGATGCTTCGATAGCAGCCTTTAGCTCATCCAGAGTGTTGGGTCTTGAGTCTCTCAACGTTCTCTTCACAATATCCCACAGATTCTCTATGGGGTTCAGGTCAGGAGAGTTGGCAGGCCAATTGAGCACAGTGATACCATGGTCAGTAAACCATTTACCAGTGGTTTTGGCACTGTGAGCAGGTGCCAGGTCGTGCTGAAAAATGAAATCTTCATCTCCATAAAGCTTTTCAGCAGATGGAAGCATGAAGTGCTCCAAAATCTCCTGATAGCTAGCTGCATTGACCCTGCCCTTGATAAAACACAGTGGACCAACACCAGCAGCTGACACGGCACCCCAGACCATCACTGACTGTGGGTACTTGACACTGGACTTCTGGCATTTTGGCATTTCCTTCTCCCCAGTCTTCCTCCAGACTCTGGCACCTTGATTTCCGAATGACATGCAGAATTTGCTTTCATCCGAAAAAAGTACTTTGGACCACTGAGCAACAGTCCAGTGCTGCTTCTCTGTAGCCCAGGTCAGGCGCTTCTGCTGCTGTTTCTGGTTCAAAAGTGGCTTGACCTGGGGAATGCGGCACCTGTAGCCCATTTCCTGCACACGCCTGTGCACGGTGGCTCTGGATGTTTCTACTCCAGACTCAGTCCACTGCTTCCGCAGGTCCCCCAAGGTCTGGAATTGGCCCTTCTCCACAATCTTCCTCAGGGTCCGGTCACCTCTTCTCGTTGTGCAGCGTTTTCTGCCACACTTTTTCCTTCCTTCAGACTTCCCACTGAGGTGCCTTGATACAGCACTCTGGGAACAACCTATTCGTTCAGAAATTTCTTTCTGTGTCTTACCCTCTTGCTTGAGGGTGTCAATAGTGGCCTTCTGGACAGCAGTCAGGTCGGCAGTCTTACCCATGATTGGGGTTTTGAGTGATGAACCAGGCTGGGAGTTTTAAAGGCCTCAGGAATCTTTTGCAGGTGTTTAGAGTTAACTCGTTGATTCAGATGATTAGGTTCATAGCTCGTTTAGAGACCCTTTTAATGATATGCTAATTTTGTGAGATAGGAATTTTGGGTTTTCATGAGCTGTATGCCAAAATCATCCGTATTAAGACAATAAAAGACCTGAAATATTTCAGTTAGTGTGCAATGAATCTAAAATATATGAATGTTAAATTTTCATCATGACATTATGGAAAATAATGAACTTTATCACAATATGCTAACATTTTGAGAAGGACCTGTATTTGTACCTGTGGTGTCAGCACGTCTGCCAGCAAGTGAAAGCCTTAACTGTTAGTTTGTGTTTATGTGTGTTTGGGTCAATGTCAAGGTCCTTTTCTGAAAAACAAGATGCAAATGAAGCTAAATGAATTTTAGCTTTTTTATGATTTCAATGAAGAAGCTACCAAACGGGTTAAGCAGATTTAATGAACCGTTACTGATCAACTATACATTGATTGTTCCACTGATTAAAGAAATTCAACTATAACACAATCAGATGTTTACAAGAGATTTTCACAACAAAGAAGGATTAACTGAACATAAATTAGGAATAACTAAATAACATGATCACAGAAAATGGTTTCAGTAACAGAAGAAAATGAGAAGCACTCCATGCAACAGAGAGGCGACATTAGTCTGTTTGGCAGGTGATCTGTGGAGAATGTTGTACAGAACAATGCCAGCAGAGTGGCACAGATTTAGTCTTGTTTGTCCATTCTGCTGCCCCTCTGAGGTGTGCTAAATTAAGCGTTGGACTAGGTAGTTGTTTCCTAGGAGTCTTGGCTCTGTGTAGATGTCTCATTTAATTTGAAGATAAACAGTGAACACCAGAAACATCACAGAGGACCATGTTCCATTGAGAAGAGGATACAACTTTCTGCAAATGTCTCGGAAACAAAGAAACTATTGTGGTCACACTGAAGATTAGTCAAGACTTAAAAACATACATATCTAACATTTTAGTGCTGTTTACATCAAATGTTTTCTTGGTTTTGTTTTTCTGCTCTTCATCAGCCTTAGCTCCATAGTCAGCTTAGCTTAAACCTTCGCTCACCAGGTCTTTCAGGTGAATTTCTATCAGCTTTTCTTCACCTAATACAGCATCTATCTAAATCTGATGGAAAACTGAGTATTTTGAGCAGTAAGCTAAGCTGTGCTCAGCTCAAGCGCTCCATAAGTGGAAAGAATGCAGTTTAATTTTTGGCTTCTGGTCTTCTGCACTTCAGAACTGGTTTGGTCTTGTTAATCATCTTCAGCGCCAGGCAGTTTAGCATTGTGCCAGACACAGCCTCATGAAGAAGAACAGAACAGTTGTTTTCTTAATCCCAACACAGCTAAAAATATATATGCTTATATGAACCACCATGCTGTAGCTCCACAGTTAGGAGGCATTTTAAAGGGTCTGAAGCTCAACCTGACATGGCGTGGCCAGGACTTGGATCAGGACAAAATTCCCAAGATCAGATGAGGACAATTGAAATAACAGAGATGCATTTCTTTATGATGATGCCGATGATCTGGCTTAAGTCCAGCGGGTATAATCTGATTCGGCATTCACAAACTGACCGGTCAGTATCTGCAGGGAGGATTTATGACAACCAGTGCTGGTTTAGGAATGCTGTATATGTACATATTTGGTTTCGGGAGTTTATCAGAAAAGGGTCACCAGATACCTTAGATAGATTTCATGAGATCTTGGGTGTAACTCAGCATCTTGAGAAACTGAGTACATGAAATGATTTCACATCGCCTAAAACCTCTGACAGTCTGGATATTTTGGGATGCTGATTTTTTCCCAACTAACATTCAACCATCCTTTTACTCTTATAATTACGATCCAACTATTAGTTATACCACACACTTTCAATGATTTATGGGACGAAGAATGATATGTTCAAATAATTCAAAACAGATGACAAAGAAAATCCTGATGTTGAGTTAATTCTGCTAACAGATAAAACCATCGCAGTAGATTATTATTTACTTTTCAGGGCTTTGCTTCCTCTTCACAGTGCCTTTAGTACAGTGGTACAGCTTACAGACTCCAACAACCCTGAACAAGTCAGTATATGTTAGAACTGTCGGTGACTGAGACATTTCATTACTGGCAGGTAAACAATGATCAATGGTTAATCTTCCTTGGTCAAATGCACTGAAACCTTTTCAAAGACCTGACTTGAACAGGCGCAGCTCAGTAAATTTAATCATCAGCTAAAAAATCCAGATTGAAATGTTTTAGATTCCTTAGAGAGTGAAACATGGCAGGCAGTTTAATCTGATGTAAGTGTTTCCTAGAAAATTAAGATTATTACAAATTAAAAAATAAATTCAGACATGTGAGCCTAATAAAAACTATGTCCACGTACTGTACAGCCTGCACATACATGGTCAGACCTTCTTTTACATGAATAACTGCCCCAATAAGGACATGGAGGCCATTAGTCTGGCTCTGTCGAGGTGCTAAGGAAGCTCGGGTTGCTTTGATAGCAGGGGTGGAGGTATCAGGATGGGGATAGGGACAATTCCTAATAGATTAGCAAATGTCAAAACTCGATTATCTGGATGTTAATTTATGACCTGGTTTTGAAGAACACGAAATGTTGGACAAACTAACACTATTTTCCATAAAGCCACCTGGATAAGGACAGCACCCTCGGCACTAAAGGGAATCCAGAACCACACCATATGTAGGTTATGTAAAACACAACAAGCATGAGGAGCCATATTACACGGTTCCACCCTGACAGGAAGAAAAATGGTTGTATGATTAACCATCGAGCAAATCTGGTCCAAGAAGCCCCCTTACTCAAAAAAGGTGACGCAGATTACAAAGTTTATGCCACTTTTACAACAAAGGATTTACAACTGCCTTTTGTAGGATTTCTTCTCAAAGATATTTAACAGTTTCTAGTTACAGCTGAAGTGAGAGATGTTCGACTCATATTTAATTGTGAATAAGGTCAGCTGTTTGTTCAGAATGTGCAGAGGTCCGCATTACCATTACCAGAGCTAATGGTATAGCCTTGTTACGCATTTTGTACTTTTAATATTATAGTACTTTTTTTCTTCCCTTTTTGGTGAACAGAAGAGGTGGGGGGTATGGTAGTGAGGGTGATGAGAGGAGCATTACATCCTTTTTGTGTCAATAATTGATTTTAATCACATTGTAATCTTCTGAATTGTAAACAAATCAAATTGTGAAGTGCTTAAAGATCCCCATTGGTATTTATTGGCCCTTAGATCGTGTCCATTGTTGGCTCTGGCTGCACTTAATTACCTCTTGACAATACTCCATAGATTTTCTATCAGGTTTAGGTCAGGCCAGTCAGCTAGCCAATCAAACACAGGGATATAATAGCCAACAAAGCAGGTATTGGTACCTTTGGCAGTGTGAGTAGGTGCCAAGTTCTGCTGGAAAATAACATCAGCATCTCCATAAAGCTTCTCAGCAGAGGGAAACATCAAGCTCTCTAAAGGTTCCTGGTAGATGCCTGTGCTGAGGAAGATGCAGCACAATTTTACCAACATCTGCAAGTAGTAAAACCATAACTATGTTTAGGAACAGATCATTTTAACATAAGAGCATTATTTCAGAAACAAACTCAAAGTTGATCCAGGCGATTTCTGCATTTAAATAGGAAATAATTAACTCACTGTTCTCATTACTTTACTATTTTAACTCAAGAACAATGAAACAGTGTAAGAGGCAAGGCTGTAGCTGATTAATTTATAGAAAACCAAAAACCATTTCTCAATAAGATTTTTAAAGGTCATCATATGACAACAGCAGATTGGTTGTGGAATGACCTCAGACTCTGTGGATTGTTTGACCGCTTCACATTGTTACTGCAAACGACACTGAGGATGACTTTGTCAGCATGTGAACCACAGATATAACAGGCTGCAGAATAAATGAATCTGATCACATGACAGAGAGATGGGACAGGTGCATGCAGAGGCGTCATGCCCAGAATATAAAGCCAGGCATTAGGTACTGCGCAGATGATACCCCACCTCTTAGCCAGATGTATTTACTGCTGCAGGATCTTGCTAATAAGCTGCAGGCGTCACGTGGAGAAAATGACACGAGTCACTAATATATGACAAGTCAATTCTCATCTGGTAAAAGTCACACCATTAGAAGAGATGCAGCTTGATTTACAGGAGATATTTAGAAGCAATTTAAACATTTAGGTCAAATAAGACAGAAAACCAACATTAAAATAAAATACAGCAAAATAAAGAAATACAGGACAGGGTTCCTTGTTTTAAATCAAACAATGGATATGGTGATATGAGAAAAGAAAATATGGATTTTATGATGAGCAGCAAATGTGACTGGTTATTAAAAATGCAATATTCAATAAATAGGTTTGAGAATAAGCTAATATCAGACATGTCCAAGTGTACAAAATGATGTTCATCAAAATCTTTCAATTTATAAGCGCAGAAAATGTATATGAACTAAATTTGCACATCTGTAACCATTCACCTGCTGGAATTATCAAGCTGTCCAGATGTCAGTGGGAAGGATATTGGTAAATAATTCATGAGAAAACACCAGCAGCTCCTCAGAGTCAATCCTGGGAGCTCATTCTGTAAAGAAAATGCTTCCTCTGTATGTCACCCACTAGAGGGGGTTAAGCACATCTTTAATGTTTGTTAGTCCAAGACTGACTAGCTGAACAGAGAGGACAGATTGTTAGTAAGATGCAGCTGCTGCTTCTTTTTATTTTCCATCTCTAGATGATTTTCACTGACTAATGTTCATGTCACTAGCTGCTATCTTTTAAAATTACTCAACAAGGAGATAACTGTACTTTTTATATAAAACATGTTGCTGTGACCTCAAACTTTCCAACAAATTGCAATTAGGCATTACATTATGACCACACCCCTCCTGGTGGTCCATGGATTGGACCCAATTGCAAAGCAGATCCCACAGATGCTCAATAAGATTGAGACCTGGAGAATTTAGAGTCAACAGCTGAAAATCTTTATGGTTCCAAAACCATTTCTCAGTCATTTTTGCTTGGGTTCCAGGTGGATTATCCTGCTGAAAGCGTCCAAAGCTATCAGGAAATATAGTTTTTACAATGACTGATCTACAGCTTTGCAACCCCATACTTAAACTGTGATGCACTGTTTGTGGGTAATACAAATAATAGGAACTTTGATATAATCTATGCCAAAAAAATCAATTTTGTGAAGATTATCATTTGTGTCAAAATCAATAAAGGCAGAGACATTTTCATGAGGACAAGTTGGCACACAACTTCACATAGTAGCAACACAGACACACAAATACCAACCCTTTCCCTTCCTTTACAGTGGTTCACCTGAACACCCAGAGCTGAGAATCAATTTATAACAGAGAAGTGGTATACATGCCGGATGGCATAAGATGACACCATGTGTTTAAATATTAGCAACTTGCTGCAAGCCACATTAAAGCACTCCTTTCCTCAGTGGGTTCTGAACCGAAACATGTCTGACGGTAGACAACTTCATCAGGTATGAGATGATCAGAACTAGAGATCAGAGACTAGAACATTCAAAATGTTGTGGAGGAATACATTTCTATGGAGCAGACCGCGGTGTAGACTGTAAACCACACCAGGGTCTGAACTAGCAGTTTTCCTATTACTAGTTCAACTGTAAATTGCCCTTAGGTGTGAATGAGTGTGTGCATGGTTGTTTGCCCTGTATGTCTCTGTGTTGCCCTGCGATGGATTGGCGACCTGTACACCGCCTCCCACCCATAGACTGCTGGAGATAGGCACCAGCTCCCCTGTGACCCACTATGGAACAAGCGGTATAGAAGATAGATGAATGAATGAATGAATATTACAAGGTCAGTCAAAGCTTATGATACAGGCAAGTCTTTACTTCAGTGGTAAAGCAGGGTTTGGGGGGGTAATATGTTCCACAGCCTGCGTCAGCAGGAACACACTGAGTCATAGTGAACCCAGGTTGAAGCAGTGTTGTGACGACAGCAACAACCTGTCTCTTATTTGTGATTCTAACAACAGGACAAAGCGTTGTGAAAATACAGACGGACGTACCCATAAATCTCTACAATAAAGGCGTCTTTTTACAATGCATGAAAAAAGTATTCTAACCCCTAAACTTTTACAGTTGGAACATTACATCCGCAACCTCAAATTTATTAGGATTTAATGTGATAAGCCAGCATAAAGTAGAAGTAATAAAAATATGATATTCTAAATGATTTTTTATGAATTTCTTTTTACAAAGAATAAAAGGTAGAAAACCAACTAATACAAACACAGAGACTAAAAACATATGTACAGTCTGGTAGAAGAGCGTGTAGGAAAGAGAAAAACAATCATTTCAAACTTTGCTTACACAACAGATAGAGAAACAAGAAGAAGAAAAAAAGCACAGTAGTATTCATACAATCACCTTAATACAAAACCTAAATTATACATAGTTAAAGTTCATTATAATCCTGTGTATGAAAATAATTAATCAATTTCTTCCAGTGGTTTAAAATCTGTCTATACATAAATTAATTTAAAACGTTTCCTTCTACATATCATTGATTTCTTTTATGACTCCATTAAATTCCTGTTGGAGGATCCAGATGGCTTTTAACAGACAAATCTGAAAAATGTTTTGGATATTCTTCTTAGCAAAACAGCTCAGGTTCAGTCAGGTAGGATGAAGAGTGTCTGTCTACACTCAGTGATGCTTTTGATTAAAAAGAAAGGTGAATCTATGAACGTGTTAATTTGTAATGCCGAAGTATAGCTATAGCTGTTAGAAACATTTTCAAATGACAGAAAATAATCTGTACTTGGTCTCTCCACCGTCTTGCGACTACTTTGAGATGAAACAGCAGATGCATGTTGTTGTTTTCATTCAATGTTGCTTACAGAGATAACTTGTCTCTCATAGACTTGGCATGACTGATACAGACAAAGCAAACACGCAACTAAATAAGCTGTTTTGTTTGACACTGCTGTTCTCTAACTGCCAGGTTTTCTTAGGTTTGTAGAGTAGAAAGAAAAACAACTTCTAAACAGACAAACTGTAGTTCATTTTTGGGGGGATTTCATTTGCACAAATACGTCTCAGCAGTTATCTGGTGTGCTTTCTTTTGAGATTTGCTATGACAGAGACAACGCTATGTGACTGAGGGCAGTCAGGAGACTATTTAAAAGGTTTTTTATAGTTAATGTTTGGTTTTTATAAAGACAATAACATTTGTATTTAAAGCGTGTGAGACAATGTAGAGAAAATAGTGTTTTATAATGAGACAACATTAGGTTATTGGTAATGCTTTTCAGATTGTATCAGGCTGATTAAGTCGCAGACTGAGTGTGGCTGTTAAGGTCTGGTCCAAAAGAACACGAAGGTTTCTTGCATGCTCTGTGGTCTTTAATCTCATTGAGTCTAGCTGAGGGCTGATCTCCTACCCTGCAGTTTTTGGACCAAAAACTGTATCCAAGTTTCTGCATTAAGTTGGAGAAAATTCTGACCCATCCACTCATCATCCAACACCAACTCAGACTTATGGATGGAGGTCATGTGAAGGTACAAGAAAAAAGCTAATGTCTGTCAGAGCACACATATGGTCAGAGATGATGTAGCCCTCCATCATCTGAGTTAGAAAGTGGTATGAGAATGGAACCTTGAGGAACCTCTACATGTGAGCTTCATTCGCTGTAATCTGTAACTGCCACGTGACGGAGTAGTCCTGCTCTGCCAAAGATCTGAGCCAATCCAGTGCAGCATCAGACAATCCCAGCTACTTGTTCAGTTTATCAGTGAGCATTGTTGTCATCATGGCCCATCGTGCATTACACATGCTGGGGAACTGCACACGTTGACCACCTGAATCTGCTCACCTTCACTTTTTAACTGACCATCTGGTACTCTGGAAACTGCCTGTATTGGTGTTGGGTTTTGATAATATGGTTAACATTACATGCAAATAGACAATCACTTGTACAAGATCTATGCCATATGCAGGATATTTTAGATTGAAAGGAAATATTTTTCAATACAAGAAACAAAAGGAACTATATTATAGTTCCTCTTGGCAGAACAAGGTGACGGGATGACGAGCTGGCGATTCTTTCTTTCTTTCCTCTATCATGTATGTATTTAATTACCAAGCTCAGTCTTATAGATCCAGAAGGATAATTTCACCTCTGACAGCCAAGCTGGGTCAGAACCTTTTAATGGGTGGTGACTGGACTTAGTAATAGCCTGAATATGGTGAAACTTATGTCCAAGACATCTACACTTTAGTAAAGAGGATTCAGTTGCTCATTTCCTAAGGACTCTGTGTTCAGCATAAACTGTCTAGGTCCTACACTTGTGTGCTTCATAAAATAAGTTTGTCAATTGTAAATCAATTCAATCCCATTTATTTCACCACCTTTAAACAATTTATTAATATTTTATCCCTCACCCTAAATGGTCTTATTTAATTCTCACTGCCACCATCGCACCACTAATGCCCTCTAGACATACCAGTTCCTTGTGTATTAAATCGTTCACATAGTCCTCAATAATCTGTCTTTGGATCAAATTACATCCAAATCACAACATTCCTTTTGGGCATGCTTTGACTGGTCTAGGTTCTAGGTGTTTGTGAGTTTTTGTACATGTTCAATCTGATGGAAAACATTCGGCCAATTTATTGTTGTCCCAGGTATATAAAACATCTCTCATTGTGCATACTAAGAAAAGTTAAAACATTTATAAGGGTCTGCATAGAAAATCTCATGCAGTGCATAACAGTTATAGCCTTAGGCCGTGTTGTTTATCTGTATTTCAGGATGCGAGATAAATGAAAGACAATGTAGGAATAGGTATAACCCCAGACATGCAGCAGAACTAAACTGAAACCGTTTACCTTGTGCAGTGGCCAAATCTCCTGATAAGTTTATACACTACAATCAAGCTGCAAGCCATGATGCCTGCCAGGGATTACCAAGGGATTACAATATATTCTCCCCAATGGGATTCCATCACATGGTGGATCAGAGTCCTGTGACAGGGGACCATTGTAGAGTTCTCCCTAAGAGCCACAAATGTTACTGTGACAGATGTGACAGAGAGCTCAGCCCTGTCTGAAAGCTCAACACAAACTGCTACAATAGGTTACGACATGAACCTCACACACACTGCAAGCTTTTCTATAGTATTTAAATGGTTAAAGAGCAAATCAAAAAAGCAGGTAAAACCAGATGGTCATCTTGTACTGATTTAAGTCCAAACAGAAGAAGAAAAGTGTTCTAAAAAGCTGATAAAATGCCATCATAACAGAAGACATTGCGATAAATCAGGATATTGAACAGCATGCATAAGAACCGTTCTGTAATTAAGCCTGGAACCGCTGAAAAATGAAGTAACAGCATCAAAAGTAATGTCACGAGACAAAAATTATAAATCCTCTTGTTCTCCATTTGTTGCATTAAACACTGGACACCATCTGTTGGGTTGGCATGCTGAATACAACAACAGCAGGGTGGCAGCTGCCGGCCTGAGACTCCACAGCCTGGCCATAGCCCTCTCCTGTATGTGAATGTAGTCTAAAAGTATCACTCTAGACCCTTGTTAATGGATGTTTTAGCCAGGTTTCTACAACAATGTCCAAAATTAAAGCCAAAATGTCCCTTGCCAAAACAAAAGGCAGTATGTTTGTTGTTTTTTCCTTTGTGTGAAGGCATTCAGTTGTTAAGTGATCTAAACTGTTAACCTTCTGTTGATCCCCCTCCCTCTACTAAATCCTTTCTACAGGCAGTAGGTGACTGAGATGGGCCTTCGTCTGGGCTGTTGGAGTGACTCCCTGTGGTGGCCACCACCGCTGCCGCTGTTGCTGCTGCTGCTGTTCTGCATAATCCCCTCCTGTTCGGGTCGGCCATTTGGGTTTCCCGTGCCCTCCGTAAACGTAGCAGTGGTATTCAGTGGCCCGGCCTACCAGACGGAGATAAAGGGGCGTTTGAGCCGGGAAAACTTCATGGACCTGCCTCTGGAAGTGAACCCCATCACTGTGCTAGTCAACAACACCAACCCACGAGCTCTGCTCACCCGGATCTGTGACACCTTGTCAACTAACCGGGTCCATGGTGTGGTATTTGAGGACAATGTTGGCTCCGAGGCTGTGGCACAAATTCTGGATTTCATCTCCACACAGACAGCCGTGCCAATCGTGGGCATCAGTGGAGGCTCTGCAGTGGTCCTGCCATACAAGGTCAGTTGGGGGCAAAGTTAATGAAGGGACTGGATCAATAAGGACCTGTTTGATGTTTACACTGTAAATTGCAGATCTACTCAAAAGGAGAACTATTATTTATGGGAACATTATATTTAGAACTTGTTGATCAGATCCAGTCTGTTGTAACATATTAATCGATCACTTTAAATAAAAGTGTACTGCCCAGTCGCGGCACTGGTGCAGTGGTAGAGCACATGTATAAAGAGCCTTCGGCCCTTGATGTGGCTTTCCCCTGGTTCAAGTCCGAGTCACGGTGAGCTGTGCTACATGTTGGCCCCCCCCTCTCGTCACCCCATTTCCTGTGCCTACCCTCAAAGAAAAATGACAAAATAAAGGCCACCAGTCCTGCAAAACAAATCTTAAAAAGAAAAAAAATTATTCTTCCACCTACGTTATTGTAATTATGCTCCCCATACAAAAAATAAACACCATTTAAGTCACATTTTGTTCTAAACTAAATTAAAAAAGATCAAATATCAGTCTGCAGATGAATGCATTATTGGAAATCAAGAAATGAAAACAACAAACTTAAATCCGTTAAATTGAATCTAGTGTTTTACTGTATGATCCCTCAGCACTTTGGCATGTTATGAGAAGTGAGCCGTGGTAGAGACTTCAAGAGATGCTTGCGACACATGTGAGTGTTTAAACTTTGTTGGGGTTGAAGCTAGGAGGTTTAGCAGCAAACATCCCCCAAGACGACACAAATACTCTCCACAAAGGGATCAGCCGCTGGATAGACCGTGATCCTTTCAAAATGGCTGTCTCCTGGTGACATTTTACCTGTTTCCTGCTACAGATACCATTACAGAAAAATGTGGTGCAAAGGGAAATGCTTTTACAAACTGATGATCGTAAAAGATTTAGGGCAGAGTGTGTCATGCTGTTTGAGTATAGGGTAGGGAGATATATCAATATTGAGAAAAAAAGAATCCACATTTATGCCCGGTAAGGTATACAAATGACTCCATCTCTGTGATCGCTATAAACTTCCAATGAAATCTTTAGCCTTCTGCATATAATTAACTGGAAGTTTAGTCTTCCCTAATGCTGCTGAACGCATGAAAAAACATCTGAATGAAGGTGTTTAAAACTGAGCTTTTTCTCTTCAGCTCCCCGGCATCAAATTTTCTTTGGTTTTTAGTAAGGTAAGGTAAGGTAAGGTAAGTTTATTTATTTAGTGCTTTTCAGTAACAAGACACTCAAAGCGCTGTACATACAATTACAATACAATCACAAAGAACACAGAAAAACAAATCAAATGCTAAGAAATCTAAACATTTATGAATCCTTCTGAGAAATCTAAAAATCTCTGGTCAATATTACAATGATACAGATAACATTAATAATCCTTTGGGTTTTACTGGTAAGAGCTGGTTCTAAACCAATCTTTTTAAAGAGGTAATTATATCATTAAGTCCTCTATGTAGGGGAAAGCATCTTGTGCTAAGAAGTCTCATCATTCCACTGAATTCTAACTAGTGAAGCTGAGTCACTGGTACAAAACAGCTTTAATCCACATTTTCAGGTGCTAATAATATATTGATATAATATAATAATAATAATATATTATAGTAACAGTTTTTCTGATAATCTTGAGGTGAAAACAAGTTTGAAAACTCGGTGGGGTGTTGGAGGCTGCATGACTGAAACATACTGGGACATCAAGGCACCAAACAGAGCAGCTGAGCTGATGAACATGGAGCAGAGTTGCTCTTTAGTTGTATAAAGACACATTAATGGACAACTGGGTCCAGTGACGAACTTTGTCATTGTTTATCCTGTCCATAAAAAGGTGAGGAATTAGTAGAGATGCACAATAACTGTTTTTTAAACCAATACCGATAACTGATCTTTCTCCTTCCAAAAGCCGATTGACAATAATAAATCGATAACATACCTGGAGATAAGACCAGTAAGCAAGAGTGGAAAAATCATGAAATCGATATGCAAATAATTACCAAAAACAGTTGACTCAATGAATTAATATAATGTTAGAAATGAAAAACTATTAGCAAGCCAACATTTACTAAAATAAATAAGAACAAAACCATCTCTCAAATGAACATCTATTTAAATAAGGCGCATTACATATTAACATAAAAAACATGAAGACCTCTAGAACTGATTAAATACAAAGTAAAAAGGGCACTCCATAATTTAGATTCCAAGTACATTCATTTAATTATATTATTAATATATACTTTTAAACAATTATTCAAACTGAAAAATTACATTCCTCACAAATATTGAAACTAAAATAATTTACCAATGACAACTTTGGACCTGTCTTTGTAAAAACAAACTGAAAAAGTGTGTACTTGTACTCGTCGTCTTCCGCTTCTTCCCGGACCGGGTTGCCCGGGCAGCAGACTCACCAGAGACACCCAGACGTCCCACTCCCCGGACACCTCCTCCATCTCCTCTGGGGCAAGGCATTCCCAGGCCAGCCGAGAGACATAGTCCCTCCAGCGTGTCCTGGGCCGTCCCCTAGGCCTCCTACCGGTGGGACGTGCCTGGAACACCTCCCAAGGGAGGCATCCAGGAGGCATCCGGTATAGATGCCCGACCCACCTCAACTGGCTCCTCTCGATGTGGAGGAGCAGCGGCTCTACTTGTATCTCTTTCTTTCGGTCATGACCCAAAGTTCATGGCCATAGGTGAGGGTAGGAACGTAGACCGACCGGTAAATCGAGAGCTTAGTTTTTCGGCTCGGCTCTCTCTTCAACACAAGAAACCGGCACAGCGTTCCCATTACTGCGGCAGCCGCACCGATCAGTCAAACAGGTCCAACTTAGTGCCGGCAATGCACCTCTCCATGGCAACACTGAACTCCTCCCAGGCCCAAGTTTTTGCCTCTGCTACAGCCCGGGCAGCGGCACGCTTGGCGTCACGTTACCCATCAGCCGCTTCAGAAGTCCCGCAAGCCAACCACACCAATAGGACTCCTCCCTCAGCATGAAAGCATCCCTTACTGCCAGTGTCCACCACCGGGTTTGGGGATTGCCGCTGCAACAGGCATCGCAGACCTAACGGCTGCAGCTACGGGCAGCAGCATCGACAATAGATGCAGAGAACATGGTCCACTCGGAGTTTATGTCTCCAATCTCCCCTGGAATCTGGTCAAAGCTCTCCCGGAGGTGGGAGTTGAATACATCCCTGGCCGAGGGCTCCACCAGACGTTCCCAGCAGACCCTCACTATACGCTTGAGCCTGTCAAGTCTGTCTGGCTTTCTCCTCTTCCAGCGGATCCAACTCACCACCAGGTGGTGATCAGCGGACAGCTCAGCCCCTCTCTTCACCTGAGTGTCCAAAACATGCGGGCGAAGGTCAGAAGACACGACAACGAAGTAGATCATCAACCTCCAATGAACACCCTTATGCTTGAACATGGTGTTCATAATGGACAATCCGTGACAATCCGTGACTAGCAAAACGCCACTCAGATTCAGATCGGGAAGGCCATTCCTCCCACCTCTCCAGGTGTCACTGTCATTTCCCGCATGGGCGTTGAGGTCTCCCACCAGAATAACGGAGTCCCTGGGAGGGGCACTATGCAGCACCCTCGACAGGGACGCCAAGCCGGCCAGGTACTCCACACTACCGCTCGGCCTGTAGGCCGAAACGACAGTCAGAGACCTGTTCCCCACCCAAAGGCGCAGGGATGTGACCCTCTCATCCACTGGGGTAAACCCCAACACAAGACAGCTGAGCTGAGGGGCAACAAGATAGCCCACACCAGCTCGCCGACTCGCATTGCGGGCCACTCGACAGTAGAAGAGAGTTCAGCCTCTCTCGAAGAGCTGGGTTCCAGAGCCCACGATGTGCATGGAGGTAAGGCGACTATTTCTAGTCAATATCTCTCACCCCCTCGTACAAGCTCAGGTTCCACCAACCACAGTGAGGTGACATTCCACTTCCCTAGAGCCAGCATAAGCATTCGGAGATCGGGCTATTGAGGTCTCCACCTTCGTCCGCTCCTCAATCCTCCTTCCACCGGCCTCTCATGGTTCCCCCTGCAGGTGGTGGGCCCACTCGGGAATGGCCTCGCGTCTCTCGTTCAGGCTTGGCCCAGCCGGGTCCTGTGAGGAGCAACCCTGCCACCAGGCACTTCCACCGGTGTAGCATCTTGTTGAATCAATGTCCCTGTGTGTAAGTCGGCTAGCTCCTGGGAATGCAACACTGCCCTATATAGTTTAATGTCTGTACCCAACCACTGCACAATTAGACTCATCATGCTTACAGGGCTGACATCACATGTCCATATATCGATGGTGAAACCTCATCATTTACGTTGCTGTCAATCAATGTGAATGTATTTGGCAATCACATTATACTTAGCTGGAAGACACACATCAGGTTGGTAGCGGGGGCTCTGCAAGGTAAACCGCGGCTCCAGGTAGGTAATGAGCCTAGAAAATTCTCTTTCTTCAACAATGGTGAAGGGTTGGTCATCAAGGACCATCATTTCCATAATTAAATCTTTAATCACTTCTGCCCTTGTGTCACTTTCGGCAAATGTTCTTGATTTATCAAAAAGCCTCAACATTTAAGTCCCGATGGCTTCTTGAAGGATGGCTGGTTTGCTAACGTCTTCAGTGTCTTTAGCCGCGCAGGCGTCTTCATATGTTTATAATACTCTGTCAAATTGATGGTTGTTTGAGGTGACTGATCAAGTTCGACGTGTTAAGGATCGTGCTTTGTTTCCCTCCTCGTAAAATGTTCTTTAAACATTTGTTACACAAGGCCACCGCATTATGTTCCAAACTACAGCTACCATGTTTTTTATTTACAAATATAAGATGTGCTCTCATTCAAGTGGTGTCAAAGTACCTGGTCCCAGTTTGGGAGTTATTCTTCCGACCTTATGTTTATATTTCTACAGTTTATACGCAGTTTGGTAAATATATATATATTTTTTGTCCAACATTTTGCCAAATTGGGGGGGGGAGCTGCTCCTCCTCCTCCTCCCCGACCCATTTTCTCTACCTCACCATCTTTCTCGCTTCTTATTATAGACTGGATGGGTTGGAGTCATGTGGCTACAGACTGTACACGTAGCACAGCGTCTTAAAAGGACATGAGTATAGCCTACCTATACATGGCTAAAACAGAAAAATAGTACTTCATTTTTTTAAAACACCGAAAATACCGACATGGCCAATATGACGTCCGTCACTGTCGTAAATTTAGGTGTCGGTAAATTTTCGGTTTATCACCCGCAATAGTTTTCAACCAAAAACACCAGAGGGGAAAAAATTCTTGCTCCAACATATTACAAGTCAGTTCAAAGGGCTGCTCCCCTGGTCCCTAAACATTGGGTCTGATGTCTCTCATATTCTGTTTAGTTGTTTTTTACTGTTTTGTGGTTGATAATTTTGTGCTCTGCTCAGTTGTCTGTAGACTCACTCTCTGTGGTCAGATTATTGATTACAGGGATAGGTATTTTTCAAGATTTTGCTTATTGGTTGTTTTTTTGCAAGTTTTTTCTTCAAGGCTAATTTGTTGTTTATAAAATGGAGCAGCCAAACTGCAGGATAAGCTCTGCTTTGGAGTTATGCTGGTAAAACATCATTTCTACTTTTGGATTATGTAGCAGGATAGCTTTAAGAGTTGTTTTCATCCTGCTGTTTTTGAAGAAGGGTCAAAGTCTGAGTCATGGTTCACCACTGCATTACAGGGTTGAATAATAATACACTGGTTAGGAACCTACTTTAAAAGATTGTGTGTAAAGATAAAGGACAAATATATAAAAATATGACGTTCATAAAAAAAGACCCTGATGTAATTCGGAGACACTTTACTGTTCACATACATATCTTAACAGAAGACGTCCCCTTTATGAGGTGCTGGTTGCTTCATCACTTTATAAATTTGGGAAAAAAAGTATACTGGTACCGAACAAAGCGATGAAGAGATGCAGATCTATTTCAAAAGCCATCTGAAAGTGATTTAATCTAATACAACATGGAAAACCAGCACCAAAACCATTAATCCACTAGAGACTAAGGGTATTGTTGATATTTTTACATACCTTCATTCATTTGTCTTTTTTTAACCAATATTTATACAGGATAGAACTCATTGAGTGTTTACAATAATAAATGATCACAAACACATTATTAAGATCAAAAGCAGGAGCCTACAGCCATGTTCTCAATAATTTTGACCTGCATGTTAAATTCTCCCAGAGAAATCAGATTTGAAAGTTTTAGTTTCTTTTGGAGAAGATTCCACAATAACAGCAAAGAGTAAGAGAAGGCTGTCTTCCCTAATTCTCTACAGACTGAAGGACACAAAGAGTAATGATATCCTGGGATCAGATGTTGTAACTGGCGTGTTTGGGTGACATAAAAGAAGATAAATATGAAGGAAACAAGCCAAGAATTGATTTATACATAAAATGATACCAATAGAAATCTCGGCGTATGGAAAGAGACGGCCATTTAAATACAGAATACATAATGCAATGGGTGAGATGTTTATATCCAGTAATAAGCCTTAGCGCTCTGTGATGAGCAGACACTAATAACTGAAGAGAATGTCCAGAGGCATTAATATATACAATGTCCCCATAGTTTAAAAGAGGCAGGAAGGTGGCAGCAACAAGTGTTTTCCTTGCATTAAAAGAAAAACACGACCTGGGGAGTGTTTCTAAAGAACAAACCTAATTTCTAAAGCACTTCTTTTTAGTCATAGTACGCATGTGTTATATATCCAAATTTACACTCTAAGCTTTATTGTAATGGAAGTTATTCTTCAGGTAAGTGCAAAAGATATAAAATGATGTGGCCCAAATACTGAATATTGTGTTTTATGAAATATTGCATGTTTACTCATACTCGTTGTCTTCCGCTTTATCCGGGACCGGGTCGCAGGGGCAGCAGACTCAACAGACTCAGCAGAGATGCCCAGACGTCCCTCTCCCCAGACACCTCCTCCAATTTCTCCGGGGGGAGTCCATGGCGTTCCCATGCCAGCCGAGAGACATGGTCCCTCCAGCGTGTCCTGGGCCGTCCCCTGGGCCTCCTCCCGGTGGGACGTGCCTGGAACACCTCCCGAAGAAGGCGTCCAGGAGGCATCCAGTATAGATGACCAAGCCACCTCAACTGGCTCCTCTCGATGTGGAGGAGCAGCGGCTCTACTCCGAGCCCCTCCCGGATGGCCGAGCTCCTCACCCTATCTCTAAGGGAGTGCCTGGCCGCTTGTATACGGGATCTCATTCTTTCGGTTATGACCCAAAGTTCATGGCCATAGGTGAGGGTAGGAACGTAGACTGACCGGTAAATCGAGAGCTTTGCTTTTCGGCTCAGCTCTCTCTTCACCACAACGGACCTTTCTCCAGGTCCACAAAACAAATGTGGACCGGTTGGGCAAACTCCCATGAACCCTCGAGTACCCTGTAGAAGGTATAGAGCTGGTCCAGTGTTCCACGGCCGGGAAGAAAACCACACTGCTCCTCCTGAAGCTGAGGTTGGACAATTGGCCAGACTCTCCTCTCCAATACCCTAGCGTAGGCCTTACCAAGGAGGCTGAGGAGTGTGATCCCCTGTAGTTGGAACACCCTCCGGTCACCCTTCTTATGAAGGGGGACCACCACCCCAGTATGCCGGTCCAGAGGCACTGTCCCCGACCGCCACGCAATGTTCAAGAGGCGTGTCAACCATAACAGCCCTACAACATCCAGAGACATGAGGTACTCAGGGCGGATCTTATCCACCCCCGAAGCCCTGCCACCACAGAGCTTTTTAACCACCTCTGTCCGCCATCTTAACATGGTGGAGGGGTTTGAGTGCCCGAATGTTCCTAGAGGGAACCATGAGGGACTGGTGCAAAGAGGATTGGGCGGCAGACAAAGGTGGAGACCTCAGCGGGTTGTAATCCACACCCATTTAAATCCTTATTTTTTCTGGTTTCTCCCCATAATCTGCCCTCCAGAGCACATGCCAGAGCAAGAGTTGAGAAAGAGAGAGAGAAGCTTGTTTTAAGCGGAGAGATATGTTGTCCTGTAAAAAGCATTCAGATGATTTTTGTAGTGAATCAGCACTACTTGGGAGGAGGGTTGCCTTAGGTCAACGAACTGTCAATGGTCAAGGTCAAGGGTTAAGGTGGAAGCACACTGCTCTCACAATGAACAATTTTTCAACATTCTTCAGTGAAAAAATATATAAGTAAGTTTTCTTTTTTCTTTTTTAGTCAAAGGTATATTTAGGTTCAACATAACATGATGACAAATTACCCTTTTTAATAAACCATCATAAAAAAATTTCAAAAATCATTTGCTTAAGGTAGAATAATTAGATTGTCATAAAGAGTGTGTAAAATGACCTTTTTACCCATTACTTGTTCAATTAGAAAGAAGTAAACACCAGTAAAATCTTAGACATTTCCACAATTCATGTTTTTAGATGTTTTCCCCGTCAGCTAAATCCATTTTAGCAGCAGACCTGCTGTGTGATCTAGCCGTCAGCATGGCTCTCTCAGGTAATGAAAGAGGTTTCACTCGTCAGTTAATGTCTCCTGCTGCTCATTTACACTGAAGATATTCTAACTAAAAGGCAGGTAGAGCAAATAAATCATAATCACTTACAGAATAAACACATGTAATAAGAAATAAGATGGTAAGTGTTGAAATAAATCACTGCTCTTTACTGTTAATTAGACAGTAAAAGGATTTGAAATTGCTAATATATGTTGTCTAGTGAAGCAATTAAGCTGCCTTTCAGAGACGTGTTGCATCTTTCATTAATGTGGACGATCCCTGTTGGAAACCGAACGTAATCTTCTGGTGGTTCGCAACAAATTCAGAGGTGCATAACGCCACCTACTGTACATCATTGTATAACTCCACCCACAATATTCTATGTTTTAGTTTGTATTTCATAAAAATAAGAACAATGCTTAATTTATAATACTTTTGATTCCTCCCTATCTCTCCTCTGTTCCTAATATTCCTTTTAGACTGAATTATCTCCCATTCTGGCACTACATTAACTGGCGGTGTTGAGTGTGACGGCGCATGCGCAACGCGAATCGACTAACTCTGTGCTCCATTAACCAGCCTGAGATCACGTGACACCAAGTTGCTGATGTAAATTCGTATTCTCAAAGAAAATAAATCGTATTCACAAACTTATAGCATATTGTATTCATAAAGAATAAACCACAACTGTAAACTTGAACTTTGTGTTTGTAATTTCTTGAAGCTGTAACATTTTATTTTGTATTCTTATAGAGAAAATATACAATACCTCTTTTGGATTTTACTTATGCACAGCTATTGACTAATATGCGCACATTTCCGTCTTTACATACACATTGTTTTCGACAGCGTTCTTACCCCATAACTTTTCACCTCTTCACTGCCTGTTTATTATATTGTCAACATATGCAACAAAACATTCTTGTAACAATGAGCCAAACGGAACCACAATTTCATTTCTACAACTACAATCTAAAACAGAAATGTTTAACATGAACTAGCAGCTCTTAGGGTTGTCAAAATTACTAATATTCCGATATAATCAATACTAAAAGAAGACATTCTTTAGAGATATTAATTTGTGTTAAAATTGATATAAACTTGCCTATTCATATTTGTCCAAACTGTCGGACTCTAACAGAGTAACAATCTAATAAGATAATGTTAGCCAGCCAAATCAACATTCAATCAAATAATGCACCTATCTCAAAATCCCGTTATAAATAGCAATAATACCATTATTCCAACTCAAAATAACACTCATACTTAGTCTATGTGTAGTTAGTGTGTAGTTAGTTTGGACATAGCTGAGGTTGTATGTTTGACCACTTCCATGTAGAGAAACTCTTTAAATTGTTTAAATTTCTTGGCTCCAGCCATGCACCTCTAAAATTATTTCCAATTCTTCTTGTTCCAACCTTGGGGGGTTGAGTTGACGAGCTTGATACTGGTCCCATTTGACCACAGAACGTTCTCTGAAACCGTCGCTGAATCATTGAGCTGTTATATATACCATCAATAGCTGAAGTCTGTAAGATTTCAGTCTATTACAACTTATCACGTTACCAGTGGTGTTCTTGGTGAATGTGATCCCAACTACATCCCCCTATGTATTTTTGGACTTTTCTTAAGTTCATTCTCACCCGATGAGGGAAGATCCTTCGTGGAGCTCCAAACAGAGTGACTGATAGTAATTTTAAAACCAGTTGTTGCCTTCTCACCAAGCTTTTTGCTGTAGTCCATTGCAGTACTGCCCTACCATCTTGTTCCTGACATTCTTGAACAGCTATCTGGAATTGCCCATTGTTGTGAAGAGACAGACTCCCACTGTACTCACAGACTCCCAATGTACTCACAGACTCCCACTCTACTTAGACTCCCACTCTACTTAGACTCCCACTCTACTTAGACTCCCACTCTACTTAGACTCCCACTCTACTTAGACTCCCACTCTACTTAGACTCCCACTCTACTTAGACTCCCACTCTACTTAGACTCCCACTCTACTTAGACTCCCACTCTACTTAGACTCCCACTCTACTTAGACTCCCACTCTACTTAGACTCCCACTCTACTTAGACTCCCACTCTACTTAGACTCCCACTCTACTTAGACTCCCACTCTACTTAGACTCCCACTCTACTTAGACTCCCACTGTACTCACAGACTCCCAATGTACTCACAGACTCCCAATGTACTCACAGACTCCCAATGTACTCACAGACTCCCACTGTACTCACAGACTCCCACTGTACTCACAGACTCCCACTGTACTCACAGACTCCCACTGTACTCACAGACTCCCACTGTACTCACAGACTCCCACTGTACTCACAGACTCC
Organism: Girardinichthys multiradiatus; assembly: GCF_021462225.1. NCBI lineage: Eukaryota > Metazoa > Chordata > Actinopteri > Cyprinodontiformes > Goodeidae > Girardinichthys > Girardinichthys multiradiatus. The sequence goes on along the minus strand of NC_061818.1, from coordinate 38,385,117 downwards.
CACTGTACTCACAGACTCCCACTGTACTCACAGACTCCCACTATACTCACAGACTCCCAATGTACTCACAGACTCCCACTGTACTCACAGACTCCCAATGTACTCACAGGCTCCCACTCTACTCACAGACTCCCAATGTACTCACAGACTCCCACTCTACTCACAGACTCCCACTCTACTCACAGACTCCCACTCTACTCACAGACTCCCACTCTACTTAGACTCCCACTCTACTCACAGACTTGCACTCTACTCACAGACTCCCAATGTACTCACAGACTCCCAATGTACTAACAGACTCCCAATGTACTCACAGACTCCCAATGTACTAACAGACTCCCAATGTACTAACAGACTCCCAATGTACTCACAGACTCCCAATGTACTCACAGACTCCCAATGTACTCACAGACTCCCAATGTACTAACAGACTCCCACTCTACTCACAGACTCCCACTCTACTTAGACTCCCACTCTACTCACAGACTTGCACTCTACTCACAGACTCCCAATGTACTAACAGACTCCCACTGTACTCACAGACTCCCAATGTACTAACAGACTCAGTTACCCCAGAAGAGCGTCTGGAGAAGACTCGACATTTCATACATGCACTCTGGGTTTTTATTCTCTATAGATAAACTCTTGTAATGTAAATATTTTTCACAAGTTAAAATATTTACATTCTTAACAACCTAGGAGGAATGAAGAAGGTTCAGGTTCCACCGCAATTGAGAGGTGTACATGTTAAACAGCTTTTTATAACAGGAACAAAAAAAACAGATGTTTAGAATTACTGCAAATATTATACAATTGCAGCACGTTATAAGCATGAAGCATAAATATCTAAATGTAAAGAACTGCATTCAACATCAGAAGGTAGCTAATAGTCGTGGGTTTTAGCGTGCTTCACTAGAAATAAACTCCAGTGTACCTCTTCATCTTAATACATTTATCTGACAGCTTTTATCTATCAGTGTCTTCATAATCACAGGACCCTCGTTGATTGATTTATGTGACGCTCCGAGGAGCGGTTAAAGCAATGGAGCTCTTTTTTTTTCATGCATCACTAAAAGCAAGGTTTGATCCCTAAAAGTGATGGCTTGATATATCGGGCTAAATGGATTCATCTTCTTGGGCCATTTTATTTTGTTCTGTAGCAACATTAGATTATAGGTTGTTGGGCATAGTGAGTTAAACACTCAGACATTTAGCTTTTGCAGGTAAAGCTCATCAATGCTGGCAGCTGCATGTCAATTTAGGATGGATGAGAAAGCTTTCATTTTGTCAGAATCATAGTGAATGTTACAGGGCTAATGTGACTGGGAAGATCTTTGCCAATTTTAAGAACAAACACAAACATTTGGTGGGCTTCATAAGTAATTTACCAGTCAAAGGTGTAGTTATATATATCAACCTTCCTTGAATCATAAAATTGCTTATTATGACCTCCTCTTCAAAGCGCTCTTTTAGGTATCCGTTCTGTAGGCCGACAGATCCCATCCTGCGAACCAGAGTTTTAACAGAACAAAACTGTGATCGTCTCTCCAAGAACAAGAGCCTGAGGCGGTTCTCTAAACTAGAGCAGTTCTGTTTTTTATCTATCTGTCTTCTCTACTTTTTAAACACGTCTCACCACTGCCTCATCCTGCCTTTTAAATCTGACTGAACAGTTACAGCGCACCTTATCTCAACTAAAGGCAACACTGCTGCGAACACAGGAGAATGCACACGTATGTAGTCTAACTTCATTTTGAAGACATTTAAATGTGAAAGGATGGGATGTGATTAGGAGAAACCTGAGCAGAGGGTAACAGCATTTGCATGCTTCATTTTAGAGAGCATTGAAAAAGATGTTGCCTCTTTTTGGTTAAAGACACAAATACTAAAAATAAAATTCTCACTGTGAAGGTCGGTGCAGTTTTTTTTAGCATAGCAGCTTTCTGTCTGTGACTTTAACCAAAACAAGAACTTTTAAGAATATTTTAGGAACACAAACAGAATAAGCTGTTATTACAGTAGAGCTCCAAAACTGAGAAAATTAAAGTATCTATATGATTTCTAAACTCAGATTACATTAACTTTGTTTTAAAGTGATTATTAATTAGTGTAGAAAAAACCTACTCTTCTGTAAAATGACCTATTTATTCACCATGTAGGTAACGTTTTGTTAGAAATGCCGGGCGGGTTATGTGTCTGTCCGGGTCTGTCATCGTGCAGGACCTATGTGACGTCAGCAGCACAGGAAGCTGCTGCCAGGGCACTTCCTGCTGTGTGGCGGAGGCACACATATGTCACAACCAAGAGACATGACCAGAAGTCACTCTCTCCATAAGGGACAGGTGTGTGGTGTGACTGTGGGATTGGCTGTAGTTGAATCATGTGATCAAAGATCTCAAACACTGTTTTCAGTTCCAAATCTCTGCTGCTAATCATATATAAAAGCTAACATCAGGTTGAAATGCCTGTGTGTAACCAGACAGATGACGAATTGTTAAAGGGTTTAAAAGGTTAAAGACAACCATTTCTGTAACTGTAAACAGATATAAGCTCTGTACTTTTATAGTTAATCCCAGCCTTTTGAAGCCAAGCTCTTTATTCAGTGGGTATAATCTTCTTTGGGACTATGGATGATGACTGAGACCACAGGGGATATACATTGCCTCTGCTGTGAATACAGTGCAGGACCCATGACAATGAGTAATTTAATAAACTGGCTAAGATTTCAGTTTACTAATTCATGCATGAAGGTTTTGCAGCGAACACTTTCAGACTGGACGTCTTCCTCGGGAGGTGTTCCAGGCACATCCCACCAGGAGGAGGCCCAGGGGATGGCCCAGGGAATGCCTTGGACTCCCCCCCGGAAGAACTGGAGAAGGTGTCTGGGGGAGAGGGACGTGTGGGTGTCTCTGCTGAGTCTGCTGCCCCCGCGACCCGGTTCCGGATAAAGCGGAAGACGACGAGTATGAGCACTTTCAGACTGCAGGGCAAAGGCTTGCACTCTGCATCTTTTAGGAGTAAAAATGTCCCTGAAGAATTTTAAGACCAGTTTACATACTTTCTAGCTTGAGACCAAAACCTTCAGTTATGATCTGAATTATTAATTTTACCGACTATACAGCACTAGCAAGAAATTGCTGCTTCACAGAATTATTCAATTTGTCAATCAGACTTAAAAAACTGGAAATAATGTAATTTATTTTTCAATCTCTACAACTCGTACTGTGAAATTTAAGTTCAGTTCCTTCTGAGGTTAGAAAGTTTAAATCTGTTGCACTTTATCCAGCACCATGGTATAAGATAGTCAAGAGTTGGAGAAATTGACAGCAAAACTTCTGAATGCAAACACAGAAGAAAATTATTTTTTTTCCAGAAGATAAAGTTCATTAATGTCCTGAACCTGAATATTCATGGACCAGCCTGCTGCAAGCCTGGCATGAAGCTGGCTTTGTTCAGTCATCATCTTCCAAATGTGTTGCTGCTCTACGTGTGCTACTTGCTACGTTACAACATGAGGAAAATGTTTTTATGAGCATCAACCCCCAAACAAAGTGTTGTTTATTTGATTTGTAATGGAGAATAATAGTTTCCACATCCAGATAACCAAGATTAATTTCAGTTTGAATGTCTTGCATTTGTATTCAGAGGATCTACTGTATGTTATTTTCAACAGCAGGTTTTTTTTTTTTTACTGTTTCTTATCCAATACTGTCATCTATTCAACTCTAACATCTGTTTTCACATCACAGCAACATTCCTGATTGAGAATTAAATTTCAGGTTTCTGTAAATGATTCCTGGTATCATTTGATTCTCTACAAGTGCAAACCGTGGACATTGCTCTGCACACTGACAAGACAGTCGTGACTTGAGGCTTTGAGCTGCAGTGGTGCCGGCGGTAATGCCCCAGGCTCGTTTGGACTGAGCCGCCTGTCTGCTCTCTGCTAATTGAGCTGTTCAGGTCTGAGGAGCTAAAAGTAGTTTGTTTTCCATGTGCAAGGAAGCATGAAGAAATCACTGAGGAAAACAAAACCACACTATAAAGTATGTAAACAGACATCTTCATGAACACTATCTGACAGCCTAGCACCTGCCAGTGAACCAAGTGGTGCTGCAGATGAAGAAACGGGCTGTTTGAGGCAACACCACTGACAGATCTGCAGCAGGACCGTGAAGAGAGGAGGAGAAGATTGCTCACGCTGTACAAAGCTCCTCTGTGACTGACCTGCATGAAATCTCTGCACCAAACGTAAATGTTCGCTGCCAGCCAGCCTCCAGTGCACACTAATCCATCTTTGTTCAGAGCACGTTCACCAAGCAGAACCAATTCGCCAAAGATGCTGATAACTGAATGTCCTATAGGCAAATACATAGAGTCCTGACATTTTAAGGAAAATATATGAGCCTTGGGTTAATTTAATGAAATGAAAAATGAAAAAGAATAGCTGCCAAAACTGTTTTAATCCTCATTTTGCTTTTATTAGGGAAGTAGGTTTGTGTAAGTTCTTTATTAAAGAAAACGCATTGTGCATGAAAGGTGCATTTGTTCCCAACTGTTTAGGGACAGGTTAGAGGAAATAGAGACAAGTGAAGGTATGAGAAAACAAAGCTTTCATGGATAAGAGCAGGGCACAGTCAGAGGCACATAGGCAGTGGATTTAGCCACGATGTCTGAAACAGTGAGATTCTAATACATCACGAGGCAGATTAATGCCTCTCCAGGACAACAGGGAGTTAGAAAGAATACGATCACAGGCTGGCGAGAAGTCTCAGGACACCTGACCCCTCCATTTTCTGAGCTCCGAGGGCTTGGTGCTGTGGACAGGGTTCTCCCCAGAGTGGGAAATGGGTCAGCAGGGGGCTATCAGCAGGGTTTTGACACCAACATCAAAACCTCATTTTCTGAGGCAAAAAGATAGTTTGGTTTGAATTTTAACTCTGAAACTGACATCAATTTACTGATAAAACATAAATGGATCAATCTGAATGATGACTGTTCGAACCACAGAAAGAGACTCATAAAATGGATTAAAGAGAGAAGAAATCCCAAAACATCTTGAGCTGAAATCTTTATGTCTCATCTCTACTTCATTTGATAAAGCATGAACAGAACAACAGCACTCATTCATCTACCAAGGTGAAAACATTTTCAGAACACAGATGAAACAACATGAGCTGGTCAGTTTGATTGTGTTTCTCCTTTGCATTTTAAATATGGGTACAGTTTGTTTGCACAGCAAAAATTAGTCATGTAGTTTTAAGCAGCGACTGATTCTGCAGCTCCTGAAAGAGAGAAAGAAAGCCTACCTGCTGTTCAAGAAGCTCTACAAAGCCTATTGGTTGGACAACACACAGCATAATGTGTGATCTGTCTAGGTATAAATCATGTGTGTAGTGTTGTACACCTATAGGTCCTCCAGATGTTTTATTCCACAGTATTTCTGTAGCTTCTTGAAAACAACAAAATGATTTGCAACAGCTAAAGTAAAGAAAATGATGCCATGTTTTTCTCCTTTACCTCAAGGGTGAGGGTTCCAACTTCCTCCAGCTGGGGTCCTCCATTGAGCAGCAGATCAACGGCATGTTCAAGGTGATGGAGGAGTACAACTGGGACAGCTTTGTGGTCATGACGAGCTTGTACCCGGGTTATGAAGCCTACGTGGATTATATCAAGTCCTTTACGGACACCAGCTACTTTATGTGGGACCTGCAGGACGTGTTGTCCTTCGACATGTCAGCCGACACCATGAACGACATACGAGCACGGAGGCTGCTGCAACAGATCGATGCCCAGGTCCTGCTAGTCTACTGCTCCCATGAAGAGGCACAGTACCTTTTTTCATTAGCAACTGAGGTTGGCCTTACAGGACCAGGCTACATCTGGATTATCCCCAGCATGGCTGTGGGAAACCCAGACATCCTGCCACCGGACAGCTTCCCTGTGGGGTTGATCAGCATCATCACAGACCGTTGGAGGATGAGTCTGAGGAAGAGAGTGCGAGATGGGGTGGCCATTGTGGTGAAAGGTGTCCAGAGCTTTAGGAAACAAAGAGGCTTCATTCCTGAGGGTCACAGTGACTGTCAAAACCCGGTCAAACAATCCGCCACAAACGACAGTCTGTTCAGGTAAGAGACCGTGTTAAACATTTCATTCTCATATCATCATTAAAGGAGGACACTTTTCAAAGCATAATGTTTAAATGCTGTGTTAAGATTTATATACAGTCCAGAGCTTTAACACATTTACATAAAAAGTGTAAATAACTAGTGAGGAAAAAGCCCCACTTGTGTATAACAAGAAATGTGGAGTATTTCTTTAGGTGTGATGCTTGATGGCTGTACTTTTTAAATACATATAAAACTAAAATGATAAAAGTTTCCTTCTGGCTGAACACAAGAGGCCTCTGAAACCAGGTCTCATTACAGACTCTGCATTCCCTGATCTTTATAGGTTAAACGAAAATATCATGTACATTTTTGGTGTAATTTACAGTGTTTGGCTTGCTGACTAGCAGGGTCTCCACAAGTTGCAAGAGTCTATGATCTTTCTAAGATCATCACTAATTACATTTAAAATTTGAAATGCATAATATAATGTCAGGTAATTACATTAATTACTAACATCATCCCAAGACATTAAAAAGTACATCTCTGATAGCTTCAGCAGGTTAACTTAAATTGATCTCTGGCTGTGAAGTGAGCTTTTAAACACAGGTTGCTTGACTTTTTATGGCATATAAGAAATTTCTTTGTTTTCAAGCTTAACCTCATTAAATACACACTCTTCCATGGCGCATGAGTTGGTAAAGTATAACTTAAGAACATTTTGATTTCAGTGACCAAAGGATGAATCTCCAGGGATAAATCTTTTCCGATGGGGCTGCTTCCCACCCTGCACCAGTGGGCTTGTTTAATCACAGCAAACAGAACCCCAGCTCCTCAGCCAACGCTGGGAATCAGAACAATCAATCATGCCATCGAAAATCTTCAAAAATACAGGTCCTTCTCAAAATATTAGCATATTGTGATAAAGTTCATTATTTTCCATAATGTCATGAAGAAAATTTAACATTCATATATTTTAGATTCATTGCACACTAACTGAAATATTTCAGGTCTTTTATTGTCTTAATACGGATGATTTTGGCATACAGCTCATGAAAACCCAAAATTCCTATCTCACAAAATTAGCATATTTCATCCGACCAATAAAAGAAAAGTGTTTTTTATACAAAAAACGTCAACCTTCAAATAATCATGTACAGTTATGCACTCAATACTTGGTCGGGAATCCTTTTGCAGAAATGACTGCTTCAATGGGGCGTGGCATGGAGGCAATCAGCCTGTGGCACTGCTGAGGTCTTATGGAGGCCCAGGATGCTTCGATAGCGGCCTTTAGCTCATCCAGAGTGTTGGGTCTTGAGTCTCTCAACGTTCTCTTCACAATATCCCACAGATTCTCTATGGGGTTCAGGTCAGGAGAGTTGGCAGGCCAATTGAGCACAGTGATACCATGGTCAGTAAACCATTTACCAGTGGTTTTAGCACTGTGAGCAGATGCCAGGTCGTGCTGAAAAATGAAATCTTCATCTCCATAAAGCTTTTCAGCAGATGGAAGCATGAAGTGCTCCAAAATCTCCTGATAGCTAGCTGCATTGACCCTGCCCTTGATAAAACACAGTGGACCAACACCAGCAGCTGACACGGCACCCCAGACCATCACTGACTGTGGGTACTTGATACTGGACTTCTGGCATTTTGGCATTTCCTTCTCCCCAGTCTTCCTCCAGACTCTGGCACCTTGATTTCCGAATGACATGCAGAATTTGCTTTCATCCGAAAAAAGTACTTTGGACCACTGAGCAACAGTCCAGTGCTGCTTCTCTGTAGCCCAGGTCTGGGGAATGCGGCACCTGTAGCCCATTTCCTGCACACGCCTGTGCACGGTGGCTCTGGATGTTTCTACTCTAGACTCAGTCCACTGCTTCCGCAGGTCCCCCAAGGTCTGGAATCGGCCCTTCTCCACAATCTTCCTCAGGGTCCGGTCACCTCTTCTCGTTGTGCAGCGTTTTCTGCCACACTTTTTCCTTCCCACAGACCCACTGAGGTGCCTTGATACAGCACTCTGGGAACAGCCTATTCGTTCAGAAATTTCTTTCTGTGTCTTACCCTCTTGCTTGAGGGTGTCAATAGTGGCCTTCTGGACAGCAGTCAGGTCGGCAGTCTTACCCATGATTGGGGTTTTGAGTGATGAACCAGGCTGGGAGTTTTAAAGGCCTCGGGAATCTTTTGCAGGTGTTTAGAGTTAACGCGTTGATTCAGATGATTAGGTTCAAAGCTCGTTTAGAGACCCTTTTAATGATATGCTAATTTTGTGAGATAGGAATTTTGGGTTTTCATGAGCTGTATGCCAAAATCATCCGTATTAAGACAATAAAAGATCTGAAATATTTCAGTTAATGTGCAATGAATCTAAAATATATGAATGTTAAATTTTCATCATGACATTATGGAAAATAATAAACTTTATCACAATATGCTAATATTTTGAGAAGGACCTGTAAAACTTAAGTCAATAGAAGAAGACAGAATGTACAAATTTCAGACAGTAGTGAATGTTAAGACCTAGTATAGAAAAACTGGGCAAATTGAAGGTTCTTTAAAGAAATTTTGAAGGAGCCTTTTTTATATTAGCAAACCTAAAGTTAATAACTGAAGCACCAGCTCTAAATCAAACTGAGTTAACAAGTCACATCTGATCAAACTCACACTGCACTGAAACCTGAGCTGCCAAAATATATTTTGAACATATCACAATATCAGGATGCCCAAAACAGATACAAAAATGGGAATGATTGGAATGAAACAAATATCAAAATAGATATGCCAAGTTTCAGGATTTCACACTCAGCATACCAATGTAATATTCAGCCACCTGGACCCTCCGGAGCCTTCCTGCAGCAGATGTTACAGTGGTTACAGTGGCCAAGATGCTAAATATCACAACTAGCGTTGGAAGCACAATAATACCAAATAAGACAAGGTTGACAGTTGAAAACTGAACCTTGCAAACGAAACTTTCCATGATTATTGAATAATAACACTTATGTCAGGATAGTTTGAAGCTGAGTATTTACATGAAGTTATGTCAGTTGATCTTTTTACAGCCAACATTATTTTAAGTGACATGTTTTAATGTATAGATATCTAAATCAAGGGACAGGAGTCATCTACATCAGGTTTAAGTGATTTCACTGCTATTTAAAAAACAAAAAAAAACCTTTATTGTTTTAGGAGTTCCCATCTGCTTGTTGTGGTGGAGCATATTTCATGGCGTCTTCTGCCCCGCTGCCATTTATCTCCTCTGTACTAATGACTCTCTCCTGGAGACTGTGAGGTGGTTCAGTAAGGAGGAGGGGCATTGAAAGTAGATAAGGGTGTGGTTTAGCGTCAGTTAAACCATGCTCAAAAGAGCAATATGACGCCATCTGTGCCATGAAGCACAGAGCAAATCCTATTTCACTGGAAAAAATATTTTAATCAGCAAAGAGATAAGTTGGAAGCAACAGCTTTTGACTCATGTAAGCTCAGGTTAGTCAGGGAGAATAGTGGGTGCTGTCTGTTAGTGTTTATGTGACCTGACGATCATCGAGGGCCACCTATCAAGCATAATCAGAAATATGCCTCTTGTTTAGAAACATCAGATTCTCTGCTTGACATTAAAGAAATTTTCACTTCAGAGTTGAGAGTCTGGAGATAAAACTCCTTCTGTAAACTTAGATCGTTTATAAAAAACTGAACATAATCACTGTCTTTGATACAGTACAAACCGTATCATTCATACCCAGCAGGAACACGTTCAGTAACATGAGGAACTTGGGTCAGCAAAACAGAACAAAGAACTTTCAATTAGCTTTATCGTCAGATCTGGTCTCTTTGCAGCCAGATCAAACGTGAACAGCCTCCTCTGTTGCTGGATTGGTGCTCGCTGGATGAGAGAATCTTTTCAAACAGGCTTTTGATAATGAGTCAGCTCACCTGGTAATAAGATTATTGCACACTAGCAGATTAAACACGCTTTTCACACACACCGGGCTGTTGGCTGTTCTCCTCCCACCAGGCTTTCATCACCTCTGCTGGAGTGGTGTGTGAGGTGAGAGCTCTGAGCCAAACGTCTAACGCAACAGAGGATGAGCGATGTAAGAGGAGCATCAAAAGCAGCTGCCAAATGCATCAAGGAACTGAGATGATTTTCCTACACAGAAATGGGTGAAGAACCCCAAATGAACTCCAAAACTTGCAGACTGGCGAAAGTCTGCAAAGCACCCGACAACCCACCCACTCCAGTCCCCAGTGAAGCCAGAATTAGTAAACCAGTAAAAACCATTATTTTACCCTAGGACCTAGAGGCTACTAGACATGATTCTTCTTCTGAAAATATCTGGGAGAATTTAACCATCTTGGTCACAAGGCAACAACTGAACCTTTTATGACAATCACAGAGTTATTTCTCCTAAAACAAATATGCCATCATTAAGTGTAAAATTATAATGGGTATCATATACTGATGAGCAAACTTTCTGTTTGTTGGTTCTTGTAGCTGATGTTTCACCAGGAGTTTCTTCAAATATTATTCATCAGTAGATTCAGGTATGTTGCTCTACATAAAGCTAGAGTTTGAAATCAAAAGTGTGAAATTCACAAAAACTCAGCAGAATAAAAACTGGAGAGCAATAAAAACGTCAACCAAACCAAGACAGCTCCATCTACAATGACTCAACTAATTAGGGATGTAACAACATTTTCCTATCATGATTATTTTCTGAGCATTTAATCATGATTTTCAGTATCATGATTTGAAAATCTGCTGAAAGTATTACAAGCTGAAGTTACTGTAGTGGATCTGTGTAGGAATGTGTGAGCGTTGGTGAACCTGTTGTGAAGCTGGTCGGTATGACTAGAAAGGAGCTATATAAATTTAGTCCATCTACCTCTTCTCACGTGTCCAACTCTCCGCTCCACTTTAATTCACCTTTTATCTTTTTAACCTGCAGTCCGAGTTAAACTAAAAACATCAGATAAGGTTATAGCTGCACTATATATTAATTCGCAATTCTCAATGCATTATAAGTGTTTGCTATACAGCATTTGCAGAGGAAAGCTTGGGCACAGTATTTGGAAGAATATAGTTCAAGTGCCATGCATGCATGTTCTTTATGTCAATGATATAAGTTGTCCTGTTGGACAGACTTTTACTGCCCTCAAGGATTGACGTATATTTGTAGTGGCCAAGATGGGGTGGAAACATTTTGTTAAACAAAACTGGGAAAAGAGTAAGAATCTGTGGTTTAATCTTCTTCGATATCATGACAAAATTCAGCAGTAGCGTTACGATTACAAGATTCCTGCCAGTGTTAGCTCCACTACAGCTGAAGTTTTAAGATTTTGCCTGTAATAACAAACATGCTTGCTCTTTTGTTTGTTTTGGTCTTTCAGACACATGCTGAATGTGACATGGGAGCACAATGACTTCTCCTTCAACAGTAATGGCTATCTGGTGAACCCAGCCATGATAGTCATCACTCTGGACAGAGAGAGACAGTGGGACAAGGTAAGTTTCTTAGATGGCTGATGGTGGCTCATTTCCCACAGTTTTCTGTACAGAATAACTTCTTTAATGTGTTTCAGTCATCACTGCTGATCACGAACAGGTTTCAGCTCATAAAACAGGAAACCAGGGAGGTACTCTGCAGCTGCAGTACATTGGGTTTGAAGCAGAAACATTTTTGAGAAGCTAGACCTTTACTGATACCAATGACCCAATTAATGAAGTCTCATCTCCCGCTCATACACAGTGCCCCACATTTCACACACAGGAAGACAAGACTCCAGCCTCCGCTCTGAAAACATAATAACGGAAAGACAACTGTTCAGTGACGACAATTCATTGATTTATTCAAAGACGGATGCGAAAATATGAGCAAATTGGTGAACGAGATGTGAATCACTTCTTCCTCTAGTCTGCAACAACATTCTCATAGGAACAGCCACAGGCATTTTAAAACTAATTATGTTCATTTAAGGTGCAATACTTATTAAACATCAATGAGTTATTAGGACTCGGAGCTAATGGAGCTGTAATGGAAAACAAAACTACTTCCACACAATGAGAACATTTTCACCAAAGACTAGGTACATTGTCTGAAAATCGATGCTCCAAAGAAAAGCAAACAATATTTTTGTTATGGGGTTATATTCATGACAGCAATTTAAATAGATATTATAGTTTTGTAAATTTAAATACACACTGGGGTGCAAAATTGATAAATTAACCATAAAATTATGTAAAAACACAATTACTATAAATACACCATTTTATGATATTGAATGCAACTGAACCATTTCTGCGATATTTTGGCTAAATGCTAAAACCAAATCTCAAATCCAGAACATGTTGCAAGATTAGGATGCATAGTAAGACACTAAACATTGTGCATGTTTGAATAGATGTAGTTGGAATTTAAACATTCATTTTTTATCTGCGTAAAAAAGGTCTTCTTTCTACACTAAACAAAACCACAGTGCATGAAAAAATCCCTAATGGTGATGATCAAACATCACAGACGATCAGTCATATAAGAAGCAGAGTAAAGTTCAACTAATGAGTTTAGTTTATCATGCTGCCCTGCATTATTGTTAAAACTGGTAGTGTTGACTTCCGGTCGGAACATCATGGCGATGGCTGCGTGGTGAGAGAGCTCCCGAAAGAACCAGAGTAATTTCATGTGAATCCCCCCGAAAACGGCACAATTTATTTAAGCTGTAAGCGACAAAGACGTGGGGTGAGACGTTTGGTTGGATATCCGTGTGTTTTTGCCATTGGACAACGAGGCAGGAGGGAACTGTCGTGAAAGTGAGGCTAAACCTAACAACTAGCAGGCGAGCTAACACCAAGAGAGCAGCAGCAATGGGCGACCTGGAATTGATCCTGAAGGAGCTAAAAGGATTTCGAATGATAAAAGAAGAAATCGCCAAGGTAAACAATAGCCTGAGTGAGGCGGAAGAGCGTATTGGAAAACTAGAGGACAGAACTCTGAACACAGAAGAGGTTCTGACTGACATGTTAAAGCTAAACATACAGCTAGAAGACAAGCTAATGGAGTTAGAGAGCCGATCGAGGCGGGAAAACGTAAGGATTTTCTGTGTTTCAGAGGGAGCCGAGAATGAATGCGCTACGGTGGCGGCGTTCATAGAAAGCCTCCTCCACGATGGGCTGAAACTCACCGGCGATATGACTGACCTCCACATTGAACAAGCGCATCGCTCACTGGAGCCTCGCCCACCCAAAAACACGCCACCTCGCTCCATTATAGTAAAGTTTCTGAGTTTTAAAACGAAAGAAACAATCCTCCGTAAAGCTTGGCAGAGAAAAGGATTTAGATGGAATGAAAACCTAATTAAGATGGACCATGACTACCTTCACCTGATCCTTCAGAAGAGGAGAGAATATGCAGAGGTCCGCAAAGTGCTGAAAGAGAACAAAGTCCTATTCCACACGCTCTATCCAGCCAGACTAACATCAATGACTCCATTGAGGAAGCTACGGAGGACATGGCGACCAGAGGCTACGAGGTGAGGATCGTCAGGCCCCCAGAACAGCAGGTGGAACAGATCCGAAGGCTAACCTGGAGGAAAGCGGATAGGCGCACAAAGAGGAAAACAACAACCTCCAGTCGAGATGACAGCTATAAGGAGAGGTTGAGAGCTTTCAGGCAACCACCATCCGCTCCATCTGCAAATCAGTATGCGGAAAGCTGTAGCTGTGCAATCCATCCAATCTGCGGTTATTCCACTTTGTGGGTTTTGTTTTAACTCCCTCCCCCTCAGACTGGTTATGGTCATATCTGAGAGGTGAGTTTTATTTTAGGCCTCGGATGTCCCACTGAAATACAGATCTACTGAGCAGTCAGGTTTGGGTTCACCTTCATCACGCATCCAATAAGGGCCCCTCACACCAAGGACATGAAGAGGGATCTTCCCTTAGAGCGTCTTCCGGGATGCTCAATAGGGTCTAGGTTTACAGACCCCTACATTGGGAGTTGAACTGAATATACTTTGTTCGAAGTTGGTTCATGTGTTACTTGTTAAATTATTTTTTTTAGCATGAGGCTTACTCAAATCTGGGGTGAAGTGGTGGGTAGGTTTACAAAGCTGAATAGAACAATTAAAGTGGCTTCCTTTAACATCAATGGGGTACTCAACCCAATTAAGAGAGGAAAAATACTATCAAAATTAAAAAGAGACCAAATCAAAAAGCTTTCTTGCAAAAAACGCACCTTGATGATGCTGAGCATGCAAAACTAAATAAATATGTCTACTTTTCCTCACATGGTTCTGGGAGGTGAAGGGGGGTGGTGATTCTTATTTCTAGAACAGTAAACTTTGAATATATTTCTAAACATTAGGACAAAGAGGGTACATTTGTTTTGGTTAAAGGCAAAATTGATGATATTGAGGTTAATTTGCTAAATGTTTACGTTCCTCTGGGTAGCAACTGGATTTTTTATAGATCCATCTGTGAACTGATGATAACAAATTGCCATGGGTTCCTAATAAGTGGGGTTGATTTTAATATCAGACTGAACCCAAAAAACAATTCATCCAATGGTAAACTTGATACAAGTAACAACAGCAAAAAAAATTAAAACTCTAATGAATGAAGCGGAAATAGTAGATGTGTAGAGGGAGTTAAATCCCAGTTCACAGGTCTTTACTCATTATTCACCAAGCCACAATGTTTATTCTCGGATAGACTATTTCTTTATCTTTGGGAAAGTTTTACATAGACTTGTAAAATGCGAAGTAGGTTCTAATACATTGTCAGACCATTTCCTTTTGATTCTGACAGTTAACCTAGAGAGCAAAAGGAAATTCACTTCCTGGAAGATTAACTCAAATATTCTAAATAACGGTACAATTAAAGAAAAACTGCAATTTGAAATTGGATCCTACTTAGATCTTAATGATAATGGGGAAGTGACACCACCAATACTGTGGGATGCGTTAAAAGCTGTGACAAGAGGCAGGATGATATCAATTTGTTCTTATGAGAAAAAATCTAGACAGAAGAGGTTCAAAGAACTGGAAGAAGAATTGAAAAAACTACAAAACAAACACTCATTAACTTTGAAAAAAGAAATTAAGACAAACATTTTAGATGTAAAGAGAAATAGATGAAATAAATAATGTTGAAATACAGAAAAAAGCTTCTATTGACTAAGCAACGTTACTACGAGACAGGTGGGAAATCACTAAGGCTCCTAGCATACAAATTAAGAAAGCAACAGGCAGACAGAAATGTTCATAAAATACGAAACCCCTCAACAAAACAGTTAGAAACAAGTCCTGAAGGAATTAAACAATGTTTCCAACAGTTTTATGAACACCTATACATTCAAACTCAAGCAGCAGATGATCGACAAGTCGATAAAACACCTGCCTAAGGTTACAGATAACCAGAATAATCAATTAACAGGCAAGATAACCTATGAGGAGGTAAAAGAAGCAATCAAGAGATTGGGGGGGGGGATCTCCAGGACCAGACGGCTTCACCCCTGAGTGGTACAAATCCATGCAAGACCTCTTAATCCCAACTCTGGTCAGGGTGTTCAATTGGGTGATGGAAAAGAATGAAATTCCCCCCTCATGGAGAGAGGCAATCATTTCTGTTATTCCTAAAGAGGGAAAGGATGAATCAAAATGTGGAAACTACAGACCTGTAAGTGTTCTAAACATTAATTACAAATTATTCACATCTATTTTATCAAAGAGACCAGAGTACATATTACCGAAGTTAATACACAACAATCAAACAGGTTTCGTTAAACAAAGACAAGCCTAATATTATCTTAGGAAAACAATGCTCATCATGAAGGAGATAAAAACGCAAAAAAAACTATTCTTTGATAATCAGTTTGGACGCAGAAAAGGCGTTTGACTCGGTGAGATGGTTTTTTCTGTATAAAGTTCTCAAAAAATGTAACTTCCATAATACCATTATCAATACGCTAAAAGCACTATATGATAAACCAAAAGCCCGTATCAAAATCAATTGGGACTTGACAGACTCCTTTTGTCTGCATAGAGGAACAAGACATGGATGCTGCCACTCCTCTTCGCCCTATTCATTGAAGCTTTGGCCCAGTGGATTCGACAGGGACCTGACATAAAGGGAGTAATGACTTTAAATGGAGAGCAAAAATTAGCCTTGTTTGCAGATGATCTTTTAATAGCCTTAACACAACCTGCTCAAACACTCCCAAAACTAATGAATATGTTGGTAGAGTATGGTCAGTACTCTGGGCATAAGATTAATATAAATAAAACTCAGGCGCTAACATTTAATTTTAACCCAACAAAAGAACTGAAAAATGAATATAAATGGAAATGGAGTAGTGACTATATTAGGTATTTCGGGATTAAACTACACAAAGACAATTCTCAGATGTTTGAGGTTAACCATCGGCCACTAATGTCAAGCATAAAATCCGACCTCCAAAGGTGAAGTATAATTCCCTTTCTGAACTTGAGCTCTAGGATAGAGTCAATTCAAATGAATGTTCTCCGACGCATACTCTATTATTTTCAATGCCTTCCACTGAAGCCTTCCACTGAAATACCTCCCAAACAATTTCAGGATTGGGATAGGTTAATTTCTAGATATCTATGGCAAGGGAAAAGAGCTAGGATCAAATACAAAACACTACAGTTGAGGAAAGAAAATCCCGTAGACATGGGCCTCCCATGTCTACGGGATTACTATTACGCCGCCCAGATGAGGCCACTAGTTTGTATTGGTTCAGCATCCTATACATCAGGTTGGAAGGAATTGGAAGGTACCACTGTGAGGGGTATTCCAATAATGGCCCTCCTGACAGATGATAAACTCCAGAGTGAACTGAGGGCTTCAGAAGACCCCCTATTGGACTGTCTATTTTACCCCCTAAAAAGCTTAATTAAAATATGTTAACTAGAAGTCGCATCCAGAATGTTGAGATGGTGCGGCTACGATTCTGATTTTAAACCCAACAAAAGTGATGACGGATTTAAGAGGTGGTCTTTTAGGGGCATCACGTGCTACAATTCATTTCTTCACAAAGGGTCATTTAAAAGTTTTGAAGCTTTACAAATAGAGTATGGTTTAGAAAAAGCTGACTTCTATAGATACCTTCAAGTCAGACATTATTTTAACCAAATTCTGAAACAACCCTTGAGTGATAGCAATGCTGGATTTCTGGAGGTCTTCCGATCATTTATGAGTCTGGGACAGTGTAAAAAAGTGATTTCCAGATTGTACAATGGAATTCAGCTTTCAAAACAAGGGAGTACTGATTACATCAAGAAGAGGTGGGAGGCTGAATTAAAGGAACTGATCTCAACTGACACTTGGGAAAACATATGCTAACTTCAGCGGACCTTCACGGCATCAAATGTATGGCGGGAGTTTTGCTGGAAGAACATTATGAGGTTTTTCATCACACCAATCCAGAAAAGACATCTGGGCAGTTGAGATTTATGTTGGAGACTGTGTGGGACTGGGGGAGCCACACATTAACATCTGTTTTGGGGCTGCCAGGTTATTAGACACTTCTGGAAGGAGGTACGCTGTCATGTACAGCATGTTTTTGGAGTTAAGATTCCTTTTAATGTATCACTGTGTATATTATGGAAGCAAATCCTTACCATATTTCAAATGAAAAAGCATTTTCAGAAATGCTTTTTCATTTTAAGAATGTGGCTGCATTGTTTGACTCATAAATGAAATTAGTTATCAATCATCCTATTTACATTGTAATTTTCTTCTTCAAGACTGCTCATTCTTTCACTTAATTAAAATGAAAAAGAAAAAGACATTTGAGATTTATTTTTCAAAATGTACCCCAGCAAATAGATACCAAATTTCAATTTGAAATGTAAAAATTGAAAATGAAAAAGCATTTCCAGAAATGCTTTTTCATTTTAAGAATGTGGCTGCATTATTTGACCCATAAATAAAATTAGTAATCAATCATCCTATTTGCATTTGCATTTTCTTCTTCATGACTTCACATTTTATGCCATAATCAAAAAGAAAACAAAGCAGACATTGCTTTTTCGTTTTCGTGGTCCGCCTGCAAAGTCCTGCCCAGAACTCGAAAACAAAAAAGCATTCCGAGCGGCGGGCGCAGCAGAGTGACGTCAGCAGCCGCTCTTCCTCAGCTCCCTGCTGACCGAGCTACCCATCTTGTTCGGTAGGGGGCGCTGTGCACGTCTGCAGTGCATTACATTGATTGAATTGCAGCAGGGCCGAGCTCATTTGTGGCAGTGGCAGGCTGAACTGGCAGTTCCGGTAGCAGCTTTATGGCCTGGGACATCCAGCGTGTTTTTAAGCATTTATTCATATTTTTCTGTGAGTGACAATTCAGAATAGCCGCTCGTGTTCTATAATATACCGGCTGTTTGTGCAATAAATCTTCGTCATCCTTTCAACACGTCACACATACACATAGTGCTATTTATTTTCCATGTCAAGTAAATACAATCACCTTATGTTATGGGTCTAAAGCTGTTTATTAAATAATAATGAATAATGAAATCATTATGTAAAGGTAACAAGCTATAACAATAATGACATCCCATTTGCCGATAATCAGCATTAGCTTCCACAAAAACAGCGGCAACCGCATTGGCAAGCTTTTATTGCCGGTCTGGCACCTTCTGGCATCCTTGTGGAGTCCCCTGCCAGCCTGCGGCAGGCTGTGGTAGTTCCGGTGGCAGCTTCGGTGGCAGGTTGTGGCAGTTCCGCCACAGCCTGCCACCGGAACTACCAGTTCTGCCTGCCACTGCCAAAAATTGAGCTCAGCTCTGCTGCAATTTTGAGTTCTGGGCAGTACTTTGCAGGCAGACCACGAAAATGAAAAGGCAATGTCTGCTTTGTTTTCTTTTTGATTATGGCATAAAATGTGCCGTCGTGAAGAAGAAAATGCAAATGCAAATAGGATGATTGATTACTAATTTTATTTATGGGTCAAATAATGCAGCCACATTCTTAAAATGAAAAAGCATTTCTGAAAATGCTTTTTCATTTGAAATATGGTAACGATTTGCTTCCATAGTATATGGGTGATGTACAACAAAAGTTGGATAGAGATGATAAAAAATTATTTGGTTTACTTATTGCAGCCAGTAAAAAGGCCATCACACGAAGATGGCTGAAAACGGAACCACCTACCATTGAGGAATGAATTGCTACTGTACATGAAATTTATATCAAGGAAAATATTACATTTTCTCTCGGGATACAAAAAGATACATTTTATAGGATTTGGTCAAAATGGTCAGAATATGTAAAGCCTGTAAGGTCGGACTTCATGTAAAACCACATCCACCCACCTAATACCCTTATTTTAGGACACAGTAAAGTGTTCGTACCAAGGTATCTGGTTGTTAACTAAGCCTCTATTGTTTCTGATCCATTTTTATATATATATATATATATATATATATATATATATTTATTTATATGGTTTTTTTTTTGTTTTTTGTTTTTTCCAATTCAGTTTATTTATATAGCGCCAATTCACAACACATGTTGCACATACATTCCAATTAATCCTAACCATTGAACAGTTCAGTCAGATTCAGTTATTTATTCAAACTGGATAAAAAGTTTTTCTATCTAAGGAAACCCAGCAGATTGCATCCAGTCAGTGACTTGCAGCATTCCCTCCTCCTGGATGAGCATGTAGAGACAGTGGACAGTCACTGGTGTTGACTTTGCAGCAATCCTTCATACTGAGCATGCATGTAGCGACAGTGGAGAGGAAAAACTCCCTTTTAACAGGAAGAAACCTCCAGCAGAACCAGAACCAGGCTCAGTGTGAGCAGCCATCTGCCACGACCGACTGGAGGTTTGAGAGAACAGAGCAGAGACACAAAGAACAAAGAAGCACTGATCCAGGAGTACTTTCTATGGGAAGGAAAAGTAAATGTTAATGGATGTAGCTCCTTTAGTCATTTTACCTAGAAAGAAAGAACAGATAAACTCTGAGCCAGTTTTCAAGGTTAGAGTCTGAAAGAGAGCACATAGTTAGTTACAGTAAAAGCTCAGTCAGTAGCCATGTCTAGGAGAGAGAAAGGGTTAAACACTAAAAGACAGGGCTATGTGGATCATCTGTAGAGGGTGAGCATTAAGTTGTTGCCAGCAGAACGGACGATGCCCCTCTCCAGAAAGGTGTCACAGGTAGACACAGAGTCAGGCCAGGTGTAGCTTCTAGGAAGAGAAAAGAGAGAACATAAAGTAACAGCAAATAATGCGAAATTGGAGAGTAGTGTGAGAATGTAGCGAAGAGGGTGAAAGTGGTCGTTATGTCCTCCAGCAGCCTGAGCCTAGAGCAGCATAACTACAAAGATAGTTTCCGTTTCAGTTTATTTATTTTATAGCGCTTATTTACAACAATGTCGTCTCAAGGCACCCCACAAAGGGTCTGGAATGGCACGGGGCCGCCGGGGAGGCCAGACCAAACCACCGAGTGCCAGAGCCCAGCCACCCCAGAACAGGCCACGTGTTGAAGCACTAAATAAAATAAGAAACTGATAAAGTTTGTCCATCTACAGCCCACTGATGGCCATTGTTATACTAAAAACCACAAGGATTGGGATACCTCCCTCTGTCAGACTGATTATAACCATTGGAAAAGCGAAGGGGTCACACAGGTAGCAGAAATGGAGGGTGTGTTTGCACCTCAACCATAACTGAGCCGGTTTAGGCTAAACCTGACTCCCCCTTACTCCAACCAACAGGGAGGGAAGAAGATGGAGGTAAAAAATAAGGAAGATAGCTCAGGATAACCTAAGCCACTCTAACTATAAGCTTTATCAAAAAGGAAAGTTTTAAGCCTAGCCTTAAAAGTAGACAGGGTGTCTGCCTCACGGACTAAAACTGGGAGCTGGTTCCACAGGAGAGGAGCCTGATAACTAAAGGATCTGCCTCCCATTCTACTTCTAGAGACTCTAGGAACCACCAGTAAACCTGCAGTCTGAGAACAAAGTGCTCTGTTAGGAACATATGGACCAATCAGATCTCTGATGTATGATGGAGATAGATCATTAAGGGCTTTATATGTGAGGAGGAGAATTTTAAATTCTATTCTGGATTTAACAGGGAGCCAATGAAGGGAAGCTAAAATAGGAGAAATATTATCTCTCTTTTTAATTTTCATCAGAACTCTTGCTGCAGCATTTTGAATCAGCTGAAGGCTTTTAACTGCATTTTGTGGACATCCTGATAGTAAAGAATTACAATAGTCCCGCCTTGAAGTAACAAATGCATGGACTAGTTTTTCAGCGTCACTCCTAGATAGGATATTTCTAATTTTGGCAATGTTCTGGAGATGAAAGAAGGAAATCCTAGAAACTTGTTTAATATAGGATTTAAATGACATGTCCTGGTCAAAAATAACACCAAGGTTTTTTACTTTATTATCAGAGGTCAATTTAATGCCATCCAGGTTAAGTGATTGACTAAGCAGTTTCTTTTTTAAAGACTCCGGTCCAAAGACGACAACTTCTGTCTTGTCTGAATTTAGAAGCAGAAAATTTAAAGTCATCCAAGTTTTTATATCTTCAAGACATGCTTGTAGTCTATCTAACTGGTTGGGTTAATCAGGATTTATGGATAAGTAAAGCTGAGTATCATCAGCGTAAAAGTGAAAATGTATTCTATGCTGCCTGATAATTTGACCTATTGGAAGCATATATATATAGTAAAGAGAATTGGCCCAAGTACTGAACCCTGTGGTACTCCACAATTAACCCTGGAGTTTAAAGATGATTTATCATTTACATGAACAAACTGGAATCTGTCTGACAGATGAGATTTAAACCAGCCTAGTGCTGTTCCCCTGATCCCTACAGCATATTCCAGCCTTTTTAAGAGAATATTATGGTTGACTGGATCAAATGCAGCACTGAGATCTAAGAGGACAAGTACAGACACAAGTCCATTATCTGAGGCCTTAAGAATATCATTAGTGACTTTCAGCAGAGCTGTTTCAGTGCTATGATGAGCTCTGAAACCTGACTGAAACTCTTCAAACAGGTCATTGTTGTGTAAATGCTCACACATTTGATTAGCAACAATTTTCTCAAGAATTTTAGATAAGAATGGAAGATTGGATATAGGTCTGTCATTTTTCAAGTCATCTCGATCAAGCGAAGGTTTCTTAACTAAAGGTTTAATTACAGCTACATTAAAAGCCTGTGGTTCTGATCCATTTACTAAAGATAGATTAATCATATCTAAAATGGGGCTGGTAATCAGAGGGAACACTTCCTTAAATAATTTGGTTGGGATTGGGTCTAACATACAAGTTGAAGGTTTAGATGAAGCTAATATTTCTGATAACTCAGGAAGCTTCACAGGATCAAAACAGTCCAAACACAGATCAGGTTCTGCAGTTATTTCCAATGTTGTCTCACTAGATGAGGATGAAGTAATCGTCTTCAGGAGTATGTCAAAGATTTTATTTTTAATAGAATCAATTTTATTTAAGAAGAATCCAATAAAGTCATGGCTGCTAAGAGCTAAGGGAATGGATGGCTCAACAGAGCTATGACTCTGTGTAAGTTTAGCAACTGTACTAAAGAGAAACCTAGGATTATTTTTGTTCTCTTCTATTAATGATGAGAAATAAGCTGTTCTAGCTTGGCGAAGTGTCTTTTTATACAACAGTAGGCTATTTTTCCAGATTAAGTAGGAATCCTCTAGGTGTGTAGAGCATCATTTACTCTCCAATTTTCTAACATTGTGCTTTAAAGTATGCAGCTTTGAATTAAACCAAGGAGCTGGCCTCCTATGAATAATTACCTTCTTTTTCAAGGGGGCTGCATTGTCTAATGCATCAGGCAATGATGAAGAAACACTATGAACAAAAGAATCAATTTGTGAAGGGGCAGAAACAAAATTATTGCCCTCTACTGTGTTTAACTGTGATAATGAGGAAATTAAAAGTGGAACAGATTCTTTAAAGGTTGTTACAGCATTGCCTGATATTGATCTACTATAATGAAATTTTCTTTCAGGTGTGGAGTACTCGGTTAAATTAAACTCAATGGTTATTAAGAAATGGTCAGACAGGACAGGGTTATGAGAGAATATTGTTATGTCTTTACACTCAATGCCATATGTCAGCACAAGGTCCAGAGAATGAAGACAAAGGTGGGTAGGTTTGTTAATGTTTTGAGCGAAGCCAATTGAGTCTAAGATAGCATTAAACGCTATATTTAGGCTATCACTTTCAGTGTCAACATGATTGTTAAAATCCCCCACTATAATAACTTTATCTGTATTTAACACTAAATCAGATAAAAGGTCTGAAAACTGATCTAAAAATTGAGAGTAAGGGCCTGGTGGACGGTACAAAACAACAAACAGAAGTGGTTTTAATACTTTGCAATTTGGATGAGGAAAACTAAGGAATAAATATTCAAAAGAGTTGTAGCAATTGATTGGTCTGGGACTAATCAATAAATCAGACTGAAAGATGGTTGCTACTCCTCCTCGCCCAGTATTTCGAGGAATGTGAAAATTTTAATAATTAGTAGGAGTTGACTCATTTATAGTAACATAATCCTCTTGCTGCAGCCAGGTTTCTGTGAGGCAAAATAAATCAATCTGATTGTCACAAATCAGGTCACTAACTAGCAAAGTCTTTGAAGAGAGAGATCTTCAGATGTTCAGTAGACCACATTTAATTGTTTTATTTTTAGTCTGGGTTTTGTTTATTTCTATGAGATTTTCCTGATTTCCTCCTTTTAGATTATTTTTTAATCTATTCAATTTTGGCTGTGGGCGAGACACTGTCTTAATAGGGTAATGGGTGGGTAGCAGTACAGAAGCTGCAGAGAGGAGTGTTAAACGTATTTTTTATTTACTCACTCTTCTTTTTGGTGTGGTTTTTGTTTCTTTTCTCATTGGTGTTTTCAAGTTTTTCCGTTTGTTGGAATGGGCTATTTGCTTTGATATGTTAAACTATCAGCAAGGAAAATAAAAAGAAAATTACAAAAAAAAAAAAACAGGTAGTGTTTGTTTGGTATACCATATAGATTAATTAAGTACAACCTAAAATTCTGGCAAGATTTAAACAAGTTGGACCGTCATTCCCTGATTCTCCACTTGTTTTTTCCAACTCGCTGACCTTTACATAAACATTTCAAGCTAGAAAAAGAAAATCTCTACTTTAGAGAACAACATTTTGCTCATTTCACTAAATTCCACCCAAGATGTGTAAGGCACTCTATTTTCTGTGCTTAACTTTCTGTTGCCTTGAGCCTATTTTCACTGCAAGCTGAAAATCAATTCAACCTTTGGATTGCTTTTTTCTCCAGCCGTCTCACTGAACATGCTGCTGTGCAGCCAGCTCCTTCTATTCATACATCACCTGTTTTAATCCAGCTCTTGCCAAACAAAACGTATACACCAGACATTGCATGCATCACTGTTTCACTCAATACACCTGCATTAATGCAATGTTCTTATCACTAGCAGTTGCTGTTAAAAAGTACGTTTTCACTATAAATCATTCAGGTGCTTTAAGTGTTCAAAAGGTCAAATTGACTTGTGAAGATCCATTGGGAAGATGAACAGAAAGAAAATGTAACAGACTGAAAAGGCCCCAAAGAGGGAGGAGAATTAGTCCTGACGCAGCTGTTATCTGGCAACTGGTTAAACTGCAAGGCAATAAGAAGCTGCTTCTATTCTGCTGGTTATCTGTAATGAATACAGACCCTGAAATTATCGTCTCTCTGCTGAAAATGGATTTTTTTGTGGGAAAAGATCAACTTTTTATGCAACTTATCTCTCTTGTTCGCCATTTTAATTTAATGGTAGAAATGCTAGAAATGTCTGTATGATTGTATTTGTTTTTTGTTCTTTGGAAGTAACCAACAGTATTTTAAGCTGTGTGCTGTATGAAATTAAAGATATTTTTACTGCTTTAATGAACAATGAATACGTCTGAGGATCAGAGGAAATCTGTTTCTTCACCCTAAAGTATTTCAGTCATTTGAAATTCAGATTTACTTGACAAAATGCCCGGAAGTGGAGCAACAGCTAAGCCGCAAGAATGGTCGATATGATTGGCAGCAGAGAAAAACAACTGTAGAGTCCAAGGAGAAATTAGATATTTGCACTTCTCTCCCCATGTTCCATTTTTCATTTCATTGTGACAAGCTACACTCACTGCAGTGTTCAGATAGGATTGCTTTTTTTCCCTGTATAAACAGCAGAGATTATGATTATGCTGGCAGAAAAACAATTTGTTCAGACACTTTGTTTATCTGCAGGAAGTTACTGACATATAAAGAAGCAGTCACTTAGTTTTAAATGTTAAATAACAGAATCAGCTCACATTTGCACTGATTATCTCACATCTCAAGGTGAAACATAAGATTAGTAGTTCAAATGCCTTCTAGGAAAGAAGCTGCTGCTATCATCTACTGCTCTTATATAAACATAAACAGTGGGGAGTAGATATAGGGTTAGAGCTCTTTAAAAGAAACATAGAAAACAGGCATCAGTTTTTATGACTGATCATTTCCCAGGTTCTTTCCCACCACTACATACAAAGATGAGTGTGTAAAAGCTGGTTATTATGACAGAATGTGTTTGACAATCTACGTATGAAGTAGGTCTGTTTCTTCAGTTGACTTTATTACTATTTTTATATTTAACTGTTTATATTTAAACACTCACTGCATATCTTTTAATGGACCAGCTACTTTAAAAGAATGTGTAGCAATCAGTATTAAATACATTTCTGAATTGAAACAGTGGGAAAAAGGACTTAAAACTGCAGTAGGAGTTCTGAGAAAACTGTGGACTTGGCCCATCAGCCCCCCCAGAGATTGCTAACAACGTTGTTTCTCCGCCATTAGCATAGAGGCAGCACACCAGCAATCTGTAGACGATACTCACTGTGCGGGGGAGGAGTGTGAGCAACGTGTCCTTCTGTCAGGACATAGTGACAGTTTTAACAAATACGTAAGAAAATACATTTTAACAGAAGTTACCCACTGCAGCTTTAAAAGAAAAGCTCCTAACAAGGTCACGGCTCTTTAAAATGAGTAAACCTTAGTGACTTTGTTCCAGATCTTGATTACATATCAGACTTTTACATAAATCCTCGATTCCTTTCAACATCCAATTAAAGTCCTCTTACTGTTAAATCAGAAGAAGTTGAGTTTCATTAAGATGTTTAATTATACTGTATATGTGACCTAAAATCAATATCTTAAAGACTCTGGAAAGTAAAGCTCAACTCACAGCTCAGCTATGGATGGATAAAAATCTTAAAACAGAAAAAGAACATTGTAGAGGATTGTGCAGTTTTACTATTACTAGTTTGATGGAACATGATTTCTTCCTCATTCTTCTCTTTACTCCTGCAGGTGGGGACGTATGAGATGGGAATCCTGCAGATGAGATATCCCGTGTGGCCGCGGTTTGGCTCCTATCTTGAGCCGGTGTCGGATTACAGACATCTAACTGTGGCTACACTGGAAGAGCGGCCATTTGTCATCGTAGAAGCAGTGGACCCTGTGACTGGTACTTGTGTTAGCAACACTGTACCTTGCCGACGACAGTCCAACAAGACAGAAGCGTAAGCTTACTGAGAAAAAAAACTCTACAAATATTATATGAAATCCGTACTTCAGAAGAGCAGCAGTTTTGTCGCCACTGCATTATAGAGTTCACCATTAGAAAAGATATTAAATATCGTAAAATACTTTGTGTATCTTCATAAAACCTAAGTGTATTATGGTATTATTTTCAGGTCATTCACTCAGACCTAGTCACAGGGTAACAACACCCAGATTCATCAGCCAGAACTAAGACATATGAATGAATGAATGAATTTTTTAGTTTGTTCTAAAAAAAAAAAAAAACATACACCTGTGCGAATTGAACATTTGTAAGGCCTACAATTTAGATTATTTCAAATTTAAAACTTGACTTTTGAAGACCCTGTAATGTATGGTATAGCATCTTTAATTTCCACGTGACTTTTCAGCATATAAGTGAATGGAACAATTCAAAAACATAAGAACCTAAACAATCAAACATTGATGCCAATCACAGAGACGAAGCCACCTAACCTTCTTCACCAACCCCCAACATGTAAACACTGTCAGCACATGCAAAGTATGAGATTATGAAGACTTTGTAACATTATATGTGGATCAGATACTTCTGCAGAGGAAAAACAACATCTATATATATATAGATGTTTCCTTAGGTAAACTAACCCTCTAAAACTGAATACTGTAATACTTCTTTTAACTGCTCCAGCACTTGAAGATGTTATGCAGACACTGTGTTGTACTCTGCCACTGTTATTTCTGTCTGCAGACTCTGAGTGAATCATTCAATCATCTTGAGTAAAACAAACTCCTTTAACAAACCAACATCTGATCAGTGTTGAGTCCCTCAAACACCCTTATGTGCTTGCACAGCCATCTTAATTGATTTTGTATCTAACTTGAGAGTGCCATTAGCCATGAGATTAAGAGGCTCTTCCCCTGCCATTAGTGCATGCATGGCTTCTTATCACTCATTGAGGTGAAATACTCATTAGGCTGCTTGGCCAGAGTGCAATATCCCAGGGATCACCCTGTGACCCAATCAGGGAAATATATGTGCTGCATGGTGGGGTATCAATTAGATGGGACGATTAGGCCATGTCATCAATCCTGAACACCTAAAGACTGATATTGGTGTTCATTAGCAGGCAATAGGAGTGCTGGCCATTATCCATTACTGACAATGGTGTTAACGAGGTGAAGGGAACAGAAGATGAAAATCGCACCCCTTCAATGTTATGAAGCACAGTCGTGCTTTAGCACTCATGCTGACTGACTCTTCCAGCCTCTACAGAAATGAAAATTCCCATCAGAAAAAGTTACCCTTTCATTAAGATCATGAAAATTCTTAAAAAGCAGCAGTCAATGGAAGGTCAACGAACTAGTCAGCCTTCAACCAATAATGTCAAGAAGAGTGGAGAATCAGGAGGGTGTATATTTTTGTGTACGAGGTTTTCACTGTTGGATTGTGGGTACTGCATAGAAAATAGAAATCAGTAAATTTATTAAACTTTTTGGGAAATTCATGTACACAGTCACAACAATATAATTTCATAATAATTAGTCAAACATAGCTTTACTGAACTGGATTTTTAGTAGGAACTAAACAGTAACTTTGATGGGATCCAGTTAATGGACCTTAAAACAATAGATGTCCTAAAACCCCATAAAACTTTAAATAAACGGAAGCTAGAATGTACACTTGTCAACATAATATGACAGATCAGAGTATCACTTATAACTTTTTCTGATTTTTGGTTTAAAGATCACTTGTGAAGGAGGTTTTTTATCCAGAATTGAATCATAAATCAAAGCAAGAGAGCCTGTAAATTTAATATGCTCTTTTTCACTTTAAAGTCTGACAGGTTAACAACATACTGAGAGTCCTTAGTGGAAATGTACAGGACCTTCTCAAAATATTAGCATATTGTGATAAAGTTCATTATTTTCCATAATGTCATGATGAAAATTTAACATTCATATATTTTAGATTCATTGCACACTAACTGAAATATTTCAGGCTTTTATTGTCTTAATACGGATGATTTTGGCATACAGCTCATGAAAACCCAAAATTCCTATCTCACAAAATTAGCATATCATTAAAAGGGTCTCTAAACGAGCTATGGACCTAATCATCTGAATCAACGCGTTAACTCTAAACACCTGCAAAAGATTCCTGAGGCCTTTAAAACTCCCAGCCTGGTTCATCACTCAAAACCCCAATCATGGGTAAGACTGCAGACCTGACTGCTGTCCAGAAGGCCACTATTGACACCCTCAAGCAAGAGGGTAAGACACACAAAGAAATTTCTGAACGAATAGGCTGTTCCCAGAGTGCTGTATCAAGGCACCTCAGTGGGAAGTCTGTGGGAAGGAAAAAGTGTGGCAGAAAATGCTGCACAACGAGAAGAGGTGACCGGACCCTGAGGAAGATTGTGGAGAAGGGCCGATTCCAGACCTTGGGGGACCTGCGAAGCAGTGGACTGAGTCTGGAGTAGAAACATCCAGAGCCACCGTGCACAGGCGTGTGCAGGAAATGGGCTACAGGTGCTGCATTCCCCAGGTCAAGCCACTTTTGAACCAGAAACAGCGGCAGAAGCGCCTGACCTGGGCTACAGAGAAGCAGCACTGGACTGTTGCTCAGTGGTCCAAAGTATTTTTTTCAGATGAAAGCAAATTCTGCATGTCATTCAGAAATCAAGGTGCCAGAGTCTGGAGGAAGACTGGGGAGAAGGAAATGCCAAAATGCCAGAAGTCCAGTGTCAAGTACCCACAGTCAGTGATGGTCTGGGGTGCCGTGTCAGCTGCTGGTGTTGGTCCACTGTGTTTTATCAAGGGCAGGGTCAATGCAGCTAGCTATCAGGAGATTTTGGAGCACTTCATGCTTCCATCTGCTGAAAAGCTTTATGGAGATGAAGATTTCATTTTTCAGCACGACCTGGCACCTGCTCACAGTGCCAAAACCACTGGTAAATGGTTTACTGACCATGGTATCACTGTGCTCAATTGGCCTGCCAACTCTCCTGACCTGAACCCCATAGAGAATCTGTGGGATATTGTGAAGAGAACGTTGAGAGACTCAAGACCCAACACTCTGGATGAGCTAAAGGCCGCTATCGAAGCATCCTGGGCCTCCATAAGACCTCAGCAGTGCCACAGGCTGATTGCCTCCATGCCACGCCGCATTGAAGCAGTCATTTCTGCAAAAGGATTCCTGACCAAGTATTGAGTGCATAACTGTACATGATTATTTGAAGGTTGACGTTTTTTGTATTAAAAACACTTTTCTTTTATTGGTCGGGATGAAATATGCTAATTTTGTGAGATAGGAATTTTGGGTTTTCATGAGCTGTATGCCAAAATCATCCGTATTAAGACAATAAAAGACCTGAAATATTTCAGTTAGTGTGCAATGAATCTAAAATATATGAATGTTAAATTTTCATCATGACATTATGGAAAATAATGAACTTTATCACAATATGCTAATATTTTGAGAAGGACCTGTACATCGGCAGCTACAGACATGTGTCAAAGATACATCCCTATTGTTTTCTATGAAACAACACACACAAATGCTCCAAGGCTGTGATCCTAAAAGAAGGAATACTAAACTAATATTTTGAAGTTGTGTAAAAGATTTACACAGTGAACATTTGATAGTATACACAATTAATTTTGATGTAGTAAGTAATTTAATTTGTTTCTTAAGATAGGCTATGTCACCAGCTGGCAAAAATGGATAACTGAATTTAGCAAAAATACACAGATCTGACAATGTCCAACATGTTCTAAAGGTGTCATTTTCATCATCACATGTTCTCTAGTGCTGCCTAAACAGTTTACATGCAAATATTCTTGCACATGTGAAAACACCCATGACTGCTACAAGTGGAATGGGAGAATTTATGATGTTTGAGAAAATGACACCACTCAATCTAGGGCAAAAAGAAAGCAACACATACATTTATGATAAGACAGACAAGCAGCTGCAAAACAATCAGGTTATTGGTAAAGTAGCTGGACTTCATTAGCATGGATAAAGGTTTTGGCCATCTGAGGTCTTAATGTAGACATTAGTCTGCTTGTAAAGCCTGACACACTGTGCAAGATGGATAACATAAAATTATCTTGATATAAAACCCGGTTAAGCAAGTTTTGAGTGTTCCTTCGCTTATGAGTTAGATGCCGAAAAGAGGGAGGAGGATGAGGATGTGGTAGCAGTACTCATGACTGGGATAAAGAGGAAATAATCAGATGTCTGTTGCAACAGCAGTTACAGAAATAGCTGTTCCCAGAACAGTACGTGTCATAGGTCATCTTTGGTGAGAAAACATTAAATCAGCTGACGGTGTCCGTTACACTGAACGACTTCAACCCATAAGCTTATTTAAGATTAAGACCAGAGAGTTTCTCTCATAACAAAAGATTTGGCCTAAGACAGCCAACAATCAGCTGTTCGAACCCAACATTTAATATTTATTCATTAACAGTTGATTTTTATTTTCTGGTGGAAAAACCCCAAAAGTTCTTCTGTAAATAAATAAAAACAAAGCTCCTAAAGACAAAAAAGCTCGTCATATCCAGGGGTGTTAAAGTTTTACAGAGAAGGCCAAAATGTGTCATATCCCTAGCACAATTAGACTATTATTTAATCAGCCAAGAAGCTTTTTTCTTCAGGGATATTGTACAAAAAAATTACTTGCTGAAGCTGAAGAATTTCTGTTTCAGCTGAGCACAAAACAAAACCGGAGGTTTTCTGTGCTCAAATCAAGTTTTCCAAAGCACCAGCAGGCTTTGATTTGCTTTAGTCTGAGAAGTGTCATCCTTCCTGGTTTGCATTCATGGAATCCAGCAGTATTCTATTAATCCACAATGTAGGTCTTTCCTGAGTGTGCAGCCATGGGCCCTCACTGATCCCTCCTATTGCAGAGAACTACTGTTTTTCACCAGTTGGCTGATAAAAACAGCTGTTCCCAGTTTTTCAGGGGATTAGGATGTCTATCAGGATGAACTAGTTGGAATTTAAAACCTTGAATTTTCCTACAGACTTGTAGGATCTGGAATGGGTATGACATACTTCAGAGATGCTCCTTTACATAAAATATAAGTCAAACATATAAATATTTCCCTTTTTTATGATGTAAACTGTTGCCCAAGTTAAAATATTACTTTAAATCTGCCA
Source organism: Girardinichthys multiradiatus (assembly GCF_021462225.1). Classification (NCBI taxonomy): domain Eukaryota; kingdom Metazoa; phylum Chordata; class Actinopteri; order Cyprinodontiformes; family Goodeidae; genus Girardinichthys; species Girardinichthys multiradiatus. The sequence goes on along the minus strand of NC_061818.1, from coordinate 38,353,251 downwards.
GGGGTGTGAAAAAATTTGGGTTTAACTGTTTTAAAGCCTCTAAAACCGCATTTAGTATTTTACTTAATCTTTGATAACAGGTCACCTTCATTTATCACCATCTATTATTTACCAGAAATATAAGCCCCTTGTTCAGAGGCAACCTGTAATAAAGAGGACTGTGAGAAAATGGTCACAAGAAGCTGAAGAAGTTCTGCAAGGTTGCTTTGAGGCTACAGACTGGGATGCACTGTGCCAGCCACATGGAGAGGACACCAATGCCATGACTGAGTGTGTAACCAACTATATAAACTTCTGTGTGGATAACATCATCCCCACCAGAACCATGAGATGCTTCCCCAATAACAAGCCCTGGATCACCAGTGACCTGAAGGACCTGCTTAACAAGAAAAAAGAACCTTTAGAGAGGGAGACAGAGAATTATTGAGGAGTTTACAGAAGCAACATAAAGTCAAGATAAGAGACAGCAAGGAGGTGTACAAGAAGAAGCTGGAGAGCAAGCACCAGCAAAACAATATCAGAGATGTGTGAACAGGGATGAAGAAGATCACAGGCTTCAAGCAGAAGGATGATCAGACCGATGAAGGTCTGGACAGAGCCAATGAACTGAACTTATTCTTCAATAGGTTCAGTTCAGAAACCAGCTTCGCATCCTCCTCTCCTGCTCACAGCCAAAAAGACATTCCACCTTCCTTTGACCCACAGGACCCACAGCTGTCCAGTAACACCTCACATTTTTTATCTTCCACCTCAGCCCTAGACCCTTCTGCTTCTACATGTTTGCCTTCAACCATATCAGAAGATGCTGATGCTCCCTTTGCTTCCCCCTTCCACCTGTGTGTCTCAAGAAGTCAGGTGAAGAGACAACTGGAAAGACTGAATAGGAATAAGGCTGCAGGTCCAGATCATGTCAGCCCTAGAGTCCTGAAGGTCTGTGCAGAGCAGCTCTGTGGGATTCTGCAGCACCTCTTCAACCTTAGCCTGGCCCAGAAGAAGGTTCCAATGTTGTGGAAGACCCTCCTGTCTTGTTCCGGTACCAAAGAAAACTCACTGATCAGTCCTCAATGACTATAGACCTGTTGCCCTGACATCTCACATCATGAAGGTCCTAGAGAGACTCCTGTTGGCCCACCTGAGTAAGCAAACAGTAAACCATCAGGACCTCCTTCAGTTTGCTTCAGTTATGCTTATCGCTGTGGAGTTGGAGTTGAAGATGCCATTTTGGATACAAGATGGCGGATGGTGCCGACTCCGGCACAGGAGTTCCCTTCTCTAGTCGACCCCGAACTAAACCACAAATCTACAAGACTACTGATGGAAAGCTTATAGTAGAGGAGGAATTTTAAAATTTTCTTGTGGTCAAAATCAAGACTATGTGCCAGGAAGAGCTTGTGCTGCTTGCATCAAACGCATTCAACTTTAAGTGGATTGAGTCCTCTAGAAAAGTCCTGTTTGAACTGTGTTCCAATTCTAAGCAGTGGTACACGGCCTTCAAAGGAAATCAGAAAGCTGCAAATGCCATTAAAAGCTATTTAAAATCAGAATCAGAATCAGAATCAGAATCAGAAAAGCTTTATTGCCAAGTACGTTTTTGGACATACAAGGAATTTGTTTTGGCGTAGTCGGTGCAATACAGTACAAATTAAACAGTATAAACATATCTACAATATAATATAAATATAAGTGCACAGTTTTAAGTGAGTGAGAGTAAATATAGAGCAGTTTAAGATGCAAGAGCAATACAACAGTGCAGGTGATCATTGTGCAAGTAAAGCAGTGCAAGTAAAGCAGGAGTCCATGCTGAGCGTTAATGTAACACATAGAGTTACAGGTTACAAGTGTCCTGTCAGCAAAAAAAGGGGGGGTGTGGGGGAAAGGGAGAGTGTCAGGGTGGTTTCCGGGCTTTGTTAACCAGGCTGGTGGCAGATGGGAAAAAACTGTTCTTGTGGCGTGAGGTTTTGGTCCGGATGGACCGCAGCCTCCTGCCAGAGGGGAGAGTCTCAAAGAGTCTGTGACCGGGGTGGGAGGGATCAGCCAGAATCTTCCCTGCCCGCTTCAGGGTCCTGGAGGTGTACAGTTCCTGGAGCAACAGTAGACTGCAGCCAATCACCTTCTCAGCAGACCGAATGACACGCTGCAGCCTGCCCTTATCCTTGGCTGTAGCAGCGGCGTACCAGATGGTGATGGAGGAGGTGAGCATGGACTCAATGATGGCTGTGTAGAAGTGCACCATCATAGTCTTTGGCAGGTTGAATTTCTTCAGCTGCCGCAGGAAGAACATCCTCTGCTGGGCTTTCTTGATGAGGGAGCTGATGTTTGGCTCCCACTTGAGATCCTGGGAGATGATGGTTCCCAGGAAGCGGAAAGATTCCACAGTGTCAATTGTGGAGTCACAGAGGGTGATGGGGGCAGGTGGGGCTGGGTTCTGCCTGAAGTTCACAACCATCTCCACTGTCTTTAGAGCGTTGAGCTCAAGGTTGTTCTGGCTGCACCAGTCCAACAGATGGTCCACCTCCCATCTGTACGCAGACTCATCACCATCAGAGATGAGTCCGATCAGGGTGGTGTCGTCCGCAAACTTCAGAAGCTTGACAGACTGGTGACTGGAGGTGCAGCTGTTGGTGTACAGGGAGAAGAGCAGAGGAGAGAGAACACAGCCTTGGGGGGAACCGGTGCTGATGGTCAGGGAAAAGTTCTGAATGAGTGCGGGGAAGCTATACCACACTTTGTCTCCCACTTCCTGGATGAGCTGCCGCCTGTGACGTTCAATAGTCTGGATGTCTCCAACTTACTTAGCAAGATGGAGCGTTTACAGAGCGAGGTCTGTGCTCTAAAGCATATAGTGTCACGCAAAGTGGATGTTGAGGAGAAGTTACGTGAGGTTACCACTACCATTGACCGCAGAGTTGCGGCAATGGAACGACATTTCGTGACAGGTGGTGGCAGATCCAGCAATGTGGATACGCCTGCTCCAGGAATACCCAACGCCAGTGACATGTCATTGGCTGTGAACGTCTCTGAGGAGGTGGCGGCATGCATGGATTCTGCTCCAACAAACTGTGTTATCGCTGATAATACGGCTTCGCCCGTGAATGGGACCTATATTGACTACTCCAGGACTATTGGCGAGTCTGTCGTGGTGAGTGATAACAGAAACTGTACTGTAAATGCGCCCACGAGTTCACCCACATGGAACTTGGTGGTGAAACAAGGGCGGCGTAAGAGAACCGAGAGCCATCCAGCTCCGTTAAAACGCCAAGCTAAACTTGAGCGGAAAAGACCAGCACCTATTATTGGTACTGGCGCTCAAAGCTCCATAAAAGTGGTAAGAACCAAGCTTGTAACTGTCTTTGCAACTAGATTTCTTCCAGATCTCGATGATGACACACTAACGAACTATCTTAAAGGAAAACTTGGGCGTGATGTTGAGTGCCGGCGTATTGTCACTGCGAACACCAGATATTGTTCGTTTAAAGTCAGTGTGGAGTGTGAGAACGTTGAAGAAGTGTATAACCCAGAGGTGTGGCCAGAGGGTTCGGTGGTGCGCCGTTACTACGAACCACGGAATAAATCTACGTCTAAAGGGCCTGGGGTGACCACCTCCAGTGATTCTAGAGGGTTTGATGGAACGGATGCAGTGAATTCCTCATAGACCAATTAATGCGTGTTATTTCTTACAATTGCCGGGGACTGCGTGTCGGTAAAACAGCTGGAGATAAAGCACGACGTCTGGTTGTGGATAGACTGCTGCAAAAATGTGATATTCTTTGTTTACAAGAAACCTTTTTATCGAAACAGGATTTGGGAAGTCTGAACTGCATTAACGACTATTTCTGTGGAGCTGGTGAGTCTACTGTGGATCTTTCTATGGGTATAGTGAGGGGGCGAATCGCAGGAGGAGTAGCCATTCTATGGCACAAAAAGCTGGGTCCAGTTTTAAATGTCATCAGAACTGGTGTTGACTGGTGTATTCCTGTGAAGAATTTGTCATTATTAATGTCTACACACCAATCACCATATGTCCTCAGAATGAAGACATTTATTTGAATAGACTTGCTTTTTTGAACTCTTTTATTGATGACCATTATTTTACCTCTGTGTACGTAGTAGGTGATATGAATGCAGATATATCTGATGAATATTCTTCATTCGCTAAACATATGCATCAGTTTTGTGATAACAGTTTCGTATTGTCCAGTCAGCTCTTGCTACCTGCAGAAAGCTATACCTATATAAGTGAAGCTTGGCACACAACGTCATGGCTTGACCATTGCATTAGCTCTGCTGATGCCCATGCTGTTGTAAAATCAATAGAAATCTTATATGAGGATTCTATGTCAGATCATGTTCCATTTTCAATGATGCTGGATATTAAACTGTTCCAGAGTTTATATGGGGGGCAAATGATGCCCCCACAGTTAAGTTCAAATGGTCCAGACTATCTAAAGATGACTTATTAGCATATCATATGAAAACTGATCTTCTTTTGAGTAAAATAAGTCTTCCTCTTCAATCTATTATGTGCTCAGATGTTAATTGCAGTGATATTTCTCACTGTACTGACCTTCATACTATGTATGATGGCATTGTAGATGCTTTGTATGAGAGTACAAGACCATACCTTACATGCAGAAGGGCAAATAACATAAGGCCAGGTTGGAATAAACATGTGGCAGGATATCATGCAGAAGCTAAACAGTCATATAAGATGTGGGTACAAGCAGGTAGACCAAGAGAAGGGACTCTCCTAGATTATAAAAAATTCACCAGTGCAAAATTTAAATATGCCATTCGATACATTTCTAAATGTGAGCAGAACATTTTTCCATGAGAGTGATGCGGTTATAATAAACCCTAGTGAAGTCCAGCAGGCTATAGTGTATTTGTGTGAGAATAAGGCAACAGGTTCTGATAGCATTACAGCAGAACATCTGAAATATGCTAGCCAAAAAGTGGCTGTGCTGCTTGCAATGTGTTTTTCTGGGTTTATGACCCATGGGCAGTTGCCTGATTCCTTATTATCTGTTACCCTTGTGCCGGTAATTAAGGACAAAGCTAGTAAGGTTGGTAGCCTTAATAAATATAGACCAATAGCTTTAGCTAGCGTGATATCTAAAGTTAGATATCTGCTTGGTCGGCTCAATCAGTTTATTAGTACAACAGATAATCAATTTGGTTTTAAAGCCAAGTTGGGAACTGATTTCTGTATTTATGGCCTGAAAGAAGCAGCAAGAGCATATTCTAAGGAAAAATTCATCTGTGTTAATTGGGTTTATTGATGCCTCTAAGGCCTTTGATCGTGTCAACCACTTTAAGTTATTTGACAAATTAAAACAGAGAGGTGTTCCAGATATTACACGAATTTTAGTTTACTGGTACTCTAACCAGAAAATGCACGTAAAATGGGGCAATGACATCTCTGCTTCCTTTGGTGTGAGTAATGGTGTGCGTCAGGGTGGACCTCTTTCGCCTGCCTTGTTTAACTTGTATATGGATGACCTGTCACAAGAAATGAACCTCTGTAAAACTGGATGTATAATTGGTGATACGTTGGTCAATCAGTTCATGTAAGCTGATGACCTGGCTGTCCTCTCACCCAGCAGTGCAAGTTTTCAGCAGTTACTGATCATCTGCTCTGATTATGGGTTGAATTTTGATGTGCAGTATAATGCTAAGAAAACTGTTGTACTAGTTTGTAGGACTAAAGCTGACAAACAACTTTGCTTCCCTGATTTTATTCTGTCAGGGCAAAAGTTAAATGTTTGTTCCAAAACTAAATATCTGGGTCACTACAGACCAGCTTTGTGATGATGATGACATTTATCGGCAGTGTCGCATGTTGTACGCCCAGGCAAACATTCTGGGGAGGAAATTCCATATGTGCACTGATGAGGTAAAAATAAGCCAATTTAAAGCTTACTGTACATCCTTGTATACAGCTCCTTTGTGGTGTAAATTTAAAAAAGCTAGTATGCAGAAGCTTAAGGTTGCCTATAATGACTCTTTGAGAATTCTGCTCAAGAAACCCAGGTTCAGCAGTGCAAGTGAGATGTTTTGTAATGCACATGTCAGAACATTCCAGGCACTTGTGAGAAATCTAATATATAAGTTTATGTGTCGTTTGTGCAGCTCTTTGAACAGTCTTATTGTAATGTTTTCACATCCATCTCTTAGTGCGCTAAGATACCAGTCGGCTCTGTGGAAACATTGGTATGCAAGTCTTTTATAATTTTTTTTTTCTCTCTTCTTTTTTTTATATGTCGTGTTGTTGTTTTCTTGTGGACCATGAGTCTGTTGAATAAAGTAATCAATCAATCAATCAATCAATCAATCAACCATCATACACCTGCTTCAACAAACCCACTGTCATCTGGACAAAGCCAGCAGCACTGTGAGGATCATGTTCCTTGATTTCTCCAGAACATTTAATACAATCCAACCTGATTTGCTTTGTCAGAAACTCCAGAAGACTCAGGTGGAGGCCTCAACAATCTCCTGGATCAAAGACTACCTGACAAACAGACCACAGCTTGTGAGACTGAAGCGTTGTGAGTCTAACCAGGTAGTCAGCAGCACAGGAGCACCACAGGGGACGGTACTCTCACCATTCCTTTTCACTCTGTACACCTCAGACTTCCAGTACAAGACAGACTCCTGTCATCTGCAGAAATACTCGGATGATTCTGCAGTTGTGGGTTGGATCAGAGATGGACAAGAAGCTGAGTACAGGAAGGTGGTGGACCGCTTTGTGGCATGGTGTGGAAACAATCATCTCATTTTGAACGTGACTAAAACAAAGGAGATGATTGTAGATTTTAAGAGAAACAAGGATAAGTCAAAAACTATTTCTATCATGGGAGAAGAAGTGGAGGTGGTGGAGGAGTATAAATACCTCGGTGTTCACCTGGACAACAGACTAGAGTGGAGATGCAACTGTGAAGCCATCTACAAGAAGTGACAGAGCAGACTGTACGTCTTGAGGAAGCTTAGGTTCTTTGGTGTTTGCAGCAAGATGCTGCATATCTTCTATAAGTCTGTTGTGGAGAGTGTGATCTCTTCTGCCATCATCTGCTGGGGAAGCAGCATCAGAGCCAGAGACTTAAAAAAGCTCAACAAGCTGATAAAAAAGGCTGGCTCTGTTCTGGGGACTCCTCTGGAACCTCTGGAGATCATTGTGGAAAGATGGATTCTTCATAAAATGAAGAACATTATGGAGAACCCTGAGCATCCTCTTCATGAGACTGTCCTACAACAACAGAGTGTCTTCAGTCAGAGGCTTCTTCAGATCTGCTGTAAGACGGAGCGCTACAGGAGATCCTCCCTGCCCACAACCATCAGCATCTACAACGGCTCTTTGAAGAAACCTTCATAATATGAGCTATAACAACATTTCATTTCCCTTTGGGATTAATAAAGTATTTTTGAATTGAATTGAATCTGCATATGGCCTAACATTCCCCTCCAGCCCTAAAAGTGTCCCCTGCTCAGACCAACATCAGTGATTTTCCAACAGGGAGCCTCTGGCCATGCAGGTTATCCATTTCAACCCCTCAGCCCCAGGGCTATGCATTCAGCTTGCCAGGCAGGCCATCTGTGTGCCTCATTCATGCCTTCTCAGACAAACAGGGCTGGCTTTGACTTGCAGCAGCTAACACAATTTCAGCTCTTTTAGTCAAAACGGTTCTTCAGAAATACATAGCAATCTCTGGCTGTCTTATTCTTGTTATCTACAGGGACTCTAGAGCACTCTGCAGAGGATTAATTCAGAGGTAATGTGCATATGACGGATGACAGCTGAAAAGACAATCATATATTAACAGTGTTCAATAGGAGTGAGATCATAAGTTGATTTAAAGATTTAACTGAGTGTAACAGTAGATGAGCAACAAGATCACAAAGAGCCAGAGCCAGAAAGCTGTCCTGGGCAGCTTCACATATTGACAGCTTTGTAAAGTAATGTTTGATAAATACTGTAATTTTAAATTCAGTCAGGAGATTAAACCAGGCTTCTATTCATCACTGTAAATCAATACAGAGATCTGTATAGTCATATCCCCCAGAAAACAAGTTGTTTCAAGTGTACAGTTAAATCCTGGCTTTGCTAAACCTCAATAATGAGCAAGAATCACAAGAATAGTAAAATTTTGAAATAATTTAAAGATTCCACAGCAAGAAATACTTGCACATGTGATCTTACGCTTTATCCGGGACCGGATCGCGGGGGCAGCAGACTCAGCAGAGACCCCCAGACTTCCCTCTCCTCAAACACTTCATCCAGCTCCTCTTCACCACAGCGCCCCCATTACAGCAGCAGTCGCACCGATCCGTCTGTCGATCTCCTGCTCCATTCTTCCCTCACTCGTGAACAAGACCCTGAGATACTTGAACTCCTCCACTTGAGGCAGGAACTCCCCTCCAACCCGAGGAGGACAAGCCACCCTTTTCCGGTCGAGAACCATGGCCTCAGACTTTGAGGAGCTGATCTTCAGTCAAGCCAATAACTGATGTGTGCTGCCGATTTCTTTGGGCTGATTCTGGAGGCCGATATTCCTTTTTCTACCTCCATTTACATTATAGAAATGACACAATGACAACAAATGTTACACAAGTCCCAATTTAAACAAAAAGAAACATTAACAAAATATATTAACAATATATAGCAAACAATGTAGAACATTTAAATATATATGACTATAAAAACAATCTTAACAATTAAATGTTTGTGCACTTGTAGCAGCATGAGGCCTTTGTATTGCATATTACTTTCCTCAGAACATTTGTACACAGCATTATAACAAAAATTAACAGTTTTGTTTTTGTTTTTTTTTACACCAGGCCTTGCGCGACTGACCTGAGAAAGTTTGTAAATAGCAATAAAACAAAAAAGAAAAAAAAACCAAAAGAAATGTGTACATCTGAACCTGAGAGATGTTTTACCCCACCAAACCCTCACTAAAGGTTTTTAGTAGTCCAAGTTTAACAACAGCAGGTTATAATGCAGGAAACCAAGATCCTCAGCATTTACTCCTGTGATCCTGTTCCTCTTTTTATCATAAATCTGGCCAATCTCACTGAATACTCTCTCACTGGGAACAGAGGAGGGAGGTGGAAAGAGGAACTTTCTTGCCAGTGGTGCCCAAAGGTGCAGGCAGGATGTGTTTTGTTTCCACCAATGCAGTGGCTGACCAGTCTGTCTGTCAATCAATGGCTCCCGTAGGTACTGGTCCAGTTGCTGAAAGATTTGCTGCTCATCTATCGCTTCAGAGGTTTCACCATGAGCCCCCAAAAGGCTTGCACACATTTGTTCAAGCAGGCCAGATGGACCCTTTCTTCCTCCACCCTTACATGTTTTGAATCTGGGCCTTCCAAGGAGGTCCTTTTCTTAACCTCAGCCAGTTTCTCAGCCTCTTCTTTTATCCATTCTTCTGCATTGCTCAGTGTGCCCAGTGCTAAGGCTCGACCCTCATACTGAGGATCCAGCAGCGTCGCCATAACCAAACATTTGGTCTTCTCAGCATTTTTAAGTGGGCTCAGTGTAGCAATCAAATTGGAAACAAGAGTCCACTGATCAGCTGATAACTCTTTCCATCGTCACCTACATACACATTCAAAGCACATTCCTGCTCCAGTATCCTCTCCAACATATGTAGAGTTGAGTTCACGTGTTGGTACGGCTTGGATGATTCTGTGCTGGGGGAGGTCAAGATCTTTCTGAATCGTCATCAGGTGTTGTTTGGCCAGGACATAGTGGCTGAAATGGGAAGCAGATTACTTTAACTTTGCTACAATGTCCACCACCGCTCGCTAGCTGTTGATTCCTTAATTTATAACAACCTGTAAAGTATGGGCAGTGTAGCTGAGATCAGGTATTTCAATGAGCCTAAACCCTTTCACCAATGTTGCCACCGCTGTCATGAAGCACAAGCATGACACTCTCTGTCTCAATGTGACAATGCTTCAGCAAACTAAGGAACAGCCTTAGTATGGCTTTTACATTGAGAATGATTTGTTTCCTTTAACAGTCACTGTCAATGAAATTACATGTCAGGCTCATTAGGGATTCTGTCTCCCCAGACCAACAATCAGTCGTAAATGAGAAATAGGGGTCTTCATTGTCTATTTTGACCAGCTCCTTGATTTTGTTCTCTACTTTTGTGTGAACATCATCAATGATGTCTGTACAATAGTACTTTTCCGTTTTGAGTGTGTATCTGGGCTCTAGCAATGCCACCAACTGTTGAAAACCAACATGAGAAACAAATGTAAATGGTTGATTGTCTGTGCCAATCATCACAGTTATGGTAGCATCAATTTTTGTTGACCTAGGATCAGAATTTGCCCATTTTCTTTGGGCATTGGACGTCTTCATTACTGTGGGCTGGGTTGAACTGCCTTTAGAAGAAGCAGCTGCTTGATCTTCCTTTCTTTTTTGTAGTTCGTTATATGCCTCAAGGTGGAGGCGCTTCAGATGAGTCCATATATTTGAAGTGTTGTTCTTTATTCCTGCATCTGCACCCATGCTTTCCAGCAAATGGCAGGTGTTGCACCGAGCAATGCCTGAAGTGCTGCCACACAGGATTTAATTTTTCAACAACTTATTTAAAAAGAAACAAAAACATCAGTATATTTTTTGTCTAGTTCTACATCTTCTATTTAATTTTTATATTAAACAGATGGTTGACAATGTTTTATTATCCCATCTATTATGCGAAGACAGCACACTAATAGGCCTAAGGAAAATGTCAAAGACTAATACACACAGAGAGAGAGAGATATTACGGTAAGAATATGTAATATTGCAATGTACTGCTCAGATCAGACCCACCACGCATGCACGTATCGGCATCGGCCGATACAACAAAAACCCGCAAATGTATGTAACCGATGTATCCGTCGACCTCTACACTTAACCTCTTCAGCCCACAGGGTTTAAGAAGCAATTTCCACCTGAAATTACATACCTGAAATAAATCAAGTATAACTCTACAATTATAAAGTCTAAATGCAAAGTTTTGGTACCTGTATAAAGTTAAGAAATAAAATAATATTTTTTCACTGGAACCACTACTGTAACTGTTACTATGTCTGATTTATTTGTGATTAAACTGAAAAAAAAAAATGAAATAAAATCTAATATTTTGAGCCTCGCCAAAATTTTTCTGAATGAACATTGCAAAACACCATGAAAATCATTTTGAAGTCATAGGTGAAGCCTCGGGTTGTATTCATCAACATCTTGACTATAAATGCAGCAAACTTGGACTGAATCAGATAAAGCATATTCATTCCACAAATGTTGGCAATGTGCCAGACAGAGCTGGGATTTCGGCACAATTTAGCCGAATGTGCCAAAACTGTTCCGAATGTGTTTTTCCTCTCATAAAAGGTAATCTGGACAAATAAAAGTGCTGATTTCCATTGTAGAACTCCTTCTACATATGACTTTGGTCAAGACGTTTGCCCTGTGTATCATCAAAATGTGCCATTGTGTACGGCAGAAAATCAATATAATTAAAAGAAACTGAACTTAATTGTATCATTTTGTCTCCAACCGGAGTAAAAGCAGGACTGGCTCTTGAGCCGCATGCGGCTCTTTTGGCTGCTCCATTGCGGCTCTTTTTTCTTTTTAAAAAATTGGTGTATAAAAAAAAATTATTCTGTGACGATACTGAAATTTCCCACACTACTTAAAGGTAGCACTGGCAAAAGCAGCGTAACGTGCATAATGCGCAGGTAGAATTCAGTTAAGCTAGCGCTACCACTGAATGGATCATCATGGCTGAGTCGGGAAAACAAAAAGCAAAGAGTAAATATGAAGAGGAGAACAGAACATTTCTACCAGAATGGGTAGAGTTATATTTTTTTATGGAAGAAAATGGGAGACCGTTTTGCTTACTTTGTCAGACTTCAATATCTCACTTTAAAGCATCAAACCTGGAGCGTCATTTCACCTCTATTCGTTCGAACACGGCCAAAGAGTTCCCCAAAGGTTCAACAATTCGTAAACACAAGGTAAACTGCTTGAAAAATCAAGTAGAGAAGCAGACAAAATGTTTCCAGAAACGTATGAAACACTCGGAGGTTACATTAGCATCATATCAGGTGGGGTGGAACATTGCTTGCTCTAAGAAGCCATACAGCGAAGGGGAGTTTGTGAAGACGTGCCTCAATGATGTTACTGCTATCCTAGCTCCTGAAAATGAGAATCTGAAACGTTCTGTTTCAGGCCTGCAGCTTTCAAGACATACAGTGGAGCAAAGGATATCGGACATTAACACGTCATTAGATCTCGAAAAATTTCCATATTTTAGCATCGCTTTAGATGAGTCGACTGACGTTCAAGACAAGCCACAGTTGGCAGTATTTGTAAGGACTGTTTTAGAGGATTGGACAATTAGAGAAGAGTTGCTTGACATTGTGCCGTTAAAAGAAAGGATCCGGGGCATCGACCTGAAAGACACACTCGTGACTGTTGTTGAAAAAGCTAATTTGCAGTTATCAAAATTAACTGCAATAGCCACAGATGTTCAAATGGCCTTGTAGGGCTGTGCGAAGCTGATGATCGATTCCCAGATTTTTGGACATTCCACTGCATCATCCACCAAGAGCACCTGGTATCTAAGAAGCTGAATATGGAACATATCATGAAACCTGTGCTGGAAATTGTGAATTTTATTCGCACTCATGCTCTGAACCACAGACAGTTCCAAAACTTAATCGCTGATCTTGATGAAGACCTTCCCAGTGATCTGCATCTCCACTGCTCCGTCAGATGGCTATCAAGAGGCAACATGCTTTCTCGTTTTTTTGAACTGTTGAAACCAATAACATTGTTCCTTGAGAAGAAAGAGAAGAACTATGCTGAGCTTCGTGACGCTCAATGGAATTCAGATTTGGGGTTTCTAGTCGACATGTTGAATCGTCTGAACAAGCTGAACTTATATCTTTAAGGAAAGCTTAGAAATGCTGCCTGACCTGGTGCATTCACATTTATCAGCAAACTCAAGCTCTTCTCTACCCATCTTCAGAAGGGAGACCTGACCCATGTTCCATCCAACTGCATCATCAGAGGTGAAAAAAGCCTGCTACGCAACACTGACTGAAAATCTGAGGAAAGGTTTTGACCTAAAACAAAAACGACCTCAGATGACATTTCTCTTCAACCCATTTACTGCAGACTCAGACTGTTTAAAGCCCCCCTTGGTGACAGATGAAGCAGCCTCCCAGTTAGAGATGATTGAACTTTGTGAGAGTGACAGACTGAAATGTGCTTTGAGAGAAGGAATTACAGAATTTCGGAACATTACGCCCACAGACAAATACCCCAACATAAAACAGGCTGCACTCAAGCTATTGTCAATGTTTGCATCAACATATGTCTGTGAATCAGTTTTTTCTACACTTAAGCAAGTGAAGCCTAAACATCGTTCTGTTCTTACTGACGCACATGTGACAGAGTTGCTTCGAGTAGCCACAACACAGTACAAGCCAAACTTAAAGACACTTGTTAAAAATAAAGACTGTCAGGTGTCCCACTAATGCCTAAGGGACTAAGAAAAAGACCTAAGGACAAAGAAAAAAAACAGCTTGAGCAAGCAATGTGTTATGTAACTAATATTAAAATTGCTGTTTGGCTCTTTAAGGTCAGGATAGGCTTTATATGGCTCTTAATGCTGAACTGGTTCCCCACCCCTGCTCTAAAGTGTTTCAAATGTTGTGGTTGTGGAAACCTAAGTCAGATTCCTTGCTCGTGACAGAAACTTAGCCAATAAAGTTGATATTGACTCTGATTCTGAATCAAACTCAAAACAAACAAGCCTTTAACTTTTATGCTAGCTGTGCAATTTTTGCCAACAATTTCCATGATTTCAGCCTAACATTGACACATATTGATAGTTATTATACATTACATAGAACATTCTCTTTAGCGCCCCCCCCCCCAAGAAATAAATTGTTAGTCTTTATATTTAAAATATTTACAAGATGGTTTAAATGATGCAAAAAGCTTTAGTTTTCTTAAGCCACTACAAAGACATTTAGGCTCACACATCTGCAATTATGCCCAAACAGTTAATGTATTGCTAATGGGTAAGTTACAGCCCAGTCATGAACCCTGGCAGCTGGTGAGACAGCATGTTGGCACCACTCTGTTTACTTATGGTCTGCTGTGGCAGGTTGATTTTCCTCTGAAGGATTTATTTGTTTCTCTTTGTTCTTTTCTGCCATCTTGATGCCTCGCCTGTTCATGCCATTGCCTCCTGGCTCATGATGTGTGGTTCCAAAGGCCATTAGACTGAGGGGTCTAGGGGAGATTAGGGGGGGATGTGCCATTCGAGCTCTCTGCACTGCACACATGGCTTACTAGTTACCTAACTCACCGCACTGTGCATCACAAGCAGGATGTGCATTAGGGTTCACAAAAGAAAAGTAAAACATTTAATGTTGAGCCATAATCCAAAATGAGATAAAATAGAAAGAGGGTCTTTTAAAACTTTGCGCTTTACTAACATTCACTGCCAACTACATTAAGCTGTAATCTTTGGGAAAACACTGTGAAAACTGATAAATCTCCTTATGAGTGTTATTCATTAAATAGTTCCTAAAATTCCTAAAATGTTTATAAATCATTAACTTATCAGAAAATGCAATGCTAAGAAAAAGTATTTCCCCACGTACAGATTTTTACTGTTTTGCCTTTTTCCCCACCAGACCATCAAAGAAATTTTAATACCAGACAAAAATACCAAAATGCATTTTTTAAATTATGATTTCATTTTTGTGGAGGGATTTTGGCCCACTCCTCTTTGTAGAATTGTTTTAATTTAGCTGCACTGGAGGGTTTTCAAGCCGCTGTTCCTTCTTCCTTCCACAGCATCTTAACTTAAAGTACACATTTTAACATGGCCATTAAAAAACTTTTTTTGAGCCATTCAGATGCGGACTTGCTGCTATGGTTTGAATCACTGTTCTGCTGCAATTCGACTTAAGGTCAAAAATATCCTCTAGTAGGAAGCCGAATCCCTTAATAATGGCAGGCCATGCAGGTTCCGAAGAAGCAAAGCCGCCACAGACTACAACACTATCATCACCATGTTTGGTGTTGGTGGTATATTTTCTTGAACATAAAATTACTCCTTGATCAGCACTTTTATGTTGTTGTGTCTCTGCTCTCGTCTAGTTAATATGCTGTCATTTCTTTTCTACTGTCGCCACATTCTTACTCGGTATGAGGGATACTTGAAATTTTTTTAATTTCTTTTAACGTGTCCTGTCTGGCACTCGGAATTGTTGTCTACATGCCAAGAAGAAGCCCAACAGATTTACTTTCACAAGTGGAGAATTACAGCTAATGCTAGAATGCTCCGCATTATAGGTGGGGCAAAAAGGAAAAGGGGAGAGAAGGAGAAAATAATAGAGAGAAAGAAATAAGGATAATACAAGATAACACCCTAGAAGTCTGCTTCTACACCTGGAGAAACAAATATAACAACAACAACGTTACTGAAAAGTGCACAGTACAAATAAATACAAGATGTATTTAGTGGCAACTGCAGCTCAATATATAACATCTGTGTGTCTGTAAACACCTGAATCAAATGACCTGTTCGCTCAAAAGACCGGTTTCTCCATAAAAATATGCAATAGCGGGTTTGGGGAGCCACAGACCTGCCCATTAGGACCCAAGACAGACATCCAAAGGCCCGCCAGAGCACGGGAACCCCAGGAGGAGTCTTCTAAAGGACCTTGGGAGTGCAGAAGCCCCAGGGGGCTGCCACAACCGGCCCACAGGCCTCGCCAGCAGCCATCTACGCCGGAGCAGATCCAGCCAGAGACCCGATACCCCTGGGCACACCACCCCCTAACAGAGACCAGACAGAGCCAGGGGGCCCAGGCCCTGCCAAGCATCTACCGAAAGTGAGCTGGCACACACCAAAGCAGCCAGCCCTGGACACAAAGAACCACCAACACACCACCAAGATACCAGCCACAGGCAAGGAGTGTGGCATGGAGGAAACAGGCCTCATATTTGATGGGGGGCCTATGCTGATCCAGGAGAGGGAGCAGCCCAAGACCAAACCTGACACAAAAACAGGCGCACAGAGTCACAATCACACATTGCCACCCTCATGCGTACACATAAAAACACTCGCACACACACAACCTAAAGACACACATCAATGGATGTTGTACACTCACCTGCACTCCCCATACATACTCTATGCTCCCAGGTCTAAGTACTGATACCCGAGAGGGGCAGCCCCCCCCGGACCCAGGCCCAGGAGGTGGTCCCCTTTATTATGGGTTGGAGACAGGGAGGCCGCCCGAGCTCCAGCCCAGACTACTGCTGGCATCGCACGAACACAAATGACCGTGGCCCAGACCCGAACGCAAACGAGCCCAGTACTCATTACTCACATTATGTATGCACCAAAAAATAACGCACAAATTTATAATAAACTGAATTAAGTGTAAATGTACTGAAGACATAGTGGACTATATCATATATCCCAATTGTTCGCTAATTAAGTATCATGCATTCAGGCTCTGTATGCTGGTAAAAGATTAGATGGCATCAGGAACAAATAATATCATATAATATTTTGATGCGGTTGGAAACAAGAAATACTTCAAAATCTCTTTTACTGCTTTTTGAACTGGATGGTGAAAACATTAATCCCTACCATATTTTGTTGCTGTGGGATGACAAAATCTAGTTTAATGGGTTACTGTTTTTACTTTAAAACCCATCAAAACAATTTTTTTTTTTGGTAAAGGATGATGCAAGTTAGGGCCTCACAACATCTCACAAATATGTCTTTATCGCAAAAATAGTGTAAGCAATTAGCATATCACAATGAACTGATTAAACTTCAAAACATTTTAGCTAATTATTCGAGTACTATGCATTCAGGCCCCTATACCTGTAATATTTGGTGACACAGTTCTTTAATGTAATGTAAGAGTTTTAGAAGGCGGTGAGGTGGTCCGGTCATTGAGATATACAACTTATTTTGTTTTTGTAAAACAGAAACAAAAAAAGAGAGGCCCTTTATTCAACTCCTGTAAACTAAATATAGACAGTCTTCTAAATGAAAAGTCTTATTATTTAAAATTATTAAGTCTGTGTTTTAATCTTCATGTGGATCTCCTTACTCTCATTTACAAATCACAGTACAGTTATTGATTTTAGTTTGTGCCTTGAGTTAATTCCTGCTCTTTGTTCAGTTTCTGTTTAACATCTCACACATTAAAGTATTTCTGCACTTTACTTTCACTATGCCCATAAGGCTAGTGCTTAGGCATTCATTATTATGTTATATAATGATGTTCCCATTGAAAACATTTCCTCCTGTATAAATAATGAAGTCTTTATGCCTTAGTAACCCAGCTGATATTCCACATTGTACCATTATCTCTCAGTGAACGTTCAAGGTAGTTTATTTATTTATTTGTGTCCTTTATTATTTATTTATGTCCTCGGCAGGACATCAGAGGAAAGACAAAAATAAAGCATAAACATATAGTATTGCATCAAAGAATCAAAATGTCAAAATACAGATTTTCGAAGCAAATTGAAATCCGACAAGTTTCATTTTAAATATATTTCCTCTTAAAATTTACTTGAGTCTCACACTTGAAACAGGCAAACAGCTCAGTTGTTTTTATATGTGCTATATAATTAAATTCAATATGATTTGATAAGCTGTTGTAATAAAAAGTTTTCAGTCCTGATTTAGAGGAACCAGTTTCGACACATCTTGCTTGCTCTGTAGTTGAACCTTGAAGAAAACATAAGTTGAACAAAGCCTTCATGTCCATGTAACCCAAACTAATATGCATACATTACCAAGAGATGCTGCATCAGCAGTAGGGGCTTAAAGCCTTGTATAAAAATAATATTGGATGTGATCTCTTTAGAGCAAAATGTGTAAATCCATTGAAGAAAATTACGCTGTGCTGTACTGATTTGAATTGAGCAATCCATAAAAACCACAAACTACTAAAAATGTATAAAGATCTTGCCTTAAAAACAATATTGTGTTTTGTTCTTTTGCTTTTCAGTATTGTGGGTCACACTGAGCCATACACAAAACTGTGCTGTAAAGGCTTCTGCATAGATATTCTGAAGAAACTCTCACGCACCATCAAGTTCTCCTATGACCTTTACCTGGTGACCAACGGCAAGCACGGCAAGCTGGTCAGGGGCATTTGGAACGGAATGATCGGAGAGGTAAGAATGACAAAAGACCTTATTTCACATATTATTTAAATGAGTTGAGTTCTTTATTAAATCTGTTTTTCTAACTGCCAAGTTACAAAACAACACGTTGATTAAAAATAGTTACAAATGCTGGTCCAGTTTAACTCCCAAACAATGATTTTAAAAAAGTGTTTGCCCCCTTCCTGATTTTTTTTTTTTTTTTTTTTTTTTTGCATGCTTGGCAACACAAGTAAAAACAAAACGCAGTTTCTTAAATAAAGGTTTTTACCATTAAGGCAGAAAAATAACCTGTACATTGCAAAATGTTTGAATCAATAAGCTCTGCTTTTTATTTTTATGTCATTAGGGGTTATTTTTGAGGTGGGGGAAAAAAACATACAGAACCTCAAGTGCCAACCCAACCCAATCCAGCTTAACCCGAACTTGACGGTTAGTAAGGTGTAGCTTAGTGAGCAGTAGTTCCCACCAGAATTAAGTCTCTGAGATAAATCACTGAAGATCTAAGAGTTTATAAGGGCTGACTTTAATAACTGTGTTTTCATACTGAAGAAACCACCAACATTGTCATGTTTACAAGTTGCTTTGAAGCACCTGGCACAGCAGGCTGTGAATAATCCAAAGTGGTGTTTATAAGTTAGTGCACAGAAGGAGGGAACTGTAGGGGAGCTTCCTCACAGCCACTGAGGCAGAAAAGTTTTACAAAGCAGAAAATGGCTCTCCTATGAGGCGAGGCGGACGCTAAAACTGCATCAGCAACCGATAAACCCTATTTGTGGGCCTCCAATTCTAACATGACACACAATAATATTAACTTTTTCACAAATCCAAAGCTATCTTTAGTCAAAAGTAGGAATGGGCAATGATTGTATTGTTTATCATTAATAGGGAGAAAAATATGGTGACCAGAACTGTGATTTATCAGCGAAGCGCTAAACTCTACTTGACGTTTTTTTTTTTTTTTTTTCAGAAAATGGCAATATGGCTGGGATGTTATTTTTTGCTGTTTGAGGGTTTCTTCCTACGGTTGGCTCCACAGGATCATCATTAAGTTCCAATATATCTGTAATGGGATGCTGTTTAACTGTAAAACTGTTCTACCTAAATGGGCATGTTGTATTTTTAAAGTAGCATTTCTGTTTGTGTGGCTCTAAAACTGATAAATCTTTAAATACTTTTCCTGGTCGCTTTTATTGTTATTGTAAGAAATTAGACAAAATGTCTTATCATTTTACATTCAAGTCACCCAACCCTGGTAAGAACAAGTTTGTTCGAGTTCCACCTCTTACCATATTTATTTTTGTGGTGGGGGGCTTGATATTTATAAAGTACGTCTTATGCTTAAAGCAACTGTCTTTTTGGCCATAAGGATCTACAATGGCTCTTTAAAGAAAATTTTATAAGATGAGCTACAACATTTAAGTGAATTGAATAATAGCTGGATTACCTGGGAATGCACATTATTCATACATCCACATTACACTGGTTGCCTACTAAGTGCCATATTCAGAAAGTGTATCCCATAAAACTTTACAACAAAGTTGCTGCAACATGTAAAGAAAAACCCTAATGGCTCCTTTATCATGAGCCTGGTTCTGCTGGAAGTTCTTTCTTTTCACTGCCACCATATTAGAGCTCAAGATGAGGAACTGCTGCAAAGTCTCCTGCGAAGTGGATATCTATAGATATTATAAACTGAAACTGACTGCACTGTACTATAACTGATTTGATTCTATTATACAGTATGTTTCCATATAACTTGATCGGACCCGTTTTGTAAACATCGCGAGAAGACATTCTTTGTGAATAGGTGCTCTATAAAAGCAATGAACTGAATTAATAAAATGGAAATTAATGCCTTTGAAATATTTTCAAGATGATCTTGATCTCCAATTTTACTCAACCACGGAATCCAGATGGACAAACATAAAAGATATAGTGAAATATTGTCCTGACTAACCTCATGGCCCAAATTTCCAACAACGGATCCTAGACCTTTAATTTAAAAATGTCATTAAACTTATCCAGGAGTCCAGGTGAACATTTGTACCCAGAAAAATTAAGTTCCTCTTAGATGGAAAAACAGCAGGAGAACAATCGTACAAACCGAGGCAGCCACGAGAACCCAATGCCCCTAGTTGAGCCCGTCATCAATGCTGAGGAATGAACAAGTAAGATACGATTCAGGGTTTCCTCTCAGGCTTAAAGGCTATTAGCCACTGTGGCTAATTGTCAGCATTTCAATTAGGCACAACCCGATTAAAGAGTTGGTCAAAAAAGGAACATACATGGTATAAACTGAACTTAAATGTAATTTATCACATGCTGAGACAAAGACCTATAAGGAAGACGTAGAGCAAATGTTGTATTTAAATGATTTGTTTTTCCTTCCATAAACCGAAACATTGGGCTTTTTATTCAGCTTCTAAAGGGGCTATTTTTGCTGATAAGACTGATGAGGAAAAAAGATGAAGCAACATGGCTTGTGAATAAGTTTTATAGAAACAACCACATAGAAAGGGAAAGGTCAATTCTAACCAAATTATTCCTACTAAAACTAAAGAATAACAAATTTTAAAAAATGGTATGGAGAACGTTTTCTCCATTCCTTACCAAACAAAAGTGATATCTTTCTGATCACTGCTGTTGTGCGGATACACTTTCACAGCATGGACTGAACAACAGTAAAAAGGTGAGATTTTCAGCAGCTGCAATTTCTTAGGTGTCCACTGCCGGCCCATAGGTCTGAATTGTTTATATGCAGCAGTTGGAGGGAAAGAGAGAGCTGACGTAGCCACACATCAGATGGACAACAGTTACCTGCTTAAACACAGTGCAAACTACTGCAAACAATACAACATTCACTGTGCCTTACCTGCAGCTGAGGTGACTTGTGTGAGATAAAATAGCACATGGATACACACCCTAAAGTTAACAAACTCAAATGTAAGCATGTTAAACCTAGTTACATAAAAAGAGTTGCAACATCGAATTTTATCGAAGAATAACTAAATCACAGGTAAAGCTGTAGTTTTCTGTAGCCCTTTCTGTGGATGACAGACTTGCATAGGTGACAGGTGTAGCTTGTGGAGAAGCGTCACGGTAGGAAAAAATGATGAGGTAGCTCCGTTAGTCAGAACTTTGACCCACACAGCTAACAGTTTCTGTAATTCATGATCCAGTCTGGTAACGGTTCATTACACATGAAAGTAGCCAGACTTTTAAAATTAAGTTATATCACAAGCATTCATTCACTATTGTGGTGAATTGCAGACAAACACAGAGCACTTTTATTAACCATGGATGACGCAACACCGTCCAGCAAGATCCCTGGCAATTAGTGCAATTAGTGTGTTAAGTTTTTCCTTCCGGCCGCTTCCTGGTTGCTGTAGAGCGCAGAGTAAATCAATCCCAAAGGAAAAAGGTTGTGTGTGATCATTTTACTGATAAATGCTATGTATATCAAAAGGTCAGCAGAGCATGTCTGATGCTATGCCCTCTGCCTACTTCACACAAAAAGAAAATGTATCTATAAAGTTTTTGTTTGTGTCGACAGGTGTTCTACAAACGGGCAGACATGGCTATTGGCTCACTGACCATAAACGAAGAGCGTTCAGAGATTATTGATTTTTCGGTGCCATTTGTTGAGACGGGAATAAGTGTGATGGTGGCTAGAAGTAACGGGACTGTCTCTCCATCAGCTTTTTTAGGTGAGAAACTAACTGATAGCATGTTACCTTTGTTTTACAAAAACAACTACCGGGCGTGGCGCTGGGGGTGTTAAGCGCGTGACCCATGCATAGAGGCTACAGTCCTCAAAGCGGCCGTCACGGGTTCGAGTTCCGGACCCGGAGACCTTTGCTGAATGTCTTCCCCCTCTCTATCCCCCTATTTCCTGTCTGCCTACTGTTGGAAAAATTGAAAAATAAAGGCCTCTAGTGCCGCAAAAACATATATATATGTAAAAAAAAACTCTTGTCACCTGCATTAGAAGTGCTTCAGTTCAGCTTTTTAAAATTGTCTTTACTTAATATCTCCCCTTCTTGCTCTGCTTTACAAATAAGGCAAGTATGAGTGCTTTCCCTGCCCAAATGATGCCGTTTGTCTTTGCAGAACCATACAGTCCAGCAGTCTGGGTCATGATGTTCGTCATGTGTCTGACAGTTGTGGCCATCACAGTGTTTGTCTTTGAATACTGCAGTCCAGTGGGGTATAACCGCAGCTTGGTCAGTGCCAAAGGTAAATCTTATGTTACCCCTTTACAACCAGAGGAGTGAAGAACAAGGCAATCATTGCCTTAACGGGAGGAAGAGAGAGCTTAGCTATAAACACGGCACCATAATAGCTTTCTGCAAGAAGTCAGCAATAAGGTGAACTTTAGCCAGGATACGGCTATATCATTTACAGAGACAAACCAGTAACAATTAAGAGGATGTTAATGCAGTTCCCTGGACAAAGAGGGGTGTATGAGCCACAAAACCAGTAAGATTGAGCTGACTGAGCAGCATTCTCCTGGCGATTGGTATATTGGCATTAGTTGTCATTTAAGTTCTGTGAGATGAATGTAAAACACTCCTATCAAAGTCGTTTTTAGGGATTAAAGCTGTTGCCTGTTATACAGCATTTATGTTTCAAGATACAAATTACAATAATCACAATGCCCAGTCAGCAATTAACAGTTTTATTGCAGAAAATTTCAGCTTTTTATTTTCTTGACGAGAGCTCTCTGTCTCCCGCACCCTTAGCAGCTAAGCAAGACTTTGGTTGTTATGTTTGCAAAGCAGCAACATTCCTACAAACCCAGTGAGCTACTTTAGACAGAATTCACACAGAAAGCGTTTTGTTTGCATCCCTGTCCAGGTGAAATGCAAAACGCCCAAGTAAAATACAAGGTTTTGGAAAATTAAATTCCAGATAAACATTCCAGGTTGCATAATTATGACACAACTTCAAATACACAGTTATCATGTAAAATATAAATAAATGGGTGTTATTCTAGTAATAGAGTAATGATAATTATTAGACTAACGAGAGCTTGTATGTGATGCAAAGCAGACAAAAGCTACTAAAAGCATCAATTTCAGATGCTGTTAGACCAGAACCTATAGAAAGCTATAATTCTGTAATCCTTACACCGGATTCTGAGTGGTACCAGAGCTTTATAAGAGAAAATGTAATATGAAAGCCTATTTACAGCATTCACACTTTGAATCAATTCTAGTTGAATCGAGAAACTGAAGTTTCAGCGCCATGTGGTCCTTTAATACCCAGAAATGGATGAAAGAAGCAAAAAGTGCAAAACCAGGACTGACCAACAGATCTTCATAGGTTAGGTCTTTCGTTTCACACAATATTTTATGTAACACACCAGCTTTGGTCTTAAAACATGCTAGTGCAGACGATATCCATATTTTAGGTTGCTGTATTATAAAATAAATAAATTAAATGTAATAAAACACTACAATAGCATCAGTCACCAAAGACTTAAAACAGATTTGTGTTTTACAATTTTGTTTGGTAACTTAATCTTGTCTGACATTGTCTCTACTAGTTGATATGTGGTGCAAAAGTTAAGGATACAGGAGAAATGAATTTGATCATTTATCTCTACGGGTTCTTTACTTCTTTAGTGTTTCATTCAGAAGAAATATTGAGTGAATCATTGTTTTAGTAATTTCTCTAACAATTATCTATTTTATCTTAGTTATAAAAAAAAAAACATCAGATTTTATTGTCCAGAATTTAAATGCACTTTTTAATTCCAGTTTCAGAATTATCATTATCTTTTATCACCTTTTAGAAATACGAAGCAGAAATTAGCCTTACTTTTTGCCATATAAAGACAATAGAAAAATTGCTCATATTATCATTTGATTTGGGAGACAACCCATTAAAACTGCCACTAAACGTTTGTCTTCTTTGGTCTTTAGATCCCGGAGGCCCCACATTCACTATTGGCAAATCAGTTTGGCTACTGTGGGGAATTGTCTTCAACAATTCAGTTCCTATTGAGAATCCAAAAGGCACCACTAGTAAGATCATGGTGTTGGTCTGGGCTTTCTTTGCCGTCATCTTCCTGGCTTCCTACACAGCTAATTTAGCTGCCTTTATGATCCAGGAGCAATACATCGACACCGTTTCCGGACTGAGTGACAAAAAGGTACAGACTTTTGTCTTAGCAATAGATTGCTGCTTGTTGTTGTTTGTTGATGTGCAAACTAAAAAATAAGGATGTCTATTTTTAAGTGTGTAAACAATATATGCTGCTGTTATAAATTGTAAATAATGTGCTGGAGCCAACAGTGAAAACATAAAATTACATTATTATTTATAATCAGATGTTAACAGAAATTAGTAGATATACAATTTTATTGGTAAACAGGTTGTAATTCCCTGGTATTATCCATATTTGTTTCGCCCTGGGGACATATTATAAAGAGCTATTGATGAGGAAATCTGTGTTAAACTGTCAGCACAAAAAGGGATTTGTAGTCCCTTTGCTTTCAGTCAGTTAAGGAAATTAAACAGACTTTTGGGGGAAAAGACCAAGCTGTCCAACTGCTCATTAAGATTCTAGGAAAGTCACTAGTAATTCTCTTTTCATTATTCACCAATTCTGCAATGCAGTGCAAGAAACAAAGCTCTTGTGACAGTGACTCCATAGATTATCCAACATCATTCTGTATGTGGTAACGCTGTAGGAATGTAGCACTGAACTGCTGTTTGACCAGCTGCGCTAAACTCCTCAGGGCAGAAATATGGAAATAAGGTACAGCACAAAGGCACGTAAAGTGACCTTGGCTAGTAAACACTGCAGTGTTAGACATGTGCAGTTTCTGGATTAACACTTCTTAACTGACAAGAAATGTCCTCACAAGTGAGTGACTGAGATCAACCACATTTGTCAAGTGTGGTTGATGTACCAGAATTTTTGCAACATGTCAAAAACAGCTCCATGCAAGCAAATTAATTTCCAAAAGCCACCTGCAATGTGGCCTAACTCTAGTATTCAGATTTACCTGAAAGGATAATTCCATGATACGGCAAACCACACGCCTAAGTAATTGCTACAAGTACATTACCAGAACATATTTATAGAACTGCACAGCCGTAGATGTATTTTTGGGGTTTTTATATAGGTACTAATTATTTAACATATGGACTCTGAAAGCATTTGCTTAAGGTTAATGAAAAGTCAAATCCTGTATTCCCACCCGTCCTACTTTCTGTGATAATTAAATGCATATAGTACTGCCGAAAGGGAAAGTTCTTTTTTAGAAAAGACAACGGAAGGATGAAGGAAGTCCGGATCCCTGTGGACACAACATCCTGGACTTTTAAGTTCATTTCTATTATACTGATGTTAGATGTGCCAATTAACAAAACACAGAAGCCTGCAGGATAACCATACAAAACACTGAAACAGTCTGTCATAAATAACAACTGCCAATGCAGTTAATGTTAGTGTGTCTCTGAAATGGGTCAAACTATTTCATCACCTGCATATATGTCAAACAATGTGCATGGAATAATATGTAAATGGATGAAGCCATTTTTTGTTTTGTTACATGGGCACAAGAAACACGTTTGTAAATATAAAATGTTATTCCACATCCTTCAACAGTTTCAAAAGCCACAGGAGCAGTATCCTCCATTCCGCTTTGGTACAGTCCCAAATGGCAGCACAGAGCGCAACATAAGGAGTAACTACCCAGAGATGCACTCCCACATGGTCAAATACAACCAAAAAGGAGTAGAGGACGCTCTTAACAGCCTTAAAACAGGGTAGGTGTCTGCCAAGAGTTATATGCACACATAATGTGGAAATGTAAGCAGAGCCAAACAGCTAAATTATTTCTTTTACAATGCTAGGAAACTGGATGCCTTCATCTATGACGCTGCTGTGCTGAATTACATGGCTGGCAAAGATGAAGGATGCAAACTGGTAACCATTGGCAGTGGAAAAGTGTTTGCTACTACTGGGTATGGCATTGCTCTGCAGAAGGATTCACGCTGGAAACGGCCCATCGACCTGGCCCTGCTGCAGTTCCTGGCTGATGGTATAACCACCAAAAAACATTATGTATTATAATGATGCAGTAAAATCAATCGTGCTCATAGAAAAGTAATTCACCACTCAAAAGATGAATGCAACACTTTGAAAACACATCACAACGCTCAATTGGATAAAAAGTCATGCTGGATATCCATACTGATATGGAATGGGTAATGTGTTGGCAAAAAAAGGATGCCACATCATTTGATGAAAATGGAAAATTATCAACCCAAAGAGGCTTCATACAAAGTCATTGAGAAATTTAAGCTGAAAACTGATGTGGCCGGCTAGACCAATTTGCTGAAATGTCATTGCAACAACTCAACAAGGTCCTCAGCGGTTTGTATTGCCACCATGTGTTCATATGCATTGCTGACAAACCCAGGGCACGCCGGTGACCAGGACATACCGGTCTTACGGATAGGTTAAGGACCTCCGACGGCCCTGTCCAGCTCTTCTAGAGAAACGGCCTTTCTCCTGGAATCTCCTCCCTGCTCTAGAGACCTTCAAAAAACGTCTGTGGCCTCCACCTGCAAATCCATTCCTGTTTTTGGAGATCATCTTCTTGTTGCCCCTTCAGTGCACCTGTTGTTAATTTCATTAACACAAATAAAGCCGACACTGATTACAAAGACCCCTCTACTACTGAACTGACCAGATCAATGTTCCAGATGTTTAACTTACTTTGAATTGTGCTCTGATTAAAACGTGTTCTTCTAATCTTTTTGAGGAGAGTAGCTACCATGTGGAGGGATGAATATATATAACAACACAACCATTGCCATGATAAAGTTCATCTGAATGCAAGACTGGCAACAAATGCATGCCAATAAGACCAAAGCTGATGTTTATTTATTCGGTTAAATTATAATTGAAGCCTATTCGCCTTTAGTTGAATGTATAACACACTGCAAGAGAAATAATAACACAATGCCAAGCTTCGAGGCCACAGGCACTTGTTCCTTGACTTCTCACATCAGCAGAAATGTTATGTCTCCTGAGGAATCCTCTGTTTTGTGAGAAAGACATACAGTCTCACAGTAAAAGTACTTTTTCACAATAAAAAAAGTTGCATATGTTGGCTAGTTGAGATTTCCTGTAACCTCAATCTTTACCCTGTTATTTTTACCCACAGGTGACACACAAAAGCTGCAAACCGTCTGGCTCACAGGCATCTGTCGTAATGAAAAGAAAGAGGTCATGAGCAGTAAGCTAGACATTGACAACATGGCTGGTGTCTTTTACATGCTGCTTGTTGCTATGGGCCTAAGCCTACTGGTGTTTGCCTGGGAACATCTGCTCTACTGGAAACTTCGGCATTCAGTTCACAAATCGGAGCGGCTGGACTTTCTCCTAGCTATCAGTAGAGTAAGTGATTGCCATAAAAATAAAATGGATCATGTTGTTTTAACATACGGTAGAGAAGCACCAATCAGGCTTTTCTAGCTAATATCGTCTTCCAGTTTTCTTTTAAGTCTGACCTGCTGAATTGACGGTCTCAAAGTTTTTACGCTAAGGACACGTTAAAGAAAAAACGTCATCTGCAGGTTTCTGGATGAAGATCAATACTTTTGTATCCAACAGAAAATGAAAAGATTACCGGACTGTCATTATTAAAGAACTGAAGCGCAAAGTACAGTTTGTTGATGTCCTTGCAGACAAAAATATATGACTTTTTAGTTTTGATGCATTTAATAAATTATAGTATTTGACCTGCAGATCACTCATTAGGGATGGGTACCGACTTCGGTACCCTCAACAAAGCATGGCTGATAGAAAGTGCTCGAAAGTATGGCTCCACTTTTCAAAATGTGATGCAGATTACGCTCACTGCAATATTTGTGATGCGAATTGCGAGACCAGCGGCAGGAATACTTCTAATCTGAGGAAGCACTTGGTGAAGAAGCAGATCTTTGAAGAGTTCACAATTTTCCTCAGCCTCAGATCTACAGCTACAACTCCTGCTTTCAGCACCGTTAGCATGCGTACATCCGTTAGCGACGCGCTGTCTGCAGGCAACAATATGGGAGAAGAAATGTTTGAAACAACTGAGATGTTGCAATACAAACAGCTGCATGTTGTTTTGATTTATTCATTAAAGTTTATATATTGAGAAATAAATATTTTAAATTGAAAAATGTTGAGATTTTACTATTGAAGAGATTGGCATTCATTACTACATAAACACACACAAAAGTACCAAAAACTGGTACTGTTAGGTACCGGTATCAGTACCGTATCGGTTCAAATATAAACGGTACCCATCCCTATCATTAATACAACCAATTAAGGGATAATTCTCAGATTCTAATTTCTAGCCAGCAGTTTGGTGGGTCTCTATTATAATTTCTTGCCTTCATGCAGATTTTAAATAGTAAGTACAGCAACACTGACAGGTAGAAAGGTCCACCTAAAGGCATTTTCCACAATACAATTTCAAATAAAACAATACTGCATCAACTAACCAACTTATTCCAAAATTACAATAATTCAACGGCGGGTTAGGGTTAGTAAGTAAGTAAAATAAAGTAATCTTCCAGTGGAATGAGGAGATCATGGGTATTTGCTAAAAGAAAAGCGATGGTCATGCACCTGAGAAACTGAACTTAAATCACCCCATTAAAAACCTTCATCTCTGTGTCAGCTGTGGTCAAGGGTGAGAATTTGCATTCCAAAGTAACAGTTTGAAAGAAAATATCTGCTGGGATAAAAAAATCTAAAATGCTAAGTGACTGAGCCTTTCTATCACTGAAACAGAATCATAAAAGTACAAAAATAAATAAAGAGTCCAGTTTAGAGGTGAATAACAATAGGTGCCTCCCATACATTGCTTTGGCAGGCCCCAATAAATGAGAATAAATATTCTACAACAAGGATTTCCTTTCTAAGGATTTCACCTCATTGGCTTAGCATGTTAGGGGATGTTTTTAAATGGGCAAATAATCTGTGACAACATAATTAAGAGCAGATTTATTCTGATGAAAGTTGTAATTTTACCTTTCCATCTGTCTACAGGGTATCTACAGCTGCTTCAATGGAGTAGAGCAAACTGACCGCAATGGGAGCCTGCAGAGTCCAGACGTCACCAGCAACTACACACAAGCCAACATGCTGAAGATGCTGAGGACAGCCAAGGACATGGTGTCCTCTGCCAGAGTTGAGAACTCTCTTGATAGCGCCACCAAAACAATAGAACACTGGAGCAGACGTGGAGCCGACAATGTGCGAGCTGGCCTGCCTCCTAGAGTTACAACCACAGATATGACCCATAGCCGTCTACCCTACATTTCAAGTATAACAGACAATCATTCCCCATATCCCCAGAGGGTCATTACACCAACATTCCCAGTTCATTACGGGGACACCACCAGCCAACCCCTCCTTGAAAAGCCCAGGGTGGTAACCCGACCCACACCTCTTCAGTACACACTGCCAACCCGCAGCAGTCAGCATCTGTTAGAAAGAACATTGCCAATCTCCAGCCTCAGCAGCCCACACATCGCCATCAGAGATCCCACTCCTTCTGGAAGTTCTAATCCCCACCACAGCAGCAGGCTGTATGTGGAAAACCAGGGCCGGCACCCAACATCACCTTTTGTTTCTTACAGGGAGTTCCAGGTACCTGACATTTATGTGGAACACAAGGGACCGCTGAGAAGGAAGTTTAGCTATCCCCCAGATTGCGTAAGCCGGAGAAGGAGGTCTTTCAGCTATCTGTTTGATAAACCAGAACCAAGAGTGAGAGTCGACTATGATGAACCTCGATCTTGCTTTGCCGAGTTGAGAGCCAACCACCTCCTAAAAAACCAGGTCCCTGATGGTATGGCCATGGCATGCACTGCAGGACACTACCCCGGTGGCAGCGCGAGCTGCAACTCCTGTATGAAGTCTTACCTGGAGCCAGAAATGGATGACATCCCGCTCTTAGGAAAGGACAAATTAAATCGACGAGCCTCATTCCTTAAAGCCACATGGGGCAATGAGAGAATCCATCAGGTAGATGAAACAAAGCCTTCCACATCCACAGCTCCCTCCACCCAAACAGACATGCCTGATTTGTTTCCGCAGGTGGTGGGGCTTAATCCGAAGCCTCACAAGCTATACGGCAGTTTGGGCCACAACCTTTCCTGTTACCCCCTGGCCGCTGAGCCAGCCTACTTAGACCCAGCCCATATGGGCTCCTACCCCTACAAGGAAAAAATAAAGTATGCTGACTCTACGCGACTGCCGTCTTACAGGGAAGCTATTCTGCAGAATGCTGCTGCCCTGCGCCGCTCCTCCTCTACTGTGGTGCACAGACATTATTCCACCTACCTGAACTCATACACAGACTTGCCAGTGTATGTTGGGCCACTCACACAGGGACCATCCCAGTACTACAACAGTTCAAAGGACATGTGCCACTTGTTTCCGTGTACCAGCCACTGCCCAGACAACACAGCAATGCTCCCCAGAATGAGTGACAGACAGGTGGTTTACCACAATAACATGTTTGGGCCTTATGATGGCCCAGGAAAGAGGGAGGACTTGGGCTCAGGGAGCCGAGAGCGGAGACAGGTGCTGGTGGCACGAAGAGTCAATAGCCCCTATGTGCCAAAGCCCTGGGGCAGGGTATCCAGTCTGGAATCAGAGGTCTGAATCACTCTCCTTATCAGACCTGTTTTAGGCCCACTGACTTGCATCGCTCTGAGGAGGGAAATGTCTGGAAGTTCTTTTTTGAGCTTCCAGTCAAAGCAAAAATGAAACCCTACACCAACAGTGTACTTTAGAGAGGTTCCTCTCAATTATTAGTGCAATAAGATCTTGGGCAGCAAAAAGTAAAAATATACCCTTGAAAGCCAGTTACTGCTGGGACTTTGTAAAGCAGACATCCTGAATTACTAAAAAAAATGGAAATATTGAAAAGTATTTAATGCATAAGAATTTAAGCTGTGGATGGTTGTTTAAAAAGATTTAATTTATGTTACTAGGTGAAATACTTTGGGTGAAGATATACTATAGCCTCTCAAATTCTCAATCTGATTATGACATGAGATATTTCTTTATTTTTCTTCCAAACATCATGTCAGTACCCATCATCTCTAATGGCAAAATATAAAGATCATTTTGTTTTTTAAGCACCGATATGTCTTCCGTAAATTTTCTAAGTCTACAACACTGGGTGCACCAAGACTTTCTGATAATTAATGTAATGTTGCTGCACTTTTAAAGCGAGGAAAAGCATATTAAGTATCATGTGTATTTTCATTGTTACCATACCCTTTAATAAACAACAAGGCAATTAAAGAGTCATTTGGACTTTTCTTCACCTTCTTAAGCAGAATATCCACACAGAATAAATAACCAGGAGAAATAAAAATGTAGACAAACGCCTTTACCAACAAAAAAAGTACCTAAAATGTTCTGAAGAGTATTTTCTGTCCAATTCCACAGTCCAACAACTGCACAGAGAAGTTAGGTTTTACAAACCCAAAACTACAGCGCTCAACAGCAAGAATATACTCAGCATTTCAAGTACAAAAACAACTAAATGAAATCAACCCAGTGCATTAGCCATGTCAAAGAAGCATGACAGAAGGGCTCGGCAACCTAAAGATAAGTGACTCAACAATTATGTCAAATAACATTAACAGATACCTGAGCAGATTCAAGACAGATAAACATAAGCAATAAAACTGTTCCAAGTTAAGCTGATAAACAGTTTCAGGCTTGGAAAAATGCAAACTAATCCAAACATTACACATCATTTATTTTTTTGAAAGTGATCAAAAGCACAAACCAACAGCATGAACAAAGTCTGTATATCCTACATGATTATCCACAAGCAAAGAAAATCTCAGCAAAAATAACAGCAGAGGGAGAAAATAGCAAAATCCAAGTAACTTCAGCAGCCATTTTGAAAAGCATATAAACAATGACTACAGCCAAGAATTGTACCAATTCTATATGAAAAGTATCTTTTTTTTTGGACAAATGCTTCGTTAGAAGTTAGTTGTCACCCAATACTCAGACGTACTTATGTTAGTTTTATGTTAAATGTGCAACTCAGTAAGTTTTACAGGAGCTTTAAAGGCTCCTTGAAACCACTATAGCATTGGCACAAAACTACAAGCCCACAACAGTCACATTAATTTATAACCATAGAATAAAAGACGCAATACACTTACCTTGTGAAGTTAATGTATTGATGATCAGGTCCTCAGTTTTGAAAAAGATGGCCACAATCTTAGCAAAGACAGAGAAAATCCTTACAGTGTGCTAGACACTGATGTTTACATCAAAACCCAAGTAACAATGTTTACATACAAAGTAATGCCCAATATTATCAAGAACTTTACAGAAACATATTTGGATAAAACGAACAAGCCACCTAAAACAAAACACAGTTCTAAAAATATATTATAAAATATAAATGTTCTTAACAAGAATCGAAAAACAAGAATAAAGTGAGTAGATATGTCCCCTGAAATACTCTTCTAAGATCTAGGTTGTGACAATTCCTTACATGAGGCTGATGTTTCAAGAGATTCAAGTGTATTGGTGGACTTGTGAAGGCTCCTAATACAACAGCATGGTTTAAAAATCATCAAAACTCACCTTATAAAGTGGAGACAACACTGAGCTGTGGCAAAGTGTGATGGCTTACATCCAGATTAACTTCTGCAACACACAAAAAATAAGCCTGCATGATGTCGAAAGTTATAAATCCTGTTGTTTCACAGTAGTTTATGTTTTAACCAAGACATTTTAAGTTAGCCAGCAAGCACCCAACAAATTGATCTTGTGAATTTGAGTTACTATTGCTATGAGAAAAATCAATATGCTCAGTGAACATAAAAAGAATGAGAGCAACAGGGAACAGAAACAAGAACACTGGGTCTACACACATAAAATTTGTCATTTAATCTAACCAAATTAAATGCATTTGTACAGTGAAGAAACAGGAGCACCTGAAGACTGCTCTCGAAACATGAGAATTTAATTCAGTAGGTACAGTGCCTTGTGAAAGTATCCGGCCCCCTTTGAACTTTTCAACCTTTTGCCACATTTCAGGCTTCAAACATAAAGATATAAAATTCCAATACTATGAGGTGAAGCATAATAGTGAGGGGAAAAAAACATGACAAATTAAATTACCTGTATGCACACCTTTGCATACTATGGTATTTTTCAATCAAAAATACTACTTTTCCTTGTGTTAATGGCAAGAATTTGGCATTTCTGTCAAATTTTAAAATGTCAACCTTGAAAATAATAACTGGATTGCAAAAGAGGTAGAAAATAAACATTCCACCTTGTACTCCTTAGGACAAGGGCGTCCAAAGCAGGTCCTCGAGGGCCGGTGTCCTGCATGGTTTAGATGTTTTCCTGCTTTAACACACCTGATTCAGGTGATTGGAGCTCAGAAAAAGCCTGTTAATCAGCTATCAACAGAAATCAGGTCTGCAGAAGCAGGGAAACATCTAAAACATGCAGGACACCCACCCTGCAGGACTGACGCACTGACATTAGACACCCCTGCCTTAGGGTAAAACAACACTTTCAATAGAAATACATTTTTATCAATCTAAACTGTTGGATTAAAAATAAATTTTATTTAATTATCCATCATTTGTTTTGTACCTGTTACCATGTTTTTTAGATATAATGAGCCCTCAGACACACATTAGAAAGTGAAATCAGTGATGTGTTTGTGATATATTCACCCATCTAAAATGGCTGCTGATTCATTTAGCTGTTTGGCATGTTCCTCTGCTTCGTGGACATGTTCAGCTAGCATGCCATCACTCAAGCCGTCGGTAAGGCCCTGAACCTTGTCATTCAGCAGAGCATGAAGACGACCGAGCTCTCTCTTCATCTCCTCCACGTCCTACGAATAGAGATCAGAAGCTTACATTTATATTTACTTAGCAAGATAAAATAAGTTTCTTTTTTATAAATGTTCTCAACCAACCAACCAACCCACCCACCGACCCCACTCAGAATGCACAACAGTAAAAAGTTTTAAAAAGTCGTGTTGCTTTTCCTGATAATTCAGTACCTCCAGCTCCTTGTTGATGTTGTCAGAGAGCTCGTTATCCTCATTTAGTAGATTATTTCCATCTCCAAGGATCTTCTGTGCATCTTGCTTCACAGAATCGACTGCATCTCGCCTCCTCTGCAAAAACAAAACAAAAAACGGATCATTAAGCATGTCTGCAGTAATACACTTAATGTACAGTACCTTGCGAAAGTACTCGGCCCCCTTGAACTTTTCAACCTCTTGCCACATTTCAGGCTTCAAACATAAAGATATAAAATTCAAATTTTTTGTGAAGAATCAACAACAAGTGGGACACAATCGTGAAGTGGAATGAAATTTGTTGGATGTGTCAAACTTTTTTAACAAATAAAAAAATGAAAAGTGGGGCGTGTAATATTATTCAGCCCCTTTACTTTCAGTGCAGCAAACTGACTCCAGAAGTTCAGTGAGGATCTCTGAATGATCCAATGTTGTCCCAAATGACTGATGATGATAAATAGAATCCACCTGTGTGTAATCAAGTCTCCGTATAAATGCATCTGCTCTGTGATAGTCTCAGGGTTCTGTTCAAAGCACAGAGAGCATTATGAAGACCAAGGAACACACCAGGCAGGTCAGAGATACTGTTGTGGAGAAGTTTAAAGCTGGATTTGGATACAAAAAGATTTCCCAAGCTTTAAACATCCCAAGGAGCACTGTGCAAGCAATCATATTGAAATGGAAGGAATATCAGACCACTACAAATCTACCAAGACCCGGCCGTCCCTCTAAACTTTCATCTCGAACAAGGAGAAGACTGATCAGAGATGCAGCCAAGAGGCCCATGATCACTCTGGATGAACTGCAGAGATCTACAGCTGAGGTGGGAGAGTCTGTCCATAGGACAACAATCAGTCATACACTGTACAAATCTGGCCTTTATGAAAGAGTAGCAAGAAGGAAGCCATTTCTCAAAGATATCCATAAAAAGTCTCATTTAACGTTTGCCACAAGCCACCTGGGAGACACACCAAACATGTGGAAGAAGGTGCTCTGGTCAGATGAAACCAAAATCAAACTGTTTGGCCACAATGCAAAAAGATATGTTTGGCGTAAAAGCAACACAGCTCATCACCCTGAACACACCATCCTCACTGTCAAACATGGTGGTGGCAGCATCATGGTTTGGGCCTGCTTTTCATCAGCAGGGACAGAGAAGATGGTCAAAATTGATGGGAAGATGGATGGGGCCAAATACAGGAACATTCTGGAAGAAAACCTGTTGGAGTCTCCTAGAGACCTGAGACTGACGGAGATTTATCTTCCAACAAGACAATGATCCAAAACATAAAGCCAAATCTATAATGGAATGGTTCACCAATAAACATATCCAGGTGTTGGAATGGCCTAGTCAAAGTCCAGACCTGAATCCAATCGAGAATCTGTGGAAAGAGCTGAAGACTGTTGTTTAGGAACGCTCGAGTTGTTTTTCAAGGAAGAATGAGAAAGAATTTCAGTCTCTCGATGTGAAAACTGATAGAAACAAACCCCAAGAGACTTGCAGCTGTAATTGCAGCAAAGGGTGGCGCTACAAAGTATTAATGCAAGGGGGCCAAATAATATTACACACCCCACTTTTCAGTTTTTTGTTAAAAAAGTTTGACACAATAAATTTCATTCCACTTCACGATTGTGTCCCAGTTGTTGATTCTTCACAAAAAATGAGAATTTTATATCTTTATGTTTGAAGCCTTAAATGTAGCAAGAGGTTGAAAAGTTCAAGGGGGCCGAATACTTTCACAAGGTTCTGTAACATCTTGCTTGGAAGGCTGCACAACTATCATAGCTAGTAATTTAGAATCATGATGATATCCAAAGTTTCACTTTATACCTTCAGACCACATGGCCTTGATATATGATCATATCTATAATCTAATCATCGACATTTCAGAAAAATTAATGGTCTTGCAGAAAACCAAAACCTAAAGTGAATATCTGTGCTTATATCATCTACAAAAAAGTACGCAAAAACTCATCTAACATGCATTTGTTTAAAATCTGAGTCTTGAACAGGGATTAACCTTACGTATGATACTCTTGAAAGTCCTTCACACCAGTTTATTACACACTACATCACAATGTCCAGTGATAAGCAGTGGTTTCTACTCGTTGTACTGGGAGAAATGTGCCCATAACTTATATAACTTATTACAACTTGCCACAGCTTGATACAAACTTCTTAAACAATGCAGGTAATTTTGTATGAATACCTCTTTTTTCTTATTTAGGCTCTCCCTGTAGTTTTAATTAAAACAATGTAGAACATTTTTCACACCAACACATCTGTAACAAGATGCAGAAATGGCACATGAAAGCTACATTAAAAGCAGTTTTTCTTTTTACTTGCTTTCCTTCCTGTGTATCCAATGTCTCTCATGTAGGATATATTTAAGACCATAATAAACCTGAAACAAAGGACTGTATTTTTTAAATGTCTGTTTTCTTTTTTCTTAAAAAATAATAAAACGACAGCCATTTAAAAAACAAAAAAATAATCAAATAAAATGTCATTTAAAGAAGTAATCCACTTCTCATTTCCTTGTTCGCTGAAAAAAAATGCATACAAAGCCATGTTCCAGAAGATATAATCACCAGGAGATCTAAAACAAAACAATAGATCCTGAACAGTGGACAGGATACAATACATGCTCCCTTGGTTCAGGCCTTTCAGAGTAACAAAGGTTACTTTAAACCTGACAGAGCAAGTAACAACTGGTTCCCCATTAAAACAATAAAGGTTCTACAAACAAAAGCAGAGAAATATAACAAATCATCAGTAATTGTATTTTAACATGCTTAAACTAAGCTCCAAACGTTATTTTTTATATATTAGTATTGTGTGTGAGTTTATGTTGCATACATTTACATCTTTGAAATCTGATGGACTATGCATGGAAATGTTGGTCAAATTCTTCTTTCCAGGTTTTTGTTTATTTAAGAGAGTTAAGAAAATAAAAACACCAACATGTATTCAAATAGATCTTAAAGTGTATTTTTTTCCATTGTTTCACAACCCTCCAGCCTGGATGATATATTTGTTCATTTTGATAGCATGACCAACACGTAATTGTAGAATTGAACCAGCTGCCCCGATGTTTGTAGATCAAAGTGGAGAAAATTAGCAATGAGCGAAAACATTCACCAATGTTGCAAATATCTCAGCTTTGTTTAATTGACTAATTTCTGCTAACAAGATGCAACTGCTTCATTATAGCAATTATTATAATGTATAATTGTATGTATGTAAAAAAAGACACATTTTGATTTGGCTTATTTCACCAAGTTGAGTGTTTCATTATGAAAACTCTAGTGTGCTACTAGGAAAAGAAAAATGAATGGGAAACAGCAGGTCATCATGAAACGTAACATATACCACCAATGAAGTATAATGGTGCAAACATTTTCCAAACATTTCAAGGTCTGAAGCTTGTATGCAGCGCAGGAAAAACAAATGTGTATGTTACATTCAAAGTGTGTGGCTGCCATTTCAGCTTTAATCACTGAATTTGTAACTCCTACAATAGCAGCTTTTTATTTTCTATTCCAGGTTCTTACTGTGTTTAGTCCAAGTATATTTATTCAGCTGAACCTCTCCATAACTTCCTTAAAAACCATAAATTTATTGGAAAAGGGAATTGGTTTGTTACCATCAGTGAATCTGCAGCTTCAATTTTTGCTCCAAACAACAAA
Organism: Girardinichthys multiradiatus; assembly: GCF_021462225.1. NCBI lineage: Eukaryota > Metazoa > Chordata > Actinopteri > Cyprinodontiformes > Goodeidae > Girardinichthys > Girardinichthys multiradiatus. The sequence continues at coordinate 38,315,223 of NC_061818.1, read as the reverse complement.
GTACTAAACATTCCCAAAATATCATTTGTTGTGTTTTTCCACAAGTGAAAGATAAAATCAGGGCAAAATATTTAAATTGCGTTGCGACCAAACAGTGTTTGATTTGACCAAATGTACCAAAAAGTACTTCTTTTTTTAAATGAGGTAGTGTTTTTAACAATTTATTGACCAAATATCAATTAATACATGAGCAATATCCAGTGCCAATAGAAAGATTTAAATAATTTTATCTTAACACGAATTTAATTTGAAAAATAATGTAAGCTGAATATCTACTTTCAAAGCAGGACAATGTTACTCTTTTTGATGGGGTAAAGATTATATTCGACAGTAACAAACATGAGCTTTTTGCTAAATAAAAGGAAATTAATTATTTTTATTCATTACCTGCCATTTATTCTAACCACTGACAAAAATAGAACATTCATTAAAGACAGTTTGTTGGACATTTGATTGTAATATATGAAAAAAACATTTTTATTATTTTGGGTAAAAACCCTTCACAGCTTTCAAAGTTAATTGAGGGACATAAACTACCACATGATTTAAAAATATTACACACTGCAGCTTACTTAAAGAGGAACAAAACCCCAAATCCAGTTTTTTGCAAATAAATTGTATAAACTGGACCTTAAGGGTGCCATCTTTACCTTACTATGCATTTTCTATGTCATGTAAACTTAGTGCTGCCCTCTTTGGTGATGAACGGTGTTTACTGCAGTTGAATCTTCCTATTCAAACAGTAGAGTTTGGTACATGCTTACGTCACAGCCCCTGCGTTCCAGTATAAAACCGTCTCACTCAGACATGCCCCTGTAGTGGTCCTCCGCTGCCTCGGCAGTGCCAGCTTCAGGCATCGCTGAGTCAGCACCTTGAGCCCGCGGCTCAAACTGCTCAGGCCCGCTGGGCTTCGTGAAACCTCTCTTAATCTCCGGTGACCTCGTCTTAACACTTGGTGCTGTCAAGTTTGGGGGCAGCGCCAAGTGGAACTAAACCCCAGACAAATATTGAAAAATGCCACCAAAGTAGGCAGTGCCAAGAGAAACTGAGACACACAGCCAGGTGTTGGGTTGAGCGGAGGAGGATAAGCAGGGGTCCGGAAGACAAGAGTGAGTTGAGCGATGCTGGTAGTTTTGCCATGGATACATCTTTTCAGGTGGAGCATCCCCTTTCCCCCAATTCCAGAGGTTAAGGGAGGCATAAGGAAGAACAGCTTTGAGTCGAAAAGTTATGTTAGCAGCATCAATGCTAGCAAGGACTAACATTCAAAGCAGTAACAAACTTTCAGAAAGTTTACCTATACAGGGGTTGGACAATGAAACTGAAACACCTGTCATTTTAGTGTGGGAGGTTTCATGGCTAAATTGGAGCAGCCTGGTAGCCAGTCTTCATTGATTGCACATTGCACCAGTAAGAGCAGAGTGTGAAGGTTCAATTATCAGGGTAAGAGCACAGTTTTGTTCAAAATATTGAAATGCACACAACATTATGGGTGACATACCAGAGTTCAAAAGAGGACAAATTGTTGGTGCACGTCTTGCTGGCTCATCTGTGACCAAGACAGCAAGTCTTTGTGATGTATCAAGAGCCACGGTATCCAGGGTAATGTCAGCATACCACCAAGAAGGACGAACCACATCCAACAGGATTAACTGTGGACGCAAGAGGAAGCTGTCTGAAAGGGATGTTCGGGTGCTAACCCGGATTGTATCCAAAAAACATAAAACCACTGCTGCCCAAATCACGGCAGAATTAAATGTGCACCTCAACTCTCCTGTTTCCACCAGAACTGTCCGTCAGGAGCTCCACAGGGTCAATATACACGGCCGGGCTGCTATAGCCAAACCTTTGGTCACTCATGCCAATGCCAAACGTCGGTTTCAATGGTGCAAGGAGAGCAAATCTTGGGCTGTGGACAATGTGAAACATGTATTGTTCTCTGATGAGTCCACCTTTACTGTTCTCCCCACATCCAGGAGAGTTATGGTGTGGAGAAGCCCCAAAGAAGCGTACCACCCAGACTGTTGCATGCCCAGAGTGAAGCATGGGGGTGGATCAGTGATGGTTTGGGCTGTCATATCATGGCATTCCCTTGGCCCAATACTTGTGCTAGATGGGCGTCACTGCCAAGGACTACCGAACCATTCTTGAGGACCATGTGCATCCAATGGTTCAAACATTGTATCCTGAAGGCGGTGCCGTGTATCAGGATGACAATGCACCAATACACACAGCAAGACTGGTGAAAGATTGGTTTGATGAACATGAAAGTGAAGTTGAACATCTCCCATGGCCTGCACAGTCACCAGATCTAAATATTATTGAGCCACTTTGGGGTGTTTTGGAGGAGCGAGTCAGGAAACGTTTTCCTCCACTAGTATCACGTAGTGACCTGGCCACTATCCTGCAAGAAGAATGGCTTAAAATCCCTCTGACCACTGTGCAGGACTTGTATATGTCATTCCCAAGACGAATTGACGCTGTATTGGCCGCAAAAGGAGGCCCTACACCATACTAATAAATTATTGTGGTCTAAAACCAGGTGTTTCAGTTTCATTGTCCAACCCCTGTACATGTAGATTCATATTATCTCAAGTAGAGGATATGATTGAAGGTATAAAATATAAAACACTAAGATCAGTGCTCGCAGGTCCAACTCCTGTCTTGTTACGGGTAGTGTGTTTTGAGATAGATGGTTTTATACCCGAACCAGGGCTGTGACATGGACATGCACCAAGCTGTACCGTTTGAACCAATAGGAAAATTTAACTGCAGTAACTACCATTTAACCCAAAGAAGGCAGCACTGAGACAGTTTTAGGACACAGAATTAAACAACTTGCACACAAAAAATGCACAATAAGACAAAGATAGCACCATTAAGGTCCAATTTACGCAGTTTATCTGCAAAACAAGTTGATTTGGGGTTAAGTTCCACTTTAAAATTGAACCTACATATACATTGTTGGCATTGTTTCAGAAGCCTTTTAATGCCCTACCTGGTAAAATTCTAGTACTTTAGGCAAGATTGCCAGGTGTCGTGCTGGAAAACAAAATCAGCACCTCATCAGCAGACACTTCTGATGTCATCTATAGTTCAGGAGTGGCTTGACACAAGGAATGTGGAAGTGCCTTGTGAATCTCCCCCAAAAGTCTGGGCTTTGCTTCACAATCCTCTCAAGGTTTCAGTTATCCCTGTCTTTTTTTCCAACCACACTTTTCCCTTGCATTGAACTTTCTCTCCAAACAGCCAGTTTCTCTGACAATCACCTTTTATGGCTTTAGCCTCCCTACCTTTAGCGTTAAAGCCTCGAGTGTCTGCTGCTCATCTCTTCCCCGTTATTTTGAAGGCCTCAAAACGTCTGTAATAAAAATCTTTTTTATAAATTGTTGTCATGAGATTATTGACTCTTTGGTAAGACTGATTTTTCTGTTTTCATTTACTATAAGCAATTACCATAAAATTAACGTCGAATATGTCACTCTGTGTAATTAATCTTTAAACGACCTTCAATTTTTAAACTGAATTGTCGCAATAAGTTAAGATTTCTTTGATTTACTAATTAACAGAGAGGCAGCCAAAATGAAAAGCCATTAATAGCTACTGGTACCTGAGCAGCTGGCGCCTGTACTGAACATTCAAAGCGCCGACAAATGAAATATTTTCCGACAGAAGTAGCTGGAAAGCGTAAGTCCTTAACGGCAGTTGAGAAAACGAGTTTGATATATTCAAAAGAAAAATCTCGTCAAACAAAAATACTATGCAGACAAGTAAGGCCGTTGTTAACGAGCAATTAAAGACCAACGTTTCAGAAGTAAAGGCTAGCTAGCTAACTGTTGGTCAGCTGCTAAAGTCACGAACATCGCGGCAAACAAACTTTAGGATTTTGTTATGTGTCTGTACTTATTTTGTTACAATTAAATAACAAAAATAAATAGATTCATAAACTCCTGAAAAACTTACATTTGACCACAAAAATAACAGATTAACTTCCGTTAGTTTTCTATCCGGTGACGAAGTTCAAACCGTCCATCAACTGACACGTCGAACGGATGCAGAAATTCGGGGTCCACCACCCAGGTTTGCAGGGGCCCCAACAATACAGTCATGAGTCAATTTCCAAGAAATAAATAGTATAAAACGGCCCAGAAAAATTCAAATTAAAAACCTGAATCATCTTTAAAGTTGACTTCGAATTAGATTGTAGATGTTTTGCTTCCTTCTTTTTTATTTACTTATTTTAGTTTTCAAACATATTTTATTATATTATTTGTATTAGTTGTAGCACTTCTCAGGATTTTAGAAAATATTCAGTTTATACCTTCTACTTTTGGTGCCTCTTTGTCATCATCACCACAATTGTTTCCTCAGTCATTCAAACCCAGATAACCTAACACCTCTGTTTTCTGCTTATGTTTAGCCTTTTATCCTCATTATTTCCAGTTGTGTTGTTTATTGCTTACTGTTTAATCCAGTGTAAAGCACTTTGAGTTTCCCTTTAGACTTAATGATATGATGTAATTAGACACCTAAATATAAATGTTTCTAATCTGGATATTGCAAAGTGTTTCTTATGAGGTTCAAGTTATACTCTGGGATGGAGACTTTAAACAGGTACATTTCAGGATAACTACAGAGAAATGTAAATAGAACAACATATTACTACTCCTACAAATAAATTAAAAACAAATGAGTCATTTTTTACCTTGACAAATGTTTTATACCTCTCAATCTTAACACTAACAATTTACCAGTGGCAGTAACACTATTTATTGTATTGTCACCTATAATTTCTAATCAGCAGACTGATCAAAAAACAGAATCACAGGTATGTAAAAGGGGAAAAATGGGGCAAATGCAAAAGGAAAAATTTTATAAATGCAACTGACACCTATAAATAACAAATGTAGGCTATATACTGTAAAGTATGTAATGTTTACATTTAAAATAGGCTAAAAGGTTTTACAGAAAAAATAATGCATTGAATAATAATGAAAAAAGTTTAGAAAATAAACAGAAAAAAATATAACAATACTAAATTAATCAATTAGCATGACTGAAAAATTAAAGATTAAAAAACAATCTGTTTTTTTCACTGTAATGGTCTACAGAACAGTTGACAGTGTTATGTTAATCTTTTCCAGAGGTGGTGTCCACGTCTTTGGACTCAGAGGCATCTGATGTGCACCATCACACAATGGAAATGTGAACACTGGTTTGATAGATCCAGACCAGTGTTTCAGATGGAAGAAATGGATGCAGACAGCTTTAAAACTCATCACTTTATTGAGACTTTTATAATCATTGAAGTCCTTCCACCAACTAACCAGCAAAAAATCGAACTCTTTAATTATTGAAATCTCACATAATGGAAAAAAATGACCACAAACCATGACAAGGACAAAAAATCCATTGCACCCAACAATTATTCATTATTTCTTATATCCCTCAACATAGCATAACTGCCATGTAAACACATTTATGGTGAAGGTTTAGTTGCTGTAAGTTGTGGTTTATGTTGCTGTAAAATCTCTGTTGCTGGTGTGAATATGCAGGTTGGCTCAGACCCAAACAGCAGACACAGTGGTCTAGCAATGAGACACTTATGTGTTCTGTGCTGCTCTCTGAGACCTGCAGAACTGACGGGAAGGCTGGCTGATTGCAGCAAGGATGATAAATGAGTTTGCACATGCTGGTAAAATGTGAGCAACAAATTGCTGTCCAACATTCAAAATATCAACACTCAAAGGCTGTCCTGCTACTGTCCCACGCACTGGTGGGAAATTTAACACAATTATAAATAACAGCTCTATTTGGATCTGTCTGGAAATATGGAAACACACTGGAAAATACAATCTTTGTGTGTGACGAGTTAGTGACCTATATATTTTCTATAGACATACATTTCACATACTGTTTGATTAGTCAGAAATATCTAGTCACATTTTTCAAAATGTAGAAAACCTCACTAAAGGTTTTTGGACCTCAACATGTTTCTGACCTTTGTGGGTGTGTGGCATTTATAGTACATGATGGTAACTCCTGAGGTTCCCTTCATAGGGCTGCTTCCCAGCCTGGAGACTTTCTGTATGGAGTTTGGATGTTCTACCCCTGGATGGGTGGGTTCTCTAGCTTCTTTCCACAGTCCAAAAACACTGTTAGGTTAACTGGTTATTTCAAATTGCCCATAGGTATGAGTGTTTAATGCATGGCTGTTTGTCCTGTGTGTCTCTGTATTGCCCTGTAATGGACAAATGACCTTTTTAGTGTATAACCTGCCTCTTGCCTAATAACTGCTGGAGATAGGCACCAACCACCCCCCTTGCATGGATGCAGACAAGGACCTGGCAAGGTATATCTCTTGTACTAGGTCATGGCCGATTTCAATCCTTGTCACAAATAGGATCACAGTGAGAAGGTGCTGTTAACCTACTTGTATAGAAGGTGGTAAAGGTACAATAAAGCATGTCAGGAAACTAGTACTTCTTGAACTTTTCTGCATTTTGGTCACACTTTTCAGATTGTTAGCAAAACACTTTGAGAACTATGTATCATTTGCCTGTACTTCCCAATTATGCATTATTTTGTGTTTGCGTATCACATAAAATCCTAATAAAATACGCTAAAAGTTTGAGTTGTAACCTGGCAAAATGTGAAAACGTTCAAGGGAAAAAAAAAATATTTCTGTAACTCACTGTATTTAGTGAGGCTGCGAGGTGCCGCAGTTGGTAGCACTGTTGCCTTGTAGCAATAAGGTTCTGAGTTCAAATCCTGGTCTGGGGTCTCTGTGAATTTCCATGCATGGGATCTACTCCACCCATCCTTGAACCGTCACCTTAACGTGGTGGAGGGGTTTGAGTGCTCAAATGATCCTAGAGGCTATGTTGTCTGGGGCCTAAATGCCCCTGGTAGGGTCTCCCATGGCAAACAGGTTCTAGGTGATGGGTCAGACAAAGAATGGTTCAAGAACCCCTCATGAAGAACACAATATCGAGGCACGTGACGTCGCCCGGTACGGCGGAGCCGGGGTCCCACCCTGGAGCCAGGCCTGGGGTCGGGACTCGTCGGAGAGCGCCTGGTGGCCGGGTTGCTCCTCGCGGGACCCGGCCGGGCCAAGCCCGAACGAGAGACGCGAGGCCATCCCCCAGTGGGCCCACCACCCGCAGGGGGAACCGTGAGGGACCGGTGCAAAGAGGATTGGGTGGCGGACAAAGGTGGAGACCTCAACGGCCCGATCCCCGGATGCTTAGGCTGGCTCTAGGGACGTGGAATGTCACCTCGCTGGGGGGGAAAGAGCCTGAGCTTGTGCGGGAGGTCGAGAGATATCGACTAGAAATAGTCGGGCTCGCCTCCACGCACAGCCTGGGCTCTGGAACCCATCTCCTTGAGAGGGGTTGGACTCTCTTCTACTCTGGAGTGGCCCACGGGGAGAGGCGGCGGGCTGGTGTGGGTTTGCTTGTTGCCCCCCAGCTCAGCCGTCTCATGTTGGGGTTTACCCCAGTGGATGAGAGGGTTGTATCCCTGCGCCTTCGGGTTGGGGAGAGGTCTCTGACTATCATTTCAGCCTACGGGCCGAGTGGTAGTGCAGAGTACCCTGCCTTCTTGGCGTCCCTGTCGGGGGTGCTGGATAGTGGACACCGGCAGTAAGGGATGCTGTTAAGCTGAAGAAGGAGTCCTATCAGCTGTGGTTGGCTTGTGGGACTCCTGAGGCGGCTGACGGGTACCGTGAGGCCAAGCGTGCTGCGGCCCGGGCTGTGGCAGAGGCAAAAATTCGGGCCTGGGAAGAGTTCGGTGAGGCCATGGAGAAGGACTACCGGTTGGCCTCGAAGCGATTCTGGCAAACCGTCCGGCGCCTCAGGAGGGGGAAGCAGTGCTTTGCCAACACTGTTTATAGTGGGGGCGGGAGACTGCTGACCTCGACTGAGGACATTATCGGGCGGTGGAAGGAGTACTTCGAGGATCTCCTCAATCCTGCCATCACGCATTCCGTGGTGGAAACAGAGGCTGGGGACTCGGGGTTGGACTCTTTCATCACCCAGGCTGAAGTCACCGAGGTGGTTAAAAAGCTCCGCGGTGGCAAGGCTTCGGGGGTGGATGAGATCCGCCCTGAGTACCTCAAGTGTCTGGATGTTGTGGGGCTGTCATGGTTGACATGCCTCTTCAACATTGCGTGGCGGTCGGGGACAGTGCCTCTGGACTGGCAGACTGGGGTGGTGGTCCCCCTTTGTAAGAAGGGGGACCGGAGGGTGTGTTCCAACTACAGGGGGATCACACTCCTCAGCCTCCCTGGTAAGGCCTACGCCAGGGTATTGGAGAGGAGAGTCCGACCGATAGTCGAACCTCGGCTTCAGGAGGAACAGTGTGGTTTTCGTCCCAGCTGTGGAACACTGGACCAGCTCTATACCCTCTACAGGGTGCTCGAGGGTTCATGGGAGTTTGCCCAACCGGTTCACGTGTGTTTTGTGGACCTGGAGAAGGCATTTGACTGTGTCCCTCGTGATGCCCTGTGGGGGGTGCTCCAGGAGTATGGAATCGGGGGCCCTTTATTGGGGGCCATCCGGTCCCTGTACGAGCGGAGCAGGAGTTTGGTCCGCATTGCCGGCACTAAGTCGGACCTGTTCCCAGTGCATGTTGGACTCCGGCAGGGCTGCCCTTTGTCGCCGGTCCTGTTCATAACTTTTATGGAGAGGATTTCTAGACGCAGCCAAGGGCCGGAGGGGGTCTGGTTTGGGGACCAGTGGATTTCGTCTCTTCTTTTTGCGGATGACGTGGTCCTGCTGGCCCCCTCTAGCCAAGACCTACAGCATGTGCTGTGGCGGTTCGCAGCCGAGTGTGAAGCGGCTGGGATGAGGATCAGCTCCTCCAAGTCCGAGGCCATGGTACTCGACCGGAAAAGGGTGGCTTGTCCTCTTCCTGTTGGAGGGGAGTTCCTGCCTCAAGTGGAGGAGTTTAAGTATCTCGGGGTCTTGTTCACGAGTGAGGGAAGAATGGAGCGGGAGATCGACAGACGGATCGGTGCAGCTGCCACAGTAATGGGGGCGCTGTGCCGGTCCATTGTGGTGAAGAGAGAGCTGAGCCGAAAAGCAAAGCTCTCAATTTACTGGTCGGTCTACGTTCCTACCCTCACCTATGGCCATGAACTTTGGGTCATGACCGAAAGAACGAGATCACGGATACAAGCGGCTGAAATGAGCTTCCTCCGTAGGGTGGCCGGGCACTCCCTTAGAGATAGGGTGAGGAGCTCGGCCATCCGGGAGGAGCTCGGAGTAGAGCCGCTGCTCCTCCACATTGAGAGGAGCCAGTTGAGGTGGCTCGGGCATCTATACCGGATGCCTCCTGGACGCCTTCCTCGGGAGGTGTTCCAGGCCCAGGGGATGGCCCAGGACACGCTGGAGGGACTATGTCTCTCGGCTGGCCTGGGAACGCCTTGGGCTCCCCCTGGAGGAGCTGGAGGAGGTGTCTGGAGAGAGGGACGTCTGGGCGTCTCTGCTGAGTCTGCTGCCCCCGGGACCTGGTCCTGGATAAGCGGAAGACGACGAACGAACGAACGATCTACTCCAGCTTCCTCCCACAGTTTAACAACATGACTGTTAGGTTAATTGGTCTCTCTAAATTGCCCTTGGGTATGAATGGTTGTGTGCATGGTTGTTTGTCCTGTGTTGCCCTGCGATGGACCGACGACCTGTCCACTGTGTACCCCGCCTCTCGCCTGTAGACTGCTGGAGATAAGCACCAGCTCCCCCGTGACCCTGTACGGAAGGCAGGATGGATGGATTTAGCGAGTAATAAAAGAGCAGCTTTAGGATTGCCTTCAAACTAATAGAATTTCTCAAATTTGCTTCAATCCAGCCACATTCTGATTGTTCATGGGGAGTGTAGTGAAATATTAATCCAGTGTGATAGGGGTATAAGTACATTAAAAACAGCAGTGTAGATATTTTAGATCATACTCGTGTCTTTTTCTTACATTCTGCTCAGCTTGTTTTTGTTAAGTTTGTATGGAAACAAAAATAAATAATTTATTTCACCAATGTCAGCTTGTGCCTGCTGTGAGGGCACTTATGTTTCTCTTCTGTTAAAATGATAAATATCTATTGCCTCAGAACACCACAAAATGTAGTGAACCTACTTTTACGTACATAGTTGCAAAACTTGCAGCTTAAGACAAAATCAGAAGTAACCCGCAGTTTCTTTCACCGTCGTTGTCCTGCAATGTAGCTAGTTTAAAAAAAAAACCAGTCAGTTTCAGCAAAGAGTTCTTTATTTCATGCAAAAAAAACTCAATTATAATTTTTACAAGGCCTCTCTGGATTAACTGCTGTGTGCAGCTCCATCTGAGCATGATAGACTCTATGTTCTCACTTAAATCAGTGACTGATGAGCACCGTTCGCTGCAGCTGTCATCCAGAAACGTGACTTCTAATTTAACAGATAGAGATTACTGCCACAAGCATTTAAAGAATGTGAGAACTGACTCTCTCATTTCTGAAAACATGAGGTAACTCTCAGCGGGCAAAGTGAACTTTTTTCTTTGACCAAACCAATCTTTATTAAATTCACTCAGTAATTAATGACATTCTCTGATGTGCGTACTCTGTAATGTGTCACATTACTCCTCAGTCCTTGTTGAAATGGATGAATTCACAGATGATGTGCATTCAGAGATGAGCCTTGCAAGATGAATGATTTTCCAATTTCACCACATAAATAATAGACGGGATTATATTTAATGACAAGAAATGTGCTAGTTTATGAATATAATTTCACTCTTCATTTGCTCTGAACATTGAAAACATTGAAATCAGATGGTTGCAGGTGTATAAGCTGCTGATGGCCGTCGAAAAGCTCTAATGAGCAATATGAGACTGGTGTTTTTTTCATTATTCAAGACTACAAAGGGAAAACAGTATTGCCTTGGACCACACACATCCATCAAATTATTAAGATACATGCATGGAATAACTGGTATTTTGTTAAAAAAATCTTTTCATATTTCTGCTTGGCTTCTAAAGACGTTTCCAATTACTGCATAGAACATGTAAAATCGACATAAAGCCGAGAGACAGAGGGTACCTTGAGTTACTGGTTGCTATGGTAAATCCCGCCTTTTCTGGGAATATGGAAGTATAGCCCACAGCACTACTACTAATGTTGTTTTTAATCAGATCGGCACACAAAAACTCAAACAAGAAATTAAGCCTCAAATGATCAATTACTGTATGAAAACTTAACGTTCTATTGTTAAACCATAAGCGGCAAATTCTTCATGAAGAAATAATTAGAAAAATGTGATTGTTATAAGATCTTTGTAATTATCCAGCATTAAGGTCGCATTAAAAGAAAGTGAAAGTGAAATAATGTGAGAGAGTTAGTTTTCAGTTTTTTCCAAAATCTTTTTAACATGTTTGTGATGAGCTTATGAAACAACGAGCAGAGAGCCACAAGTTGGTATAGTCGCTCACATTATCTTAGTTGTGATGAGAAGAAGCTGTTTGATGAATCCTTGAACTCTCCTTTCACTGCAGGAATGACAGCTCTCCATATGAAAGTGCACAGATGCGGAAATAGCTGAATGAAATAAGCAAAACTGCACTTGAAAGGACTATTTCAAAGTCTCAACACATCAGATCAGAGTCAAAAACATACACAAGTCACTTTAAAATGATTTCTAAGAACTCTCTATGCAAAATGATGCAGCTGAGCCATATATAGGGTTGGTTTAGTCTGGAGAGATGAATTGGACCCATTTAATTAGATAAGCAGTGCAGATCTTATTAACAGTAAGAAGCCCTGGAAAAAATGCTGCCAAGTTTAAAACTGAACCCAGATCAATACTCTAAATTAAAACTGTCCAGCACAGAGTGAGTGTCTCTGTTTAAATAGACCAGCTGACAGATGGTTTTACTGTCAAACAGAAGATGCTTCATATTCACATGCTTTATTTGCAAATTATTTGTCCTTTTTTGTAAATTATAAAAAATATCACATTCACAAAATAACATCTATTTTTAGCTTATCCAGCTAAAAATAGCATTTGAAATAAAGAGATTTCATGAAGAATATCTGCTGTCGTGTTCAACAGACATTAATTGGTTCCATTTAAAACAGCTGTAAACAGCTTTAATTAAAGAGCATCGCATTTAATTAATAAAATGGCAGATCTTCCATTTAATGTCACGTTACTTAGTGTTAAATTAATGAATGTATGAATGTCCCTACAAGTGATTAACTTGCTACTCAATAAAAACGGAATGATTTTCTTAAAAATGTTCAGTGTTTGATCCAAGTTATGCAACATATTGAACCTTGGATTGTGGTGTGTATCATAATAAAAAGGATCAATTTGGGCGCAGCACTGGCACAGCTGTAGAGCAGGCCTCCCAAATATCGAGAGGCTTTGACCCTCATGCTGTCCCCTGGTTCGAGCCCCGGCGACAACGACCTGTGCTCCTTGCCTTCCCCTCTCTTAACCACATTTCTTTTCTGCCTACTTTCAAAGAAAATTGACAAAATAAAGGCCACTAGTGGTGCAAAACAAATCTTAAAAACAAAGGATTCAATTTAATAAATGGTTCTTTGCCAATTTGAAAGAATGAAATGAATGGATGATCTAATTTCCATCTATCATCGTGACAACAGAAACTCCAAGGTCCACAAATGTATTAAAAATACAGCAATATATCACTCAATAAACATCATGACTGATGTTTTCACATTTAATCATCATCCCGTAACTCCAAGCATGTAATCACATACTTGGAGGTACACTTACGAATTTCACAGAATCAATATTCAGTATTTAAATTGTATTCTCGATTATTTAAAAGCTCACTGGATTTCTAAATGAATAAAATAAGAGTTAACCTTAATAAAGCAATTTATGAGTCACATACTGTATAAGAGAAACTTTCACATTTGCTCTCAGGTCTTCAGATAACACTGGACACTAAATCCTCAGCCACCTATGGCCCAACAAGGTCATTTAGATTGTCCTGCAAAACAAAAACTGTTCATAAAGGACAACGTTTACATCCAAGGTATGTGCGCTTTCTTACATTCCTTAAATAAAAATATAATCCTCTGAAACATCGCAGGAAATAAAATGAAAAACATTGATCTTCATGTTGTCTGGAGAACAGTTGTTCAAGAACGTGGTCAAGCTGTCTAGATAGAAAATGTAATGATACAGATTAGTTGTTACTGTGATTTCTGTACAAAGACAACACCAAACCCAGTCTTAGTTGAGACATTTACATGCTGTTTAGAAATACAAACTCCAGGTTTTTCTGGCTATGGGACAAATCTGTTGGCAGATGGTCCAAAAGCTGAGTTCAGTTCTGCTGCAGACCAAACAACAGGATGCAGGGTCAGGAGCTCTAAGTTGAACAGATTGGGGACTTTGATCCAGCTGGATTTCGGACATTTATCCTCATCTGGGTCCCAAAGGGGGTGGTAAGGGGTTCCTATGAGCTCCACTGTCACGAAATGCTGATTGGAGAACATGTGAGCGGCCATGATGCCAGGATAGAGAGGGAATAATGGTGCAACCAGATCAGAACCAGTGGTAGGACACTTATACAGGTCCTTCTCAAAATATTAGCGTATTGTGATAAAGTTAATTATTTTCCATAATGTAATGATGAAAATTTAACATTCATATATTTTAGATTCATTGCACACTAACTGAAATATTTCAGGTCTTTTATTGTCTTAATACAGATGATTTTGGCATACAGCTCATGAAAACCCAAAATTCCTATCTCACAAAATTAGCATATCATTAAAAGGGTCTCTAAACGAGCTATGAACCTAATCATCTGAATCAACGAGTTAACTCTAAACACCTGCAAAAGATTCCTGAGGCCTTTAAAACTCCCAGCCTGGTTCATCACTCAAAACCCCAATCATGGGTAAGACTGCCGACCTGACTGCTGTCCAGAAGGCCACTATTGACACCCTCAAGCAAGAGGGTAAGACACAGAAAGACATTTCTGAACGAATAGGCTGTTCCCAGAGTGCTGTATCAAGGCACCTCAGTGGGAAGTCTGTGGGAAGGAAAAAGTGTGGCAGAAAACGCTGCACAACGAGAAGAGGTGACCGGACCCTGAGGAAGATTGTGGAGAAGGGCCGATTCCAGACCTTGGGGGACCTGTGGAAGCAGTGGACTGAGTCTGGAGTAGAAACATCCAGAGCCACCGTGCACAGGCGTGTGCAGGAAAAAAACAGGTGCCGCATTCCCCAGGTCAAGCCACTTTGAACCAGAAACAGCGGCAGAAGCGCCTGACCTGGGCTACAGAGAAGCAGCACTGGACTGTTGCTCAGTGGTCCAAAGTACTTTTTTCGGATGAAAGCAAATTCTGCATGTCATTCGGAAATCAAGGTGCCAGAGTCTGGAGGAAGACTGGGGAGAAGGAAATGCCAAAATGCCAGAAGTCCAGTGTCAAGTACCCACAGTCAGTGATGGTCTGGGGTGCCGTGTCAGCTGCTGGTGTTGGTCTACTGTGTTTTATCAAGGGCAGGGTCAATGCAGCTAGCTATCAGGAGATTTTGGAGCACTTCATGCTTCCATCTGCTGAAAAGCTTTATGGAGATGAAGATTTCATTTTTCAGCATGACCTGGCACCTGCTCACAGTGCCAAAACCACTGGTAAATGGTTTACTGACCATGGTATCACTGTGCTTCAATTGGCCAGCCAACTCTCCTGACCTGAACCCCATAGAGAATCTGTGGGATATTGTGAAGAGAACGTTGAGAGACTCAAGACCCAACACTCTGGATGAGCTAAAGGCCGCTATCGAAGCATCCTGGGCCTCTATAAGACCTCAGCAGTGCCACAGGCTGATTGCCTCCATGCCACGCCGCATTGAAGCAGTCATTTCTGCAAAAGGATTCCCGACCAAGTATCGAGTGCATAACTGTACATGATTATTTGAAGGTTGACGTTTTTTGTATTAAAAACACTTTTCTTTTATTGGTCGGATGAAATATGCTAATTTTGTGAGATAGGAATTTTGGGTTTTCATGAGCTGTATGCCACAATCATCCGTATTAAGACAATAAAAGACCTGAAATATTTCAGTTAGTGTGCAATAAATCTAAAATATATGAATGTTAAATTTTCTTCATGACATTATGGAAAATAATGAACTTTATCACAATATGTTAATATTTTGAGAAGGTCCAGTAGGTTAATTAAGGTTTATTCTCTAAAACTGTTTTGTTTCTCAAGAATCCTCCAGATGATTACATGTTGGGTTAGAAAGAAAACATTCAGTTAAAGCATAAATATTCTTATTGCAGACTAGTTTTATAATTATTCAGAGCAGCTTATTTGGTGACAGCAAATGTGGAGGTGAGATAAATATGAAGATCCAGTTTAAGGTTCAGCAAATGGAAAACCTCCGCTTAAGATCTTTTTTAAACACCTGTGCTGACAGCTAATCAAGATGTCTGGGATGCCCAGTGGGGTAGGATTCACCATCCAGATAAGAGCCTGGTGAAATATAAAAATTTGATTTGTTGCTTGCTTAAGAAAACGAAGGATCTTAGGTTAGGGATGATCTCATTTATTAGGTCAGTGAAAATTTGTAAGACTGATTTGTAGAGACAGAAGAGCAAAAATGGGAAAAACAGAAAATATGTAATCAGTGAGGAATTAAGCATTCCTGCCCTGCTCAGGGGATATGTGGAGAATGTTTGTGCAAATAAAGTTGGCAGATAAGGTGGTTGGACTTGATAATGATCTAAATCCACCTATCCATTTTCTATACTTTCTTATGCCAGCATGGTCGTATGGCTGGTCCCCATCTCCAGTGGTCATTGGACCAGAAGTGAGGTGCACCCTGGACAGGAAGTCAGTACATCTATGAATCAGAAAAAGGCGGACCCAAGATTCAGCCAGACACAGTACTGAAAGTTTAAAAGGTTTATTCAGCCACAGGAAAACGTCACACAGGTAACACTCCTCACAGCTTCAAGGAATCACTGAGGCAGAAAGAGAGATTAGTGACTTGTAGTCTCTCCAGATTTTGCAGGGATCAGAAAAGCCACTAACCTGCTTTTCTCTTGAGTGGAACTTGAAACCCAGAGGGGAAACCTCAGTGGGCGGCAGACTGTGATCTCCACAGCACAGGTAAGAAGTGACTGCAGGCTGAATAATCTGAGGGCTAGGCTGGCTCAATAATCCAAGGACAGAAACAGGGTCAACGATCGGAACAAGAGACGTCAGGCAAGGGGCAGGCAGAGGCATAAACCAGATGCAGGAAACAAGGTCGACAACCAAAATCCAAACAGTCCGACAGGGAGCAGAGAGGCATAAATCCACAAGGCAAGGCAAGGTCAAGAACAATGATCAGACAAGAAGGAATGCTGGATATCTACTCACACGAATGGCTTTCAAAACTCTGGCACCATCTGCTTGTCAGAGTCGGTATATATCAGGGAAGACACAGGTGCTTGGCATGCCATAGATTGCACTACACTGCAGCAGCCACCAGGTGCATCTCATCTGCTGATTGCAGCCAGGGTAGAGCAGACGTGCCAGAATCATAACAACATCACAGAATTAGAATTAATTTTTTGTAGATTTTTGTTCTATGCAATCACTTTTTACCGTAATGAATTATGAACAGCATTGTTCAAAATTCCCAAGACACACCAGGTACCTTTTTGCGCACACCCAGAATTGGTTGAGGCTTCACTATGTTCATAAGGATATCAACTGACAGCTGAGGTTCCAACCTTTAAATCTATCAGGTCACACTTGTTTGTTTTTTTTGGCTGCCCAATTAATATTTATTTTGTTTGACGGGAGATGAAACAAATATGCACATACAAGCTTACAGCTTCAAACTCCTCTCTCTGTCCGTCCTGTGTGTAGGTAACTGAAAGAACAATGGAGATGTATTCATTTGACATGATTGAAGATTTTGAGAGCTAATATGCTTAAACAGAGTCAGGATTTTGTTACAGAGGAATATCAAGGTGGGTTAAAATAAACGCAGTTGCAAACGTAGTCTAAACACACCTGTTCAGTCAAGAATTTTGCTGTTGATGAAACTATAAGAATATGTGAATGAGAGCAGGTGTTGTGGAAACTCAGCCATTGAATCAGCCATTGGTACTGATTCAAGGTAACTGGATAATTCATATGCTAATTTGTGAAAGATATCATAACCTCTTTATCTAACCTTTATTTTAGACCAATTAAGAAAAATGAACCAGAACTAGTTCAAGTTGAAGCTGTGAACTTGTTTCCCAATATTTGGATGCTGAACTATGAACATGAATCAATTTATTTTAACCTGGATGAACTTTGTTAAGAACTAGTTCTTATTAAGGATAAACTGGCATAACACTGCTACCGCTCCAGTATAAGGCTTTTCAGCCACAGCAGATTCTGCAACCCCACAGGGAACCGACCTTTGGATCAAAACATTATTGTCATGTTGTGAGAAAGAAAATGACCACTGACAACAGAAACATAAACCTGTTGATGTTGTGTTTGTTTGTCAGAGTCAAGTCTTAAGTCTCTAAAAATAAAAAAATGTCTCATCAAATCCATGACGTCTAAGTTATCTCCAACTCTGCATCGCTGTATGTTGAAAATACAAACATGTACCTCTTGTCCTTAGACCAACATTTTTACATGAACATTTAATAATTATTTTTTGAATATTTAGTAACCATTATCCTTTAATAATTTTACATTTAATTTACCATTCAAAAATCTGTTAAAGGGTGATTTATATTATTTTGAAAATCGATCAAATGTAATATATACATTATTAGAAATATAAAAAACCATTTATGCTCTAAGACAAATAGTAGAAAGAGATCAAAACCTGTTAATATTGAATTTTTGTTTTTTTGTCTCTGTAATAACTCAGTTAACAGCTGTTTGTCCCTGTTTTCATATTGTCCTCTCCTTCATTAGATGTTACACTAAATCTGGTTTGTAGGGTTTTCTTCTCCTTGCTTTGAGCTGGAGAACTTTTAATAATATTGGAAAACCATTTTCTAAATCCCCATTTCAAACCTTTGTTCAAATTTCAGATATTTAAGGGAGATCTTTCTGAACGAGACAAAGTGTAGTAAATCAATGAATGAGTGTTAAACTTCTGAAAGAACGGAACAGGAAGTGTTTTTACTTCGATATTTGTACCTGGAAGTATGTTTGAAATGCTGCTGCTAGCTTAGCAGCAAGAGAATGTCGGAGGTCAGTTATGTTTATTTTGTTCCTAAATGATCCAAAGTCATTTAATACAGCATTCAGTTGGAGAGGCATTCATGTGGTCATTATTGTGAAGCCACAGCTAACATGAACAGATTGTTATGAGCCATTAACATCCCATAATAATCCACCAACATCACTGGCCAATAATCAAGCTTATCCTTTCACAGTAAAAAATGCAGCAGCTGCATTCTGGAGATCATATTCCTTTCACACATCATTACATGAGATAAAACTAGGAACTAAGACTCAAGTCTCAGATCACGAGTCCAAGTCAAGTCTTTAGGGCACAAGTCTGAGTTGAGTCTGAAGTCTTTTTTTGCTATGCAAGTGTGAGCTGAGTCAGAGTGTTAGGGCTTGCGTGTTAGAGGACCCCGGAATGCAGACTAGCAGGCAGCATGACGGTAAGTGAAAAAAAAAAGGATTTAATAACAAAAACTCACTCACAGGAGGAGGCCGGAACCAAAACAACCTGACCAGGGCGGGCAGTGGGGGGCTCGGTAGGAGGCCCAAAAACAAAAACAAAGTTCAGGTGGGCGACCAGGAGGTTGTCCCGAGCAGGCACAGAGTTCAGGCAGTCGACGGCAAAGGTGTAGAGACCTAGGCGACCAACGGCGAAGACCTGGCAGAACCTTCTGCCTCTGAGCCTTGCGAACCCTCAGAGGCAGAAGCATCGCCTGGCGAACCCTCAGAGGCAGAAGCAGAGCCTGGCGAACCCTCAGAGGGAGAAGCAGAGTCTGACGAACCCTCAGAGGCAGAAGCAGAGCCTGGCGAACCCCCAGAGGGAGAAGCAGAGTCTGACGAACCCTCAGAGGCAGAAGCAGAGCCTGGCGAACCCTCAGAGGCTGAAGCAGAGCCAGGCGAACCCTCGGCTCTGGGTTCAGAGGCCAGAACAAGGACAAACTGTTCCTTGAACCCCTCAGGAACAAGGTCCGGCGGCGCTTCCTCCTCGAACCCCTCGTCTCTGGGTTCAGAAGCCAGAACGAGGACAAAACCCTCAGTGGCGTGAACAGGAGCTGAGGCGTCGCCGAGACCCTCAGTGGAGTGAACAGGAGCTCAGGCGTCGCCCGGACCCTCAGTGGCGTGAGCAGGAGCTGAGCTGTCGCCGAGACCCTCAGTGGCGTGTGCAGGAGCTGAGGCATTGCCGAGACCCTCAGAGGTGTGAGCGGGAGTTGAGGCGTTGCCGGGACCTCCGATGCCTTGAGCTGAGGCGTCCCTCTTACGACGTCATCTGCGACGTGTGGAGGAGGTTGAGGCAGACTTAGGGTCAGGCCCTGAGTCAGGCTGTGGAGTGTCGGGCTGTGGACCTGATGTGGGCTGCTCTGCAGCAGTGCTCTGGAGTCCTGGCATGGGCTGCTCTGCAGTAGCAGCTTCCTGGAGTCCTTGCGTGGGCTGCTCTGCAGTAGCAGTACCACCGTTCTGGAGACATGACGTGGACTGAGCTGCAGCACCGCTCATGTGGCTTGGTGTGGGTGAAGGAGGACGGCAGTAAAACTGCCTTACTGTTGTTTCATAATCCCTCTCCATCTGCCTGATCCTCTCAATCAGCTCAGGAGAGGAAAACATGAGGCTGGTCGTCCTGAAGCTTTTGATATGGCGTGCATAGAACCTTAAACGCTGCTCCAGCCTACTGTCCGCGAGGTCCATGTGTGGCGGAAACATTCTGTTAGGGCTTGCGAGATAGAGGACCCCGGAATGCAGACTAGCAGGCACCATGACAGTAAATGAAAAAAAAAAGGATTTAATAACAAAATCTCACTCACAGGAGGAGGCAGGAACCAAAACAATAAACGGGCAGGCAAGACAGGCAAAAACAGACATGGGCAGGCTGGCAAGACAGGGTTGGCATAAAAAACAGGACATGAGCATGATCCAGAAAACTAGACATGAGCACGATTTGAAAAATGTTTCTGCGATGTGTGACTGAACAGCTGTGTATTTATGGAGTGTGAACCAGGTGAAGCAAGACAGATTAACTAGGTGCAGGTGAACCGAACAAACTTAATTGACAGGAGAGAACAAACATGACTGGAGCAAAACAGGAATTCAAGCATACAAACTAATAGAAACAGAACTAGAAAAACATGAAACGAAAGAGTAACCAGATCCAAAAACCAAACTTGACAAAACATGACCAAAAAAATAAACAGAAACATGATTCAAAACCTTAACTGTGAAACAGACCAACAAAACCCCAAAACACCCACGAATCATAACACAGAGTTTCAAACTCGAGTCCTATCTCTGTTCAGGATGAATTTTATTGGCAGGTGTGGAAGGTCACAGTTGGATCATGTTGTTGCATCATGATCAACTAGGACACATATTAATAACAGGTCTGGACAGGGATCAAGATGTCCTCCACGGGGCAACTTCTTGCACAAATACAGGAAAACTTTGGAGATGATCAGTAGATTTTTCAGCATGATGGAGAACTGTACCACAGGGCTAAAGTGGTAAAGTGCTCCAAGACCAAAAAGCTGGACCTTTGGTGAGGAAACTTCTGAGATCTGAAGCCAACTGAAAATCTATGGTCAGTTCTGAAATACCAGATGGAGAACCAAAAGCCAACAGATTATTTACCCCATGGTCTACAAAGACAATAATTTGTCAGGATTTCATCCAGAAGTTGATATCAACCATGTGAGAGAGAAAAATTAACACTGGAAATATTTGTGTTATGTACTACATTTCCATAATTTGTATCAGCAGGATTGTGAGAGTAAAGAAGCAGGTATAAAGCGTGTGTTGGGATATACCAGTATAAAACTGAATTTTCGATCTGCTGCATGTTTCTGTGTGAAAAGTCCAGACAAATATGGCTTTACTTCTGCCACCGACCTTTAAACACCGACCATCTCCAATTACTTTTAGCCATCTGGATCGGGCACTCAGACAAGACACCTGCTGTTCACAAAACACCTCTGCACACTGTGATGATGTTGATGATGTTTGCCATTAGCTCAATGAATCAAATTAGAAACCATCTGTACATTTTATTTTTTCATGTTAGAAGAAGCAGAAATCTAGGGAAAAATATGAACGTGCTTCCTTAAAAGATTTGATAAATTAAGTCCACTCTGCTGGATCAGTTTGGATGTTTCATGGAAAATGACATGCACATATCAGAGGAAGTTTAAAAAAAAGCACAGTAGTAGTAGTAGTCTTTAATTATGGAACAATTTGATCAGCTGGCACAAAAACAATGAATGAATGAATGCCATTAAGCACACAGTTGATTCTATGACCTCTACTTATTCATGCAATGCTGCTTACCTACTGTGCAGAACACCATCAACAGCACTTTCACATCCCTGCTTTTTCTTTTTTATTGGAGCTCCAACACTTTTTAAGCATCCATCTATAAAACAAAGAGAGCAGGCCTTTAATTAGACACACACTCACTGTCAACAGAATGGCTCTATAACTGAATTCATAATGTTGATTAAACTGAATTACAACCCGTACATGTTTCGGATAAACAAATGAGTCACTTTTTGAGAAGTTGTGATGGGGATATTATACTTTAGAGTCAGAAAACCTAAAAATCTAGAAAATATGAAACAAATAAATCATGATCTGCCTTTCCAAAGGTTTTCAGAGCAAATAAGTAATTTTAAACAGGGCATTTCTAGAAACATGGGCAGGCTCTCTGGAAGTAAAAAACTGAAAAAGCTAGATGATTTCTATTCACCTAGCACAAACAGTTTATCTGTTAAAAACATGCTTTGCACCACTGTTATGAACCAATTCGTACCTTGGATTTAAAGGAAGGAACAACTCACAGCTGAGAGGAACAGACTCAACTCATTTTATTCCACAGGTAGGAAGATAGCACATGCAGGGAATAAACCACCAGACCACAGAAGCGACTATAGGTGCTTTCATGACTATGAAGTTTACAAGGTAAGAAAATCCTTTTTTTACTCATAATTAGCTATATATGCAAGTTTTTTTTCCTCTGTGTCTGAGCCAAATGAAAGAGAGAAAGTTTGACTGCAGCGGTCATATTTTAACTTTCCTTCCATCCGACGTGATATTAGCTTGATGTGACTCTTTAGGGCCTAACAGCATATTGCTGTATAAGAAAACTAACTGAAGATGGACCAATGGAGTTTGAAGGCGTGACACATTGAATGACTATTTTGACTGCTGAATCACTTTAGTGCAAAGATGGAGTGATTATGTGGAAAACAGCAGAAATTGGGAAATCACTGCATGATTGGATGGCATATGGTAATATCACAGTTGTTGGAAGGTATGGGAGGGCGGATGACCGTGGGCATTGGAGTAACAGGCTGATCAGAACTAGACCACCAACTGCAATATCTACCTTTAATGCCTCCAGAATTTTTGTTTTTCACAAGCATTTATTCACTACTGTTGTGAACTATATAGAGACGGGGCCAACCACAGAGATTTAATTTCCTCCATAGGTGTAGGTTTTGTAAGCCTCCAAGTTCTTCTGGCTTTCTCCTCCACACTAGATCAATCACCGTATAAATCTTCATTTCATGAAATTAAATTAGGAGAAATTAGGGGACTGTGCTATCACTACTTTTGTCTTGATAGATATTGTGCACTGATACTCAAGTTAGGAGTTTCTGCAGAGTCAAGAAATATATTTTTTTTAAAAGCAAAGTTTAATTTTAGCAGTCACACCCAGGCTTGATTACTGCATGACCTGTAGAATCAAGAAATCACTTAAACAGAACTTCTCTGGCAACATGAAGTAGGTTAAAAGATCTCAAAAAGCAACACACCGTGCCCTGATCTAAAGAACAGATGAGAAACAAAGTAACTGTTATCTGCCAGTCTGGAAAGGGTTAGGGACTCCAGCAAATTTTCAGTGAGTACCATTATCCACAAATGGAGAAAACATGGAACAGTTGGGGGCCTTCACATGAGGCCTACCAAACTTACTGCAAGAGGACATTGCCAATTCATCCAGGTCACAAAAGAACCCAGAACAACATCTAAAGATCTACAAGCCTCATTTGCCTCAGTTAAGGTCAGAGTTCACAATTCAACAATGGAATGAGAGACTGGCCCCATGGGAGAGTACCAAAGCCAAAACCACTGCTGAGGACAAGGAACACAATAGCTGGTCTCACGTCTACCAAAAAACATCCTAAAGATCCTCAGGAGTTTTGGGATAATATTCTGTGGACAAACGAAACAGAAGTCGACCTTTTTGGAAGATGTGCTTTATGTTGCATTTGGCACAGATTTTTGAAACGAAAAGAAAATCTTACTGAGTGAAGCAAGGTGGTGGTAGTATGATGATCTGGGGCAGGAATTCTGTTCTTTACCAGAAAATGTCTGACCATTTCATGACTTGATGGTAACAGTAAGACAATGATCTGAAACACACCAACAAGTCAACCTCTGAATGCTCCAATAAGGAAAATAAAAAAATCTGAACTAAGGTTGTGCAGTAGCCTAGTCAAAGTCTGGAATTCAACTGGTTGAGATTTTGTGGCTTGTCCTTAAACAGGCTGTTCATGTTTGAAAATTCACTAACGTGCCTTTCAGCAAAATTCAGCAAAACAAAAATGAAGAAGCAGTTATTTTACAACCTTAAACATATTTAGCACCTAATTTAAGGTGATTACAGTGATTTAGAAAAAGACGGTATTAGCTTTTCCTGAAAAACCCAAGTCTGAGCAGCGGGATGGAGCTCTGAATTCATCTGGTTTTCACCTTCTTATAATCCAGTATCAATCACATGCCTCCTCATCTTCAATCCTTATTTGTATCTCTGGTGACAGCTGGTGCAAGGGCAATGAGAGTGCTTTAATAAGCTCCTCCTCCATTTCATTTCCCCATACCTTCAAGAGAACCAGCTGAAAGAGGGACAAGCCGGATCATTGCGGAAAGCATTTTCCTATTGTAAAAGCACACAGTCAAGGTCAAGTTACAAAAAGGGATAGGATTAATTTTGCCATTCATTCATTTTCCTTCTCTTCAGTCAGTTCCTAAGAACATTGTGGAAGCTATATTTGTATGCAAGGTGAGGAGCCTGTAAGTAATCAAAGGAAAATCAATACAAGCTGGAAGAAACTCCAATGTCAACATGTTTGTCCATTGTAACCCATCCCCCTCAACACAAACATGGACATCCTTCATCCCAGCCTCCTCTTTCAGGTAAAAGAAAAGCTCTACACAACCTATCAATCAGTGAACCAGAGAGTCTTAACATTTGTCTCTGTGCAAAAATAATGACGACTGCAATTCAGACGCATCCCAATGTGGAAATAAATCGTGGAAATGAGAACTACTTCCACCTCTGAGTTTCCACCTCTGTCAATACGTTGTACAGTTGCGTTCATCAGGGCATAAGAAGACTTTAGGAAGTCCATCCTTGCTGATTCCATATGATTTAAAGAGAATGTAGCAACGAGGTGTTGCTGATCGAAGGCATTACTCAACAGATCATCATCAAGGAGAGCTCCTCTATAAGTGTCGGGGTTTATGGAGTTTGGTGCTCTTGTGCATACTGTTCGTGTTGTTAGCACAGTGCCAAGGAGAAAAAACATCAAAAAAGATTTTAGTATAAACTGTTGCTGCTGAACAATCTGAGAAGGGTTATAAAATCATTGCCAAACTATCTGAAGTCCATCATTTCACAGAGGTAAGGATCATTCACAGGTGGAAAGCATTTCAGACAGCTACCAGTCTTCCCAGGAGTGGACATCCCAGCATACAATGCTCAGAGAAATTACAACTAAAGAGCTCCTTCTCAAACTCCACAGGCCTCAGGATATTAAATGTTGAAGTTCATGACAGGACAATTAATAAAATGCTGAACAAGTACACCCTGCTGTGACAGATTGACCACCTGTTAAAGGCTTCTCACGAACTACTGAAGATAAGCACCAGCCCTCCACCGGGCCTGTAAGAGTTCAGCAGGTTCAGAAAATGATAGATGAAGTGTGCTAATAGAAAAGACTCTTCTCTATTCAAAGAGTACAGCCACCATGATCGTTGAGAATTGGGCTTTGTGTTTATTTTGTGGTTTTGTTTTCCATTTCATCTTTTCAACGTATAGTTA
This sequence comes from Girardinichthys multiradiatus, assembly GCF_021462225.1. Taxonomy (NCBI): domain Eukaryota; kingdom Metazoa; phylum Chordata; class Actinopteri; order Cyprinodontiformes; family Goodeidae; genus Girardinichthys; species Girardinichthys multiradiatus. The sequence continues at coordinate 38,289,936 of NC_061818.1, read as the reverse complement.
AGACTTTTATTCTTAGCTGCCGTTTCTTTTTAGATCCTATTTCGTGTTTTTATTTTGGTAATTTGTCTATTTCCTGTTTTCATTGTTTCATCTTTTCCTGAAGTTTTTGTCTTGATTTTTCTTGCTATGCAATATTATTGTGCTTGGAAATGCTCCATTTATTGTTCCCTGTGTTTACCAGTCATTCCTCTCATAGTTTTGCCTTAGTTGTCTCCAGCTTCCTGCCTTCCCCAACAGCTGCAGCCCAGACATTATTAGACTCACCTGGTTTGCATCCAGTAATCACTACCACACCATATAGGCACCCGGTTTTCATTGTCCTATCAGTTTGTCCCATTATTCTTCATGTGAGAACCAGTTTATTTTCTCTGTTGATTTCTATGTCAGCAAATTATGTAAATGTGAACACGGGAGGAAATGCATCTGGTTGTAAGAACATTTACTAACATGTTTGCGTTTCTACCTTCAAGTGGGTCATGGTGTCTGATGGTGTCTCCATGGGCTGGCGAAGTGACGTCCCAATGTGCTGGTGAATTGGGCTTTGGGAGCTGCTAGAATTGACCATGAAATAGCACTTGGATCAACTCCTTATTATGCTGCTTCAGTTTCAGCCATTACCTTTGACACCACTCTCTGTAAGCTCAATGTACCTCTCACCTCTACTCAGCATGCAGGTTCCTCCCAAACTCTGGTCACCTAACCTACAATTGGTTTCCTCCAAGGCTTTTGTTTCCATCTCTCCACCTTAATCTAATGATCTGGCCACGGCTTTCTCATCATCTTCTCCAGGGCCACCGTTAGTATCAATATTTGCAAAATCCTCCTCAGTTGGATCAGTAACTGCTGCAGCATAAATGGCATTACACCATCCATAGAGTCTGCTTCACCTCCATCTCCATAATCAGCATCTACACAATCCTCCTCACTTTTGCATTCTTTGTTCCGGTCTCCACAAGCATTATGGTTTCCAGCACAGTCACCTTCATCCGCATGTGCTTCGATAATCATCATCCTCTCTATCAGAGTCAACTATGTGAGAGCAACCGCGGTCATTATCGGCTTCATTCTCCGCACCACAATCTTCTTCAGAGTCTCCATAGCCCTGGCCCCTCCACAAGTCTGCACCCATCTCACCTATAATCCCAGAGCTCCAAGTGGGTGTTGAAGATTAGCCACCACTCCAAGCTCCTGCTTCAGAGCTCTACAAGGGGGTCAAAGACAACCTGCCTTTCTCTTACTTTTATAATACCTACAAAAGAAAAAATGTTTAATTAAAATATCTAAAGAGCAACAGCTTTATTTTTCTTGTAATACATTTTCTTTATTAGTACATTCATTCTTTATAGAGAATGACTCAGTAAAAGCAAAAAAACCCAACTTATTAATCATATTCTTTACACCGTTAGTGTCATTTTTTTGTGGAAATGTTATACATCTATTGCACAAAAATGGAACAAAAAAACTGCAAAAGCTAGCTTTTAAAAAAAAAATTACCTTTACATTTAATCCTAAATTCTTTAACATTTTCATTAAAGAGCCACATGCAGCTCCAGAGCCACTGGCCTACACAAAGTCCAGACCTAATTAAACCTGATTAAAATGGTGTGGTTGGACTTGCAAACTTTCCTGGTGTTTAACTGTTCTGGTCAGTGAGTGTAGTTTAAAACTGGCACATGGCAGGTCATCAGCGTGGCTGGGATAAATTCATAGTTTCCTGCTAAGCAAAACTTTCCTGAATGAATAAAGCTCAAAGAAAATCAACACCAACCGTTTAAGCACATATTAATCAGATGTCCTGCATCAACAACATAAACTACGTAGAACATCTCAAGGCCAGGAGACGCAGTCACAATATTAGTGTCATAAAGCATATTCTCTGCTCCCGCTCCCTGAAGACGAAGACACCTATCAGTGTGGTTTGATCCGTGAATTGTTTTCTTCTTCGTAGTTAATGAGCCTCGAGTCTGGAAACAAGTAATCGACTCATCCTGAAACCCTGCTATAGATTTCACCACCACAAACATTACAGATGGTTGACTCCTGATCATTTCTGGCATTGATTTTTCTTCACAAGGCCAAAAGTAGCGCATCGCGGGACACGGGGAAATTGTCACATAAATCTGCTGTGGTGCAAACAATCGGCTGGAGGTTGCAACCAGGAAAATATGTGAACTTCCTCTTAACACTTTCAGATAGTGATAAGAGTGTTATATTTATAGGACATTACAAGTTGTTGCATTTGCACCTATCATTTACATGACCGCAACATTTTTCAAGTGTTTTAAAACCTGTTTTTAGTGCTCTTCTGTGAACACGCCAGGGCTTTGGGGAAATTATCACATCACAGCCTAATATTGCTCTATTATGCATGTGGTAAAAGGAACAAAAACAGCAATGCTTTTACAATCATTTCGAAGAAGCTGTATCCTGCATGTTTGCATCAAACCTCCACCGTTTCCCGAAACTGTGAATTATTGTGGGAGAAAATAGTGAACAGTAAATTAAACTTGCTTGATGGACCAAGCCCATTGTTGTTTTTTTGTATTTTAACGTTTAATAAAAAGGCCATAACAGCCACCTCCTGGTCCAGTTGGGATATTTCCTGTTTTTTTCACATCTGTATGGATAAGTTCATTTTTTTTCCAAATATCAGGAAATATGTCTACTTAGAAAGTAGCTCTGCTACAGCTAAAAACCTTTGTACATCCATCTCTAAGCTAGCTACTTAAACACCTACAAACATATAGGACTGAGAACTGAGATCTTCACATTCAGGTCAGTTTCTGTCCTGTAAGATTAGATTTCTAATACATTCTAACTGCTTGTATTTGTATTATTGTAATTAAAAACGCATGTGCAGCCCTGATAAGGAAACACATCATTGCTGATTTTATTTCTTTAGTTTCTCTTCTACCTCAGGTGTGAAAAAAAATGTAAAATATCATAGAAATACGTTTTGTTCTGTGACTGGTTTAGACCACTTTGATGTTAAAAGGCTGCTGTTCATTTCTACTTGACTGTACAATTTAAAAGCAATAAACAATCATTTTGAAGTTTTCATTTCATTTTGCAAGGATAACCATGAAAACAGGCAGGGCTGCTCCCACAAGGACAAACATTAATCTCCTCCCCTGCAAATTGAAGAGTCTGCACTGATAGGACATATATTTAAGAAACAAAGCAACAGTCAAAAAGCAACAGTCATAAAATACAAAAAAGCAGCTTCAGCACAAAGAAAACTACAACAAGAGACACCCACGCAACACAACAGACGGAAGACAGCTACAGAACGAGAGCCGGAGGGAGTGAGGCGTTCTCCTTTACAGACACTCTTTTCTGAAGTGGAAATTTCCCCAGAGGAAATCAGCAAGAAAGTAGAAACCATTTATGTGCTCAGTCCTCCCTATTGGAAAGAAGTTATCCTGTACAAACCCCCACATCTCAGGGAGCCGAGCCACTGTGACCTTCATCACGCCTCCACCTGTAAAGACTTTCAATTTCCCACATTTTGACAGAGATATAAAAAGTAGAGCGAGCATGTGAGCGTGAAAATTAGACGCACACGCCTATCCATGATATGATGTCCTTCAGAATGATCACAGACAGAACAAACTGATTGAAAACACAGAATAAAAGAAATTACTAGGAATGAATCCAAAGTTCATGGATTCTGTTTTTGCAAATTTAAAAAAGAAAGAGAAAATGTAACAAATAACTGTGATTTATGAAGTGAGAGAAGATGTGAATTCATCAGGTTCTCAACTTTAGAGAAGTTAGAACATAAATTCCCATAAAGTCCACGTAACTGCAGTGTTTCTATCAGCAGATCTGGTTGCATTGATGTCTGGCTTGGAAAGCTCTGGGTCTCAGCTTTGCATTTTGCAGATGAGGTTCTGTTGGCATCTTTAACCACAAGCTTGAGGGCATTCTGGACTTTAGTACCAACTGTCTACCTGAGTATTGTAGTTGAATATGTCCATCCCTTTGTGACCACACTGCACCCTTCTGACAGCTGCTAATGCACCACGTTTTAAACAAAAAACACGAAAACAGACTTCAATCTCCATGTGGTGAGGTCGACATTTCAGAGATTTAACGCGTGTGTGCATGCTCTTCAACAACAGCAGCTGAATGTTCCAACTCTTTGCCCTCAGCTGCACCCTCAGTCCCACAGGTCCTGCTCCACACAAATTTGTTCCCTCATTGCTTGGCCTCTTGACTCTTTTCCTTCATTTATTATTTATTTCTTGCAAAATACAAGTACAAACATCTCAAAGTCGCTGTGAAACAAGGTCAAAAGTTTCTTTAAATCACATCTCTGCCCCTGGAAATACTTGGGAAAGAAAAACAGTCTTCCTAGAGAGGTCACACTAAACAACAGTTATTGTACAGACAGAAATCCTTCTGAAGTGGTACCAGTCCTGGATCCTTTAAGTATGATCTGTATAATATTTGATAGAATACTTCAAAAGCTTTGATCTGCTTTATCCTGTATTTATCGGCACAGTTCAAATTAACTCTGCCATGTGCAACATCTAGAAAAGCCACTTCAAATATTACTGTATAAACATGAGGCCTGTTAATGGTGACAGTAAAAGCACTGATTGGGGTCAGTATTAGGGTTATCATAACATTTAAAACTACTACTGATGAGAAAAAAAAACTTTTTAGCATTTTTAATGCTGCAAAAAACAAGAAATAGCATTCTTCCTAATAAAGTTCAGAAAAATATGACAGCATGACAGTTTGTATTGTCCTAACTAGTGCAAAACCAGTTATTTAACCTGGAAAAATGGTTAGGGACTAGAACACAATTTACTAATGCTTAAATATGTAGCATGCATTCTTTAACGTTGCTCATTTTGTTCATAGATATGGCTTCAAATTTCTTCACAACTGAAAAGATGAGCAACAGGACGGTGCTGGTCGTCACCAGGTCGTTTTGGACTGGGCCACTGCACCTTTTATACGGACATTATTATTCATAAGTATCAGTGTTGGTTTCTTGAAGCATCTTAAAGAAAGCTTGCATCATGACTTTTAGGAATCCTTCAGCCTTTCCTCTACTATTTCTGTCTCATAGACCAAATAGACTTTTGCCTGTTTGACCAAGAAGGGGCGAAAAGGCTCTTCTCCAGACATACTTGTTTCAAACTTCCAGGTGCAGATTGTTGCTATGATTTTCCGCCATCATTGTTGTGATTAGATACTTTAAGGGAAGGGAGGGGTGGAGTGTCTGTCTGCTGCTGTGCAAGACTGTGTGCCAACCTGGGAAAGATGAAAATGGCTCAGTTTACTTAGATTTTTATTCAAATGAGTATCTTAAAACAGTCAGTCTGTCAGTGATTTTCTTACCGCTTATTCCATAGTGGGTCGCGGGGGAGCTGGTGCTTATCTCCAGCAATCTACGGGCGAGAGGCCGTATAGATATTCCAGATTTTTGTGGAAGGAAACCGAGCAACGTGTCATCTTCAAAGCTAGAGCAAAATGGGCTAAAACTCTTGAGTTATTCGAATAAACTTGCAAAGCAGAATGTACCAAACAATGCTGTAAATGGCTTTTTGTTGATTACGTTGTTTTTTGTGATCAATTGGAGCCAAAATTAATTGTGAACAAGAAATGTAATTGCAGGGCCCTACTGTTAATTGCCCTCAGGAGCAAATGTGTGCATGCTTGTATGTAAAGCTCTGTGATGGACTCTGTCCAAGGTGTACCCTTCTTCTCACTCAGTGACCTTCCCCTGTGACCCTGCAAGAATAAGACATTATAGAAAATGGATGGATTCATCCAGGATACCTTTTCCTATATTTGTTTTTAACCTGGGTGTAATAAAACACTGGAAAATGTTTCTTTAGTCTCATAAATGTGGACCTGAGGATATTTCTCAAATGCTGGATTGGTGCACTCTCCAATACAGGTGATCCTCTGTGTGCCGATAAATGTTTCTGCACATTTAATCTGCTTATTTACTCAAACAACCTGACTCCTTGTTCCTCTGCGACTCTTTGAAGAGATGATGTTTTTTTTCTGTACTTCTGCAGATGCTTTATTTTCTATTCATCATCATCCAGTATTGAGGAAAGTTTTTTTGAATAGGCGCCAGCAACACCATCTGTCTGCACCTGTCCAACAACCAGAGAAGGTCCTGCATGAGGACGGGATGTCGGAAACAAGAACGGGTGCAAGCTCAGAGCTGCAAATTATAATAAGTAAACAAATGAACCAAGCAGCCGTCCATTGGTTTAATAAATGTCATCTTGATCTTCGAGCACATATGATTTGAAATTAGCCACCGGTATCCTCAAATCTGTGCCGGATGAATGAGAATTTACCTGGATCCATGTTTCACTGAGCAGCTGCTGTAAGCCACAGACATTTGTACCCTGCTGAGCATCTGCCTCTGCAAATTTATTACCCAAAGGGGAGGCCAGACCCTGACCCCCCCCCTCCCACATGCAAACCACAGCTGTCGCTTTGATTAAAAGCTGAATGCAAGTTTGCTGTTTTATCCTCTCACAAAAGTCCACCTGTGAAGTAACAGTTGTGTCATCTGTAGAGGACAGACACCGGCGAAGGAAATTTTCCCATTTCTGAGTCAAATTAAGAATGTATTATTGATCTAAAGTTTCATACGAGGTGATTCTAAAGACATGATTAAATTTAAAGAAAGCGTACTTAGTGGAATAAACACTTTGATATCATGTAAAAGCCTGAATTTCAAACCCAAAAGACCTTTGGGACAGTTTGAGCTTACTGTGCAGCTCAGGTGCACCACATCGATCAGGCGTTCCATTATGACTACTAAGGGATAAAGTGAGTAACACTGATTATCTCTTCATCATGGTACCTGTAAGTGGATGGGATATACTAAGCAGCAAGTGACCATTTTGTCCTCCATGTTCACAAGCTAGCAGTAAGTGGGACAAATGGACGGTGTAAATATTTGAGAGTTTGACAAAAAGCAAATTGTGACGGCTAGACGTCTGGGCTGGGGTTGCCCAAGTCCAGGCCTGGAGTGCTATCATCCTGCAGCTTTTAGATGGATCCCTGCTCCAAGACATCTGAATCAAATGGCTGAATTCCCTCATCAGCAGTCCTTCAGATCTGCAGAGGCCTGCCAACGAGTCATTCATTTGATTGAACTAAATGCTGCAGCATAGTAGCTCTGAAGGACTTGGACATCCCTGGATTAGAGCATCCCTAAAACTCAGAACCTCTAATTGAGTGTTTTGGGTCTGCAGTGGTGAGTACTTGGTTCAAGTAAAAAACAGTAGGGAAAAGCAACACGGATGCACATGGGGAGTAAAGGCTAGAGCACGTGGTCCGATCCAACTGGCAAGCTACTGAAGCTCACATTGCTGAAAGGTTACATTGGACCTGATAGCATGCAAGACATCAGAACTGGACCAGAGCTCTGGAAGGTGGTGGTGTTGTCCAACAAACTATATTTGTCACTAGCATGAGTGTCAATTACCTGGGGAACACATGGTACCAGGATGCATTATGGGAAGAAGTCAAGAAGGCATGGAATGGGCAAAGTGTTGCTGGGAATCCTGACTTTTACACGTACTTTTAGGGAGACTGTATTTCCTGATGGCTGTAGCCACTTTCAGCAGGATAATATTCACTGCCACAAAGCAAAAATGGTTCAGGAGTGGTTCTGAGAGTTACGACTATGAGTTTGAGGTATTGACTCGGTCTCTGACTTCCCCGGATTCTAGTCTTGTCAAGCACTTTTGGGGTGCTGGCTGATATATTGGCAGGGAGCCACAATGTTGTTCCTCGGTTAAATTCAATTAAGTTTATTTATTTAGTGCCAGTTCTCAGTCACTTCAAGGCACTTCAGAAGACAAACAGGTCCAATTCATCTCAAGAATAAGATGTTCAATCAAAACATGGTCAGAATCAGTGAAATATGGCTTCTAGCTTTGAGTCATTGAGTGTGCAGTAATCTTGTCTCCTCAGCAAGCACATGGTGACAGTGGAAAGGAACCTTTCCCAACAAAAGAGAAATCTATTCACAAGTACATTTCCTTCTGCTCCACCTACTCCTTGATGACGGAGCTCCTCCCCTGATCAACAACCAAGCCACCCAATGGAGAAGCTCATTTCAGCTGCTGGTATCCAGGATGTTGACCCATTTCTCATTACCATAGCTGAGGATGGAAATGTAGATAGATCCTGTAAATCAAGAGCTCATCCTTTCAGCTCAGCTCCTTTTTCACCACATCAAACTGCCTCATTACTGCAGACCAAACAAATATCTCGCCAAACCCTGCCACTCCTGAACGAGATGACAATACTTAAACTCCTCAACAAAGAGCAGGAGACCACCTGCTGACCAAGAGGAAACATCTCAGCCTTTTCTGGTTGCGAACTATGACTACAGAATGAAAGGAATCAACTCTTTTCCAGCTGCAAGACACTATAGTTTATATCGAGCACCATGGTTTGAAGATGCCAACCCCAACATCTACAAAAAGTGAGACCCAGAGTTTCCCAAACCAGACACCATCCTCTCCAGGACCGGTCCATTAAAACCACAAACAGGTGCCCTGGTGGCATCCAACATCCTCTGGGAAGGACTGTTGCTTTCATAAAATGAATATTTGGTGTGATATTATATTTCATGTGTCCTGCATTTGCATTCTGCATATCGATGGTATATTTGGCCAGTTATATGGACTAACTGCCCTCCTTGCTCTCCCCTGATGTGAACATTGTGTTGACTGAGATGATAAAAAGTGGTGGAAATGTTGTGAAATGGGACAGAAAGGATGTAGTTCAACTATAATTGCCATCATTTGTGGCAATTTTCAGCAATAACATTATTAAATATGTTCCTGATTGCATGCAGACGTAGTACAAAGTGTTTTATTTCAAACACAAAGTCACCACAATTTAGAACACATATCAATGTTTTTTCTGAGAAAGCAGGAAGAAAAGTCTAATTAGAAAAGCAGCCTTCAGTAAATGACATCTTCATGGACCAAAGAGAAGAACCACAGCCTCCGTCTCTGCCTCCAATACCTAATTACTTCAGCTGGGTCCAGCGGAAACAAGGTTTGACCTTTGGCTTTGTGACATTTCTGGAATCCAGCATCAATCTTATCGACTTGAGAGCTTCACTTTTCAGAGTTTCTAAAGCATTTGCGTTCAACTTGATCCAACTGCTTAGTTTTATCTTTTATACTTTATTCAAACCAAATTCTTTAACTTCTGACCTGAACTAATCAACACACAAGAGAAGCAGGACATTAGTAGATTATAGTCCTGACTGGACGGAGATGGGTCTCCGTGTGAATTCGGTCCTCCAAGATGAGAGAGTGGACGGCTGCGCAGAAAGTCGACTCAGTTCCACTCCTTAGAAATTGGAGATGGATAAACAACAAAATCAATCCTGTGTAATTTCTGGAGTGAGAAATATTTAAAGAGAAAGTTTGTGCAGCCCTGAAGGGACAGAAAAAAACTGAGCAAGTGTAAAAGAGAAAAAAAAACTAATTGCTAAAATAGCAGGCAATAAAAGTGACTCAGTGCACTTGTGAAAAACACATTTTTCAGTCGCTTTATGCTTTGCAGTAAATAAGAGAAGCAAAGGGGGAGAGGAGAAATGGCCATTTTATCAGCTGAAAACAAGTCGGTCTCCCTCAGCCCCAAAGACCCATTTCAGTTTAATTTCTTCACACTGTAAACTTTCCCAGTAGCATCTCCTCAACTGAGGATTTCTCGTTGGTTTACTCATAGCTCCCCCACAGATCAAAGGTCAGAGAGGCCATTAGTGTTCAATGACAAATCACTGATAAAAAGGATGAACAAAGCAGCTGGTGAAACTTTCACGCTCAGGTATAGTTTTGTTACGATTCCTTCAAAATCTAAATATGTAACGCAACCATAATTTGCAATAGTAAAAGCACGTCATGGGATGGATTTTTAAATGTCGGAAACATCTGTGTGTGAGGGATCAAAGCTTTAACATCAGCTGCAGTCCACTTCTTCTGAACCTCCCTGTTGCTTGTGCAATGTTTTCCTTCCACACATTTTCCTTCCACTAAGTTTCTCCAATAATAGTACGGCCCTCTAAACAGCCTGCTTCTTTAACAATGACCTTGTGTGGCTTCTCCTTGTGGGGGGTGTCAGTGACTGACTGCTGGACGCTGTCGGCAGCAGCCGTCCCCATCACTGTGTAAGCTAAAACAAAACATTTCTGTATTATAATAATTTATCCACATATTGTGCTCTCAGGATCTAACACCACATGGCTGAAACATCATTCTGCAGGTCAGATCTTTAGAAGCTTAAAGTCTGAAACTCCCACTTTCACCAATACACTTGATAAATTTAAGATCAGATGTGAAAAAACTGAGAATGACTTTTTAGGCCCCCATCATCAATAATTTAAAGACTTTTTCTGCAAGCAGTGAACAGACAAATTCCCAATTTGCAGTCCGGCCTCAGGGTTAACAAAGAGCCCCTTCCTTATGGTTTCAACAATCTTCTTCTTCCTACACAATTAGCGCCAGAATTCCCAGTAGAGATTAGACAGGACGAAGCTGCCGTCTGTCTGCTCTTCGCTCCGTCCGACTCGGTTTGTTTTCCTCCCAAAACACAAGGCAGAGTTTGCCTCCAACGCTGGCTGAAGGGAAGCTAAGCAACTGCAGAGTCTGTCTGGCCAGAAATAAGTCCCAAAACACATACAGGAGGGGAAAAAAGTGATTCAAGTGGCTGGATTGTTATTTTTGACTGACTCTTACATCACTTTATGTTTGATCTAAAGGGAGTTTCATCCAATCAAAAATTAAATTTCCTGCACAAACAGCAGTTATCTCTTCTATTGTAGCTTTAGGCTGAGGAAAATGCTTTCATTGTTTAGATTTTCTCTAAAAACATGTTTTCTCTGAGTTGATTTATCTGTTATGGTTGTAAGACTGTGGATGATGAAGAGGAGGGTAGGTTGTTACTGTGACTGAAGCCGCTGGTCAGCCGATCAGGGACATCTTGTCAGTGCTCTGCAGTAACTAATGCTTCCTCTGAAGCCATCTTAACAGCATGTGCTTGACAGACCTGGAGCACAGAAGTTGAAGGGCTCAGGATTCATTGTCGGGTTCATTTCTGTGCTAAAAGGGATGGTTTTATTCTATGAGTGCCTTTGATGAACAGAAGAGCGACAACACCAGCTGTAATCTGCTCATTCCTATCAACCAATGCAAATATCCCATTATTACTCCACTGACTGGGCTCCAAACATAGATTTATGTCGATTATTATGGCACAAACCGCTCTGATTGATCCAGCTAATAATAACCTACACTAACATAATGAATCCCGCTTAGCACCAGTGGCTAATCTCTGCATCAGAGGCTGTATCCATTTTACAAACGCTCTGGAGTCTGTTCGGAGTTTTTCTTATACAGACCTTGCTGCGGTTTGTCGGTTACAGTAGTTCTGTTTTCTGCTAAAATTAAAACTTCATGTTTCTCTTTACTCTGCTGGTTTCACCTCAGCACCCTTAAGCTAGGAGTAAATGGAAAAGTAGTCAGCATCATTTCTAAATGACTTTGGTCACTTAGCGGCGCAATGAGCCGTAACGAGCAGCACTAACGACCTTTGTCCTCCAGCGATTGGGCAGTACCAGTTGGTGGATTTACAGTGTGGGACGTCAGATTTGCAGCCTGATGATCCGGATTAATATTCTGTTCACAAGCAGAGCAGTGAGGAAGGAGACAAACAGGCTTTAATACTTGTGGGGAGTGAAATTACACTGAGCTCTACAGCAGAGACTCAGGGACACCACAGTCTTCAACAGTATCACATTTGTTTTTAGCATTTTATGTCTCCTTTTCCAGAACATTTTTATGCTAAATATACAGATTAGATTTAAATAAAACAAACCTGCTCTGATTCTGTAAATCTGAATGGGATTCTCCTTTGGGTCAGGAGTTGACCAGCACGTTATGTCAACAAAGTAATTATTTGAGATAACAGACTGATTATGGTTCAAATACTAGTTCCTGTAATGCTTTGACCAAAAACAGAACCAGCTGTCAGCTTCACTGTCATGATTTATATATCAAAATAAATCTTAAAGGCAATAGAAAAATCTAACATTTTTCAAATGAAAACAAACCATATTAAAATAATGACAAATAGTTATCACCACCCTGAAGTCTTGTTATCTCAAGATGAATCAATTATACTAAAAACACTGAAAGCAAAGTGACATAATCCACCTGTTTTCACTACAAAATGGACCAAAACATCTTATCTTTAGATGAGATTGACATGTTTATCTCTCCAAAATGATCTTGAGATCTTTGTAGTGACATGTTAACATCTCGTTATCTCCTCCTACTAGATCTTGATCTTACAGGATCGCTCAGTTTAAACAGAATCCTGTCATTGTACTGGCCCTCTGTTTTTATTTAATTCATCTCTAAAATGTAAAGTCGAAGCAAAATTGTGTCTGAAGTCAAGTTCTGGTGATTCTCAGCCACTGATGAGTCCCGTTTCTACATGTCTCTGCCAACCGTCTGACCCACAGGGCCACCTCTCTCCTTCATACAGCCACTGCAGAGACAAAGACAGCATCCAGCACCATGTAGGAAACAACATGGGAGTAAAGAAAGCTTCGGGTGGTTCCAGTGGACGTCGAGCATCCAGCCGATCCACAGCGTTCTCACGGCCCAGAAACAAAGAAAAAAAGTCTCAGACATGCCAGGACGCATTAGCAGAGATTTGAGCACGCTGTGTCCAAATTCTCTCACGGGGATGACAGTAGTGCTGCTCGTGTACGATAGAAATGAGACAGCCAGAGGAGGAGGAGGACAGAGTGTAAATTTTAGGACAGTTCAAGAGGCAGGACAAACACTCAAGAGGACGGATGTTGTGTCGTGTCTCCGTTAATACCAGCAATAAACACATCTACTGGTCCTTGGAAAGCTTGCAGACGATTACTGGGACGGCCTGGGCATCACTGTTTATCAAAGGGACAAACGAGAGGCTGGGGTTGGAGTGGCGAGCTGTATGGACGGGATATTAAAGCGATATTTCACTTTTTCCTGTTTATTTTTAAAGCACTTTCTGGCAGCATTTTCCTGTAGGTGATGGAGTTTGTATCATGTTCTCATTGATTAAAACAAAGACGAAGCCTGGATGGAAAAAATAATTTCTTGGTTTGATTCCAGAGGCCAGCAGCTCTGGCCTTATTTTTGAAGGAGCAGCTTATAAAAATAAAAACCAACTCTTAAATAACATTTATGGTAACATGTTGCCTCTAGACAGGTGGAAAGTGAGTGAATACATCAACACTTAATAAAAGGAGTCATAAAAACCATCAAGTTCATCAAAACCCCCCTGGACCTGTCAGTCACATCCAGTCCGCCCGACGACGGTCGGCCCGTTCTGGCGAGAACGAAAGCAGAGGCCAAGGCTGGCAGTAAAGGAGCGAAGCCATGGAAAGATGACACTGGGCTGGGATAAAAAACAAGGCATCTGGAGACCAATTAAAAATGACATCTAAAGCCTATTATCAATTTGGACACTGAACAAGCTCAGGCAGTACTGACCTCGACCAAGGACAAGGCAGCGAGGAGGAAATTAATGACGGAGCTGTGATACGAGGACTTAACTGTGGAGACCAGAGAAACAGGCGTTCAACAGGGACTGGCTTCAGCTGCTGAAAGGATAAACCGCTTCTTTAGAGAGATACTTTAAAAGCTTTTCTATTATTCCAGCTTCACTGTTTTATCCAAATTTATCCAAAGGCAACAGTAAACCCTCATATTTCACCTAACAACTTCTTTCCTCATTTCTCCTACATGACACCACCAGGAGCTTTAATGACGGCGTTATAGGGTCACTTGGAGGAAAACAAAATGGTGGACATTCACGTTACAGTTTAAAGGTAAAATGGAGTATACAGTCAAAACATTGAGAACAGGGAAATGAGCAGAATGAGGTTAAAATGTTGATAATGTCTAAATAAAGAGATAAAAAGGGAGAAGTCTAAATGATACATTGAAGAAAAGGTGAAATGCTGGAACTGTGACATTCTTCCCAAACAGGCTTGATGCATAGCAAGCATCCATTCACAGATGTGATGAAGGATGAAACTTTATGACCTGGTCTCACTGGAGGCTTTAAAGAACATGCTGGATGACCTGGCATCAGACACATCTGTTTGCAGATGTTTGCCTGATTTTGAGAGCCTCTTTTCATGTGTTGATATTTCTGTCTGTAAAATGTTGAACTTTGTGCTGCTGTCTTGGCCAGGACACTCTCATATTTTGGTATTTAAGCTTAAATCGCGTGACTGAGCCAAGTCACCTGTGTGATGAGCCCACCACCCCCCCATGTAATCACCATTGCAACTGGTGGTCTTTGGTTTGTACGTCATAATTATATTCAGCATCTTGTTTTTAGTCCATCCAGCTTACTCCTACATTCCCAACCCAGCTAAAAGAAAGAAAATATTGATGTTAAAGTTTATTTCTCCACACTGTGGAATTATTATCCTCAGTAAAATTAGCTTTGAACTCTTTTTCCATCTAATTTCACCAACCAGAGAGAGAAGTATAGTTCAACAACCCTGGAAATCAAGTCCTTTTTGTGACCCTGTATATAAAATGTAAAATAGTAAAAACAATATGCTGGTCTTTTTTACTGTCTGGTTTTATGTTTTATTCTTGAAATGTCAACGCTGCGTTTAAAATTAGTTTTCCTCAGCAAACATTTGCAGACTTTACATTTTTAGCCTTGTTCCATCAAGTTTGAGCGATATGGAGGGATTTGCTCTGCAGTAACTGGTTAAACTGGCTTTTCACTTATAAAATGTGTTAATCATATGCAACAGAGTAATAATCATTTTGAATAGTCAGCCTAACTTTTGTTCTAAACTTTAAATTAGAATAACAGACTAGAAGCTGTGGGCTGCCATGCAGGAACGGGTGTCAGAGGACTGAGACCAGAGGGACAGATGGTTTCAGAAGATGTAGCAGGAAGGATCTGAATCCCAAATGATGCTTCTGAAAAATTTCAAAGCTGCAGCAACAGACTGAATGTCATCCTGGTGAAAAATCGGATTCAACATGGCTTTAATTGGGGGAACACATGCAAATCCACAGCAGCATCAAATGCAACTTCAATTGCTACAAACTTGTCTTTTCTTAGGCTGCTGTCAGATATAATCTGTGATTTCTGTACATATATAAAACTCAAGCAGTTCGATAAGGGAAGAATGTAGTTATGTCTTATGATGACTAATTAAAGCAGCAGCTACTCTCTGCTGTCCAGTCAGTCCTATATTTAAAACTGAATCCATCCATGTCATGTTTGTAAATCCATCTTCTTAGATCCAATTTGATTTCCTGAGCGGAGAAGACTGGTCACCAGCAGGCTGCTGGAAAGTCAAAATATGTTGGACTCATACAGTCAAAGAGCATCTTTATCTGCTCTAGGAACAACCAGACGCTGGGATAAGCTGCAGGATCTCTGGGATGTTCTCAGGTCGGTCAGGCATACGGATGGGCTTAAGCATGACTCCAGATCTTAAATTATGCAAACAGAGAGAAAGCGGGAAAATATGAAGGACAAATTGATGCTGCTGCTGGGAAACTGAGAAAATCATGGTGCAAAACCACCAAACCAAAAGGGAGAATGTTCCATAATAATGCAGAAATTTATAATATACCAGTAGATAAAAAGTGGCTTTTCGTACATTGCCACAAACGTTCTTCATCTTCATTTATTGTTCATGAGATCAAAGCTTATTAATAACCTGCTACAACCTTCACAATTTGTTTTGCACCCCCCACAGAGAAAGTCAAGTCTGTCTGCATCTGGTTAACTTTAGGTTTGAATTGTACATTTAAAGAGTAATGAGTTACCAAGTTAAAAACTAAGCAAATTAGGTTATTGCCCTTTACATTCACTTCAAAATATAAACCATGGGAAGGAAGGCGTACGAGGACACAGGAAGGAAGGACGTAAAGGGAGCCACACCATAGCACTAACCCTGCATTAGTAACGGTTCTAAATGACACGTAACATCGAAGCATCTGTAACCATTTTCACTGGACCCGAATGTCATGTTTGGAGGCTGTTCTACTCAGACCTAAATCTCAACAGCCACTTAGTCTTTTACTAAATTAGTCTACCACCACCTCAAAAACATGACCAGAACAAAGGCTTTCCTGTCAAAACAGGGCACAGAAAGACTCTTGCATGCTTTTATTCTATTTGCAGGAGGATATTGTGATGGTGAAGAAGAGCCCTGTCCAATGGATCACATCACAGTCCTTGAACTGCTGCATAGGCTCCTGGTGTATAAAGCACTGGTCAGGTCTGAACATGTAGACCCCCTTGGTTAGTCTGGGATCTGCTCACTCAGTGTTTCCAGGAGCAGAACTATAGAAGGAGATGACCTGTCCAGGTAGCCTTCACCCCTCGCCCAGCGACAGAATAACCACACCAAGAGTCTAAATTCATGTTTCTGCTCCTGAACATCAGTAGACATGGCTCTGGTTGTCACCGAATTCAAGGAAAATATGATGTGCATACTGTAATAAATCCAGACGCCACTTAATATTGTACGGCAAACAGCTCGGTTAAACAACCCCACAGTCAATGTCAGTGTGGGATGTTGAGGTTTCTCATCAACGACAACGGCCTCGTGTCAAACCCACCCGCCGTCTCACCGCGGCCGTTTCAGCTTCATCGCTCTGTTGAGCTTAAGCTGCTGTCGTTTCCACTGTTCTGTATTCAGGTGGTGAATCCTAATGAGGTGACTCGGCAACCGCCTCCGCTCTGCTGTCTGACCGCATCAATCCTCACTTTGTCACCTGATCCTCGGAGGGCTGGCCTCTTCTGGAAGGAGGGCAGTCGTTTCCAAGGAATAGAAACCTCAGACCTTCAATTTAATGTTGTGGCAAAAAGGTGCAAAAAGATGGAAAAAAAATAAATCACATTTCTCCATTAAAAAAACCCAAACTGTTTAACAAAAACTCTAGCCATAAAGGAACTCTCTCAACACAAACATCCAGACTGTAAATGTTTGGGTGTTCCTCTTTTTTCCTCCATTTCCAGTTGATCTACAAATAAGATTTTCTTTTAATCTTTACAATTAAGGTTAAAAAAATTCCATCCATGAAATACATTTGATCTAGTTTACCGAGCTGCACCTGTAAGTGACAAGATCTTAACCTAGCAAAGGTAGTAAATGTTGGATTTTCAGACTGCAGGGGTACTGGCATCTTACAAAATATTTGATGAACATTTGTGTGATAAGAACAAAAATAGCATCTTTGTTTTTCCCCCTCAAAAAAACAAGACAAAAACAATAGCAGCAACTTAAAATTACAAAGATATCAAATTATATGTATATAAAAACTGACATTTCCTAAAATGACCAAATTACAGGCAGGTAAGAATCACTGAGTAGATGGTACAGTTTCTTTTGGACTCGCTCATTAGGAACAGAACATTAGGAATTATGACCAGTGGTCCCCTCCATCACCCCGCTGGAGGGCAGTTAAATATTTCACCTCGTTAACCGACCTGCAGCTTTTCCCAAAGGTGTGCTGCTGATTTCACTCCAATGAGCTGTGGAGGAGCATTTTAAATGAGCTGATTTATAATGTGAATAATGCCAGAGACTAACCCAAACGAAATCAGTGAGGCTGATTAAATAATTACCTTGAAAAGCCATGTTTTGAATCCTGTCAGGGTTTTAAGCATGAACCAATCTCACGTAGGCTGGGGGTCTGTGAGAAAAATAAGAATTTTATGTGAGAAAAGAAGTTAAAAACTATGAAGGTGTTAACCAGCACACCGGCTGTTTGGCAGAGATGCTCCCGTTTAGACTGTAATGTCACAAAAATCTGTTTCTGGACTCATTTAATTGGTAGTATTTATGTTGAATACGCATAACAGCTACAAGTTTTACTACAAAAGCTATTAAAGACAACGTGTACTTTCCAGAACCTTCAGGTTACTGTGATACAATTAACAAGAGCCTTTCGGGGAACCGGACTAACCCAGCAAACTCCTGGATGATCACCTGCAGGTTCTGAAAGATAGTCAACAAGTTTGATTAAGCTATGGGGCTGTAGTTTTTCAAAAATAACAACTTCACAACCCAACCCAAATTAGCCTGTAGGTTCTGGAAAGTAAACTAAAAGAAAACAAGTAGTAAAGTAAATCTAGAAATACTGGTAATTCATGGAAGCTAACCAATAGGCTCAAGGAAAGCTTCCTGAAGATTCAGGCAAAGTAACCCACAGGTTCCATTTTGCACCCTGTAAGTTAACTAGTAGGTTCTGGGAAAATAACCGGCAAGTCTTAGATGAGGAACCGGTTCCTGTTCTCAGAAAAGTAGCCTGTAAATTCTGCAAAGTCTGGGGACAGGAACCTGCAAATTGTGGAGATTAATGTACAAGTTCTGGAAAGAATCTTGTACATTCTGGAAAACCCCAAAAACTACATTGAGTGCTTTACAACTTTCATGAAAGTAACCTGCAAGTTCAAGACACTAACATGTAAGTTCTGGGAAAGTTAACAAAATTGTTCTGGAGATTATTTTATATGTTTTACAAAATAATTAACAAGCTGAAGAAATTAAGCACTTATTTTGAGAGAGTAACCTGTCGGTTCCAGGAAAGTTTGGACTGCATCATGTCTGAGCATGCACAGGATTAGGGAGAATCCACAGAGAGTTTAAAGAGCAGAAGTTGTCCACTCTAATAGTCCTCAGTAAAATGTGGCTCCATGAAAACAGCAAAAAACATTTGAATTCAGTTTAAATCACGTTTTATTCCTGGCTCATCCTTTAAAGCATCGTTGTTTGTGATTGTGACTGCCTGGTCGGTGCTTTAACAAATGGCAGCTCTGGCTGATGGACGAGAAGGCCTCAGGCCGGCTCAGGAGGATGAAAGAGAGTCTTATCCCTCAGATCGGATTCGCTGCATGGCTTACAGCTCATCTCTGATACGCCGGGACAATGGCACCTGCTTTGATACCAGAGGCAAACAAGACAAACACCACAGCTTCTGTACGGCTGCTTCAGGGAGACAACAGGTTTGATCGGGGCAAAGCTTCTGTTCAGCTCTTTGGGACAAATCCAGGTTAAAGATCAACAGATACACAACACATCTACAAGAGAACAAAAAGACTCGGCTCTTCTGTTTGACAGATAACTGGATTAAGTTAATTTGAATGAAAACAAAATCCAAACCTGAAAAGAACCTCCATTATCCATGTGGCCAAAACAAAGAAGATTTTGGAAATCTGGGAAAGTCTCAAACTCCAAGGATGGAAACCACTGTTGGACGACCTTCAAACCCTCAGGAGGCGCTGGATGATAAACTGTCACGTCACTGTGATCGGTCTAACCACATGGGCTCAGGTGGACCAAGTAAAACCCATCATCCTTCAACTCAGCTGGACAGTCGCTTAAAAACTGTTAACAAGGAGGCAATATGATGCCTGCACAGAAACAAGGCCTATAGATGCCTTCAACCAGCAATGCTACGCACATTCCCATAAACAAAAACAAAAAAACTGCAGAAAAATCTCACCCTGGAAAAATAACAACCATTACACATTTTTTAAAACAGTCAATTATTACCAGTACATTCATACTGCAGATACTGTGCAGCTCCCGACATTTTGCAAGTAAGAAAGTTCTCCGTCTTCTATAACATTGGACAGGGTCTGAGCAAACAAAGATACAGAGAGATTGATCTTGCAATGTTAATCTTGACAGTCTAGATCAGGGGTCTCCATCTCCAGGCCTCCAGAGCCTCAGCTCCAGGTAAAGCCCCAGTACAGTTTAACAAACACCACCTGTTTAAGTTTGTGACGGTAGAGCAGAAAAGACTTTCCTCAGACGCTTCCCAAATAACTTGGTGGGGGTGTAGTTAATGTATAACGGTTTTTAATGGAGAGCTGGTGAAGATACCACTCCTAGTGCATTTTATAGTACTAAAACTTGTCTCAATTACCTAAAAGCATTGAAGTCTCCCTGTGACCCATCAAAAGGTCAGTGGATGACAGAATCTGGGTTTCCAATCATTTATGTGACCTTAATTTCCATCCTGGGTCTGAAGTTGGGTTCACTGTGTCTCATCATTGACTTTTACAGACAAAATTGTTTGCTGACAGAAAATAGTGATACCTGTAAGAAAAAACAAAGAAAAATGGTTGCTTTTATAGTGAAATTACCACATAACAGTTTTGCTTGCTTTAAACATTAGTCTCCCTGCTTTGGCTCGATGAGACCGAAATAATGCAAAAGACCAGATGGTGAAGAAAACTATCACTGCACATCACCCTGAACGCACCATCCTCACAGTTGTGGTGGTGGCAGCATCATGCTGTGGGGAGGCTTTTCGTCACCAGGGACAGGGAAGCTGGTCAGACTTGATGGGAAGATGGATGGAGCTAAATCAGGACAATCCTGGAAGAAACACTGTTGGAGGCTGCAGAAGACCCGAGACTGGGGTGGATGTCCACCTTCCAGCAGGACAACTACCCTGAACATACAGCCAGAAATTTAACGGGATGGTTTAAATCAAAGCACATTCATGTGTCACAATGAACCCCGAGGGGTTTCCAGGGTGACAAGTCCCACCCAGAGAAGATCACTAGGAAAACAACATTCCTGTCACTACACAAAGACGACTGTCCACACAGCGACGGTCAGCATAAGGAGGGAATGCAGACAACAGCAGAGGTGTTTGCTCACCGTGATCGTTTAAACCTCAGCAGCTCTGATGATTCCTGGGTCAATTACAGGCGGGGAGCAGGCACATCAATGTGGACCTCTGCAATCAGAGCACAGAGAGGAAGCTGACCCAAACCCTGCAGTTACACTGATGTTTCTTGAACCATTAAAGCTCTGCTCTGGTGTTCATTCTAACTGGAAATAATCAGAGGCAGGTCAGAGCAGCTCCATGAGATAAAAGCTGGTGAAACTCTACAAAGAGTGATTTCAGTGTTAATGATGCCAACCTTTCTTGGAGCATCTCCTGAAATCACAATTCATTAAAATCAGGCATAAAATGAGCTGGAAAAAGAAACCCATATTTTTCTGACTTACTTTTCCTATTGGCTCACCATTAAACATCCCCTCAAAGCAACTGCTCCATCCAATAGTTATAATGTAACCCAACACCATCTTGCATTTTAGATCTATTCTTCCTGTTTAACCTGCTGCTTGACTCAGTAACGTGAAAACTAGAGAACTTTTGGAAAAGCAGGACAGGGAGTCAGGCATGGTGGGAATAAAAAACTGCATGTACTGAAAGGCCAAGTGACCGGTTTTCACTGACATCAGATCAAACGTACAGGCACACTGCTCATCCCATCAGTACATAGCAGCACCCTCTCAGCCCTCGATGTAAGAGGTGATTTGATGTCACAGTCTGTCGGAGCTAGACCTCAACATACAGCAGAACTGCACTGGGTCACAGATCCACATATGTGGTTGGTCTTGTGAAATCTGTGCGCCCCACACTGCACGATCCAACCGCCTGGTTTTATGCAAAACCAGAAGACAACACCTATCAAAACCCATCTAGTGCTGGTAATGCATCTATGAGGCATCCTCTGTGACCGCTGACCTTTACATACGATGTTGGATGCTTCGGTAACTGCCTGGGAACACCATCGCCACTTAGGTGCTGGTTCCTTGCAAATCAGATCAGTTACAGAAAAGAAATAAAATAAAAAATAACTCATCTGAATGTGGACCAAAGTAGAAAGCAGTGATCTGGATGAATGCATCCATTCAACACACCTGAGTTTTAATAGTGGTTTGTTCAGGCTGAAGCAGTGCCTGGGCAGATATAAGTGACAAAGCTGCAAGGAATCACTGTTTATCTATGACATCTGTCTAGTTAAAGGACGTCCATCCAGCAGAGAGTCCACCTCCAGCAAAAACATGTAAAGCCTTCTGGTGGCAGCGGTCAGACACTTGTTGACCCAACAGCACAGTTAAGCTGCATAAAGTGGCGTCCTGCAGCCCCTCGGTCCTGCAGAGACTGAAAATCGATTTGATGCCTTTTGGATTTTCAGTGAAGCTAAAACTCTTCTCTGCCAGAGAGAAAATGAATCATCTTTCCATGTTTGCCACACAATATTGGTCATTTCTTTCCATCATTAAGCACGTGAACTTGCCTGACTCCTGAGGTTCGATTCATGCAACACTGAGTGGATTAGGATTAGACCAACATGGGATTTTGGAGGCTGATACAGAGACTAGAGTTTTTACCAAATGCTGTGAACGTAGCACGGATTAGTGTTCCCCACAGGGAGGAAATGCTTCTAAAGCAGCTTTCAGAGAGACAATCACGTGACACCCAAACAAATGTCTAATTTTTCCCTTTAAGAAAAAGGAAATTAAATTTAAACTAAGTTCATCTCTTAGATGCAGATTGCTGAATGACCGCTAGGATGATTGGGTCGAACATGGATGGGTGTCCCTACTGATCGTAAACACGACGCCTGTGTTCATCAGCATGCTGGCAGTAATGGTTATAAATCATGCTCTGACACTCGTCTCAGGCAGAATATTCAAACCGTCCTGCTGATGCTTCTCTGGAGAAGATTGCAATACAGAGAAAACCCAATCTGGAACATAATGCGACTGTAGGAAAACAACAAACTGCAACAAATCCAGATCTTAATTAGCGGTGCAGTAAAATAACTTTCTCTAAATTGTCTTCCTGTCAGAGCAGCACTGCCTGGATTTGGTCTTCGTCTGCACACTTCTGTGACCCTGATCTCTCCCCAAGATGTCTAATAAGCCCTGCTGGTGCTAATGAACCTGACAGCAGATACACATGAAAGAGAGTGGGAGGGGGGCATTAAGGCGAGAGGCATTGGTCTGAAATTAAAAGAAAGCCATCTGTCATGAGAAGATGAGGCGACACCTGGCTGGAGACGACCTCCAAATGTGCAGAAAACCTCCGGCAGCTACATCTTACATGTGAATGATGTGAAGACAAAGGAAGCTGGCACATGTGCAGGATTCCTACTTTTAACACCTCTTTTCACTCCAAACAGTCCGGAAAAAATCTCCGGCTCTGCTTTAATGCATTCCCGTCTTATCATGTCGCAACTCTGTTTACTGCCTCTCTGTGAGATGCCATTAGCAAGCCAAGGTGAACCAAACCTTTCAGCCACAGCGGCTGCAGAGCATGACAGACAGAAACATGTGACCTGTTAATGAGGGGTCAGAGGCCTTAAACAGGACTCTGTTTGTGCCGCAGCATCTCATCTGATGCAGCTGACACTTTATAAAGCTGCTTTATGGAGTCATCATCACCTCCAGCACTGTGGATCACCTGTGGGGCAGAGCAGGTCTCAAACTACCAGTTGGAGTAAATAAATCCAGTGATAAAGCTGTAGGCCAGTGTTGTTTATACCATGTTTATGTTTGCAGTTCTACTCTAGTTAAGATGATTCCTGTGATTGGTCTTAGTGTGTAAAAGGGTGGATCAACGCATTTCAACAGATAGTGTGAACGAACGCACAGGTAAGACAGAACCAACTAAGTGTATAAAGAAAAATACGCAAACCGGTATGCTTGGCGTTTAACTGCAGTTTTTAATAACTAAAAATAAAGAGTTTTGAGTTTAGAGGTACTCGTAATTTCCCCTAAGGAGATTCAAACGCAACCAACTCCACGGAAAAATCCTGAGTTTAAAAAAAAAAAAGTGCATGAAAAACGGAAAACCGGCGTGGCGCTGATGGTGTATGGGCGAAAGCGCGCGACCATATGCATATCCCGGGTTCGAGTCCTTTTGCCGAATGTCTCCCCCTCTCTCTACCCCTCTTTCCTGTCTGCCTACTGTCAAAAAATAAAAAAATAAAGGCCACTAGTGCCAAAAAAATATCTAAAAACCCCCCCCAAAAAACGGAAAACCTAGTCTAGGCGATTTAGGCCTAAAAGTAATTGTTTGTGTGTCTGCAGAATCATACAGCACTCTCAGTGAGACAACCCGAAACCTTGCTGGTGTTAACATAAAGTTGTTGACAGCTGAGGTGTCGTAGGGAATTCTGATTTGGATATTAGGTGCCACCAGATCTCAGTCTAAAACCCCTGCACTCTCTGAGAGTAGGACTCAAAGCAGAAAACCGGATCAAAACTAGATGTTTGATCTAGAAGTATGTTTTCCGGGAGATGTTGGGAGCCCGTTGAGAAATTTTGTTTGATTTGATGGTACAAGATATGTATAATAAACGCACCTCTGTTTATATATATATATATATATATATATATATATATATAAAAATAAAAAAAGAGCAGAGTCTGAATAATAATAAACTAGAGTAAATAGGATAAAAGTATATATAATAAAGCACAGAGAATAAAATAGCGCAAATATAAATAGAAGTAGAACTCAGTTCTAAAAGTTTTTAATAGATAAAAAAAAAAAAAAATAAATAAACTCTTAAAATGGCGAACTGCACTCAAAAGATCCAGATACAGTAAAAACTCTTGCTAAATGGCGGAAAGATTATGATTTTAAAGGACATCTTTCGGTTCCTGCTTGTACCCATTTGGTACAGAGATTACAACAGAAAGACAAACTTAGAAAAAGGAAAAAAAACCAACCAAGAATTAATAAGGGCAAAACATTTGCTTGCTGAAGCTTATAAAAGAAAGGCAGGGAACGATGAAAAGAGCAAGGAGGTTTATATAGCAGTTACCAGAGAAGAAGATAATGACAC
This sequence comes from Girardinichthys multiradiatus, assembly GCF_021462225.1. NCBI lineage: Eukaryota > Metazoa > Chordata > Actinopteri > Cyprinodontiformes > Goodeidae > Girardinichthys > Girardinichthys multiradiatus. Next base: position 38,265,207 of record NC_061818.1, on the reverse strand, counting down.
TTTTGTAGTAAGGGGGAGGGGCAGGCAACCACAGTCTCCTGCTGCAGCCGTGAGAGGGCCTGATCCCTCAGCACCAGTGGGACAAATTACTGAAGAGGAACCTCCATATTCACCATCAGTTTTTCACAAACTATGAGAGAGAGATCCCCAAATTTAATAACCAGCTCCCCAGTAGCAAAAATACTAGGTGGAGAAAACAGGCAGTTAAACTAGATGGCCTCAATGACACTGCTGATGACAGTCCCTATAAACAACAGTTCAAAAAAGGCAAATGCTTTACCCGAGATTCAAAACTGGGTCACCAAACATAATATTGATGTACCTACCTGCTCGGTTACCAGTTGGCAGAACTGGGCAATGCATGCTGAAAAGGTGCTCAGTGGAAAGAAAAAGGCGTCAACACATAAGAAGAATTGTATGGTGATTTATTGAGTCAGGAGGAGGAACTCAGCAGCTCTAGCTTAAAGACCAAACAAACCGGCACCCTATGGAGGCTTTTAAAGGTGCTCTGTGGCCAGCCCACTAGAAATCTGTCCTCTTGACCCATTTACTTCCACAGCGCTCACCCACATTCCCTACATAGATGAACTTTGTAGTGAAAGTGCTCACACTATCTTTTTCTGTTGCCAGCGAGCATCCTCACATCTCTTCAAGATGGTCCTTCTAAAAGGGGATTTTATAAATCAATAAAACCGTCAGTGTCCTGATGGTAGTCCATCATCATCCATGGATGCAGATAACACATCATGTGTGGTGGTTCCTGTTTTTATAAGAGCTGTGGCTTCAAAGGCTTTTTTGGAAAATTGTTTCTTATCTGCTTTGAGAAAATGTGAGGTGCTCAGACTGAAAATAAAAAATTGGGGTTGCTGTTGTAAACAGGACACCCAAATTTCTTTTATTGATGTTATAGCTAAATATTTACCTTTAAAGAAAAACTGTGGCTTATAAGTTACTGAAAGGAAGAAATGTTTTTCTTCCTCTAAGCTTTTTAAACTTTGTGGGCTCTTAGATGTGCTTGAAATCGTTTCAAATTCTTTAAAAAAAAAAAAAAAACCTGCAGCCGTCATCATTTTGCATCAAAAACGCAAAAGAAATTTGCGGCTGAAAAAAAGGTCTTTGAATAATCAAGGGGAAAGGCTGAGCTGCAGAGGAGGTGCCAGCAAGCTGGAGGACAGCTATGCTACCACCAGTGCAGAGCTTGCTCAACTTTAGCACCATGTGGGTAAATATTCATCTGCTGGCACAGTAAGGTGACTTCTGGACAAGGGCACCAAAGCCTACCAAAGGGACAGACTGATATTTATCTTCTGGATGTACAAGGATGGACAGCCTAAGACTGGCGCTGTTCTAAAGAATCCTTTTGGACATCTGGAGAAGAAGACTCGAGAGCGTCCAACAGTCCTGTGTGTTTCTAACTGTAAGCATCCCAATCCAACCCATGTGTGGGGTTGCTCCCAGCTTCTGCAGAGTTCTGGCCAGGAACACTGGGATCAAACTGTTCTCCAAGAGCAACTTCTTCAAACAACCCAGGAGCAGCTTGGTCATGATTGTGGATTTTCCAGCATCATGAAGGAAGGCTAACGTGATGACGAAGTGGGTCAAAGATCAGAACATCAAAGTTCTGGGCCTGGACCCCACTCAGAATCTATAATCAGTTCTCAAAAAACAATTTGAAACTGAACTAAATTAGCTTCACTAATGACTTTGCACCTGCTATGAATCTGGGTTAGTTTCAGCTCCTGTTCTCTGCAACCAGAACCACAGTTTAAGTTCTGATTAGTTCTGATGAAGCCACCTGATTAAAAAAAAGGATCCTAAATTTCCCTCCAGGTGATTAAATATTTGCAGTCGTGAAGCGGTGCTCCTAAATCCCATAAACAATCCAGCTATGAATAAATTAAGCTTTTCCAATTAAAGCTCTGCCCCAAAACATCCAGACACCACCTACATACATAAAAAGGCCAGAAGGTAAATTAAATTATGCTGGAGCGTCTCTGCTGGGATTGAAATTCAGAGGGGGAGCTTTGGTTGGATAATAAAAACAGCAATCGCACCTATAAATAAAAAAGAAACACCAACTAGGTGCTTCTAGGAAGATTGAGGTGAACAAGAGATTTAGAAAAAAAAAAGGATGCCAATTACTGGCAGAGAGGTCGCTGGCAGGCAGGAATCTGAAAATGTGTTGAAGCATTGCTGAACACCAGAATGTTCTGGGACTGAATCAGCAGCAGAGACTGATCCATTCACTCAGTCAGTGGCCACGACTCAGACATTCATGGCTGTAAAAGCATGTGGGGAATTTGTTTGGTTTGGAAAACAGCCAGAGTGGGAATTTTTGTTAGGAGAATAAAGAAATTCCCAATGCTGCGTTTAAGGGCTTCGTACCTCATGTAATCACAAAACGAGCCTCGTCACCACATCTAAAGGGACGTCTGGATCTCAGAGGAGGATCGGAGCTCCTGCAGCAGGTTGCTGTTGTGTCTGCCTCTCAGGTGATGTTTGTTTCTGAATATAAGGAGACAGCTGCCATCTGTTTCCTCCACTTTAATTCACTCAGACATGATTTACTGAGTTGTTACAGAACTTCTAACAAGACGATAAAAAGCAAATGTTTGTCAGGGTAAAGCTGAGGCTTTTTCACTAAATTCAAGCTTGTGTTGAACTTTTGCCTGAAGCTCTTACAGGTGACCACAGGGACGGTTACTGAGATGATTTCCAGCCATGAAAAGGAAAAGCAGATGGTCTGAGCTCCATTAAACCCTATTTTCCACATGACGGAGTCCAAGATGAATTGCATGATGAGGCAGGAGGCGAGGCTGGTGTCCATGCGGGCTCCCTGGATGTTCAGAACAAGTTGGTTTCATCCTTTCCTTTGTTGCATCCAGAAATCAATGTTTTCTGAAGCTTAAAATTCAGCCGCACCTTACAGTAGGAACACCTTTTAAAGTTCAAACAGGCCACAGAAAGCTGAACTTTATCTGATAAAATATGAATTCACCTTCTACAGCCTTCACAGGGTGCCTCAACAAACAGATGTCTCCTCCAGTGTTCAAGCTTCACATTATGATTTCAGACAAATTTTATTTTTGTTCGCTTGAGAAACGGGATAACAAAAAGCTGTAAACATCCATAGAGAAGAAAGAACCAAATTTCAGATACACAAATAAAAATGACACAAAAGTAAAAAAAATAAAAACAGAAACCACATTTAAACTATAAAACGAAGAGAAATAGAAAAAAAAAAAAGGATCATAAACGTTTCTGGCACCACACAGATCGTCAACATTTGATTTCTAAAGAAATGATCAAAATCAAAGAAAAATATACAGCAAACAAAATGAAAATAATTCACACTGATTCCTATAGTTTTAGATGTTTCTGAGCAGAGAAAAGCCCACAAATATCCAACTCAGGTTCAAGTGTTTGTTTTCCTCATTCAGACACGTTGCTGCAGATGGAAATAAGCTGAGAAGCTGCAGGTCCACCGCAGAGCTCTGATGACTGATCACCTGTAGTAGAGGTCTAAACAAAGCAAGAGTAGATTGACCTCCAACAGCGCCCCCCAGGTGTCACCAACGCTTCCACACGGGAGCAGAAATCAGCTGCAGAGCCTTAAAACACTCCAGTTGCAGCACATTACCTTCCAAAGGAAAGTTTTAATCACCTGCGTTGCTACCTATACAGCCAAATGCTGCCGTAAAATAACACAGTGCAAAGAAAATCTCTGCAGCTGGAGCCACGTTCAGGAAGACGATGATCTAAAAAGGACAAATCATTACATTATTGTTTAGCAGGAACATAGAAATCTATTACAATTAGCAGAACTTTGTGTTTGCTGTGAACATTCTGAGCAGGAGACCTGCTGCTTGTCAAAAAGGAAAAGATAGCCAACTAAAAATAAATAAAATAGTGTGTAAACTGTGCTGGTTATCATCTGATTGGAGCTAGCATCTTTTTTCCTCTTATTAACAATTAATAACATGCCATGTAAAGAGGAAGCAGACTCAAAAAGGTTTCTGGTTCGGTAACTTCTCCTCTGCTGGTCCGTTTCCTTTCATAGTTATAATCAAAACCACAACAACCAACAAAGTCCTTCACCACACTGTACCTGGAGGTTATTTCCTTATTTATCTACCCTGACATTAGATGTTTTTAAAGAAAACTGCTATAATCCTGCTCTACTGGAATAAACTCTTATTTTTAAGTTATTTATAACAGGCTTCCTGCACATTTTCGTGTCAACATGTCAGACTTTTCCAGACAGGGATGGGAGCATCTCCGTCAGCTTCACTGTTCACATGGAGGACGGGAACATTGCCCTCACACCACCTGCTGAGGGAGGGAAATACATCGGAGAATGATCATTCTTCTTCCCATCCTCCAATCTCATTACGGAGTCGTGCAGCGGTTCTGTGACAGGCAGTTTTTCTTTGCTCCTTCTGTTGCTTTGATATAGTTTTATTGGACTATTCTGCAGGAAAGCTCCGGCAGATTCCCTTTTCTGAGTTGGGATTTTAGTGAAGGTTATTAAAAGTAAGAAATATGTTTCTGTAGCTTCATCCCACAGATCTGTTGAATCTCCAACGTGTTTGTTTGACAGCTTTTCTAGAGAGGGAGTGGGACATTTGTGCCTCTTCCTATTACCTGTAATAGCAACAACAGAAGTTAGAGGTAAGAGGTTGAAACTTCACCATTAAACACACGTTCCTCTATGATCTGAAGTGTTTGGACAGCTCAACCGTTGCTTTAGATCAAGTCCAGACCTCGAGAGCTACGGTCCTGCAACTTTTAGATGCATCCCTGCTCTAACAAACCTGACATACCTCATCAGCATCATTCACCTCTGTAGAGGCCTGGTAACAAGCCATCTATCTGATTCTGGGATGTCAGAGAAGGTATGCATCCAAGAGTTGCAGAAAGGAAGGAAGATATTTCTGGGAAACGGTGTGAAAAGCTTAAACGTTTAGCTGTTTGATGTTTAAAGATACCTTTAATAATGTCCCTTTGATCACTGTCATGCACACATCCAGAACTTATCAGGAAAAAAACATTTGGTCCCTTTTAGCAAATTTCATAAGTTAATATTGATTGCGTTTATTTTAGGCAACTAAAGTCAGGTAAAAAAAGGCACACAGTCCATCCAGCAGCAGGTAAGGCCTCGAGAACGAAGAAACTGGCCAAACAGTCGCAGATTTCCATAAACACAGTTTTCATTTCTTAGTCTCAGTCAGGATAATGTTGGCTGTGACAAATATGAGGCAGGAGGCCGCCCACACCAAGACAAACCACACCCAGAAGGCGTGGCGGAAAGGAGACTGGTGCTTGTTGACGGCGTCTCTGCCTATCACCGGCTCCAGGTGGCGCCTGGAGAAAAACACCAGGCATGCCGGGATGATGTACTGGATCCCTGTCCCTGCGTAGGACCCGGTGATGCCTACCAGGGACTCCAAGTTGTGCGTGCAGAAGGCCACCACGATCGGCGGCACCAGGGTTATGAGGGGAAACACGACCCGGTCCACCACCCATGGGTAGGTGCCGCCATCCCGGTGGAAGAGTGTCTTCCAGTTGTTCCGGAGAGTAACGGCAATGATAGGGAAGTTGGTGCTGATGGTAAAAACTGGGAACAAGCCCAGGAAGTAACGCAGCACCGAAATGCCCAACACGTTGCAGTTGTCGGTGAAGTTCAGGGTGTACATGTCGTGCAGCAGCGAGCTGTCGAAGCAGAAGATGGCTGTAAACGAGAGGAGGGCGTAGAAGCCCAGGATCAGAACGTAGTCCGCCAGAACCAGAGCTCCGACTCGTTTCTTATCCGAGATGGGCGTCACCAGGGAGGGCAGGGAATGTTGGCACATGAAGGAATATACGCACACTCCGAACAGGTTGGGCACCCCGGAGAGGTTGGCGACAGGAGGGTGTCCCTCTCCGGTTCCTTTGGCAATTCGGATCAGAGCCAATATGATCATCATGGTGAAAGCTGCAAAAACAAACAAAGAAATTAAACAGAGTAGATCCTGCTTGAAGGTTAATCACACAGCTGTGAAGCTTCAAACAACCGAGACTGAAAACACGTGCTGAACAGCGCCGTCTGTGGCTACTACTGGTAAATGCAGGATGAAACTATAAACTCCTTATTCCACAAAATCCTCGTATTCATCCTGACACAAGGTGGTCAATGACTCCAGGCTGCAGGACACCGAGTGGCACACGAGCTGGATGTGAAACACAAACACTGCCACCTTCTGGATGATTAGAAAAACTGCAGCTGCGTATCATCACCTAAAAACCGACAGTCCGTAGTGCTCTATGGACTGTCAATTTTTATAGTATAGTTCTATACTTATACTGGTATACTATACTTCGGCTTCTGTTTTGTTCTCCTTTAGTTTTTGAATAAGCCGTCAAAAATTTAAATGGAAAAAAAAGCACTGCAAAAAAGTATGTTTTTTACGTTTTTTTTACATTTTAACGAGCAATTCTGAGAATGTTCTTCATTCAAAATAAAATATATATATATATATTTTATTTTTTTATTTGGTTGGGTTTTATGGTTGTAGCCTGTTTAACTTGTGGGAGTTGCAACTGACATACAAATACAAAGGGAAGAAGAGGAACAAATCAATCCAACCACTAAAGACCCCAAAATAAAGATTTTTTTCTCATAACTCAGCCAAATCAAACCAACAAACAACTACAAGCACATATAGGAACCCCATCTGCTATAAATAAAACCAGCCAGGACGCTCCGATGCTTTTAACACTGAACAGATAAACAAGTCGGAAATAAGCTGACGGCATCATTTAACCTGAGTGGAGCCGGCCTAAACCGAGCCGACGGAAAAGGGGCAATATTTAACCAGAACAACACGACGTCTATAAGCCGAATTCACAACTTCCATATTTTATTGCTCTTCCATCACTTCTTCTAATGCTTGTTTGCATACATATACAGGGGTTGGAGAATGAAACTGAAACATCTGTCATTTTAATGTGGGAGGTTTCATGGCTAAATTGGACCAGCCTGGTAACCAGTCTTCATTGATTGCACATTGCACCAGTAAGAGCAGAGTGTGAAGGTTCAATTAGCAGGGTAAGAGCACAGTTTTGCTCAAAATATTGAAATGCACACAACATTATGGGTGACATACCAGAGTTCAAAAGAGGACAAATTGTTGGTGCACGTCTTGCTGGCGCATCTGTGACCAAGACAGCAAGTCTTTGTGATGTATCAAGAGCCACGGTATCCATGGTAATGTCAGCATACCACCAAGAAGGACGAACTACATCCAACAGGATTAACTGTAGACGCAAGAGGAAGCTGTCTGAAAGGGATGTTCAGGTGCTAACCTGGATTGTATCCAAAAAACATAAAACCACGGCTGCCCAAATCACGGCAGAATTAAATGTGCACCTCAACTCTCCTGTTTCCACCAGAACTGTCCGTCAGGAGCTCCACAGGGTCAATATACACGGCCGGGCTGCTATAGCCAAACCTTTGATCACTCATGCCAATGCCAAACTTCGGTTTCAATGGTGCAAGGAGCGCAAATCTTGGGCTGTGGACAATGTGAAACATGTATTGTTCTCTGATGAGTCCACCTTTACTGTTTTCCCCACATCCGGGAGAGTTACGGTGTGGAGAAGCCCCAAAGAAGCGTACCACCCAGACTGTTGCATGCCCAGAGTGAAGCATGGGGGTGGATCAGTGATGGTTTGGGCTGCCATATCATGGCATTCCCTTGGCCCAATACTTGTGCTAGATGGGCGCGTCACTGCCAAGGACTACCGAACCATTCTTGAGGACCATGTGCATCCAATGGTTCAAACATTGTATCCTGAAGGTAGTGCCGTGTATCAGGATGACAATGCACCAATACACACAGCAAGACTGGTGAAAGATTGGTTTGATGAACATGAAAGTGAAGTTGAACATCTCCCATGGCCTGCACAGTCACCAGATCTAAATATTATTGAGCCACTTTGGGGTGTTTTGGAGGAGTGAGTCAGGAAACGTTTTCCTCCACCAGTATCACGTAGTGACCTGGCCACTATCCTGCAAGAAGAATGGCTTAAAATCCCTCTGACCACTGTGCAGGACTTGTATATGTCATTCCCAAGATGAATTGATGCTGTATTGGCCGCAAAAGGAGGCCCTACACCATACTAATAAATTATTGTGGTCTAAAACCAGGTGTTTCAGTTTCATTGTATATATATATATATATATATATATGATGAAAAGCCGTTTCAAAATCAGAAGGTCAATATTTTTACCTAATCTGACACTAAAGAAGCTTCACTTTCAAAGTTTTTTAATAAATAAGAATGAACAATGATTTGGAGGCTTTAGAAAACATGTTTCATTTTTCATAAATAAATATTGAAATAAAGGAGGTAACGCCAATCTTCAGCCTTGCTGCCAACTTTTCTTGAATTCAGCACTTTCACAGTATGGAAAACCTGCTGTGTTATTGTTCAATATTTAATGCATCTCTGGCTTCCATCCAATGTAATCTCAGGGTGTAGGGAAAGCTTTGCTACTCCCAATTTAAACGTTAACTCTCTTATTAGACTGAGGTCAGGATGGTGGGCAACAGACCAGCTTTCAAGGACAAAAAGTCTCTTTGTTATATTGTCTGCAGGCATAAAACCACTTCTTGTCTTGATAAACCAAAAGACGTTGCAGTCTTTTGTTGAAGCCACTTTCAACCGTTTTTTTACAACTCTTGTCATCCGTTTGTTCCTCTAATCCAGTTTTTAATCTAGAAACCCAATTCCATTGAAGTTGGGACGTTGTGTAAAACCTAAATAAAAACAGAATACAATGATCTGCTAATCCTGTTCAACCTCTATCCAACTGAATCCACAACAAAAACAAGATATTTAATGTTCAAACCGCTAAATGTTATGATAAATCTTATTCTTGCAACATGTTTCAACACAGCTGGGACAGGGTCATGTTCACCACTGGGTTACATCACCTTTCCTTTTAACACTCCTGTTTGATGAACAGTTGCTCAACAGTCCTGGGTCTCTTAGCTCTTCATAATGCGCCACACATTTTCAATGGGAGACAGGTCTGGACTGCAGGAAGATCTAGAACCAGAACTCTTTATTACGAAGCCACGCTGTTGGAACACGTGCAGAATGTGGCTTGGCATTGTCTTGCTGAAATAAGCAGGGCGTCCCTGAAGAAGTCATTGTTTGGACAGCAGCAGATGTTGCTTCAAAACCTTGATGTACCTTTCAGCATTAATGGTGCCTTCACAGATGTGCCAGTTACCCATGATGCCATGGGCACCAACACACACCCATACTATCAAAGCTGCTGGCTTTTGAACTTTGCTCTGATAACAATCCAGACGGTCCTTTTCCTCTTTGGCCCGAAGGACACGACGTCTATGATTTCTAGAAACAATCTGAAATGTGGACTTGTCAGACCACAGCTCAGTTTCCCACTTTGCTTCGGTCCACCTCAGATGAGCTCTGGTCCAGAAAATCTGGCGCCGTTCCTGGTTGTTGTTGATATGTAGCTTTGGTTTTGCATGGTAGAGTTTTAACTTGTAGACGTAGTGAAGAACTGTTAACTCACAATGGTTCTGAAGTGTTCCTGAGTAAACGTGGTGATATCTGTTACAGAATGGTGTCTGTTATTAATACAGTCCTTCCCAAGGGGTCGAAGGTCACGGGAATTCAATGTTGGCTTTCAGCTTTGCTGCTTATGTGCAGAGATTTCTCCAGATTCTCTTAATCTTTTGAGGATATTATGGACTGTAGATGATGAAATCCCTAAATTCTTGAAGTTGTTCATTGAGGAATGTTGTTCTTATTCCCTTGAACCATTTGCTCACTCAGTTGTTCACAAAGTGGTTAACCTCGCTCCATCTTTGCTTGTGAACCACTTAGCTTTCTGGGTTGCTCTTTTTCTACCCAATCATGACCTGTTTTCAGTTCACCTGATCCAAACAGGCGTTTTTAGAGCTTTCCTTAACTTCCCCAGACTTTTGTTGCCCCTGGCCCAGCTTTGCTGGAACGTGTTGCAAATATCAAATTAAAAATGAGTGAATATTTGCAAAAAACTATAAAGTTTATCAGCATGAACGTTAAATATCTTGTCTTTGTAACGGACTCAATTGCATGTAGGTTGAACATGATTTGTAAATCACTGTATTCTGTTTTTATTTACATTTTACATAACAACCCGACTTCGTTGGAATTGGGGTTGTGTGTACAACAGAGAGCAAGATAACGATACAGGACAGGAGGAAGGAAGCTTTTCTTCTTCATCTTTAACACTGAGGTATTCACAGGAAGCGTAAGGGAACTGAGCTTTTAATTAGGAGTGCCTCGGGGGAGCTGGGTGTTATTGCATTTCTTAAATCCCCATCTTTAGGTTGGCCAAGATTAAGATTCTAATATTGAGGCTATGAGAAAGAAATGTGATGTGAAAGAAAGTTGATATTCAGAATATTCAGAATGTGATCAAACAGAAAAATCTAAATTACACCGACCGTTCAAACATTTTGATTCTAGGTGGAGGCTGATATGTACACTATCGGTCAACAGTTTTAGAACGACTTTCTCATTTAATGGTTTTCTTTATGTTTATGACTATTTCCATTGTACGTAGATTCTCACTGAAGGCATCAAAGCTGTGAATGAACACGTATGGATTTATGTAACAAAGAAACATTTTAAAATAACTTTGAATATGTTTTATATTTTAGATTCCTTGAAGTAGCCACCCCGGGGGACGGTGCTGATGGTGTAGGGGTTAAGCGCGCGACCTTGTACGGAGGCTACAGTCCTTGAGGCGGTTGTCACGGGTTCGAGTCCCGGACCCAGCGACATTTACTAAATGTCTCCCCCTCTCTCTACCCCCTTTCCTGTCTACCTGTCAAAATAAAGGCCACTAGTGCCGAAAAAATATCTTAAAAAACAAATAAATAAATAAATAAAAAAGTAGACGCCCTTTGCTGTGATGACTGAAATATTAACCTGTGTCTGTCTCTCAATGAACCTCTGGGAGGTTCTTTCAAGACTCTCTGGAAACCATCTCAGGCGACCACCTCATGAAGCTCATGGAGAGAACGTTAAGAGAGCAAAGCAGTCATCAGAGCAAAGGGAGGCTGTTTGGAAGAATCTAAAATATAAAAATGTTCAGAGTTATTTTACACTTTTTGTTTACTACATAATTCCATGTGTTCATTCATATTTCTGTTGCCTTTGGTGAGAATCTACAATGTAAATAGTCGTGAAAATAAAGAGACTCATTAAGTGAGAAAGTGTAACTAAAACCTTTCACTGGTGGTGTAGATTTTATTTAAAATTGTTTAAAGAAACTGAAAGTTGCTTAAAGGGGCGAGAAAATCTAAGTTCACAGCTTGTCATGGGTTTTGATAACGTGCTCATTTGTCAGACTCGCAGCTCCATAACGCTACGATGAGAGTAAATCACATCTTCCTGAGATGATTTTATCACGCTCACTGCACCTAAGGCCATAAATCTGGAATCTAGATGCTCAGGCACCATGCAGTCATGAAATAAAAAATATTAGGATTGATCACCTTTACAGCTCCAAATGATCAACAGACAGCATCAACATATAAATCTGTTGTATCCTCAGAGATTAATAACACATCAGCCTATGTAGCATTTAAACCCATTTTTCAGTAATTAGAGCAAATTATTTTAAAACCAGCAACTAATCAACCTCAGATTTCAATGGCAAGTTTTCTGGTGTAAATACATCGGAATGCAATGTTCTGCAAACCACAGAAAAGTTCGTTAAAACCGGGCAGAGTAGCCCATTCTTCCTCGGACTCATTCATTCAGACTGAATCAGCTTTTACATCTGCAGAAATCTGTCAGGATATGGTGATGAGGTGCACTTTCACAGTCCCCCGACAGTACTTTCTTCTTTGTTTGGCATGCAGTGAAAATAGGCAGGTAAATTGAAGAGCTGTAAGACGTCCACAAATCATGTCCCTGTAACTTGACCCCGTCCATCTCACAAAACGTGATTTAGATCACCTGAATAGAACCGTCAATGACCTTGTGAGGAATGCTTCAACTTAACGACACCCTGGAGGAGACTCGTACAGCTCTATTTTCTCTGCCACAAAACACAAAGAGTCACTGACTATCTCCAAAGACAAAAAAGATGGCCAGCTTCTTTCTCAGAATGGATGGGAATCCTGGACTTCTTTCATGCTTATAAAGCAGCTGAGTGAGAGACCATCCATCTCATGAGCAACAAACTGGAGAGGCTGCAAGACAGAAGGTCTCACAAAATCCAGAGCTTAGACTCTTAAACCAGACATCAGTTAGAAAAACAAGCATGTTCATAAAACAAGATTTTAAACACCGTCTTATGCATCTGCTAAGTTCTGATACTGCTGCTCTGTTTCCCCACCACGTCTGATAGCTTATACACCCTTCCCTCCAGTGGTTTTAGGGTATGACCATCATCTCATCATTAATTAAAGACTGACACTCCTTCAGCATCTCCTTGAGCACTCTTGGATAATCTCACTGGCGGCTAGAAGTGCAGCTCTTTGCCCAGTTCTAACCAAGATTTCTCCATTTCTCACCGCAGTAGAACATTATCAAATAAAACCAGTCAGCTCTGAAGCTCACAGGTTTCTGAAGCTGATTCTGGTGATAGACTGGGTCATAAGTGTCTACACTGCCTCGTAACACCTTCAGTGATCTCTGACAGCGCAATCAGCAAATTCTTCAAAAAATGTAATTATTGGCAAACAAACACCTAGAAGAAATAGTCCAGTTTGGACACATTAAACACCTTCTTCATGTGCCCGCTGCCCATTCTCTGTACTCCACTGACCACCAGAGTTCAACCCACCAGAGCTCCTTTGGGATGTGGTGGAGTGGGAGATTCACATCATGGATGGACAACCAACAAATCTGCAGCAACCACCCGATGCCATCATGTTAATATGGACCAAAAAACCTGAGAGATGCTTTACACATAATTTGTTGGATTAAGTCTGAATGTTCTGAATGAAAAAGGCGGTCTAGCCCGGTTTAGGCAAGGTTTACCTAATAAAGCTGGCATTGAAAAGAAATAAACATCAAACACCGGCTATATGACACATTGTTCATTAAGTGTCTCACTCTCCACTGCTGTTGTGTCACTGGAAACCTAAACTCTGCATGCTTCAAAACAAGCAGGTGGGGCTTAAACCTCATATCATTAATACCTAATCATTTATGGAATAGTTTGGTGTGAGAGAGAAGCCTTATCTGCCCATTTCCTTTCAGTCCTCTGAACAAAAAAAACCAAAAAGAAAAAGCATTTTAGTGTCCTTATGTGGATCAGAGTGGTGATTGCCTATGGATGACATTCGATTTGGTTGTTTGAGTTTAGCTAGGAGGTGTGTACTGTGATGGTTTGGTACAAATATGCGGAGTGTTGCACACCTAGCAGGTGTTATTAATGATGGATGCCTTAATTGGTTTATAAAAATAATTAATTCTACCACTGCACTATTGGTTTACTGTATAATTTCACCATCCAACAAGAGGTAATCTGCCTGAATTTACTAAAATGAACCAAAAACAGTGAAAAAATGCTGCTTTACAAGCAGGTCCAGTGTCCTGGCACGCAGAGTCTGACACTAAAGTCCTGTTTCTCAATATATGTGTTTTAAACGTAATTTTCAGCACCTCTGAACTGTGATTCTGCAGCACAGTTTATTAAGAATGCCTCATATTTCACTGTCGCCCTGTGAGCTGCCTGCTAAAATCCCAATTGAACAAACCACCAGAGTCCCCCTGACCTTCATAAACAACGTCTCCCTTCCTTATTCTTCTAAAATGCCACCATGTAGCTGTTAACATGCCTGCGGGCAGTTTCCAATCTCTCCATCCTATATTGTAGTAAACTAAGCACATTAGATGGATGGTATGAATGAGCTTTTGCTCCTAGAGAGTTTGGTTTATATTTAAAGATACAGAAACTAAAAAGTCTTGTTTTAACTCTGATGTAATCTTAAAAACGTGTCTTTAATATTTCTAACTTATCAAACATATTTTCTTAATCAACATTTATAGTCAACACTGAAAACCTTCAGTTTAGCCTTAGCAACATCAATAACAGCTGCAAGCTTTACACTGATTAAAGCCGGAGCAGATGCACTGAGATGAGAGAAAAGAATCAGTTTCTTGCATTTTAACTTCTACACAACTGAGAGCAAATTTAAAAAAAGCTTTAAAGGACGTCAGAGACAAGGTAGTAGAGTTATACAAGACTGGAATGGTCTACAAGACCACAAGCAAGAAGCTTGATGAGAAGGTGACAACTGCTGGTGGGTTACTGGGGAATGAAAGAATTGAAAAAACGACCATCAATCAAACTCGATGAAATACAGTGCCACGTTGCTTTCTATAGAGGCCGCATGTTCCTCCCTGTTTTAAGTTTTCCAGTGAACATCGAAATAATACAGAGAAGGTCTGGGTGAAAGTGCTGTGGTTAGAAGAGACCAAAATCAAGTACTTTGACAGTAATTTAATCCACTGTTTGGATGAGGAAGAGGAGGACACAGAGTCAAGCACGGAGGTGGAAATGTTATGCTGTGGGCCTTTTTTCTGTAAAGAATACAGTACAAATTCAATTGGCCAATATCCACAGCCATGTACACTGCAGACAAGTTCTGGATGGGTCTTCCATTGTGACAGAGACAAGGCATACAACTGAGGCAACCAAAGACTGGCTTCAACATTAAGATTGTGGAGTTCCTGAGCCAGGCTGCAGACCTCGATCCTACAGAAAATCCTCAAACGAAGCTGAAGCTTTAAGTTGCCAAGTTGCAGCAAAGAAACCTAAAGAATTTGGAAAGTTGCTGTTCAGAGGAGAGGACCAAAACCCTTCCTGAGATGTCTAGAAATCTGGTGACCATGCATGTCAACCAATGTTTTTTCCCCAAGGTCAAACTCATGTTCTGCTTGGAGATCAAATACTTATTTTACCCAAAGACATGCAAACAATGTTTAAACTTTTATGCAATTAATTTATTTCTGTTCGTTTGTAAAACAGCAAACCTACAAAAAGGGGATGAAGTAACACCACTGATACAGGATGAAGATGGAGCCAGAAGACAGTTTGTCAGAGTTGATCCCAAACAACTAACATAAGTAATGACGGATGAACGACAGAGACTAATGTAACAACCACAACAATATATGTATAACACATTCTTTGCTTTTCTGTTCCTCTGAGAACAGAAGAGTAACTGCAGTTACCTGAAAATGGGACTAAATAATGTTTCCTCATCCTGGAGGAGTTGGTGCTGCAGAAATATGCCAGCAGTCTATAACTCGCTGTGTCTGTTCACTCCTCCTCTGCACTAAAAACAAACACTCACAACCTGAGACAGAAGAGGACCGAGGCCACTGGTCAAGATTAAAGATTTAATTTACAAAGTAGGCCATCAGTTCGTTTACCTTCTCAGAGCACAGCCAACACATCTAAACACTGATCACAAGGACTCAGATTCCCAGCTTTACCAAAGTCGAAACATCTCCACTTCTTCCAAGCAGAAGGGGCCATTCCCCTGTGTTTATGGAAGACAGTAAGGAAGGATGTAACCAGAAGGAAGGAAGGACAGGAGGGAGGAACAAAGGAAGGAAACGAGAGAGGAATTAAGGAAGGAAGGTAGGACGGAAGGAAGGAAGCCAGGAAGGAAGGGAGGGATGGAGGGAGGGAACGAGAAAGGAAGGACGGAAGGAAGGGAGGGATGGAAGGAAGGAAGGAAGGGAGGGAACGAGAAAGGAAGGACGGAAGGAAGGGAGGGATGGAAGGAAAGAAGGAAGGAAGGACGGAAGGAAGGGAGGGATGGAAGGAAGGAAGGAAGGGAGGGATGGAAGGGAAGGAAGGAAGGAAGGAAGGATACAATCTCTATTATAATTAAATTTGAATCTTGGCATCCAAACGACTCCGCTCTGTTTATATCAACCATATGGTTGAGGTGTGTTAGCTGCTCTCGCTGCATCCGGCGCCTGCTTACCGAGCTTGAAATGTTGTGGAAACACCTCCTACTCTGCTTGTTCTCTGGTGGAAATGCTGGAATCAGTCAGTGAAGGATGAGTGGAATGATACTAATAATCACCTTGCAGAGAGCTGCAGTTTGTCTTCCACCTCAGGTCACCTAAAAACTGCCAACATTACCTAGATCACGTTCATTTATAATATCTTTAAGCAACAGTCTTAAAAATGATATCATTAGTTGAAATATTAACTGGCTGACTGCATAGAGTTTTCACTCTGCTCTAAGAAGCTTATTTACCTTATGTACCTGTTTGATGAGGGAAAATTGATAGTCGTAATAATCTTGGTGACAACGTCGTGATAACTTGTTTCAAAAACAAAGAATTGGAAACTATGAAAATGTTCCGACAAACTACATCATTTTACTGTCAAGTTGTCACTACATCTTCTCTAAAACAGGCATTATACTACAGTCATCAATATAAGTAAACATGCTGTAGCAGGCACCACATTTGAGCCATTCTAGCTTATATTTTATCTCAGCTTTCCCTCCTCTGATGTTGTTGCAACGCATGAAGAAAACAAAGCTTTCCAGCCGAGTCATTTTGAATCGTTAGCCTGAGCTGCAAAGACCATGCTGTAAAGTGACACCACAATCAATTACTCAGAGCATGCAGAGTGAAAGGTGCAGCTAAAACCCTGCCGCTATCCAGCCAGACAAACAGTGGACAGTGAATGGATGCTACTCTGTTGTTTATGTGCGGCAGAGCAGGGACTCTGCGGTGTTGTGATTTTAACAGCAGGTCCTGGATGGACGGTTTATTTTCACCCGTCGCCCCGAGAGTGACGGTCCAATCAAGCTTCTGATGGCCTGTCGAGCCTGTCAGGCAGAGGAATGAGAGGAGATGGGAATCAAAGACACAGAGCAGAACCGAACCATGATGGACGGACCTGACCACAGCGGCCACAAAGGCAAAGGCAGAGAGAGATGATAAAATGGAAAACAGGTGTGATGAGCCAGAAGGGGGGGGTAGAGCCAAGCAGGAAAGCAAAGATTATTTTTGGTTCAAAAGTTTTAAATATTTGTTGAAAATGAAAAAAAACCTCTGGTCCCAGACGTATTTTCAAATGAGAACCTGAGATGTTACAAGTCTATACTAGAACCACCTCTAGCAACAGTAACTCTTCTGTCCGACTCCCTCAGCCTGAACAAATCCTGGCCCAGCTTTTTCCTGAAGATTCTACAACAGCGTTTCAATCAGGCTGAAGTGGACCGGGCCGTTGTAACACCTTGATTCATTTACTACAGCCATTAAGTTGTAAAACTGCTGCTGTGTTTGGTATTATTCTGCTGCTGACCCGTCTTTGCCCAAACCTGAGCTGTGGGACACATGTAAGACCCTAGAAGGTCTGTTGTATATTTTTCCCACTTATTTCATGAATGTTTTCACATTTTTAATAACTAAAACGTATCTAATCATTAGATTTATGTGAAAATTTTGACAAAGTGATCCTAAAAGCAACTTGTATTGCATTCAAATCAAATTTAAGAAATGAATGTGGTTCAATGCTCTGAACTCTGTCAGGTTTCTTCCACAGAAAATAAAGGTGAACAAGTTTTTAAAATGATGGTAAAGAAACCCTGCTTTATAAAAACAAATTCTCTTCAAATATGAACAAAGATTCCTGCTTAATTTCATCAATATAATATGATCTATTATAGGAATGTGCCTGTCATTCGTTTCAGTCAACCATGAAGAATAATGCTCAGGATGCTGAGTCTGTTCTGGTACGAGACGGGTTAAATGGGTTCCCGAAAGCTGCCGTTATGTTCTGACGCCATTTTGCTAAAACACATGAAGGTTGAGCCTTTATTTCTAAAGGCTGGATGACTCTGCAGGAACACTATTCAAATGTTTTCAGTCTCTTTGTCCTGCTGATGATCTTTGCACATCTTTGGGGTTTTGATATGACTTGTTGATAATTGGCCATGTTTCATGACATTTCTAGTAGTTTGATTTAAATGTGTGAAGAACAAACGAACAGAAAATATTGTTCTGCTGCTTCAGAAGTGTGAATGAATGCACTGCGCTGTGAACCTCAGTGTAAAGGGTAAATTCACATATTCCAGGGTAGACCGCGCCTTCATCTTAGTTCATACGTAAGCCATAGAGATAGACTTGGTCCTTCACAGACCGCTTCTGAAGAAACTGCTCTTTTAATGCCTTTATACCTCTCATCATGACTATACATGTTGTATGTAAAAGAAAAACCTCTGACATGTGGCTTCCTCTTACCAATCCAACGCATGAGTGAGGTGAGAATCTGAAGATATTTGGTCTTCTGGGCGCTGAAGAAGGTGAAAGGCCCCAACAGAAGAGTGAACACGCTCTGCAGGAACAGAAAAGGACAAAATAAGTTAGTTTTTTTCCATGCATGCGACACACACAGAACCAAACAAAAAGAAATGAGTTTTTAACTCCTTCAGAGATCAAAGTCAGAGCCACATAAAAGCAGCGTTAAAGTATGAAACTTGCCTCACTGAGGGCTGAAGAAGAAGAAGCAGTAAAATGTCAGCCACTATGAATAATGCCATAAATGTCAGAGCTAATCAGTGGGAGAGTTTGATTTACAAGGCATGAATATGAACTGTTCTGCATAAAGCTGCAGCCGAGATCCCTCTAATCTTTGTTTAACTGTTTCTGAGGTGGCAGAACGAACATTAATTGAAGTTTCTAGTAATGTGTGAGGTTGTACTTAAGCGTTACATACAGCTCAACAGAAACAGAATTTTTGCACATCAAACAGCAACAAAAGTCAATGCTGAGACAGACAAATATCTATAAATTTATGGACATGGTAACATTTTATGGACAAAACTATTGGCACCGCCAGTAAAGATGTGCAAAAGCATACAAATGAAATAAATCTTTTATTAAAGCAGCATAATCTCAAAGTGTGGAAAAATAACTTATTTTGTGTACATTAATTACTGGGATTGATCAAAAAATCTTTAGAAAATGTTTCAAAAGAAAATCATCTGTTTCCTGCGCCCCCAGAAATCCATTTAAAATGATTGTAGTTGAAGTTGAGTTTTTAATTATACTCTAAGTTGGCGAGAGTTTCCAGGAACTTATATTCTGTGACCCATGACTTCCTGTTTTCCTGGGGAATAAATATGAAGGGACACAGAGATTATGCCACCACCCGCTATGAGAAGAATGTTAAGGATGTTTTTTTTTTTATAGAGTGCATTGATTCCTAAACTCTTATTTACGGCAAAACTGAAAATGAGCAAGTCAAAACAAAATGTTTCAGCAGACACAAAACCAATGAGCTTCCATTAGCATCTCAGTCTTCAGACCTGAAGCCTACAGAGAACCTGTGGGCTGCTGAACAGAGGAGATGCATCAGAGAGGACCCAGGACTCTGGGATGGTCAAAGATCTGTCTACAGGCTTCAACCAGTGAATGCTTGAAGAGAAGACCAAGTGCTGTCCTGCTGGTTGTATAAAGTATTAACAGCAGGGGTGCGAACAGCTGCAACACCATAGATTTTTTGTTAAAAACAATGATTTCTTTTTTACCATCCTCCAATAAATGACTTTAAATTAAAAACAGATTTTTATCAGACGGAGATTTTGCTGCAGGCATTTTTTTCACCTGTATACGAAGGAAGCCAGACACTGCGTCCATGTCTGTAAATAGCCTGTCAATGACTTTAGAAGGCACTTTGGAGACCTCCCGGATTGGTTTGCACAAAAATAAATACGAGATTCAGGAAACAAAAAGAATAGAGAAGGAACGGAAGAGAGAAGGACACGGTGATGGAAGGAAGCACCGAAAGAAGGAAATACAAAACGACACAAAGAAGAAGAGAAGACGAAAAAGAGGTCAGACATGCGGTAGGAAGGAAAGAAGGAAAAACAAGGAAGGACAAAGAGAAGGGAGGATGGACACAAGGAAGGAAAGAAGTAGGAGTAAATGGAAGAAGGAAAGGTTGAACACAAAGATGTATACAAGAAAAAAAGGACACAAGGAAGGATGGAAGGAATGACAACATTTAGACAATGAGATGGGGAATACTGTCTGGAAATCCTAATAATTTTCTTTACTCTTTTTCTTCCCAAACCTCTTCAGACCTGGAAAATCCCTAAAAATCTAATTTCACAGTTTTCCAGCCTGCGAAGGGATGCTGGACTATAACTCAATGAACATTCAGTCTGCGATCCTGCCTCAAACTCTCCATGATAAAGTCTCTCTGGTGCAAGCAGGTCCAGCATCATGGATACAAACAAACAGTATCTGGTCCAAACATCGATAAACTCTCAGCAAAGCAGTGATCAGAGCATTGTTTTAAAATACAGCCCATAAAACTTCACCAAAACCCTATAAAGACCATTCGTATTCTAGCTGATCTTTCTTCGTTACGCCACAGTCTTGACTTAGTGTTAATATGTGATTTTATGTATTTTTAAGGCGTCCCAGAAGCTCAGTTTTTTAACTTCAGCCCCATCAGTTCCCTTCACTTCCACTCATCCACTTCTTCCCTGCATCCCTCCATCCATCCATTCATGTCTCCAGGTCCGCCTGGGCAGCGTGAGCAGCATGTGATCTCAGAGGCACCATTGTGGACCATTTCATCTGAAAAGCAGCCTGCCGGGTTTCATGGAGGACACAGACACACACAAACATACACACAGGTCTCTCTGAGGACACAGAAAGACTCCAGTTCAGTGGCTGACATGTAAGAGACAGCAGAGCACAGACATAAAGACAGCAATTTAACACTGAATCTAGTAGGTTTCCAGGGTCACGTCCTTTGAAAGACAGATAATAATAAACAAGACACTTCAAACCAGTATGGACTATTTTAGCCTGTAGATCATGGCTGACTTGGGCTAAAACGATCAGAAACATGTAGATATCTGCACAGTTATAAGGTAGAAAAAGAAAAAAGACTAAGTTAAATCACCTAAAAATAGTAAAGTGTGTCTAAATCTTGAAATATAACCTGCTGCCGTCCTGGCAGAGTGCTGTCGCAGCTCAATCTGAGACAAAGCATAAATCTGTAGAACCTATTGAAGGTAATGAATGAACCATTATGAAGAGAGATGTGTCTGAAGGCAGACAAGAAACTGATCTGAACACCAGGCCGGTTGACAGAAGTGTTTTAGTCATAAATACGTCTCTGTGTAGTCAACTGCAGCTACGCACCTTTACTTTCCATCCAAAGAAGACTGTAATCTGCAATGTGGTCTAATTTTAAATATATGTCAGATTTTACACGTTTTTTCATATTTAATAAGAAACATGACAGACACGGTATTTAACTTACAAAATGCATGGTTTTATGTTGTGGGTTTATAAAGTGTTCCTTTGTGTTTATTGTGTCAAAAATCCATATCTTCCAGATTTCTGTAATTTCTGACTGGGATGGATGGATGGATGGATGGATGGATGGATGGATGGATGGATGGAGGGATGGATGGATGGATGGAGGGATGGATGGATGGAGGGATGGATGGATGGAGGGATGGATGGATGGATGGATGGATGGAGGGATGGATGGATGGATGGAGGGATGGATGGATGGAGGGAAATTAAATATGGAAATCCAAACATGTCTCTACAATCTACTTTATTTTTCTATATTCTTCCAGACTTGTAGTCAAATTACAGACTTTTCCAGGCTGAGTAGAAACTGTTGATCCTAAAAGGGCACATAAACTGAAGACCAATTTTAATAACAGGCTTTTTTATTGAATTTCTTAACAGATGGATTATTTTTAAGGACTTGTAAATATAACTATGAAACAATATAATCTAGGGACACTTAACTAAACTGGGTTTATAATGAATTAAACAACTGAATTACAATTTCTTCTCAGTGAGCTTTGCAATCTCCAGTCCAAACAACACTTTCTCCACCTAATATTTGCTCAAATAAACTCTGAATTAATGGAAATAAAAACAATAGAATGTAAATAATCATTGGTGGCAGGAATTGAGATGTGATTAAGACACAAGATTCTAACCTCTGTTTTTATGTCTTTACAATCAGACTCTCAGCAGAGTTGGTTCATGCATTTGAATTGTTTAAGCTAAAATTACAAAAGATAAAAAGAGATAAAATCAACATGAACTTTAAATTAACAGATGTTTATTATCATATACAAGAAAGGCACAACTTAATTGTAAAATAAAACATAAATAAAATGAAATTGTTTGTTTTTGGAGTAAAAGTTTGGCTTTATTAGAAAACAACAGCTGTTAACAGCAGATTTAATTAGAATCACATTCCTGCTGATATTTTGCTTTAAAATTAGCCTACAAATTTACCTGTAAATGGCTGCAAGCATATTCAGTTAATACAAATAAACTTTAATAGGGATACAGTAACTGGGTAATTTAACTGTTGCAACCTCTCTGATTGTTGTTAAAACTAGAAATACTATGTTACAGAACCAACAGGTCCAGTTCTGTCCTGGTTTCTATTAAAGTAAAGGCAACCAGGATGTGTCTGATTTAAATGCAGCATCAGATCATTTTGTTTTCAAGTCTTATGTTGTAAAAGAAAAAGGATGAAAGTATGTCTGCATGTGATACCTGTCTCTATGCCTGCAGCCAGCTTTACATGAACGTTTTAGTTGGGTTAGCTGGTGTGGAAAACGACTCAACGCATCCATGACGTACCAGATTCAGAGGAGATGCTGTGTTATATCAACTGTGTGCTACATAAACCTTTTAAAAACACAAATTAGCCTTCATTTCAGATTACTGTACCTGCCTGAGTTCTAAACAAGTCTGTCAATGAAAAAAGAAATCTTCTCGAAACAAGATGCGTATCAAGAAATTCATAATGTAGACAAATCGAAGGACGGCTGAATATAATGCATTTATTCATTTAATACTTTGCTTAGACTGCTTTAGTGATTTAATCTAACTCGTTTGTTTGCAGACGTCCAGATTTTCTCTTCGCTTTCTGCCTCCTAAGCACAGAAGCTGCTTACATTTCATGCTTAGTTTAATAAATTTTGCAATAAACAAAGACATTTTCTGTGAGGAGAAAAGTGGCCTGAATTAATTATGCCCCCACCCCCTGCTCTCAGCCAACAACGCGAGCTTTTATCCTCTGCAGCAGCTCACTCTTCAACTATGGGCATTTCAATTTTTACAACAGATACGTTCTTTGAAAAAACGATATCACCCATTTCTCCCTTTCAGAAGACAACAGGCTGGCTGTAATCACACACTTCAGTGAACTGCAGACACAGCTGAGTCTGAGAGACTCAAATGAAGCCCACAGAGGGGGATTTGTAGGACTAATCATGTATTAACAAACACACAGACTGTAAATGCTCATGTTCACAGTATGCGATAAAGCAGCTATTTAGAGCTCTTCACCATATATTAGTG